>NC_137335.1:78781663-79459163 GCF_965287045.1 Carcharhinus amblyrhynchos | reverse complement strand
GGGTTGGAGGGGTTGGGGGGTGGTTGGGGATGGAAGGGTTGGGGGTGGTTGGGGGTGGTTGGGGGGTGGTTGGGGGGTGGTTGGGGGTGGAGGGGTTGGGGGGTGGTTGGAGGTGGTTGGAGGTGGAGGGGTTGCGGATGGTTGGGGGTGGTTGGGGTTGGAGGGGTTGGGGGGTGGTTGGAGATGGAAGGGTTGGGGGGTGGTTGGGGATGGAAGGGTTGGGGGTGGTTGGGGGTGGTTGGGGGGTGGTTGGGGGGTGGTTGGGGATGGTTGGGGGGTGGTTGGGGGGTGGTTGGGGGTGGAGGGGTTGGGGGTGGAGGTGTTGGGGATGGTTGGGGGTGTTTGGGGTTGGTTGGGGGTGGAAGGGTTGGGGGGTGGTTGGGGGTGGTTGGAGATGGAAGGGTTGGGGGGTGGTTGGGGGTGGTTGGGGGGTGGTTGGGGATGGTTGGGGGGTGGTTGGGGGTGGTTGGGAGGTGGCTGGGGGTGGAGGGGTTGGGGGTGGAAGGGTTGGGGGGTGGTTGGGGATGGTTGGGGGTGTTTGGGGTTGGTTGGGGGTGGAAGGGTTGGGGATGGTTGGAGGTGGTTGGAGATGGAAGGGTTGGGGGGTGGTTGGGGGTGGAAGGGTTGGGGGGTGGTTGGGGGTGGAAGGGTTGGGGGGTGGTTGGGGGTGGAAGGGTTGGGGGGTGGTTGGGTGTGGAGGGGTTGGGGGTGGTTGGGGATGGAAGGGTAGGGGATGTTTGGGGTTGGGGGTGGTTGGGGGTGTTTGGGGTTGGTTGGGGGTGGTTGGGGATGGTTGGGGATGGAAGGGTTGGGGATGGTTGGGGGTGTTTGGAGATGGAGGGGTTGGGGATGGTTGGGGGTATTTGGAGATGGAGGGGTTGGGGATGGTTGGGGGCGTTTGGGGTTGGTTGGGGGTGGTTGGGGGCGATTGGGAGTGGAGGGGTTGGAGGGGTGGTCGGGAGAGTGGGTGGTCTGTTGCCCAAACCACTAAACAGGTAAATCCCACAATGCAGTGGCACTACCTGGGCCCAAGAACTCAGGGTTTTTAAGCAGAGTGGACCATTCGGCCCCTCGAACCCTGTTCCATCCATGTAATAGTTGGCCTTTTCAGTCACAGTGGCTTTGTGCCATGATTTGTTTCATGCCCGTCACAACATCAGAACATTCCAGAGTGCCTCACATGAAATGCTTTTGAAGTTAGTCGATGTGCAGTGACTACTTTACGCACAGCAAGCTCCCATAAAGAGATGATTTGATTTGGGCTGTTTGTTGAGGGATAGATATCGAACATCACCACACCATCCGTGAGAACCTTGCTTTAACATCTTATCTGAAAGGATACACCTTTAACAGTGTAGCCCTCCCTCGGCGCTGCACTGGGAGTGTCAGTCTAAACGTTTGTACTCAGGGATCCAGAGTAAGACAAAACCCACCAAAAGCAAGTGTGGGGTCCACTGAGCCACAATTCACCACTGAACACACCACACCTTCAATCTGATAGCCCCCATGTCACCATTGGAGCAGCACGGTGGCACAGTGGTTGGCACTGCTGCCTCACAGTGTCAGGGGCCAAGGTTCAACTCTCCCCTCGGGTCACTGCGGAGTCTGCACATTCTCCCCGTGTCTGCGTGGGGTTTCCTCCGGGTGCTCCGATCTCCTTCCACGTGTGCGGGTTAGGTTGATTGGCCGTGCTAAATTGACCCTAGTGTCAGCGGGGCTAGCAGGGTAAATATTTGGGATTACAGGAATAGGGCCAGGGTGGGATTGTGACCCGTGCAGGCTCGATGGGCCAAATGGCCTCCTTCTGCACTGTAGGATTCTATTGGCTAAGGCCTGTTCGGTCTCCTTAATTGTAATTGGTGTAAAATGTAATCTGCCGGATCAGTTCCCCTGGTGAATCTCTGTCAGTAGCTGTCAGTGTTATTGGGATCAAGCTCCTGAAGCTGGGAATTCTCATCCTTGCTTTAAAATAATTCCATTGCCTCGCTCTCCCTATCTCGGTGATCTCCTCTGAGATCTCTGCGCTCCTCTAATCCAAGGGGGATTGGTGCGGTGGTGGTGGTGGTGGTGGTGGTGCTGGTGGGGGGGGGGGGGGGTGGTGGGTAGACAGAGAGAGGGAGGCCCCGAGAATCCAGGCCCTAAATTTCCCCCTCCCTGCCAAGGAAGGGGGAGCGGAAGCTGGCCACACGATTCGGATCTGCTGGCAGGCGACTGCCGGAGACCTGGGGTTGAATAATCATCGGTCGCCCTTTGCTGCATCCTTCATAACAGGAAGTGTTACCAGGAGATTAACTTCTCCATAATTGATGCTTTTATAGGCAGCGAGAAATGCTTACTAAGAGGCAGCCGGCATTTCCCATGCGCTGATCTTTCATTCTGTGTGACTAACAGTCCAGCTTTTCTCGAATGTGACTGGCCCCGTTGTTAGATGCAGCAATCGCTGCATAAATAACTCGTAACGGCCGGTGGCTGTGACATTGTTGTTGCTCTTTCCTCTGTTTTTGTGCTCGCTGGAAGCTCTCCAGAGGACATCAGCCTCTTCTGCCTCAGATGGAGATGCAGGCAGCCTGACAAATTAACCCTCAAAGGCTGCATTGTGCCGGGACGCGGCCTTTGGCTGTGTCCTGGAAAGTGGGGGTTCGGAGAGCGCAGGCTGCAAGTGTCTCACAAGCCCGTCCGTACAAAGTGGATCGTTAACATGGCAGTCATGCCTCTTGGCTTGGCAGCTCAGACTGAGAGAGAGAAGCAGACAGGGACTGCAGAGCCAGGAAGTGGAGCACAGCCTTTGTCCCGAGAATGTCAGGATCGATGGGGGTGTGAAATATTTTTGCCGGAAGGCCCCAGTTTAGCGTCAATCACAAAACGAATTGCCCAGAGGTGTTGAACCGGAGAGAGAGAGGAGGTGCCTGCTTCAACATAATGAAAGAAATTGCACTGATTTGCTCAGTTTTCAACCTGAAATATTAGTTCTATTTCTTTCTCCACAGATGCTGCCAGACCTGCCGAGTATTTCCAGCGTCCCCTGGTTTTATTTCAGATTTCCAGCACCTGTGGTATTTTGCTTTGGGATTTATTTTAGAACATAGAACAGTACAGCACAAACAGGCCCTTCAGCCCACAAGTTGCACCGATCATATCCCTACCTACCAGGCCTATGTATAACTCCCAATGCCATTAAATCCCATGTACTCATCCAGAAGTCTCTTAAAAGACCCCAACAAGTTCGCCTCCACCACCACTGACGGCAGCCGATTCCACTCACTCACCACCCTCTGAGTGAAAAACTCATCCCTAACATCTCCTCTGTACCTGCTCCCCAGCACCTTAAACCTGTGTCCTCTCGTAGCTACCATTTCAGCCCTGGGAAATAGCCTCCGAAAATCCACCCTATCTATTTCTCTCAACATTTTATAAACCTCTATCAGGTCGCCTCTCAACCTTTGTCTCTCCAGGGAGAAGAGTCCCAGCTCCCTCAACCTATCTTCACAAGGCATGCCTCCCAATCCAGGCCACATTCTTGTTAATCTCCTCTGCACCCTCTCAATAGCTTCTACATCCTTCCTATAGTGAGGCGACCAGAACTGCGCACAGTACTCCAAGTGGGGCCTGACAAGGGTCCTATAAAGTTGCAGCATTACCTCCCGGCTCCTAAACTCAATACCTCGATTAATGAAGGCCAGTACACCATACGCCTTCTTGACCACAGCCTCCACCTGCGCGGCCGACTCGTCCCAGAACTGTAAAATCCCGCCCAAGGTCAACTTCGGACCTTCCCATTGTCCGCTCCTCGCCCGCTGCGATTCCTGTGGCGGGCGGGGTGGTGAAATCCTGGCAACCGGGTCTTTCACAACTGCGGGACGTCCAGAAAGCATTTTGCAGAGTTTGCAGCCAATGAAATATTGGGCGGATTTTCCACGAGGGTGGGAAAGTGGAACTGAGCAGCGACAGATCAGCCATGATCTTATTGAATGGCGGGGCAGGCTCGAAGGGCTAGATGGCCTACTCCTGCTCCTATTTCTTATGTTCTTATGTTCTTATGCCCCTCCTCACTTCCCGCCCCCGCACTGCCCTGTAACAGCAATGGCCCACCATCAGATTATCCAGTCCCGCTGCTGTCAAAGGAGTTACCCATTGTTCGCAACCTCTGCCACCAGCAACGCGCGGCATTGGGTCACAGTCAGCAGGACTGGAAGATGCCGCCGGCAAGAAAGATGGAAAATCCTGTCCATCGTCTCTTGTTGATGGTCAGTCCCTGATTGGGGGAAAGTTCACTGATCTTAAGCAGGACAGCAATACAGAGGTGGAATGATAGATCTCAACACAGCGATTATTCCATTGCTTTCGCATATCTTGGCAATTATATTGATAAGTAAATGCCTTATTAAAGACGGATGCTGGGTCAACCTCTAAAAGAATGTAAATAGACTCAGCCAGAACAGTTACTGTGGGCTAATTACATGGAGCTTGTGGTTCTGCTTAGCCAGGTGTAGAATAAACTTGCTGATAGTATAAGATAAGCTGCTGCTCCATCAACAGTCAGTCTTAACTTCAGGCATTGGGTAAAATGGTCCACCCATTCACCATCACCCATCTCATGCTACAACCCAACTGAAAAGGTCATTGACCTGAAATATTGGCCCAGATTTTAACCCCAAGGAGGATGCGCTGTGTTAGGGAATATTCTGACTCACAATACCCACTCTGAGACACTGGCCAATTTTTATTCAGAAAGGCGCATGCTGGAGATTTTCCCTTTTTCATTTAGGGGATATGGGCATCTCTGGCCAGATCAGCATTTATTGCCCATCCCTAGTTGCCCTTGAGAAGGCGGTGGTGAGCTGCCTCCTTGAACCGCTGCAGTCCATGTGGTGCAGGTTCACTCCCAGTGCTGTTAGGGAGGGAGTTCCAGGATTTTGACCCAGTGACAGCGAAGGAACGGAGATACATTTCCAGATCAGGATGGTGAGTGACCTGGAGGGGGAACCTCCAGGTGATGGTGTTCCCAGGTATCTGCTGCTCTTGTCCATCTAGATGGTAGCAGTCATGGGTTCGGAAGGTGCTGTCTAAGGATCCTCACTGCAGTGCATCTTGTAGATAGTACCCACTGCTGCTACTGAGCCTCAGTGATGGAGAACTTGACAGTTTGTGGAAGAGGTGCCAATCAAGCAGGCTGCTTTGTCCTGGATGGTGTCCTTGACTGTTGTTGGGGCTGCTCCCATCCAGGCAAGTGGAGAATATTCCATTACACTCCTGACTTGTGCCTCATAGATGTTTGACAGGCTTTTGGGAGTCAGGAGATGAGTTATTTGTCGCAGGATCCCTAAGCTTTGCCTTGTTCCTATAGCCATGGCATTTTATGGCTGGTCCAATTCAGATCCTAGAACATAGATTCTGGTCAATGGTAAGCCCTAGAATGTTGATAGTGGGGGATTCAGTGATAAAAAAGCCATTGAATATCACAGGGTGAAACTTAGATTCTCTCTTGTTGATGATGGTCATTGCTTGAGTGGGGTGAATGTTACATGCCACTTATCAGCCTGAACCTGGATATTGTCCAAGTCTTCTTGCATTTGAACATGGACTGCTTCAGTATCTGGCACTGAACATTGTTCAATCGTCGGTGAACATCACCACTTCTGACTTTATGACGAAAGGAAGGTCACTGATGAAGCAGCTGCAGATGGTTAGGCCAAGGACACCACCCTGAGGGATTGCGTAGGGCCTGTTGTCCCCAGAAACAGTTTTGAGGCGGGCCAAGGTGAGCTTGTTGAAAGGTTTAGCCCGGGTGTGCTCGGATTTCATTCCAGTTGTAATAAAGAGAAGTTAGGCCTTCCAACCCTTAACCCTCACACTCCCTCATCACCCACCCATGCACTCCCCATGCCACACCAATGCCAACCTATACCCGTCTACCTACTCCATGACACTGCATGCCCTCTATGTCAACTCTGCTCCTCTACAGGCCACGCGAGGCCTTTTATAGCTTCCATAGCAGCTTAGTACCAACTCATGCCCAACACATGCTCCCTCACCAACCACCCTTCGCGTTTTCAACCTCCATGCCGACTCGTCCAACATCCACCACAGGCAGATCTCAGGAGTCATGCTGAGATTAAATAAATAAAGTTCAAAGTGCCAATGACAGACTTCAATGCATTAAGTAAACTGTCATTGATAACATTTAAGCTCCTTCAAGTACTTAATACCAAATCTGGGACTTGCCAGCATTTTGGATCAGGTGAAGAATATCTCTGACTCTCTGGAAATCCAGATCATTAACTCTGTTTCTCTCTACACAAGTGCTGTCTGACCTGCTGAGTAGTTCCATATTTTATGACTTTCTTAGAAATTTCAACCCCCTTTTTGTCTTATTTCATCATAGATGGTCAGATGGGAGAAGCACTTTGCAGCGTACAAGATGTCCAAGGAACGGTAAGCCTGTCTCATTTCCCTACCATTGGCCCCCATATCATTAGCTTTGGAATTCCTTTCCTAAACCACTTTGCCCCTCAAAAAAAAGTTATAAGAAGATAAGAACCAGAAATCAACCATATGACTCTCAAACATGTTACTCCAATAATTCAATTATTCCCAGCACCCCTTTTCTCCTTTATGTTGCTCCCTAAAACCTACTTGACCAAGTTTTTGGTCACCTCACCTCATATATCCTTCCATATTTTAGTGTCAAACTGTAATGACCTCAACAAGGCCCATGAGGTGGGCCTCTTGGAGTATGAGATCCCTGATTGAGCTAATGATTACCTGCCCAATCAGGGAGTCTCATTTGTTATATACTGAGGAGTTTCTGGTCTACTAACACTCTGGATTCTGACTGTGTAGCTGCAGCACTCTGAGGAGTTAAGGTAGGTTTGTAAATAAAGGGAATCTGGTGAAGGGATACCGGTCTCTGAGGAGTTATTTCACAAACTATGTCTGATAAAAAATGCCTTGGGGTGTTTTTCTATAATAAAGGCACTGAAGGGATAAAAGCAAATTACTGCAGATGCTGGAATCTGAAACAAAAAGTGAAAACGCTGGAAAATCTCAGCAGGTCTGGCAGCATCTGTGAGGAGAGAAAAGAGCTGACATTTCGAGTCCAGATGACCCTTTGTCAAAGCTTGATAGACACTGAGAGGTTACTTCCCCTGGTTGTGGAATCTCAGACCTTGAAAGCACAATCTCTGGATGAAAGGCCAGTCCTTATAAGGAGAAATTTTTACTAGAATTCAAAGGGTTGTGAGTCTTGGGAATTCTGTACTCCAAAGGGTTTTTGATACTCTGCCATTGAGTATATTTAAGGCTGGGATAGACAAATTGTTGGCCTTCCGCAGGGAAGCGGACTGGAAATTTGAAGCCAAAGATAAGCCATGAATGGTGGAGCTGGTCGGAGAGGCTGTAGAATCAATTCCGGTCCCTATTTCTTATGTTTTTTAGCTTATTTTTGTTCATTTGTGGGACATGGGAGTCGCTGGCTAGGCCAGCATTTATTGCCCATCCCGAGTAGCCCTTGAGAAGGTGGTGGTGAGCTGCCTTCTTGAATCGCTGCAGTCCACGTTCTGTGGGTTGATCCACAATGCGATTAGGGAGGGAATTCCAGGATTTTGACTGCGAAGGAACGGCCGATATATTTCCAAGTCAAGATGTTGAGTGCCTTGGAGGAGAACTTACAGGTGGCATTCCCATTTATCTGCTGCCTTTGTCCTTCTAGATGGAAGCAGTCGTGCATTTAGAAGGTGCTTTGGTGAATTGCTGCAGTGCATCTAGTACACACTGCTGCTACTGAGTGTCGGTAGTGGAGGGAGTGGATGCTTGTAGATGTGATGCCAATCAAACGGGTTGCTTTGTCCTGGATGGTGTCAAGCTTCTTGAGTGTTGTTGGAGCTGCAGCTATCCAGGTAAGTGGGGAGTATTCCATCACACTCCTGACTTGTGCCTTGTAGATGGTGGACAGGCTTTGGGGAGTCAGGAGGTGAGTTACTCGCCGCTGTATTCCTAGCCTCTGACCTAAGCTAACTCCCTCAAGCTTTCCTGTAGGTCTCCTACCCTCAAACCTGATGACACCTAAAGAGCCCAGTCTTGTCACTGTTTTCCAATATTTTGCAGCACCTCTGGCCTTCCGAGATTGTGCAAGAGTCTCCGGGAGGGATTGATTCATTACCCCGCTAGCATCTAGGAGAAATTAAATCACTGGAGCGTCAACAGCAACTGACATTCTGTTCCCACTTTCTTTGTGAAACGCTTTCATCTTTTTGTTATAATAAGGGCTGAAAGTGGAGGGTGAAAATTGCTATTTGAGCGGATGTGGAGGTGGGACATCAAGGATTAGCTCTTGGGTCCTTGTCTGCTCCCTGTGCCTGATTGAACGCAGCATACTGCTGAGTCTGTCTGCAAGTTCAGCCAGCAGCAGTCAACACTTAACCTTCACATTGTGAGCACCAAGGATCTCTCTGCGTCGGCCTGTGCCAATTCTGAGTGCGCAGAAAAATCCCCTTTTCAAACATCTTTTTCCTGCCCAGATGAAACGATTAGAAATAATTAGTTACCGGAACCAAGACATCAGAGAAATGTTCTGTGCGCCAGTGAAAGAGGCTTCTGGAGCTTGGAGTTCTGCCTTTTAATACAGCAAGCTTTATCGCATCTCTCTGAAATATGCTACACATAATTGGAAGAAGGAAGAATTTGCCTGAGTCCCCTCTTCAGCTCATTCTAACCAATGACTGGTCTCCCGCCCCCACCCCCACCACCCTCCCAAACGTGAAGCCATGCAAAACTCTGCGGGGCCCATTTCCCCACCCCCCCCCATGTTCACTAACCAACACCGACTGCCCTTCGAGCGATGTCTTTGTTAAATTTTTAAGTAGAATTTCGGAATTCTCATCCTTGTTTTCAAATCCTCCCGTGTCCACGCCCCCTTCCCTATCTCTGCAATTTCCTCCACGCCCACGACCCCTCCAAGACCTCTGACTTACTCTAATTCCGGCCACTCGCGTATCCTCCATTTGAATTGGCTCACTCCTGGTAGTCGTACCTCAGCCCAAGCCCTGGAATTCCCTCCCTAAACCTCTCCACGCTTCTCCAAACTCTAAATCTTTGAAGTCTCTCCCTACAACCTACCCCTTTGACCAAGCCTTGGACCACCAGCCCCAGCATGGCCTTGGTGGCCCACTGTCGGATTTTGTTTTGTAACGCCCCTGTGAGGCCCCTTGTGAGGGTTCATTACATTAAAGGCGCTATATAAATGTAACTTGTTGCTGTTTATTTGGCGGCAACTGCAGAAACTATTTTGTGCGTGAGTTCCCACAGATGAGAAATGGTTTGTCAATCTGCTTTTCGTGGGCGTTGATTCAGGGAAGAACGTGAGAAATGATGCTGGGAAAACACTCGGATCCTCTTTTCCTCAGTAAATGACACAGCAGCGACCAGGGGAAATTGAAACTTGTCCAGTGTTGAACTCCTCAAGCAGTGAAAATAGGGAAATGAGAATGCTGGACTGAACTGGTCTTGTACAGTGGCACAGTGGTTCGCACTGCTGTCTCACAGCGCCAGGGGCCTGGGTTCGATTCACGGCTTGGGTCACTGTCTGTGCTGCGTCTGCACATTCTCCCCGTGCCTGCGTCGCTTTTCTCCGAATGCTTCAGGTTCCTCCCACAGTCCGAAAGTTGTGTTGGTTAGATGCATTGGCCATGTTAAATTCTCTCTCAGTGTACCCGAACAGGCGCCAGAGTGTGGCAACTAGGGGATTTTCACAGTAAATTCATTGCAGTGTTAATGTAAGCCTACTTGTCATACTAATAAATAAATAATGATCTGGTCATTATCACACCACTGTTTGTGGAATCTTGCTGTGCACAAATGCCTGCTATGTTGCCCACGATAGTGATTACACTTCAGAAGTACTTCATTGACATATCAAGTGCTCTGAGATATCCTGAAGATATAAAAGGCATTAGATAAATTCAAGTCTTCAGAGTTTGACCAGTGTAATAACTCAGGAAACTAACTGGAAAGGAACAATGTTTTAATCTTCAATCAAAAGATAAACCACTAACCTTCAGTCAGGGGACCCTGGGTGTCTCCAACCCAAGTTCCACTCCCCCGCCAGTGAATGACACCCTTCCAGCCCCTGACACTATGGAGGAAAGCAGATGCATGTTCTCCCCGTATCTGTATGGGTTTCCTCCGGATGCTCCAGTTTCTTCCCACAGTCCAAACGTGCAGGTTAGGTGGATTGGCCGTGGTAAATTGTCCCCTAGTGTCAGTGGGATCAGCAGGGTAAATACATGGGACTCAGAGGATGGGGCTAGGGTGGGATTGTTGTCAGTGGACTGACTGGCCTCCGTCTGCACTGTAGGATTCTGTGAAAATGGAAGACCAGAGAAAGTGAGGAATAAGGATTCTACACTGAACTATTTTCTTTTCTTTTTGGGAGCTTTACTCCTTTATCTTATCTAATCAAGTGGCACTGGGACAAGAATTAATTTCACGTCTGGTATTCAAACTAAGGGCAGTTTTTGGCAGGAAATAAAGTTTTCTCTTTCAGATCCTGAATGAGCTGCTGTGAAACAGCATCATACAAAACAGGAGCAGAAGTAGGCCATCCAGTTCCTCGAGCCAGTTCTACCATTCAGTAAGATCACCACTGACCTCTTTGTGTCCCAAGCTCTGCATTCCCCACCTAACCCCTGATTACACTTTTTCCCCTGGAGCGTAGGAGGCTGAGGGGTGATCTTATAGAGGTTTATCAAATAAAGAGGGGTGTAGATCAGCTAGATAGTCTATATCTTTTCCCACAGGTAGGGGAGTCTAAAACTAGAGGGTTTAAGGTGAGGGGGGAGAGATAAAAAAAAGGTCCAGAGGGGCAATTTTTTCAGACAGAGGGTGGTGAGTGACTGGAACAAGCTGCCAGAGGTAGTAGTAGATGTGGGTACAATATAGTCTTTTAAAAAGCATTTAGACAGTTCTATGGGTACAATGGGTATCGAGGGATATGGGCCAAATGCGAGCAATTGGGACAAGCATGGTGATTAATAAAAAAGGACAGTACGGGCAAGTTGGGCTGAAGGGCCTGTTTCCATGCTGCAAACCTCTGTGACTATAATATTTGACTCCTTTGCCTAACAAGAATCTACCTGCCTCTTCCCTGAAAATACTCCGTGATCCCCTTCCCCCACCTTCTGGGGTGGAGAACTGCGAGCTGGTGAGGTGGTATTTCCCTTTAAGTTTAAAGTTTATTTGCTGTTGTCACAAGTAGGCTTGCACTAACACTGCAATGAAGTTACTGTGAAAGTTCCCTAGTCACCACAGTCCAGCGCCTGTTAGGTTACACTGAGGGAGAATTTACCATCACCAATACACCTAACCAGCACATCTGTCAGACTGTGGGAGGAAACTGGCACACCCGGAGGAAACCCACGCAGACACGGGGAGAACGTGCAGGCTCCACACAGACAGTGACCCAAGTTGGGGATCGAACCTGGGTTCCTGGCACTGTGAGGCAGCAGTGCTAACCACTGTGCCACCGCACCATCTTCAAGGGCAAAACAGCAGAGTAAGGGTCACCTGGACTGGGTGACCAATCCTCATACTCCTGGAGATAATCCTGAGCTCCCGGGGATAATTTCCACGGTCCCAGGAATAACTCCCACATTCTAGTCACGTCGCCACTCAGTCTACAGACGCTATTTTGAAGAGGAGGGGGAGAGTTCTGCCTGGTATCCTGGTCATCTGTCCTGGCTTGAGTCAATTCACACCTCTTTAACCTGCTCGCACTGTCTGTACCTGTAAAGCCTTGATTACCTGTAAAGACTCGCATTCCAACCATTATCTTGCAATTGTGTCTCTGTCTATATATGCCGTGTTTGTGAACACACCTCTCCACTCACCTGATGAAAGAGCAGCGCTCTGAAAGCTCATGGTTCCAAATAAACCTGTTGGACTTTAACCTGGTGTTGTGAGACTTCTTACTGTGCCCAACCCAGCCCAACGCCAGCATCTCCACATCAAAGCTACCGACGAGAGCCAGGACTGAGCTGTTCTGTTAGCAATGGAAGAACAATTCTAGAACATTCTATGAAGGACTTTGACAGGGTAGATACTGAGAGATTGCTTCCACTGGCTGGGAATCTAGAACATATGAGGAGGATGCAGGGAACTTTCAGCATGATTTGGACAGGCGGAATGTGTGGGTATGTGCATGGCAGATGCAGTATAATGTGGATAAATGTGAGGTTATCCACTTTGGTAGCAATAATAGGAAGCAGACAATTTACTTGAAGGGGTGTAAATTGAGAGAGGTCAGTATTCTCTGGGGCCTTGGAATCTTCGTGCATCAGTCGCTGAAAATAAGGTACAGCAGGCAATAAAAAGGGCAAATGATATGTTGGCCTTCATAGAGAGAGGATTTAAGTATAGGGATAGGGGTGTTTTGCTGCAATTGTACAGGGTGTTGTTAAGGCCATACCTGGAGCATTGTGTGCAGTTTTGGGGTTCTTATCTGAGGAAGGATGTCCTTGCTATAGAGGGAGTACAGTGAAAGTTTACCAGGCTGATTCCTGGGATGGCAGGTCTGTCATATGAGGAGAGACTAAGTCGATTAGGATTATATTCGCTGGAGTTTAGGAGAGTGAGAGGGAATCTCATAGAAACCTTTAAAATTCTAACAGGGTTAGACAGGGTAGATTCAGAAAGAATGTTCCCAATTGAGTCCAGAACTAAGGGTTACAGTTTGAGGATAAGGGGTAAACCTTTTAGAACTGAGGTGAGGAGAAGTATCTTCACCCAGAGGGTGGTAAATGTGTGGAATTCACTACCACAGAATGTCACTGAGGCCAAAACCTTGTCTGATTTCAAGGAACAATTAGATCTAGCTCTAGGGGCTAAAGGGGTCAAGGGATATAGGGGAAAGGGGGATCAGAATATTGAATTCGATGATCAGCCAGGATCAAAATGAGTAGCAGAGTAGGCTCGAAGGGCCAAATGGCCTCCTCCTCCTTCTCGTTTCTATGTTTCGATGCAGTGATGGGGGAGGGGAGGCACATTCTCAGGATAAAAGGGGATTATTTTATTTTTTAGATCATCTATGGGTTGTGGGTGTCTCTGGCCAGGCCAGTATTTATTGCACATCCCTAATTGCCTTTGAGAAGGCAGTGGCGAGCTGCCTTCTTGAACGTCTGCTGTGGGCGTTCCCACAGTGCTGTTCAGGAGAGAAAGCCAGGATTTTGACCCAAGGACAGTGAAGGAATATATTTCCAAATCAGGATGGTGAGTGGCTTGCAGGAGAACTTGCAGAGGGTGGTGTTCCCATTGGTCTGCTGCCCTTGTCATAGAATCATGGAATCACCCAATCCCTACATTGAAGAAGGAGGCCATTCGGCCCATCGAGCCTGCACCAACTATAATCCCACCCAAATCCTATCCTTGTATCCCCACATATTTAACTTGCTCGTCCCCCTAACGCGAAGAGGTGATTGAGTACGGCCAATCAATCTAACCTACATATCTTTGGACTGTGGGAGGAAACCGGAGCACCCAGAAAAAACCCACGCAGACACAGGGAGAACATGCAAACTCCACACAGCCAGTGATCTAAAGGCAGAATCGAACCCGGGTCCCTGACGCTGCGAGGCAGCAGTGCTAACCACTGTGCCACCGTGCCCATCCTTCTAGATGGCAGTGGTAGAACATAGAACGTCACAGCGCAGTACAGGCCCTTCGGTCCTCGATGTTGCGCCGACCTGTGAAACCAATCTAAAGCCCGTCTGACCTACAAACCATGGGTTTGGAATGTGCTGCCCCCGGTCTTGTATCATAATTTTGACTGGACCAACCAGTGTGGATCCTGGAAACATTCACTGCACCAAATGCAGGAGATGACGAACTAACCATCAAACCAGAGTCCAGCTCAGAGTCTCTGTCACTTCCCTCCCTCTCGCTGTAGACCCAGCTTCTTTCCACTGTCACGCAGCACTTTGCAGCTATTGTCGTTTTAGTTTATCTTCCAGATAATGTCAATTGTGTAACCGTCCTACTTCACTCTGTAAATCTTCTGCATCCTGCCCTCTTCCCTTCTTGCTGCCGGCTGTGAACTTGGCAAGCTATTGCCCGGGTTTGATCTCTCACTCATTAACGTCGATGAAAAAACACAACGGGACCGAACTGTGACCTTTGTCGGATCCCAGTCCAAGTCTCCACCCAGTCTGACATTGTATCTCTTCCCAGCCTTCCTGCTTCCTATTTCGTTACCAACTTCTGCTCCAATTTCCCCCCACCCTCCCCCCCCCACCGGCCCCACCCCTCTGCTCTCCCATGGGTTCCTGGGCTCTAAGTTTAATGAAGGGAGTGTTTCACGTGGGACTTTGTCAAAAACCTTTCTGGAAATTAAACTTGTCCTGCCAGCCGGAGTTATTGCAAAGCGGGGAAAGTCAGTCACAATGGTGAGGCACACAACACAATAGGCCAACACCAATGTCTACTACCTTGGCACAATGTGCAGCGTACATCCCATAGGCCGTGCCTGTAGGCTTGTCAAAAAAAGGACCTGTATTTATATTGCACCTGATCTCTCAAAATCTACTCATTGAACCAAAGCAGGAGGCCATTCTGCCCATCATGCCTGTGTCAGCTCTTTATAAGAATTATCCGCACTGGGCACAGCCATTAGCACTGCTGCCTCACAGGGGCCTGGGTTAAATTATAGCCTTGGGTCACTGTCTGTGTGGAGTTTGCACCTTCTCCCCGTCTCTGCGTGGGTTTCCTCCAGATGCTCCAGTTTCCTCCAAAGATGTGCGGGTTAGGTTGATTGGCCGTGCTAAGTTGCCCCTTAGTGTCGGGGAAATTAGCAGGATAAATATGTAGGGTTACAGGAATAGGCCTGGGTGGGGTAGTGATCGGTGCAGACTTGATGGGCTGAATGGCCTCCTTCTGCACTGTAGGGATTCTTTTCTCTGATTCTATGATCCAATGAGTTTTGTCCCCCCTCCTCCACCTTGCCCTTTCCTCTTAATTTTTTGTAAAATGCATCCAACTTCCCTTTGAAAGTTAATATTGAATCTTGCTGTGTCTTCCTGTGATTAATTATACTTAAAGTACAGAGATTACTGTGCTGCAGCCCCCATGCATTGCGAACAATGATGAGATGAATCAACAGATAATGTGTAATGGCGTAGAGATGAGGGAGAAATGTTGTCCAGGAAACTGAGCGAATTTCCTTTGAGGAAGGGCACAGGATCTTTAACACCCTCCTGCGCAACCAAAGGAGGTGGATAATACCACAGATTAATGCTTCTGCCAAGGGATGGGACCTCTGAAGGTACAGCACTCTGAAGTACTGTGAGATACACTGATGTCCCTTCTTTATATTTAAACCTCCAACAACCTTCCTCAGCGTCCTCGATCTTGAGGCGCCTTTGCGCTCCTTAAGCTGCCTCACCGGCACTCAGCACCACTCCACAAGGACACCCTTTCAGTGCAGATGGAAAATATATGGGAAGTTTATTTATTAGTGTCACCGGTAGACTTACATTAACATTGCAATGAAGTTACTGTAACAATCACACTCCGGCGCCTGTTCGGGTACACTGAGGGAGAATTTATCATGGCCAATGCACCTAACCAGCACGTCTTCCGGGCTGTGGGAGGAAACTGAGGCACCTGGAGAAAACCCACACAGACATGGGGAGAATGTGCAAACTCCACACAGACAGTGACCCAAGGGCGGAATTGAACCCAGATCCGTGGCGCTTTGCAAACTACTGTGCCACTGTGGTATAACAGAATTACACTCTGGTTTGTTAGTCCATCTCATTGCTACACACTTGCAGCATATTGATAGCAGCTCTGGTCTAAAAGTTTAGGTTTATTACTGAGCAGAGTCAATTCTATACATGATACATATTTACACCATCTCACTCCTACTTAGCAGACTGATTGTCCCTTGGACTTGTAGGTTTGCTCCAGTCAGTGATCCTCATGCACATGCATGAAGGGAATAAAAATGCAATCTATTTGCTATTTTTGATGCTGGGCTGAAAGAACAGTAAGACCTTCTCAGCACTGCTGGAACTCCCTAAGACTCCTTAGACAGCATCACCCAGACCTGCAACCGCTACCATCTAGTAGGGTGAGGACAGCAGATACATTATACAGTGCACTATGTTCTTATGGACTAACAAACCAGAGTGTAATTCTGTTATACCACAGTGGCACAGTAGTTCGCGAAGCGCCACGGATCTGGGTTCAATTCCGGCCTTGGGTCACTGTCTGTGTGGAGTTTGCACATTCTCCCCATGTCTGCGTGGGTTTTCTCCAGGTGCTCCGGTTTCCTCCCACAGCCCGGAAGACGCGCTGGTTAGGTGTATTGGCCATGCTAAATTCTCCCTCAGTGTACCCGAACAGGCGCCGGAGTGTGATTGTTACAGTAACTTCATTGCAATGTTAATGTAAATCTACTGGTGACACTAATAAATGAACTTCCCATATATTTTCCATCTGCACTGAAAGGGTGTCCTTGTGGACTGGTGCTGAGTGCTGGTGAGGCAGCTTAAGGAGCGCAAAGGCGCCTCAAGATCTTATGTTCTTAGATATATGGGGAACACCACCACCTCCAAGCTCCTTTCCAAGCCACTCACCGACCTGATTTGGAAATATATCAGCTGTACCTTCACTGTCACTGGGTCAAAATCCTGGAACTGCCCCACCCAACAGCACTGTGTGTGTGTGTGTGTGTGTGTGTGTGTGTGTACCTACACCACATGGACTGCAGCAGTTCAAGAAGGCGGCTCTTCACCACTTTTGCAAGGGGCAATTAGGGATGGGAATTAAATGTGGGCCCAGCCAGTGATACCCACATCCCATGAAAGAGATTTTAAAAAGGCATTTATCACATTAGATTTGTCTCAAGTTATTCTGCATTAAGTAAAGATTTGATCTGAAAGCCTAAGGAAAGGTACGTATCTTTTATATGTTATTGTACGGATGCTGGGAGTGCTGAGTCATTCTGAATGTAATGCAGGTCAGGACAGTTCGATATAGTGTAATAAGCTGTGTCTCTTTTATCATAATGCTATTAAGGACCTGTGTTTCTCCATCTCAGATTACCGTGAGGAAGCAGCTCAGACGAGCAAACTCTCTGCAATAACTTATCAGTTTAACAGAAGTCACTGGACATCGACAAGCAGAGAGCTGGAGCCAAGCAGTCATGCTTAAAATATATATCCTCCTGTATGAACAACTGAATCCCAATTGTGAAGGCAGCACTGTGGCAACCAAGAATCACAATTGTACATTAATCCCCCCTCTGTGAAGCATTTCCCATTATAAGATGTTGAATTACATTGATTGATTATAGAATAAAGATGTTAATAGAATCATAGAATCCTACAGTGCAAAAGGCCGTTCAGCCCATCGAGTCTGCACCAACCACAATCCCACCCAGGTCTTATCCCCGTAATCCCATGCATTTACCTTAGCTAGCCCCCCTGGCAATTTAACATGGCCAATCCACCTAACCTGCACATCTTTGAAGTGTGGGAGGAAACCGGAGCACCCAGAGGAAACCCACACAGACACAGGGAGAACATGCAAACTCCATACAGACAGTGACCCAAGCCGGGAATCGAACCGGGGTCCCTGGCGTTGTGAGGCCACAGTGCTACTGTGCTGTCCAGACATTGCTTCAGAGACATGCCTTTGGGCCATATCCAAACTTAACAAGATATTTGAGTCCTGGTCTATTCGGAGGCAGTAAGTTACCTCAAACGATGCTGGCAATCTCTGCGTTAAATCCATCAAGTTGTTTGGAACATTCAAGAATTGATTTTCAATTAAGGAGATACACGAGCTCTGAAACTCAGTTTCCACCTTCATGGCCACACTGACATCCCTTACCTCGAAGCTTTGTTGTTTGATTACACTGTAGGAAGCTGCTAAAAGCTTTGGCAGGGTGCCCACCGCATCAACCCTCAGACCTATTATCTCAGACACACAACACATGGCAAAATAGAAAGGGGGTAGGAGGTGATTAACTCTTTATCATTTTAAGCTGTTGCACAAAAAAAAAGTCATGGGGGGAGGCATTGACCAAGTGGTATTATCGCTAAACTATCAATCCAGAAACTCAGCTAATGTTCCGGGGACCCAGGTTCGAATCCTGCCATGGCAGATGGTGCAATTTGAATCCAATAAAAAAATATCTGGAATTAAGAATCTACTGATGACCATGAAATGATTGTCAGAAAACCCATCTAGTTCACTAACTTCTTTTAGGAAAAAGAAATCTGCTGTTCTTACCTAGTCTGGCCTACATGTGACTTCAGAGTCACAGCAATGTGGTTGACTCTCAGGGAACTAGGAATGGGCAATAAATGCTGGCCCAGCCAGCGATACCCGTGCCCCATGAATGAATGCAAAAATATTGTTGTCTATGCTTGAGAGAAAGAGGCTGTTGTATGATTCTGTGAAGGGCCTTGGAATGTCCTCTTGTATTAAAGGTGCTATATAAATACGATTTGTAGTTATAGGGAATGACTAGAGATGGCAATAGTTAGAATCATAGACCCCTACAGTGCAGAAAGAGGCCCCTTGGCCCATCAAGTCTGCACTGGACACAATCCTAGCCAGACCCTACCCACATATCATACCCACTAGTCCCTCTAACCTATGCATCCCTGGACCCTAAGGGGCAATTTCTTAGCATGGCCAATCAACCTAACCTGCACATCTTTCGACTGCGGGAGGAAACCAGAGCACCTGGAGGAAACCCACACAGACACGAGGAGAATGTGCAAACTCCACACAGATGATGACCCAAGCCAGGAATTGAACCCAGGACCCTGGAGCTGTGAAGCAGCAGCGCTAACCATTATACTACCGTGCCATCTGTATGGATGAATGAAAATGGATACCATCAAGCCACTTAATAATGGGCTGACCATTAATGTGTCCTGCCTCAGTGCTCCACTGCATCTGCTGTCAGCTGCTGCCTTTCACTGCTAGGGAAGGTGATAGCCTAGTGATATTATCATAAGACTATCAATCCAGAAACTCAGCTAATGTTCTGGGGGCCAGGGTTCGAATCCCACAACAGCAGATAGTGCAATTTGAATTCAATTTAAAAAAAATCTGGAATTAAAAATCTACTGATGAGAATGAAACTGTTGCCGATTGTTGGAAAAACCCATCTGGTTCACTAATGTCCTTTAGGGAAGGAAATCTGCTGTCCTTAACCTGGTCTGGCCTACATGTGCCTCCAGAACCACAGCAATGTGGTTGACTCGGAACTGCCCTCGGGCAACTAGGGATGGTCAATAAATCCTGGCCAGCTAGCAATACACATGTCCCGCAAATGAACTTAAAAAAAGCAACTTTGGAGATATGTAGGCGCTGCCCGATTTCTTCCTTCTGTGTTTATGAAATGCCCACACCCGAAAACAGAACTCAGTAACCCAACTTCAGCTGAAAGAGAGCTGCGCGGCAGAGATCAGTGAGAGGCAGAGAAGCCACACATTAGTGAAAGCTGCATCCTCTCCCAGTCTCCTGTAGCTCCTGTGTGTGCAAGGCTGACAGGCTGTCCTTTCCACCCAGTGCACACTCCATTACATCTTCTGCTCCCCTCCCTGCCCCCCCAACCCCCTTAGAAAAAAACTGAAATAATCTGCAGCTACTAATTAGCAGCAACATAAAGAACAAGTTCTTCTTGTCTTCGGCCAATCTTGGCAGCGGCGCACACAGGCCTGGCTCCAGTTGACAGGCAGCAGACTTTCCCCGCAGTGCTACGCTAATTCAGCAACTTTGTGCGCTGTGTGCCCTTCCCCGCACATCACAGTGGCAAGGTGTCATAGTGAACCTTTCCTCTGGTAAAATCCCACTCAGTACTAACCCTGCTGTAGAATGTATCGCCTCCCATAGCTTCTCATTCACTGGGACTTCCATCATCTCACATCGATTCTTGTGCGTTTTTTAATATTTATTACGCCCGCAAAGAAAGTTGCATTTACATAGCACCTTTCGTGACCTCAGGGCATTCCAAAGTTGCTCATGAAATGCTTTTGAAGCGCGGTTCGATGTCGGAAATGCCAATGTGCGCACAGCAAGATCCCACCAGCAGAACTGCAATGCTGACTGGATAATCTGTTCCCAATGCTGTCCACTTTGAAACAAATATCAGACCACCTGGGATAACAACACCCCTTCTCTTCTTCAAAATAACGTCCTGGGACCTTTCACATCCACGTCAGAGGGCAGGCGCCTGGTCCATAAAAAGACTGCACCTCAAACAACTCAGCAGTCCCTATGCAGCACTGCACCGGCAGAGAGAGTCAGAGAGTCACACGCCAGGATTTTACTGCCCTGCCCACCACGGGAATCGGAGTGGGCAAGGGACGGACAATGGAAAGATCCTTTGACCTCGGGTGGGATTTAACAGTTCCGGGTTGAGCGAGGCCGTAAAACCCCGCCCATAGAGTCATACAGTGCAGAAAAGGCCCTTCAGCCCATCGAGTCTGAACCGACAATATCACCACCAAAGGCTAATCCCACTTTTCCTGCAGTTGTCCCATATCCTTGAATATTATGATCTTCTAAGCGCTCATCCAAATATTAGATTTTTGTACTCATGCTTCTGGAGTGACCTTTGAACCCTCGACCTTCAGATTCAGAGGCAAGGTGCGATCTGAGTTAAGAATAGAGGTTGCTCTTATTGAAAAATACAACAATAAGCTGAAGGGTTTGCCAGGTTCAGCTGGAAAGTTACCCTTCAGCTTTCGAACCTGGCTCAGACCCAACGTGGTCTGATGGAGGGAGAATCTGTTCACTCTCTTTCTCTCTCTGTCTTTCTGCTGCTGGCAGGAAGAGTCTTTCTGTCAGTATGTTCGGGGTAGTGTCGTCTCTGGAGAGGCACATGAGTGGACCCTGAATGGCCAGTCAACCACAGGTTGAAATGTGACCTTCAAACACACTCCAGCCATTGTTACTCTGTGCAAGTAAAGCCATTGGTTTAGTCCATCTTATTTTTAAACTTCAGTATTTTTAATTTTTAATTGTTTAACAGTTACAGTGCATTGCATCACACTTTGCGCTTTACATTATTAGGGACAATAGTTGGACACTTGGCATACAATAGCAGGTGGCTTACAGATAACCTTGGGAATTTACCCTACAATTTCACATCGCTCCCCTGGGAAGGGCTGGAAGTGCATTTTCAAGTGCAGATGGCACTTTTTTTATTGTTCGTTTCTGGGGTGTGGCTGTTGCTGACTAGACCAGCATTTGTTGCCCACCCCTTAGTTGGTGGCACAGTGGCACAGCGGATAGCACTGCTGCCTCACAGCGCCAGGGACACGGGTTTGATTCCCGGCTTGGGTCATTGTGCAGAGTTTGCATGTTCTCCCCATGTCTGCGTGGGTTTCCTCTGGGTGCTCCAGTTTCTTCCCACAGTGCAAAAGATGTGCTGGTTAGGTGCATTGGCCATGCTAAATTCTCCCTCAGTGTAGCCGGAATGTGACGACTAGAGGATTTTCACAGCATTGCTGTGTTAATGTAAGCCTACATGTGACACAAATAATTAAAACTTAAAACTTTTTGAACTTCAAAAAACGTCTACAGTCCATAGGTGTAGATACACCCACAGTGCTGTTAGGGAAGGAATTCCTGGATTTTGACCGGCGACTGTGAAGGAACAGTGATATATTTCCAAGTCAGAATAGTGAGTTACTTGGAGGAAAATTTGTCTTTGTTTTACTGTTTGTTCTTATCTAGAGACAGTGCTATTGGCATGGCTATCTGCCCAGCTACAGGACCAAATCCATAGAATCCCGACAGGAGATTCGATCCATCTGGCCTGCAACAAACCTCTGACAGATCACTCTACTCACCATCCTTCTCTATCCCTGTAATCCCACACTTTTATCATGGCTAATCCCACTAACCTACACATTTTTGGACACTAGGGGCAATTTACCATGGGCAATCCCACTAAGCTACACACCTTTGGGCAATTTACCATGGACAATCTATCTAATCTGCACATCTTTGGAGTGCAGGAGGAAACTGGAGCACCCGGAGGAAACCCACACAGACACGGGGAGAATGTGCAGGCTTGACACAGACAGTCACCTGAGGCCAGAATTGAACCGTGTCCCTGGCACTGTGAGGCAGCAGTGCTAACCACTGTGCCACTGTGCCATCGGCGAAAATCTTTAATCAGAGAAAACTTTTCAGAGACATTTTTCCCCATCCTCAGAAGAAAAGCAGGAAAGGGGGAAAAGCCGCCACTCATTCCTCACTTTGCAGTGTCCGATGATTTTCTGGGAGTTAAGGTTAGGGGGTCAGATGGGTTCTGCCCACATCAAGCTGGGTATCATGGTGTCAATGAGGTGAGAGGGGTGTGACAGGTCCTCCTGCCTCATGCGGGGTAATGTGTGGAGAGAGTGGGCTTTCCACCAACCCATGCTCAAACCAAAACCTCTTTGGGCAACTCCAGTACCACCGGTTGGAGTGACAGATGTGTCAGATTTTCTCTTTCTTTCTCAGGTTGCAGGAAGCTGGCTCAAAGATTTCTATCAGCTTTTTTCCAGGTGGCCGGTTTTGCAAGGTGACTCCCTCTCTCCAATGAAGCCTGTGTTGGCAGGGTCTTTACAATGTCCTGGATCCCACAGTCCCAGATCATATGGGTTGGGGCACACTTTGGCAGCACTAATTACTGAAGAGTGCCCTATCAGACGGGAAGGGAACTGGCCCTGAATCAGAATGAGATTCGCTCAGACCGGACCTTCCTGTTACTGGCTGAAACCACATTTGTTGATTGTGGAGCTGGGATCTGTGCTGGTGACCACAGCAATAAGGCAGCTGCATTCTGGATACATGGGATGGTGTGAGGAAATTGGCATTTTTTGGAAGATTTGTCAGTTTAGGGGTGGAGCCAACGGCTGCAATGTTAGCACCGTTCACACCGGCTGGATTTTCCCACCCCAGTCAATGGAGATTTGGCTGTCTGCCAAATCCTCCGACCTTGCCGTAGAGAGCGCGTGGTGCGCACAGCCGGTAAGATCACACCCATTGTGATTTTAAGCCTGTGGTGAGTGACTCTTGGTTGACTGATGATTGTAAGATTTAAGGCACAGTATGTGTGCTACACATAGCCTCCGGTCCCAGCTTGGGTCATTGTCTGTGTGGAGTTTACACATCCTCCCCGTGTCTGCGTGGGCTTCCTCCAGGTGCTCCAGTTTCCTCCCACGATCTAAAAGATGTGCTGGTTAGGCACATTGACCCGAATAAGTGCCAGACTGTGGCAACTAAGGGAATTCCACAGTAACTTCATTACAATGTTAATGAAAGCTTTATTTGTGACTAATAAATAGCTTTGCAGTCGATGCTGCCTGGGTACAGGTGGAAAACCCTGTCGGGAGATATGATCAGGTCACTTGGATGAATTAGAGGGACAGAGTGAACAACAGGCTGTAGGCAGCAGACAGAGAGGGGAGCTAGCTCCATGGAGCTGAAGAGCTGCCATTAGCTCTGCACTAGTGGAGCTCGGAGATACTCTGGGTATAATCAGTAGCTCTATACTACCAAGAGTTGGGAAATCTGGAATACAATGACTTTTGGGTTAAGACTATACTGCAGAACTCAAGCAGAGCTGCCGATTTCTGGAGATGGGACTAGCTGTTTGAAGGAGCAGAGCTAAAATTCCTCATGGAGACAGAACGTTCAAGACATTTTGTGACCCATAGTTTATTTTAATTTATTCGTGAGCCTTGGGCATCGCTGGCTGGACAAGCATTTGTTATCCATTGCTCATTGCCCGAGGACAGTTGAGAGTGAACCATTCACTTCTGGAGTCATATGTAGGCCAGACCGGGTAAGAACGACAGATTTCCTTCCCTAATGGACGTTAGTGAACCGGATGGATTTTCTAACAATCAACAATGGTTTCACAGTCATCAATAGATTCTTAATTCCCGATATTTCTTATTATTAAATTTAAATTCCACCATCTGCCAATGTGGGATTTAAACCTGGTCCCCAGAACATTAGCAGCATGGTGGCACAGTGGTCAGCACTGCTGCCTCACAGCACCAGGGACCCGGGTTCGATTCCCAGCTTGGGTCACTGTCTGTGTGGAGTCTGTACATTCTCCTCGTGTCTGCGTGGGTTTCCTCCGGGTGCTCCGGTTTCCTCCCACAGTCCAAAGGTGTGCAGGTTAGGTTGATTGGCCGTGCTAAATTGACCCTTAATATCAGGGGGACTGGTAGGGTAAATGGGTGGGGTTGCGGGGACAGAGACTGGGTGGGATTGTGATAGGTGCAGACTAGAAGGGCCGGGTGGCCTCTTTCTGCACTGTGGGGATTCTATGGTTAACTGAGTTGCTGGACTAATTGTCTAGTGATAATGTCATTGCCTCCCCTTAGTGATGACTGGCGTCAGGGTGGGTTGCTAAGGAAATAAGAGGGACCTGTCTTGGTGTCTATCATTTAATGTGCAGTTTGTAGCGTGTTCAGCCACAGTTTGCCTGTTCATTTATATTTGCTTCATGATAATTCTGGATGTTATGGTTACTGGTATCGACTGTTTGCTTTGTTAGCTCATATATGGTCAAAATATTCTGCTTGTTTGCTACCGTGAAATCTCATGGCATTATCCTCTTAACAAGTAACTAAGATTTCAAACTTTGTCTAATTTAACAGAAAGGCTACTGGTCCATAACTGGGTTGTTACAAACTTTGAATCATAGAACCCTACAGCACAGAAAAAGGCCATTCAGCCCATCGAGTCTGCACTGAACACAATCCCACCCAGACCCTACCCCCACATCCCTACATATTATACTCACTAACCCCTCTAACCGACACATCCCTGGATACTAAGGGGCAATTTCTTAGCATGGCCAATCAACCTAACCCACACATCTTTGGACTGTGGGAGGAAACCCGAGCACCCAGAGGAAACCCACGCAGACACAAGGAGAATGTGCAAACTCCACATACAGACAGTGACCCAAGTCAGGAATCGAACCCAGGACCCTAAAGCTGTGAAGCAACAGTGTTAACCATTGTGCTACCGTGCTGCCCAGAGTTTGGGGTCTCATCCAGGACCCTGACAAGGGTTGGGGTCTAGTTTGAGATCATAACAGTGTTAGGTAGGTGGATAGGTAGATAGATAATGGAATTGTGAGTTGCCGGATGCCTGTATGTTCTTGCTTTAATTGATCTGTAGAGGAAAGAAAGGGAGATGGAGACCCTGATTTTACCGGAACGCCCACGCTGAAATTGGGGCGGGCGAGGCCCACAGAACAGCATTCTCCACTGGCCTCGGTGCAATCTTCCCAGCCTCAGGCAGGCGTGCTGGTAAAATTCCAGCCAGAGTGATATGTTATAAGGACTAGGGGTTTGACAGTGAAATTTTCAAATGAGGCAGTTAGGGTTGGAAAGGGAGCAAAGCGGTATCCGGGGAGATAAAAGCAGTTACAATTTTAGCAGAGGGACCTTCTAAAACTTGTTGATGGAGTAGAGAGACAGGAAAGGGTTGGGGGGGGGGGGGGAAATAAAATGCCACTTGGGTGGTGATGAAAAGAAGGAGGGGTCCTCTTTACTGCTCAGATTAACCCTAATGTTGTGGATGGTTTTGGCATGGCGGGAGTGGAGGGAGTGGTGGGGGAGGGAAGGTTGCTTGATGTGGTCCAGGCAGATTAATGGCTTAATCCACGGTGTTCTTGATAAGCTCATCTCTTGGGCACATGGGAGCAAGGCTGGGCAGCTATGGTAGGAGAAGGATTGAATTCCTACAGTGCAGTGCAGAAGGAGGCACTTTGGCCCGTCGAGTCTGCATCGACCCACAATTCCACCCAGGAGCTATCCCCGTAACCCCATTTGCCCAGGTAGTCCCCCTGATAATAGGGGACAATTTAGCATAGCCAATACACCTAACCCACACATCGTTGGACTGAGGGAGGAAACTGGAGTGCCCGGAGGAAACCCACGCAGACACAAGGAGAACGTGCAAACGTTCTGGAACCCAGGTCCCTGACACAGTGAGGCAGCAGTGCCAACCACTGTGCCACTGCATTGCCAATGGCATACTGCTTTTAGAAAAAAACAGAAATTATGTCACTCTCTCCCAAGAGCTATGGATGTGAAGCTGGGATGGTTTGCCAAGTAAAAGCTGGGAATGTGAAAGTACAATGATGGAAGTCCGGTTCCTGGTTCCCTGCTTTATTGCGCACACCATTCAGCTCCCTTGGGAACCAATATTTCAGCCTGGACCTCTGTCTTGTTTAGCAATTAGGATCATGGCAAACATGCTCCCCTCTCAGAGTGCAGACTTCCACGTGTTTCTCTTGTGCTGAAGTTTGCGACTGCAGAGAGGCTTATCCTTTGTTTGGTTGTAGCAAGTCTCACACCACTGCTGCTTCGAATCCCCGCAGGAATACCCAGGGAAAGTCATTCCGATAGCTACTGCAGCCTCTTCTCAAGAGTTTTCTCTCTCTCCCTCTTTTGCACTCATCGGGAAAAATTATACTGGGAATCCATGAACAACTGCAGAAGGTTATTGATTCCAGCCGACAAAGTGGGGAGGGGGGGGCGTGTAATCTGTCTGCCTTTATTCCGTTTAGTGTGTGGTGTGTTTTCATTAACTCCCCGTCGACAGTCAACTTGTCAGCGGGCTGACACTCCCAACAGTCTGACCTCCGACTGTGCCCCCATTCTCTCCCCTCCCTCCGAACCAAACCACCCCACCCCCTCCAAAAATAAATACACTCCAAGCCAACACATCAGAGCTCTGCTCTTAATTTCCAATCTCATTCCCTGTTTATATTTCAGAGATTTTGGCAGTGGACTCTTGTGGCCATCTTATTCTTCCCCCAAATATTCTTCCTCAGCTCTGCACCGAACTCTGGGGGAATGCGATGCTTGAAGTTTTGCCCTCGCAGCAATAATCGGACCCTCAGCACGAGAAAAAAAAACTGTTCCAATTTAAAGCACACTATGTGGATTCTAAAACCATAACTCTAGTCGTTTCTGTATACCTGGTGCACACGGTATCTGCACAGCTCTGAGCATTTGTTGGCCACCTAAATGTAGTTTATCATCTATTTTCACCAGCTTATTCCTCTAAGGTGAAATACATATCAAACTATTTTTAATGAGGAGGTAATACTTGACCGACTGTTTTGCACTGTCCACGGATGCTGCTTACCCTGGCTGCTTAAGTATCTCCATCCTTGTATTTTCACATTTCCAACTTTCACTTGTCAAGCCAGCCTAGGTTTACACCCATAGTTCTTGGGAGGCAGTGACATGGGCCAGTGTTTTACAACCTCGCCCACCACAGAACAATTCCGTTCTGTGCGCTTTGGCCGCCCTGATTCTGGGGCGGGCGAGGTGGTAAAATTCTGGCAGTAGTTTCTATTTTTCTAAAAGAAGTGTGTCGTTGGCGGTTACACTGCTGCCTCACGGCGCCAGGGACCCGGATTCGATTCCTGGCTTGGGTCACTCTCTGTGCGGAGTCTGCCCGTTATCCCCATGTCTGCATGGGTTTCCTCTGGTTTCCTTCCACAGTCTAAAAGGCCTTTTGGTTAGCTGCATTGGCCATGATAAATTCACCCTCAGTGTACCCGAACAGGCACCGGAATGTGGCAACTAGGAGATTTTCACAGTAATTTCATTACAGCATTAATATAAGCTGACTTGTGATATTAATAACTAAACTAACACTATTATCCATCTCTCAGGCCTGAGGGAGTGACTAGTTAAGTAACTCACCCCTTTCTTCTACGCAGAACTGACCTCCCAGTAGCAACCCTTATGAAGTGCCCATTGGAGTGAAGAATCCCTTGTTAAACTGTCATCAAAATGAAATTGGTTTGCAGCATGTATGTGTTAAACGTGCAGCAGCTATATCGCACTCTCTTCTCTGGCAGGACGTTCTGGGATTCAGCCCAATCCAGAGACAAACGCATGTATCCAGACTAACATTCTCATGCAGAACTGAGAGAGCACAGCACTGTAGAAGGTGCCATTTCCCCTTTAAGGAGTTAAACCAAGGTCCTGCCTGCCCTCTGTGGGAGAGGTGGCTGCTACAAAGCCCTCTTTCTGCCAAAGGCCTGTGCTAATATAAGATGTTCGTGGTGGTTCCTTTACATTCTACAGAGTACATCAGACCTTGTCAATTGCAACTACAATCCCCCTCCAGGTCAAACACAACAATATTTGCGAACAGCAAAAAGCTACTCGTCCCAACCAGACCAACCCTTTATGCTTGGACCAGCTCACCTTTCCCTCCATAACCTTTGATTCTTACTAAACACACTCATTTATCTGAGATTAAAAGCCTAATGATGACCATGAAACCATTATCGATTGTCAGAAAAATCCATCTGGTTCGCTAATGTCCTTTAGGGAAGGAAATCTGCTGTCCTTACCCGGTCTGGCCTACATGTGACTCCAGAGCCACAGCGATGTGGTTGAATCTCAGATGCCCTCTGGAATGGAGGGTAGATAGGAATGGACAATAAATCCTTGCCCAGCTGGTGATTCCCACATCCCCTGAATGAATAAAAAGGAAATTCGGTACATGTAGTGCTGCTATAGCGATGTCCCATTCCAAAGGGAATTGGATATTCTTGAACACAGAGAAAAAAAAAGTGAGGGGGTCATGGGGAAAGAGCAGGAGAATGGAACTAATCGGACAGCTCCTTCAGAGAGGCCAGCAGGCTTGATGGGCCAAATGGCCTCCTTCTGTGCTTCAAGATTCTTTCAAAGGTCTATGAATCTTTGGGTGAGTAAATTGTATCTGTCTTTCCTTCTTACTGCCTCCTTGCTCCTTTTTAACTTACTTCCCCCTGGGGAGGGAAGCTATTAACACTATCCTGCGTGGTCTTTTTCATTGCCAACTTGCACAGCTGTGAGTTTCACAGTTTCCCATATCAACCTGACAAACCCACCAGCACATCCAAAACCACTGGGTGAATCTAATTAGCTTCCTTCAGGGGTGGAATTCCTAAATCATTCTTGTGATGACTTCAATCAGGTCATTGAGATTGGTCTATTGGAATACAGACTCCCTGATTAAGGAGTCAATTGATGGGCCAATCAGAGAGTCTTTTCCTTGTATTTAACCGGGACTGTCAGTTCCTCTGGCACCTCTGGAGGTAGACTGCTGACTGTGAGCACTCTGTGTACTGCTGTTGGAATTGTACATAAAGGGATCCTGGTGAATGCTCTTCTGCCTCCAAAAACTTATTCCAA
This sequence comes from Carcharhinus amblyrhynchos, assembly GCF_965287045.1. NCBI lineage: Eukaryota > Metazoa > Chordata > Chondrichthyes > Carcharhiniformes > Carcharhinidae > Carcharhinus > Carcharhinus amblyrhynchos. Next base: position 79,429,926 of record NC_137335.1, on the reverse strand, counting down.
TTCTGTGATAAGATGTGCTTGGATTTAAGAATATAAGAGCTCAGAACATGAGTAGGCCATTTTATCGCTTGTGTCTGCTCCACCATTCAATAAGATCATGGCTGATCTTTTTGTGGACTCAGCTCCACTTACCCACCCACTCACCATAACCCTTAATTCCTTTACTGTTTGTAAATCACATTTACAGCAGACTTGCATGTGTGTGTGTGTGTGTGTGTGTGTGTGTATCTGTGTATGTGTGTGTGTATCTGTGTGTGTGTGTATGTATCTGTGTGCGTGTGTGTATCTGCGTGTGTATGTGTGTGTGTGAGTGTATGTATCTGTGAGCGTGTGTATCTGTGAGCGTGTGTATCTGTGAGTGTGTGTGAGTGTGTGTATCTGTGAGTGTGTGTGAGTGTGTGTATCTGTGAGTGTGTGTATCTGTGTGTGTGAGTGAGTGTATCTGTGAGTGTGTGTGAGTGTGTGTATCTGTGTGTGTGAGTGTGTGTATATGTGAGTGTGTGCATCTGTGTGTGTGAGTGAGTGTGTGTATCTGTGTGTGTGAGTGTGTTTATCTGTGAGTGTGTGTGTGTGTTTATCTGTGTGTGAGTGAGTCAGTGTGTGTATCTGTGTGTGAGTGTGTGTGTATCTGTGAGTGTGTGTATCTGTGAGTGAGTGAGTGTGTATCTGTGTGAGTGAGTGTGTATCTGTGTGTGTGTGTATATCTGTGAGTGTGTGTATCTGTGAGTGTGTGTGAGTGTGTTTATCTGTGAGTGTGTGTATCTGTGTGTGTGTGTATATGTGTGTGTGTGAGTGTGTGTATCTGTGTGTGTGAGTGTGTGTATCTTTGGGTGTGAGTGTGTGTATCTGTGGGTGTGTGTGAGTGTGTTTATCTGTGAGTGTGTGTATCTGTGAGTGTGTGTATCTGTGTGTGAGTGTGTGTGTATCTGTGAGTGTGTGTATCTGTGTGTGAGTGAGTGTGTATCTGTGTGAGTGAGTGTGTATCTGTGTGTGTGTGTATATCTGTGAGTGTGTGTATCTGTGGGTGTGTGTGAGTGTGTTTATCTGTGAGTGTGTGTATCTGTGAGTGTGTGTATCTGTGTGTGAGTGAGTGTGTGTGTGCGTGTGTCAATTGTGGGGAGACAAATGTGCTGGAAGATGAATTTGATTATAATGTGGGATTGAAAAATGATTAACCAATAACTTACTGATTCTTGTGGAGGCCTCAATATGGTGAAATGACAAATCCATCCCACAATGCAATATTCTATATGGATAGGCATGCGACCTGCTACTGGCACCAAGTAAGTCTCCTGGCACAGTTATATTGCAACTTAGACGACAGAAGGTCCAGGAGAAAAGTGTGGCAAATGGGGACAGAATATTCTGGAAACAATTACAATATGTAAGTGATTATCAGGTGAGAACAGGTTCAGCACAGTTGAGTAACTTGGCAATCTTTTTTTTATTCATCCATGGGACATGGGTATTGCTGGCTGGCCAGCATTTATTGCCCATCCCTAGTTGCCCGAGGGCAGTTGAGAGCCAACCACATTGCTGTGACTCTGGAGTCACATGTAGGCCAGACTGGGTAAGGAAGGCAGATTTCCTTCCCTAAAGGACATTAGTGAACCAGATGGGTTTTTCCGACAATTGACAATGGTTTCATGGTTATCAGTAGATTCTTAATTCCAAATTTTTTTTTAATTGAATTCAAATTCCACCATCTGCCGGGATTCGAACCCGGGAAGCCAGAACATTAGCTAGTTTCTGGGTTTCTAGTGCTAATATCACTAGGGTATGTCTCCCCTATATCTTCAAGATCAGCAGTGAGTAAGGGCCACTTGTGTGACGTACTGGAGGGTGAATGTGGTGCCCAATTCTGCTGGAGATGAGGGGAATCTCAGGACCAAATCTGAGCGGAATGTCTTTGTGCGGAATGATCCCCGTTTGCAGTGGCAGCTCTCTGGGAGTCTCAGAAAGATGTTGAGTGAATTTTCTAATGATCATCAAGTTTATGTTAGGAAAGAAACAGTTGATTGGTGCAATGGTGGGACATTAGGACCTCTCTGGATGGATGGAATGCCTTATTCACCCCTGATCAGCTTACAATCTTTAAACTATTTCAGCATCGATGGAGAGACTGAAGACCATTCTTTATTCACTGCCATTGACATGGGGAGTTCCATATTTGGGGGCACAACAAAGCAGTGATCTTTACATGGAAAGAATAGTGTGTGTGCATATGTTTACATGTGAGTGTGTGTGTGTGTACATGTGCATGCATGTGTAGACATGTGCATGTGCGTATATGAATGTGTGTGCATGCATATGTGTGTGTGCGCATGTATGTATGTGTGCAAGGATGTATGTGTGTGTGTATGTGTGTGTACATATATGTGTATGTACGTATGTGTGTGTACATGTGCTTGAATGTATATGGGCATGTGTGTGTATATGTGTGTACATGTGTACATGTGTGTGTGTGATGCCATTATACTCCTTTGGCTCTAATCTTCGGTTTAGCATCTAGTACACATCCTGCTTCCCTTTGCAAGGGTGAGGTTGAACCAAGTGCGCGGCAGGCAGACCAACCACTTACGGCCAGTTTTCCACCTGCAGTCCAAGTGAAAATAACACACCCCCCATTCATCTAGACATCTCCTAATGCTCGGGCGGCAAGCTCACTGTCAGAGGAATGAGCTCAGCACAATACACTCGTGCTGCAAAAAAAGAAAATCATTCTCTCCAACCCCCCCACAACCCCCGCCTCCAAAATATTAGCTGATGGCCTCGCTGAAGGGCCTTTCAATGAGGCTCAGCAACCGTCAACTGCCACTTCCTATTACATCCTGAGGTGAACCTTTCGGAGTGAGAAGAGAATGAAGAAAGTGTAGACCACAGCCACTGGAGAGCACACTTGGATTAAAGCTCTGACAACTAGCGACGAAACACCATGGTGCCAAGTGCAAACTGGGCCTTTGTGCGGTGCTAATGAGGTCATTAACCCTTCCCGGGCTAGTTTGACATTTCTGCATCATTTCCACAATATAATAAGACTCAAGTTTTTATTTTAATATTCGCTGACTGCCGTTTGAATGACGGTTTTGCTGCTTAGCTGGAGTGCTGAACCTTTTACACTGCCGACTGCTGCGAGAGGAGGAGCTGTCTGACTTTGGCTTAATGGCGCAGGTTAGATTTCCACCCTTGGAACTTTCGCCTTGGCTTGTACTCAGAGCAAAAACAGTTGCTGGTGCTCTTTGAGCAACTGTGCCCAACAAGGTGGCATAGTGGTTAGCATTGCTGCCTCATAGTGCCAGGATTCTATTCCCGGCTCGGGTCACTGTCTGTGTGGAGTCTGCATGTTCTCCCCATGTCTGCGTGGGTTACCTCCGGGTGCTCCGGTTTCCTCTCACAGCCCAAAGATGTACGGATTAGGTTGATTAGCCATGCTAAAATTGCCCCTTAGTGTCAGGGGATTAGGAGGGTGAATACATGGGGTTACAGGGGATACGACAGGCCCTGGGTGGGATTGTTGGCACTGCGGGCTCAATGGCCTCCTTCTCCACTGTAGCTTCTATGATTCATTATGACTCACTTATTGCTGTCTCCCTTCCTTCTCCTTCCTGCTCAGGCCCATCGACTAGCTCACCCATCTCCATTCCCAACCCATGACCTTCCCTGAAAGCATGAACCCTGCCTCGTCTTGTTCCAGTTGCTCACGGCCTCTAGTAAGGATTTCCAGCATCTTCTATTTGTAAGCACTCTGTTGGCTGGTTCTCACGAGTTGCCACGTCATAATCAGCTTTATTATTTCATCAAATGATTGGTATCGGGTGGCACAGTGATTAACACTGCTGCCTCACTGCGCCAGGGACCTGGGTTCGATTCCCAGCTTGGGTCGCCGTCTGTGCGGAGTCTGCACATTCTCCCCGTGTCTGCGTGGGTTTCCTCCGGGTGCTCCGGTTTCCTCCCACATTCTGAAAGACGTGCTGGTTAGGTGCATTGGCCCAAACAGGCGCTGGAGTGTGGCGACTAGGGTAATTTCACAGTATCTTCATTGCAGTGTTAATGTAAGCCTTACTTGTGGAGCTGAGTCCACGTAAAGACCAGCCATGATCTTATTGAATGGTGGAGCAGACTCAAGAGGCAGATGGCCTACTCCTGCTCCTATTTCTTATGCTCTTATTTCTGACAGTAATAAATAAAGTTTAAACTTGAAACTCAATATCATTGGACTGGAACGGACATAAGTCGGTTGAGATCAAAGTTGGTTGTGATGTACCACATGACCGAATGGTCCCCACTGTCTCGCTGGTGGCCATTTAGTTGGGATTGTAGGGTGAAGTTGGCTCCCTCAGATCTAAATCCCTACAAAAAGCAAACGGTTTCATGAATAAATGAGAGAAAAACGGATGGGGAAGATTGAAGAAAAGTAAAGAAATCTCACATCATCAACAATGGGCACGATTCTCCAGAAAATACAAAGTCCTGGCATCAACAAGGAATTTGACCCAATTCCCATTGGCCCTGGCAACACCAACCTGGTGCTATTCAACTGCACTTGGGAATTATTTTAGAGAGGAACAAGTTGTATACTGGCCTTGAGGGGAGCGGAGCCTAAACACTCCTCAGAGATTAGAGCACCATTTTAAAGGGTGCCCCAATCTCAAAGAACAGTGAAAAGCACCCCCCCCCCCCCCAATGACAAAGCGCATCATTGCCCTCCCCCCCACTCCCCCTGCCTCGGCCCCCATCTCCCCTCGGGTGTGGTCATCATGTCTAACCAGAGGTTTGTACAGTGGCGGCGACAAGCCCCTCACTGAGGGACAGCTGCACCTCAATGTCTTGAGTGGTGCCCGCTTGCCTGCATGGTGAAACGCCAGCCCCGGCACTGGCATTCTTTTCCAGCAGGAGAGGTTTTGAAATTGTAGCTTAACAAAAAGAGTTAACCAGAGCACTTGCCCTTACCGTAATCCAGCTGAAAAATGAAAATAATCCACTCTGATAAAGTAAGAAATCTCACAATATCGGGTTAAAGTCCAACAGGTTTATTTGGGAGACAGGTGCTCCTTCATCAGGTGAGTGGGAGTTGGGTTCACCAACAGGGCATATATAGACGCAAACTCAATTACTAGATACTGGTTGGAATGCGAGTCTTAACAGGTAATCAAATCTTTACAAGTGCAGACAATGTGAGTGGAGAGAGCACAGGTTAAAGAGATGTGAATGGTCTCCAGCTAGAACAGTTAGTGAGATTTTGCAATCCCAGGCAAATTGTGGGGGTTACAGATGGTGTAACATGAATCCAAGATCCCGGTTGAGGCCGTCCTCATGTATGCGGAACTTGGCTATCAGTTTCTGCTCAGCGATTCTGCGTTGCTGTGTGTCTTAAAGGCTGCTTTGGAGAACGGTTATCTGAAGATTGAGGCTAAATGCCCATGACTGCTGAAGTGTTCCCCAACAGTAAGGGAACACAGCAGGCACTCAAGACTCGCATTCCAACCATTATCTTGTAATTGAGTTTGTGTCTATCTGTTTGTGAACTCAACTCCCACTCACCTGATGAAGGAGTAACGCTCCAAAAGCTTGTGCTACCAAATAAACCTGTCGGATTTTGACCTGGTGTTGTGAGACTTCTTACTGTGCCCACCCCAATCCAACGCCGGCATCTCCACATCATCACTCTGAAAAAGACCGCAGTTAGAGAATATTTTCTCTTAATTTTTAATCAGTTCAGGTGAAAAGGGTTCTTAGGAAAAAACTGTGGTTGGAGAACAGAGCTGCTTAAAAGAGGTAGAACGTCACAGTTCATGGACCATGAAGGAGCTTGTGAAATTAACCAATCCCCCTGCCTCCTTTGATCTAGCCGGGACCTGTCAATCAAAATGGCTGTGAAAGTTAATGCAGCACAAAGTGAGTCTACAAACAAACAGAGCTAATGGTTGCTTTGAAATGGACTGGAGCTGTCAAACCTAAAGTTTTTAAGTGTTCATGGGGCCTGAAAGTTTATTTGATTTCAGGACTTCAGAGCAACCCAAAGCTATAGGGAGTGAGTCTCCAGGACAACCAGAATACTGCTTGATGTTCAAATGCCGAGGATCTTCCAGGCTACATGCAGATGACCAGCCATGTGAACCCCATCCAGGGGGAAACCCCCATGGTCAACACCTTCCCCCCATCTCCCAGGTTCTTTGAGTGACCCCCTCTCCACACTGGCTGCCAAATCCATGGGCACCATGGCTGTAAATAAAAACTGGTACTTACCTCCTTGCTCCCCCTCAGAGTCCAAGGCGCATGTCCGCTTATTTCCAGGATCAATAGTGATTGGCGTCCATGGTCTTCCAGCTGGGGTGATGAGTTGCGGGGGGGGGGGGGGGGAGTCAGCAAAATGTTGCAGATTCCACTTCAATCTCACTGATGAGATTGTGCAGCACAAGCATAATTGATCCTTATTGCTGGAAGTTTTGTTTTAATCCGGACTAATGCAGTGTTGTTACTTTTTTTGTGTTTCCCCCGGGGTTTTTCAGAGTAGGGCTTGATTAGGTTCGTTGACAGGAAAGTCATGTGAACAGATGGGCTAGGCTCACGGAGAGATGCAAGTATGTTGCTGCTTGGGATCTGTAGAGAGAGGTTGCTCTCTGTGTCTCTCTTCCTCTCTCTGAAGATTAGAATCTGGGATCTATCAGAAAATAGGTCCCTTTATCTGAAGTTTTGCTGTTTGAAGATAGATCTTTCTCTGAAGGCTCCTGTATGGGAGACAGGTGTTTCTTTGTCTCTCTGCCGGGGCTTTAAAAGCCTGGAAATTAGCTCCCATGTGAGCCGATAGGTTTTTGTGCTAGGAACTGTTAACTGTAACTTTGACAAAGGGTCACCTGGACTTAAAATGTCAGCTCTTTTCTCTCCTTGCAGATGCTGCCAGACCTACTGAGATTTTCCACCATTTTCTCTGTTGGTTTTGTGCTGACTGATTCCGAAGAGGGATTTACATCTGTGGGGTTATTGCTTAAATTGGAACTATAGCGATAGTTAGCTTATGTCATGTTTAAGTATTTCAATTGGTAAAAGTTATGCTAATTCTTTTTGCTATATGTTAACAGCATTGTTAAATAAAGTTTGCTTTAATAAAAGCTTCCTAGTGGGTTAATAGAATCACTCCTGGAGCGAAATACCTTCTACCAAAATCAAAAATAGTTGGGGTCCAGGTTAACTTACAAAATACCTGGGAGTTTCTGATATGGTCCACAACACATTAAATATGACTTTATTATATTTTGTATGGGATAACATGTTGGATGAGGTTCTCCAGCCTTCCAGCCACGTGTTTCCCACCAGCAGGAGGGGGCGTGTTGTTTGCTAACGGTGGGATCCTCTGGTCCCACCACTGTCAATGGGAATTCCCATTGGTGTCACCCCTGCCACCGAAAAACCAGCCAGAAGGACCACAGTATCTATCCACAGCTGGAGAATTCCAGCCAATGCTTCCCGTTTAGTAACATGCTGAACAGGAAGTAACCGGGTCAATTGACCCAATCAGTCCATGTGGACATTTATACTCCATACAAGTTAATAGTTCTAATCATTTTTATCCTCTCTCCTCCCTCGAGCGCTCCTCCTCCAAGCATCTATCCAAGGTTACCAAGTTGAAACCAGAAGAGAAGGATCTTGTTACAAGCAGATGGACCTTGGGAGTTATTCCCGGGTTAGCTGTTCTTTTACAGAAACTGCCAATGCCAAGGCTTGTATCTTCTTATCTCCTTCCTCAGTTACTGGTGGCTTTGACAGTCTGTCTGGAACTTGATGTCCTAGAAATAACAATTCTTGCCAGTGACCTCCTGTTGGTTATTTGCTTTTACTTACACCTTGCATAGCTCTGCTGACAGTTTCAAACCTTTCTTTTAAGTTATTTGTGCCTATGTGAAATCTTGAATAATCGCATTGATCTTAATTGTATCTGAGTTTGGGATTTTCCTGCTGCATTCGCCCCAAAACCGAACATCCCCGCTCAAGGTCAATGGATCTTTGCATGGTCCGACCCCCACACCCGCCCGCTACGATTCCCGTGGCAGGGACAGGAAAACAACCCCCCCTTCTCCCCTGAGTGCTTTCCCAACTCCACATCACAAGGCTCCGAGCGATTGCATTGTTTTATGGGACCTGATGCTGACTCGATCACCATTCTGTTCATCAGAAATAGGTCACCACGGCAGTGTTGCTGAAAAAAGAGACACACTGTGGAAACTTTTCATCTGGCACTCATCAGATTAGATCCACACGAATACCAAATCCAAAATACCAAATCTTGCGAATTTGTCCTGACGTGCACAGGGTGAAAAGCTTCAGCAGCATGTCTCTTTTTTTCAAACAATACTCAAGTTCTGTGCTACCAAAGGGCTATTTGAATTGCTATTCCAATAGCTACCATGGCGGCATTTGAACCTGTCCCCCCAGAGCAGTTGCCTGGGCCTGTGGATTGTTACACCAGCAGCTTTATATTCATCAACATCTTACTATCTTTAAGGCAGATGTAGATAGGTTCTTGATTAATAAGGGGGTCAGGGGTAATGGGGAAAAGGCAGAGGAATGGGAATGAGAAAAAATATCAGCCATGATTGAATGGCGGAACAGGCTTGATGGGCCGAGTGGCCTAATTCTGCTCCTATGTCTTATGGTCTTATTTCCTCCGATATCTCCGAGTTTGGATTGTGGGGGTATCCTGCGGGGAAATGCCTCTTTCCTTCCTCATTATTCTCTGTGTTGAGGTCGGGTATATGTGTTTTCCTCGGCCTGGACCACTGGCTAATACAATTCATCTGAATTTATTGTCGATATTGAGAGGTGACAGATTTCACACATTATTTATTCGGACATTTGTGTGCTGGTTTTGGTTCATTTCAATCGACCCACAGCCCCTCCTCCGTCTCCAGGAGCTTCGACCGAGACGCCAAGGGGCAAGCCGGAGTCTTCCCGTTGGTCCATTGGCGATCAGCAAAAGATAATTAACTCTGCCTTCAGACTGATCCGCACAAAAGATTGAATTGCAGATGAAGGCGCTGCCACCGAGAGAGCTTCAAGGACTGATGAGGTGCCGTGGAGAACTTTGCCAGCAGTGTGTTGTGTTGGATTGATGCTGGATCGGGAGCTGCAGCTGCAGCAGCTGTTGAGCTTTTGCCATGAACATGGGTAGCTGGCCCAATTCCCAGAAAGTCATGCCGAGCTGCTTCAGTCAGGATTGGAGATCAAGGGCTGATAGTTCAGCCACATCTGATTGATAATGTAGAGTGTGGAGGGGGCCATTATTATCCATAAGAACCCTCCGGCTAGTACAAGACTCTTCAGGTGTTGCTGCTTTTATTCAATGTATATGCACAGGTGCTGCTTATATTCGATGTATATGCACAGGTGCTGCTTATATTCAATGTATATGCACAGGTGCTGCTTATATTCGATGTATATGCACAGATGATGCTGCTTATATTCGATGTATATGCACAGGTGGTGCTGCTTATATTCAATGTATATGCACAGGTGCTGCTTATATTCGATGTATATGCACAGATGATGCTGCTTATATTCGATGTATATGCACAGGTGGTGCTGCTTATATTCAATGTATATGCACAGGTGCTGCTTATATTCAATGTATATGCACAGGTGCTGCTTACATTCAATGTATATGCACAGGTGGTGCTTCTTATATTCAATGTATATGCACAGATGGTGCTGCTTATATTTGATGTATATGCACAGGTGCTGCTTATATTCTATGTATATGCACAGGTGCTGCTTATATTCAATGTATATGTTCAGGTGGTGCTGCTTATATTCAATGTATATGCACAGGTGCTGCTTATATTCAATGTATATGCACAGGTGCTGCTTATATTCAATGTATATGTTCAGGTGGTGCTGCTTATATTCAATGTATATGCACAGGTGCTGCTTATATTCAATGTATATGCACAGGTGGTGCTGCTTATATTCGATGTATATGCACAGATGGTGCTGCTTATATTCAATGTATATGCACAGGTGCTGCTTATATTCAATGTATATGCACAGGTGCTGCTTATATTCGATGTATATGCACAGGTGCTGCTTATATTCAATGTACATGCACAGATGGTGCTGCTTATATTCAATGTATATGCACAGATGGTGCTGCTTATATTCGATGTATATGCACAGATGGTGCTGCTTATATTCGATATAAGGATGTAACTAGTAGAGTTGACCAAGGAGAACCAGTGGATGTGGTTTATTTAGACTTTCAGAAGGCTTTTGACCAGGTCTCACATAACAGCAACTCTGTAAAGTTAAAGCACATTGGATTGCAGGTAATGTTTTGAGATGGATAGAAAGCTGGTTAGCAGATAGGAAGCAAATGTGGCGTAACTGGATCTTTTTCTGATTGGCAGTCAGTAACTGGTGGAGTTCCGCAGGGATCTGTGCCAGGACCCCAACTGTCCAGATTATATATTAATGATTTGGCAGAGGGAACTAAATGTATCATCTGTAAATTTGCAGATGATACAAAGTTGGGTTGGAGGGTGAGCTGTGAGGAGGACGCAGGGACGTTTCACCGTGATTTGGACAAGCTGAGTGTGCGGACATCTATATGGCAGATGAAGTTTAATGTGGATAAATGTGATGGTATCCATTTTGGTAGCAATAATAGGAAGACAGATTATTACTTGAATGGGTGTAAATTGAGAGAGAGGTGGATACTCAACGAGACCTTGGTGTCCTCGTGCATCAGTCACTGAAAATAAGTGAGCAGGTACAGCAGGCAGTAAAGAAGGCAGATGGTATATTAGCCTTCATTGTGATAAGATTTGAGTATAGGGATGCTTTGCTGCAATTGTATAGGGCATTGGTGAGGCCACACCTGAATATTGTGTGCAGTTTTGGTGTCCTTATCTGAGGAGGGATGTCCTTGCTATAGAGGGAGTACAGTGAATGTTTACCAGGCTGATTCCTGGGATGGCAGGTCTGTTATATGAGGAGAGAATAAGTCAGTTAGGATTATATTCACTGGAGTTTAGAAGAGTGAGAGGGGACCTTATAGAAAAATTACAGAATTCTAACAGGGTTAGACAGTGAAGATTCAGAAAAAATGTTCCCAATGGTGGGGGAGTCCAGAACTAGGGGTCATAGTTTGAGGATGAGGGGTAAACCTTTTAGAACTGAGATGAGGAGAAATTTCTTCACCCAGAGGGTGATGAATGTGTGGAATTCACTCCCACAGAAAGTAGTTGAGGCCAAAATATTGCCTGATTTCAAGAAGAAATTAGATACAGCTCTTGGGGCTAAAGGGGTCAAGGGATATGGGGAGGAAGTGGGAAATCAGAATATTGAATTCAATGATCAGCCATGATCAAGGTGATTGGTAGAATAGACTCGAAGGGCCAAACGGCCTATTCCTGCTTCTAGTTTCTATGTAATATATATGTTCAGGTGGTCCTGCTTATATCTGATGTATGTTCAGGTACACTGAGGGAGAATTTAGCATGGCCAATGCACCTAACCCACACATCTTTCGGACACTGGGAGTAAACTGGAGCACCCAGAGGAAACCCATGCAGACACGGGGAGAATGTGCAGACGCCACACAGACAGTGACCCAAGCCGGGAATTGAACCCGGTGGTCCCTGGTGCTGTGAGGCAGCAGTGCTAACCACTGTGCCACTCATGTAAGTTAGACTGGATAAAGATGGCAAATTTCCTTCCCTGAAGGATATTTGTGAACCAAAGAGATTTCTATACCAATCAATGATAGGTGTCATTGTGTGTGAGATCAGGGGGAGGATTTTCCAATTTAAACTCACCCCCCAGGATCTACGCCATCACTGGGGTTGTGAAAAACTGGGGGAAACACAAATTAAGCAGCAATTGCAATCCATCCAGAGTGGATTGCTCAACCTCACCCCTTCAATTTAGAAACCTCATCAACTGGTGAAATCAACTCTACCCAACACATGCCACTGCGGCACAGTGGCACAAGTGGTTAGCACTGCTGCCTCACAGTGCCACGGATCTGAGTTTGATTCCTGGCTTAGGTCACTGTCTCTGTGGAGACTGCACATTCTCCCCATGTCTGTGTGGGTTTCTTCCAGGTGCCTCGGTTTCCTCCTACAGTCCAAAGATGTGCAGGTTAGCTGGATTGGCCTTGCTAAATTGACACTCAGTATCATGGGGACTCACCAGGCTAAATGCATGGGGTTTGGGAATAGGGCCTGCATTGGAATGTGGCCAGTGCAGACTTGATGGGCTGAATGGCCCACTTCTGCACTGTAGGGATTCTATGATTTTATCGTGAAACTTGGGTTGAAATCACAGAATCCCTACAGTGCAGAAGGCAGCCATTTGGCCCATCAAGTCTGCACCGACTCTCTGAAAGGCAATCCCACCAAGGCCCTATCCCCATAACCCCACATATTTACCCCACTAATCCCCCTAACCTACACTAAGGCACATGGTCAATCCAACTAATCTGCACATCTTTGGACTATGGGAGGAAACCGGACCACCTGAAGAAAACCCATGCGGACACGGAGAAAATGCACAAACTCTACACAGACAGTCACCCAAAGCTGGAATTGAACCAGCGTCCCTGGTGCTGTGAGCCAGCAGTGCTAATCAAGTGCCACCTTGTTGCCCCAGAGACCACGATAAACAGTAAAATGATTGAATTAGTAACATAGGAGTATAATGTGCAAGAGCTGTAATTAAGCCTGGCAGACAGAGATATTACATGATATAGAGAAGTTTTGAAGTTGATATTCTTATCTTGGATTCAACCTCTCTCTGTCCAGCAACATGTGTCTATCTCTCTCCTTCTCGCCTTTGTTCCCTACAATTGCAGCCATTGTCATTGTAACTCCCTCTCTTGTTCTCTGCCTGTTTCATTCTCAGTCCGGGGAAGCTGCTTTTCCAATGTCTATTCTGGCAGCTCCTGGCCACTGGCCATGCAGATCGTGGAACCTTCTAGCCCTGGCATTTTCCCAAGCTTACTCCACTCCTGATTTATGGAGGACATCTTTCTCAGCCGCTCAAATATGGGCTCATCTGTTCGTCAACAGTAAGTTGTTTTCTAGTTTAATTAGAAATTTTAATTGGGGTAGGCTTGGGTCATTTGCCTGAAGCTGGCTGGAACAAACAGACGCTTCTCTGCTCTTCCTTTCAACCCTGCATTCGGAAAGGACAGCCTTCCTTATCTGCATCTGCTGTCCTGGCATTGTCTGCTCCAACAGCCACACTCATCCAAAAGCCAAATTTGGTGTCACCAAGTAAGGGATCAACTGATTTCACTTTCCATTCATTCATCGGCCAGATGTCAGCCGTTCCGTTCCTGCTTGGTGGACACTCCTCAGGCTCCACAAACCCAGCCCTGGATCTCCACAACTCTGTGGAAATGGCCCCATTCCTCTATCTTCTCTCTTTTTTTCATTCTCCCCTTCCTTGCATCAGTTTCACCTGATTCTTTGCTGTTTGATTATTGGGGCAGTTTTTTTTGTAAAATCAAAAGCGTAACATTTTGTATAAACCTTCAGAACACTCACTAAATCCCTTTCCCTCACTTTGAACGCAGCCAGAAGGCACGGCTAGAATAAATATCAGCATCAAAAGAAGATCAGGTAAAGATCAAATGGTCCATTGACTTGGTGTAACTGCTACTTCTGATTTTCAGCAAACCTTTTTAGTACTCCAGCTCCCCTAACATTTCCTAGCCCACTTGATTGCTTACCCAGGACAGAAATGACTCTCTCTTGCCTTTCTTCACACTCACTCTGTTTTTACCCTGTGAGGAATTGTGAGGGGAAGAATTCCTGAACTGATCTTCAACCCGTTGAATGCTCCTTCCATGGTCACCAAGTCCTGGCATTGGACTCGAAGTAAGAAGTCTCCCAACACCAGGTTAAAGTCCGACAGGTTTATTTGGTAGCAAAATCCACTAGTTTTCGGAGCGCTTGCTCCAGAGCAGAGCAGAAGGGGCAGCTAGCGTTCCAAAAGCTGGTGGATTTTGCTATCCAATAAACCTGTTGGATTTTAACCTGGTGTTGTGAGACTTCTTACTGTGTTTACCCCAGTCCAACGCTGGCATCTCTACATCATTGGACTCGAATCCAGAGCTTCTGGTCCAGTGACAAAGGCACTAAGACTGCACCACAAGGCTTCCCTAATACAGAAATGACTAGAGTAGAGGGATAGAAAGAATTCTTTTTGCTTGTATCACAGTTTGGTACGGCTCCTACTTTGCCTAAGGCCGCAAGAAACTACAAAAACCCAGTCCATCACTCAAACCAGCCTCCCATTCATTGACTCTGTCTATACTTCTCATTGTCTCAGCAAAGCAGCCAGCATAATTAAGGACCCCACACACCCTGGACATATTCTCCATTCCCATTCTTCCATCGGGAAAAAGATACAAAAGTCTGAGGTCATATACCAACCGACTCGAGAACAACTTTTTCCCTGCTGCCATCATCAGACTCTTGAATGGACCTACCGCACATTAAATTGATCTTTCTCTACACCCTAGCTATGACTATAGCACTACATTCTGCACTCTCTCCTTTCCTTCTCTATAAACGGTATGCTTTGTCTATATAGCATGCAAGAAACAATACTTTACACTGTATTCTAATACATGTGACAGTAATAAATCAAATCAAAAGTCAATAAAATTGATTCCTCAAGTTCTTGGCACACACCGGAAGAATATCTACTGGAATTAGACATTTCTCTTTATTCTTTCATGGGATGTAGGCATCAGTGGCAAAGGCAGTGTGTTTGTTGCCCTTCCCTAATTTCCCTTAAACTATCTAGCTTGCTCTGGGCAGTTAATGGGTCTGGACTCACGTGTAGGCCAGATCGGGTAAGGATGGCAGATTTCCTTTCACATCAGTAAACCAGATGGGTGTTTATGACAATTGATGATGGTTTCATGTTTATCATTACTGAGACTATTTTATATTCCAGATTTATTCATTGATTTTAAATTCAATCATCTTCCATGGTGGAATTTGAATCCATGTCCCCAGGACATTGTGCTGTGCCTTTGGATTATGTCAAAGGATATGCAAGGATGACTAGTACCAAGAACTGAATCATAGTGAGTGAATATTTGTTAGAGAAAGGGAGTGAGAAAGAAATCAAATTTAAATTTACGTATTAGTTAATGATGTTTGACTTTTTATTCTCTGATTTTGCTGCTTTACATAATTCCCACATTATAAACATTATGCATCATTATAGATTCCACATTAAGTGTGTGAGATAGTAGAGTTTGGTAGGAAAAATAAGAAGCTATCTACTTCTTGGAAAATAACAATCTAAGTGGGATTGTAGCACAGATGAATCTGGACATGAGAACGTAAGAAATAGGAGCAGAAGTGGGCCATCTAGCCCTTCAAGTCTGCCCCGCCATTCAATAAGATCACGGCTGATCTGAAGTGGATCAGTTCCATTTTCCTGCTTTCTCCCCATAACCTTTAATTCCCCTGTCTATCAGAAATCTCATACACATACACATTCACAACTTATTAGAGGCAGGCTAGCAAAGCACTGTGGTTTGTTTATACAGAAATAGAATTCAAAGACAGAGAAACAATGTGAAAGTTAATTGGAGCAGTGTTAGAGCACACTTGGAGAGAACGGTGCACAGTTCTGGTCTCAATATGGTTATAGAAACATTTCAGGAAATTGCAAAAAAGGTGACGCACAAGAAAGATGCCAGAGCCAAGACAGTGCAACTATCAGGGTGGACCAAACAGACTGGGACACTTTCTCTGGAAAAGAGAAGATTTACAATACACTTGATGG
Source organism: Carcharhinus amblyrhynchos (assembly GCF_965287045.1). Lineage (NCBI taxonomy): Eukaryota > Metazoa > Chordata > Chondrichthyes > Carcharhiniformes > Carcharhinidae > Carcharhinus > Carcharhinus amblyrhynchos. Next base: position 79,414,122 of record NC_137335.1, on the reverse strand, counting down.
TAGTTGTTTTTTTAAATTTGGGTTGATAGGACAAACATAGAAAAGGTGTTATCAATTGGAATAGTCTAAATCTTTATGGGTCAAATATATAATATTGCCATTAATAAATCCAATGCAGAATTCAGCAAGTTCTTCTGTACTCTAAAGATGTGCTGGTTAGGTGAATTGGCCATGCTAAATTTCCCCTTAATATCAGGCAGATTAGCAGGGTAAATACACTCACAGGGGCCACTCAATTGGTTCCAGAGATGAAGGGTTTGTTGTATGAAAAGAGGTTGAACAGTTTAGACCTATACTGTCTGGAATATAGAAGAATGAGACGAGATCAAATTGAGGTATACAAGATGATAAAAGGTATGAATAAAGTAGACGTGGAGCAGATGCTTCCTCTTCTGGGGCATTCTAGATGAGAGATAGTCTCAAATTTCAAACAGAGTTGAGGAGAAACTAATTCTCCCAAAGGGTTACGAATCTATGGAATTCGCTACCGCAAAGTGTAGTGAATCCTGGGACAGTGAGTAAATTTAAGGAGGAGTTAGACAGATTTTTAATTGGTAATGGGTTGAAGGGTTATGGGGAGAAGGCAGGAAAATGGGGGTGAGGAGCTTATCAGCCATGGTCGAATGGTGGAGTGGACATGATGGGCCGAATGGCCTAATTCTGCTTCTATATCTTATGAACTTACAAACTTATGAACTTAAGGGAATAGGGCCTGGGTGGGATTGTTGCCAGAGCAGACTCAATGGATCAAATGGCCTCCTTCTGCACTGTAGTGATTCAATGATTCTACAATACTCACACATTCATTTAGATGTGGAACTTGCTATCACAGGAGTGATTGATGCGATTAACATAAGACCAATTTAAGAGGAACCTATAAAGAAAGAGATGGAAGGAAATGTTGGTGAAGTGACCTGGGAAAGCTTACATGGAGAATGAACAAGGCTTCTTTTAACGTGGCATTCCAAGCCCGAGACCATTGCCACCTAGAAGGACAAGACCAGCAGATGCATGCGGACACCACTACCTGGGAGTTCCCCTCCACTTGCCTTGCACCATCCTGACTTGGAAATATATCGCCGTTCCTTCACTGCGGCTGGATCAAAATCCTGGAACTCTCTCCCTAACAGCTCTGTGAGTGCATCTACACCACGTGGACTGCAGTGATTCATGAAGGCAGCTCACCGCCACCTTCTCAAGGTCAATCAGGGATGGGCAACAAATGCTGGCCTAACCAGCGACACCCACATCCTGTAAACAGAGATCTTCTTATAAAACACCCATTTACACTAGATGAGTCGAACAGCTTGTTTCTATACTTCACAATTCTACAGCGTTCTATGTAGAATTAAGCAGTGGATGGAGAGTCTATTACACTGAGAATGTCTGGCGAACACACAAGGATTTTCAATACCTATTAACCCAAAGTGTCAGCAGAATCATAGAATCGCCAAGTGCAGAAGAGGCCATTCAGCCCATCAAATTTGCACCAACTTTCTAACAGAGTATCTTACCCAGGCCCTCTCCTTTGCCCCATCCCCATTAACCCAACACATCTAATCTACATCTTGGGACACTAAGGAGCAACTTAGCAAGGCCAATCCACCTAACCTACGCTTCTTTGGACTGTGGGAGAAAACTGGAGCATCCGGAGGAAACCCATGCAGACATGGGGAGAATGCGCAAACTCCACGCAGACAGTGACCTGAGGCCGGAATTAACTCGGTCCCTGGCACTGTGAGGCAGCAGTGCTAACCAGTCTGCCACCGTGCCACCCTTGTGATATCATCCAACACATTTCCATTTAATATTCAGCCTCTTCACTATCATGCTTGCAACCATGTCTACATTTCTCTGGGAAATAAGAACAAAGAACAGTACAGAATAGGAACAGACCCTTCAAGTCTGTGCCTTTCTAAACGAAAGACCTTTTGCATCTACGCCTCCATATCCCTCTATTCCCCGCCCAATCGAGTCTCTTTGCAATTTAACTCTCTCTACACTGTTTGCTTAATCACCAATCTTTATTTCATTGTATACACTTTAAACGTTGTTATTGTAACGTAGAAAGTTCACCATTAAATCTCAAGGCTTTGCACCAAGCCAGCCTTGAATTTCTATGGAAAACTAGTTGAGGCAGCAGGGAGATCTCTGGATGCACTTCACAGGCACTTTCAGAAGGAATTTGACAATGTTGTATCAAAGGCATTGTTAGCTCAAATTTAAACTCGTGGAACCGAAGACAGGTTATTGACCTGGTGAGGAGATTAGTTCACAGAGACTGGGATTTTCCAGCAGAAATTGCCGCAGGCAGAATGAAATATTTGATGGGCCGGCCACGGGCTCATTGACCCTGACTGGGAAATCCCGGCCAGGGAGTGAGGGACAATAGACACGTACTCAAATCGGAAGGAAGTGAGTAGCATTGTCCCATGAGGAATTGTGCTGGATTCTCTGTTAGTTAAAATGCTTATTAATGACTTTTTCTCAGACAATAGAGAGCCAATGAAACAAAGATTGGTGAATAAGCAAGCAGTGTAGACAGAGAGTTAAATTGCAAAGAGAATTTGATAAGAGAATGGGGAAATCTGTGGTAGATGCATATCAACAATCTACTGAAACCCTTGCCAAGCCTCTGTTATCTCCGGACTCTACTCTTCCAAAACCCAATTCCTGGGCTCATATTTTTGCGGAGTTGGGATATTTCCCAGCTCCTGGGAGAAAGTGGCTCTGAAGGTCGGATTTTCATGCCAGGGTAGTGGTTTTCCCAGGGAGTTAGGACGGATAACCCTAGAGCCAGGAGGTCAGGAGGGCTGTGTAAAAGGATTGCCCCAATGCTGTGTTGAAGTTTAATTAAAAAATGGAAAAACATAAAACAATCCCCTCACCCTCACCCATACTCCATTCCCCATCAGTGCCAATGCATGCTACCTCACGCCTCCACCCAGCTCCATGGCTTCTTATGCCCTCTGATCCAACCTGTTCCCCTCTACCCACTTAGCGTAGTCCCTAATGCTCTCCATGCTAAAGTTTCCCTCTCCCCACACCCCCATGTGCCCACATACCTTCCATGCCAAGTGCCCATGCCAAGTTCACATACCTTCCAAACATGATGGCACAGTGGTCAGCACAGCTAATTTCTATACTCCACAATTCTACAGCGTTCTATATAGAATTAAGTAGTGGATGGAGACTCTATTACATTGAGAATGTCTGGCGAACACAAAACGATTTTCAATGCCTATTAACCCAAAGTGTCAGCAAAATCATAGAATCACTAAGTGCATAAGAGGCCATTCAGCCCATCAAATCGGCACCAAGTTTCTGACAGAGAATCTTACCCAGGCCCTCTCCCTTGCCCCATTCCCATTAACCCAACACATCTAATCTACACATCTTGGAGCACTAAGGAGCAATTTAGCATGGCCAATCTGCCTAACCTGCACTTCTTTGGACTGTGGGAGGAAACCGGAGCACCCGGAGGAAATCTCCAACTGGGAATACAAGGATAGGCAGCAAGTTGGAAAGACGCAACGCCAGGGACTCGAGTTTGATTCCCAACTTTGGGTGACTGTTTGTGCGGAGTCTGCATGTTCTCCATGTCCCTACGTGGGTTTCCTCCGGGTGCTCTCGTTTCCTCCCACAGTCCAAAGATGGGCCATGATAAATTGCCCGTAAGTATCAGGAGGACTAGCTAAAGTAACTGCATGGAATTATGGGAATGGGGCCTGGTTGGGATTGTGATCAGTGCAAACTCAATGGGCCGAATGGCCCTCTTCTGCACTGCAGAGATTCTATGATTCCACCCTAGTAAATTTGACATCATGTAAAATTCTGCTGTATCATTATATGATTTCAAAATTCATCTCTATTATTGACGTGCAGCAAGTCTTGTTCGCAGATCCCCCACCAACCACCATCCCACCTCACTGCCCTTTGACTTACACTGGCTCCCAATCAAGCAATGCTTTGATTTTTCAACTCTCATTTATGGCTTGGTCCCTCCCTATCTGTGTAATCTCCTCCAGCCCCACAAACCTCCGAGATATAAAGAACAAAATCAGCCCAGGAAACAGGCCCTTCGGCCCAACGAGCCCGCGCCGCCATCTCAACACCACCAGTCCCCCTCTCCACCCACGACCCCTGTCTCATGTTTTATGGCCATCCAGATTGAGGGAAACTGATTTAGGGACAATTTATTCCTGCCAATCAGCCTAACAGCACATCTTTGGGGTGTGGGAGGAAACCGGAGCACCCGGAGAAAACCCACGCAAGCACGGGGAGAATGCGCAAACTCCCACAGACACCGGCCCAAATCCATGTGTCTGCACAGGAATCAGCGACAGTCACTGAGCTGTCGTCTTGCCCAGTATCTGGTCCAGTTTAGGCACACACTAACGACATGAAGCACTAGGCCAATCTCGAACAACCAAGAGCAGCCCCAGTACGACCCATCGCGTGTATGCCCCTCGTTGGACACGAGGCGGACCGACATATAACCTGTGAATGAAAAGGGAAAAAAAAACATTATTATTATACTACATCCATTTACCTTACCAGGGTCGCCCCAATGCTAATGACCCTTATTTAAAACAATCTCCTATATCCACCCATCTCCAACCCAGTCATGTGCCTGTCTAAGTTACTCTTAAATGACTCTAGTGTGTTTGCCTCCACCACCTTACTTGGCAGAGCATTCCATACCCCCACTACCCTCTGTGTGAAAAACCTTCCTCTAATATCTGTGCTCCTCTATTTCTGGCCTCTTGTACATTCCGAATTATAATCGCTACACTCCTGATGACCGTGCCTTCAGTTCCCTAGGCCCCAAGCTCAGGAATTCCCTCCCGACACCTCTCGCCTCTCCACCACTTCCTCCTTTAAGACATTTCTTGAACCCAACCTCTTTGACAAAGCTTTTAATCATCTTCTTATGTGGCTTGGTGTCAGAATATATTTATAATGCTCTACTGAAGCGCCTTGGGCTGTTTTATTATGTTAAAGTGCTGTATGTTGTTGTTGTAAGTGTGAGATCATCCATTTTGGATTGATCCAGATGTTATTTAAATGATGAGGTGTTAGGATTAGGGGTCCATGATTACCAGATCTCTAAAATGTCCCAGTCAGGTACAATGGCTCCAACAAGATAATAGACTTTATGATGTGATGTTAGTGTACCTTTAAGAGGTTCCTTAATCATTGTCACATGGTGATGTCATTGGTGGGAGGAGAAAGAAAAACTGTGTGCTGATCAGGTGACAAGGGTTGTTTTTAGCCTTGTTTTGGCTGCAGTGTTAGAAACACAGGTAAAAGAAGTCTCTCTCTCTCTCTTTATTTCGATCATTTTACCAGATAGTTGAAAGCACATCTTATTGCAATGCTGCAGTAAAGAAGCTATGTTTTGAGGGTTTTGGGGAGCTGAAGACTACAAGCTGCTCTGAGTTTTCAAGATCATTTGAAATCAGCATTCAACCCAGGGAACTGGATTCTAGTATCAAGCTAGCTTTAGCCTGTGCAGTGATAAATCTGTTTAAAGGGTTATATTTATTGGATTTTAATTGGAACACATTAGAGCTATTCATTAAGATATTCATACATAATAGTAGTTGTTTTGTTCCTTGTTTGTAAGTGATAAAAGTTTTTCTTACTATACATGTTAACTATATTCTTAAATAAACTTTGTTGCATAAAAGCTCCCTGGTGGGTCATTTGAATCATACATGAACTGGAACATATCATGCTTATCCTTGCCAGTTCAAGATGCAAAACTTGTGGTTCAGGCAGTCTTCATAAAACACTTTGGAGTTTCTGACCTGAACTATAACAATAACCAGAGAATATAACATAAAGAAAAGGACATCTTGCTACAGGTAAACAGAACTCTGAGTTAGACTGCATGGGAAGTATTTTATATATCTGGGCACCTTACGGAGAACGGCCTGAGTTTTTAGGATGTTTTTAGGCCAATTCTCCAGTCCTGGCAGCAATAGCGCTGCAGTGGCCGGAAGAGGAACTGAAGAGAGCTGTCGGAGACTAAGTTCCAGGAACCTGGGACCCAGGTAAGTAGGGGGTCCCAGGCCGGGGAGGAGTAGGGAAAACTGGGAGTTGCGAAGTGGGCAATTGGAGCCTCAGGGGACAGACCGGGGGAGGAGGGGGTGGGGTGGAAGGGAGGTCAAGAGGTCACTGGGCTGAGAGTGCACCCCCAGCCAAAAGGGGTTTTGTGAAAGAGGCACCAAAACCCCTCCTCCCTCAACCCCACTCTTCCCCATTTTCCACCTGAAATCTAACATTAGTTGATTTTTGGGTTTCCCTCACACAGCCTCAACTCAGCCATTACCCATAAGTTGAGGCTGGATGGGAAATAGCACAAAAGGGGCCATGAATTGACCACTTTGAACAAGGATGTCTTCCTGTCCAAATCCTTAGCCGTCCCAGTGTAAGATCACTGGGAGGTTGGGTGGGCGGAGACACAGAGGGAATTCAGTTCCTGCAATTTCACGCAACCCCCTCCCCTCTCCCCACACCATCACCCCTCCCTGCCTGAAATCCCACTGGGGGACATAAAAGTCTGGCCAATATCTTGGCCTTGGGTGGAATGTGGCACAGATTTTACCAGAATCAGAGCTCCAAGGATTTGATTCTGGGGAGATTGTGAGATGGTGGTGCTTTAATGGTACTGTAGGGGCACACATTCCACGCATATAAGAACATAAGAACATAAGAAATAGGAGCAGGAGTAGGCCATCTAGCCCTTCGAGCCTGCCCCGCCATTCAATAAGATCATGGCTGATCTGTCGTGGCTCAGTTCCACATTCCCACCCTCTCCCCATAACCCTTAATCCCCTCTCTTATCAAAAACCCATCAACCCGCGTCTTAAAAATATTTAGCGAGGCAGCCTCCACCACTTCAACGGGCAGAGAATTCCAGAGATTCACCACCCTTTGAGTGAAGAAGTTCCTCCTCAACTCCGTTCTAAACCGCCCCCCCTTTATCTTGAGGCTGTGCCCCCTAGTCCTATTATCCATTCTGAGTGGGAAGAGTCTCTCCACTTCCATCCTATCCATCCCATTCATCATCTTATACGTCTCAATGAGATCTCCCCTCATTCTTCTAAACTCTAACGAGTACAAGCCTAGTTTATTCAGCCTCTCCTCATAGCTCAACCCCCTCAACTCCAGCATCAGCCTAGTAAACCTCCTCTGCACTCCCTCCAGGGCCAAAATATCTTTGCGTAAGTACGGTGCCCAAAACTGCACACAGTACTCCAGCTGCGGCCTCACCAATGCCCTATACAGCCTCAGCAAGACCTCCCTACTGGGGCTGAAAATAGCCATATCCAGACGCTGTCCCCAAGTTCACTGGCATTTCCTTTAAGGCTAGTGATTTAATGGTGCAATAATTACTTTCCTTGGGGGGGAATTTTCCCATTCTACCCGCCACGGGAATCACAGCGGGCAGGGGGGGTGGGATGCGGACCATGTAAAGGCTTGTTGACCTTGAGTGGGATTGTCCAGTCTTGGGGTGAGCGTGGCTGGAAAATCCCATCCCTTTGTTGGAAGTTTATCCCACCCAAGGCTCGTAAGATCCCACCCAAGGCCAACAGAGAATGTTGTTTTGCAAGCCCCGCCTGCTTTGATTCTGGGGGGGGGGCGGGCGAGGTGTTAAAATTCAGGCCATTGTGTTTTTCGGAGGGTTTATGTAAAACACACTGCCCTCTGGGCTGTGGTGCGCTCCTGCCAATATTCCAGGCACATTCCTTCAATTCCAGAACGAAACCGGGACACTGGACACCAGCGTGGCCAGGTACAGAATCCGATACAGAGTGAGCTGCCTGAAGCGCAGCAACATTTTAACATAAGGTTTCCAAAAACAATGTGAGGGAGTGACAGATTTCGAGCAAATGGGAAGAAGGGTGACAAAGACACGACTGCAACCGATGGCGTTTGTTGCAGATAACTGCGGAGATGATTGATGACATGAGCAGTCAGGGTGGCACAGGGAGAGAGCGAGCCAGAGAGAGAGAGAGAGACATACCTCTAGCAAGCATTAGCACATTCATTTGCAATTGAAATCCTGCACAGACGCTGTCATTACCATTCCAATGAGTTTGGCTTTATGTCTTTGAACCTTGTGTGACACGTTACCTGATCTCGCACCACTTTCCCATCTGCCGTGGAGAAATAAGCAACATGTTTGCAGCAAGCGAGGTGGAGGGTTTAATATCCACCATCAATCAGACACTGGCACTTGCTGTGGTCTGGCATGCCGTTCCCACACTTAGCCCATACGTGCTTAATGGAGAACTGAAGACACTGGAAGGCGAAACTCCCTTTCTCTCTGAGGCTTTACCTTGTTCAGACACTGGCCTAGGAAGCACTTTAATACACTTGCGATGTGGCAAGGGTCCATCAGGCTTGCACAGTATTTATCTGCCTCCAGCACTATTTTCAATCCCATTTTCTCCATCAGCCTCTTTAATTCCTCAGATGTAATTTAAGGGTGGTACAGTGGTTAACGCAGCTGCCTCACAGCTCCAGGGACCCGGGTTCGATTCCAGCCTCGGGTCACTGTCTGTGCGGAGTCTGCATGTTCTCCCCGTGTCTGTGTGGGTTTCCACCAGGTGCTCTGGTTTCCTCCCAAAGTCCAAAGATGTGCAGGTTAGGTGGACTGGCCAGGCTAAATTTCCCTTTAGTGTTCCAAGATGTGTAGGTTAGACGGATTAACCATGGTAAATGTGTGGGAGTGAGGGGATAGAGTGGAGAAAGGGCCTGGGTACTCTGTCACAGAGAGAGTCGGTGCAGGCTGGATGGACCAAATAGCCTCCTAGAGTAATAGAGGTTTACAGCATGGAAGCAGGCCCTTCGGCCCAACTTGGACATGCCGCCCAATTTTTACCATTAAGTTAGTCCCAATTGCTACATTTGGCCCATATCTCTCTATACCCATCTTACTCCTTCTGCACTTCAGGGATTCTATGATTCTTCAGTAACCTATGCACATAAAGGCGAGGAAGGTGAGTGGGGGAAAGTTACTGGTCCGGGACTGTAATGTGAATAGGGACAGGAGAGGCAGCAACAAGGTATTTCTCCTGTATCTAAATAAACTCCTTCGAAAGGAATAATTTTCGTAAAGCCAGGAATAAAATGATAGATTCAAATCCTGAGGGTGAGATCCATTTCCACGCTGGGTGTAGCAGCATTATACATCAATGGGACATCCAGCTCTCTCAATAAAAATGTGCCAAACCTAAGCATCTAACCTTATTACAGCACTGCACACCCCATTCATTCCTATTGTACTGAATCTCAAACTCTGCTTATTACATTTAAATACTGACCCTGTTCAATTTTGCAATCTCTAAAGCCTTTCTATCTTGAATGTTTGATACATGAGCCACACTGTCTCACATTTAGCACTGGCCTGATTTGGTCACCTGGACAAATGAATCACTGGACATGACAAACAAGTACCTGGTCTCAAACCCAGCTACCTGCTTTCAACCCTCCAAGGAAGGAATGGTCCATCCGCAACAGATTCAGGACTGGCCACAGAGGGGACATTGGTCCCAGCCCCGATGTGCCTGTGGGAGAGACCAGGCTATGCACTATATGATAGCAGGGTGTCCAATGCCCGACGCAGCGGACGACGACTCCACGCTCAACACAGCAAGACTGAAAGAAACTGTTTGGCTTTCGAGAAAGAGAGTAAAAAGTCTGACAACACCAGGTTTTAGTCCAACCTATTTATTTGATAATATACTCACAAGCTTTCGAGGGACACCCTCTTCGTCAGGTAACTCTCCATTCACCTGACGAAGAGGGTGTCCCTCGAAAGCTTGTGAGTATATTATCAAATAAATAGGTTGGACTAAAACCTGGTGTTGTCAGACTTTTTACTGTGTTTACGCCAGTCCAACGCCGGCATACCCACATCATGACTACTTTCGAGAAAGAAACAGGCCTGATTTTTGCTGGAGAGAATTTCAGGGCAGTTTTGACCATGACTACTGACCTCTGACCCGATGGTCTGGGTGAAAGAGAGGGGAGGAATAAGGATTGGCGCAGGATTAAGACATCATGGGAAGTGCCAGGTGACCTGAACTGATGGTCCCCTCACACCTCCTGTGCCAACCCTCTACCCACTCCCCATGGCCCATCCATGTCCCTCCACCCATCTATCATGTATACCCTTTATACCTTACATCTCCATGGCCCTTTATAGCCCCTTTGCCAACTCATGCCAACCCATGCCCCCACCTGCCATCATTTGCCCTTACCCTCTCCCTGTCTACCCATCAGTTGCATTTCACATGCTCTTGTCCAGGTTCTTTTGTACTTTCTGCAAAATTAACCAGTTCACTTTGAGGCTTTGAGCCTAAAGGGTTATTGGTGACCACACTGCACTGCACTGAACAGGTGCTGGAGTGTGGCAACTAGAGGATTTTCACAGTAACTTCATTGTAGTGTTAATGTAAGCCTACTTGTGACGCTAATAAATAAACTTTACTTATAATGACAAACCTGTTTTTTCGCCTCAAGTAGGACATTGTGGCTGTACAGAATGTACTCAGATGAGCAGCAGTTATGATCACCAAGCTTAATTCATTGGGTTAGGACAATAGTCTTTGGGATTTGTGTGACGGGCAAAAAAATTAGAGTTTAATTTTATTTATTAGCATCACAGGTAGGCTTCCATTAACAGTGCTATGAAGTTACTGTGAAAATCCCCTAGTCGCCACACTTTGGCGCCTGTTCAGGTACACTGAGGCAGAATTTAGCATGGTCAATGCATCTAACCAACACATCTTTCGGACTGTGGGAAGAAACCGGAGCACACAGAGGAACCCCACATAGACTCTGCACGGAGAGTGACCTGAGCTGGGAATCGAACCGGGGACCTTGCTATTGTGAGGTTGTAGTGCTATCCACTGTGCCACCCTGAAGAGCTTCATAAATTAAAAGTGTGCACCGCAGTCTCACAGACATTTCAATTCCAGTTTTGGAAATGAGTTTGAAAGCACGTGCCGCAAATGCTCAAAACCCAAAGGCAACCTGGGTCGTGTAGCTACAGAAGGAACACTCATAACTGACCCCGATGTGCTCAAATCCTGGAACCACCACCATCTGCTGTCCTTAACTTCTGTCTATCGACGTGCTTGTTTCCACCAACCTTCCCCCCCAACAACCCCCACTCCCCTTCCCCCATCACCCCCCACCCACCAAGGTCCACCCATGCCAAAATTATGCTCCTTTGAGTGCTGTGTCTGAATGATGTGCTCGCATCTCACTGGCTGAACACTGGCCAGGAAGCATCTGTTGCAGTAAGGACATGAAAGCATCTGCTACTATTGCTCTCCATTCCCAGTGTACCATAAGATATGGCCTCGTCCAAAGGTGCCTTTGTACGTGCAATTGTTCATTCCATCATTGTGCAATGCAGCCTGTTCCCGAGGACACCAGAGTGTTACTCACTGACAAATAAAAGTCACACGCGCATAGATTGCGATGGATTCTCACCGCACAGGGGAGATTGGTTATATGATTCTTCCTGTTGAGTTGTTTAACAGCTTTGCATTCCTACAAACTCTTGTGTTGATTTGGAAAATTGTGATAAAGGTACACTATCGCTGCAACCTCAAACAAAAAAAGCTCTGTGCAATTGTATTGAATCTGAGTGATGGCTGAGAAATCAGATGCAAAGCCCACTATAGATAAGTATCATTATATCTCGGTTTCTTGAAGAGATTATTCAGGGCTGCAGTTAACCATTGCAAAGCCATGATTTATTTGACTGATTCTGAAATGCCTTCACCACAGGCTCCTGATGGACATGCCTGTCCTCAGCTGTCAGGCTGCCTTGTCCTTATGTCAATGTTGTGAGTTTGTACAGAGCTTCTCCTGGGAACTATCGGCATCAGAGTTTCCAGGCAGAAAGCACCAGGTCTCCAGAGAGCTACATTTAAATCAGACCAATATCCTCAGTGTCAGCACAGAATAGCCCCACTCCATGGGGTAGGATAGGGAATACACAACAGATGTTGGAAGATAAACCCTGTTTACATTCTGAGGCTTCATACGCTTTTCAGGAGCAGTTATGGAATTCTCAGGCAGTGAAGGGAGGAGGACAGAGACTAAATTAAAATTACTACTCAATACTGCCTTGTTATCAATATATATGTATATACCAGAGCTTTGGCTTAGTAAAGTCCAGCAGTTAAGAAGGAGATGTTATTTCAGCTACTTTTTTCAGTTCATTTATTAGTGCCACAGGTAGGCTTATATTAACACTGCAATGAAGTGACTGTGAAAATCCCCTAGTCGCCACACTCCGGTGCCTGTTCGGGTACACTGACGGAGACGTTAGCACGGCCATGCATCTAACCAGCACGTCTTTCGGAGGAAACCGGAGCATCCGGAGGAAACCCACGCAGACACGTGGAGGACGTGCAGACTCCGCACAGACAGTGACCCAAGCCGGGAATGGAAGCCGGGGACCCCGGCGCTGCGAGGCAGAGGTGCCAGGGAGCGTTAGTTCTTCACTTTGCAAGACAGGAAAGGACTGAGACCCCAACTGAATTGAAGGAATTGGCTTTCTTGAGAAAGCGTGTTGCGTTTAAAAGCCAGGGTTTCGCCAAAGAATACACTTTATAGTGTCTGCGTTTTGGCAGCGTTGTTTGCTTCTGTTCATTGTGGAGGCTGCAGTATGTGGTCTTCTGATGATTTGGCCGGACCTCCCCTCCTATCGCACTTCTTTTGTCGCCCCCCCGACCCTCCCCAGCAAAAAAAAAATCGGTGCATTTTAATTGTGCTGAATTCTGATTGTTTTTCCCAAGACTCCCCCAGCAACAACCTTAACCAGAACCCTCGCCCAATCAAGAGGGGCTGAAATTGGGGGGGGTGGGGGGCGGGGGGGGGAGTCAGGCTCCAGCACCACAAGAAGGGGTGGGGTCCGGCATTGTGCGCTCTGACAGGTGACCAGTATGCCGGGACAAAGGGTGGGTCATAGTTGGAGCCAGATCTCTTTTCTCAGCATCATGTTCTTCACTCCTCACAATCTGTCCAAATTTAACTCACCATTGAGGATCTTAGCCGCAGAGAACAGCTTTATACTGACTAATCCAGGCAGAAATACAAGTGCGCACAGAGACAGGTTCGAAGGCGGAGACACAACTATTCTCTTTCTCTTTGCCTCCAGTGAAAAGTCTTCAGAAACTCAGTGACAAGATTAATCAGCCTGTGGAGTGAAACACATGCTTGACTTAAACAAGCTCTTTGCTGTGTTAACAACTGCTCCAAGAAATCTCTTGTTATGCTAATACAGATTAGTGCAAAACTCATTCCTTCTCCACTGAACAGGCCAATTAATTCAAAACAATCTGCATATGCTGGACATTACCTCAGAGACAGTCGGAGCAGGGCATACATTGCATGGGGAAATTGTATTACAGTACCTTTTTCTAACGCTCCGACACATTACAATTGTGGTTGGCACACAAACTGCGGCCAAAGAGAGAGAGAGAGAAAAGTCTGCAGTGAATGCAAAGTGACAACAATCTGTTCTCTTTTCTCATCTGTTTTTGGTGCCTGTTTGATTTTCTACCGACCAAACAATAAGCACACAGAGAGGACCGGGGTGTCATTCCCACTATATGTCTATCATAATGTTGTTTGGTCAGTGCTCTGAGCTCAATGGCTCCATTAGCACAGTTCCCTTTTCACTGGGGTTGCCTGAAATCTGCCGGGTCATTTCACTCGCTCCTCACTCCTCGCCAGCCCAGCATCCTCCACACTGCCATCCCCAACGCTATGATTCGTTCAGCTGCTCCTACAGATGTTACCGTTTTAGTAAAACCCAACAATTTTCCCTCCCCCTTTAAAATTATGCAATTGCGGACCAAGGGCCTGGCCCAAGGGTGGCACAGTGGTTAACACTGCTGCCTCACAGGGCCAAGAACCCGAGTTCAGTTCCCGGCTGGGGTCACCGTCTGTGCGGAGTCCGCATGCTCTCCCCATGTCCGCGTGGGTCTCCTCCAATTTCTTCTCACAGTCCGAAAGACGTGCTAGTTAGGGCACATTGGCCATGCTAAATTCTCCCTCAGTGTACCCAAACAGGCGCCAGAGTGTGGCAACTAGGGGATTTTCACAGTAACTTCATTGCAGTGTTAATGTAAGCTTGCTTGTGACACTGATAAATAAATAAACTTGGTCATCTATCTTAAAGCCTCCTGCCTTGGCGTGGTATCAATTTATTTACCCTGACTTTACACCTGGGTGGGTGTTTTGCTGTGTTAGAGGCGCTACATAAATGCAGGCTGTTGCGGGGAACTGTCCGTGACCAGAAACATCTCACCCTCAAAATCTCCTGATTCCACACAGTGAGTGATAAGATAAACAGGTAACTGTGCTGGGGTAATGACTGAAACTTGGTGAGCACACAGCCAGTTTGCCAAAACACACACAAACACACGCACGCTTAGACTGGATAGGAAACTCTGTGGATTGTCCATAAAAGTAGCTAATTTGCCAAATTGATGCTAAAATAAATCACCCATTCAGCAATTCAGTCTGAAGGAAAACATGAGGGCGAAAAAAAACAATATATATTTTACACAAAAGTAGCCAGGTTTCTTAAAGGAAACGATGCTGTTAGGTGAGAGCTGGCAGTGTGCTGGGTATTTTTAACACGCTGAACATTTTTTTTTAAAAAAAGGCTAATTGGTGCACATTTTCTGCTTGGCTGGCGATTTTGTGTTTGAACATTATGCTTGGATCAGCAAGTCTGCACAATCGCAAATAATGAGGCGGGGGGTTAGCCATACTCGGCTGAGAGCAGGTTCCGTCTCAGATCAGAAGTTAACTGTACAGTGGTCATGCAAGGAAATTTCTCAGGGGGGTGGTGGGGGGGATCTGATCTGCCTCCTAAATAGTCTTCCTCACACGCCGGGTAATAATCTATTCCAGTTAACCATGCGCAATGCTCAGTATGTCCGTGAGGTCTGTGATCTGTACAGTTAAGTCAGGCAGACGTTTGATCCCTGGTCCACTCTCAGTAAAAGTAGGGGTTTTCCGGTTGGTCCAGGCGAACCAAAGGCCAGGAAGAGTCAGGCAGGGTTCAGGTAGCTGACACCTATCCAGGAACCTCACCTGAACCAGGTCGCTGGATGCGGATGGAATCTGGCTCTGTGGCCATGCCTGTCATGGGCGTATAGGAACAGGAGTAGGCCATTCAGCCCCATGAGCCCACTCCATCATTCAATAAGACCCTGGCTGATGTGTGACCTAACACCATAAATCTGTCCGAGGTCTATTTCCCTTGATACCCCTGCCCAATAAAAATTTGTCTATCTCAGACTTAAACCTAACGACTGAACCAACACTCACCGCTGTTTGTCAAAAATCTTTGTCACATAATAAATGGTCACTTAGGAGGGTATCAGAAGAAGAAAGAAAGTGTGATTTGTTTTTATTCATTAAGTAGCCTTACATTAACGCTGTGATGAAGGCAGTGTGAAAATCCCCTAGTCGCCACACTCCGGCGCCTGTTCGGGTAACATTGAGGGAGAATTTAGCATGACCAATGCACCTAACCAGCACGTCTTTCAGACTGTGAGAGTAAACTGGAGCACCCGGAGGAGACCCCCGCAGACACGGGGAGGACGTGCAAACTCCACACAGGCAGTGACCCAAGCCAGGAATCAGACCTGGGTCCCTGGCGCTGTGAGGCACCAGTGCTAACCACTGTGCCACCGTGCCACTTTAGATTATTCCACTATCTCAGGACATTCCAAAAAGCTACGTAGGAAGAGTTGGTGACATAGTAATAACGTCGCTGGACTGGTAATCCAGAGTAATCCAGGCTAACGCTCTAGGGATGGTCAGAGGTTCAAATCCCACCACCGCAGTTCGTTCAATTGAAAGTTGGCCCCGTGATGGTGCCCATAAATTAGCATTGATTTTTGTAAAAACCCATCTGGTTCACTAATTTCCTTTAGGGAAGGAAATCTGCCGTCCTTATCTAGTCTATATATGACTCCAGAGCCATGTGGTTGGTCTGCTCTCAAAGGGCAATTAGGGATGGGCAAGAAATGCTAAGCTTGCCAGCGAACATCCACATCCCACAAATAAATATGATGTGTTGCAAATTGAGGTGCTCCAGCCCAACAGTAGCTGAAATGATTTCAACAATGATGTATTTTTGAAGTCTAGTAAATGGATTTGATGGCCTCTTCTGCACTTCCAAGAAGCACAGCAGCCAATTAGCACTCAGCAGGCTCCCAGCAATTGGTTACAGAAACATAGAAACTAGAAGCAGGAGAAGGCCATTCAGCCCTCCAAGCCTGCTCCACCATTCATTATGATCATGACTGATCATCAGTTCCTGATCCCTCTTCTTCCCCCATCTCCCTCGATCCCTTTAGCCCCAAGAACTAAATCTAATTTCTTCTTGAAATTACACAACATTTTGGCCTCAACTACTTTCTGTGGGAGTGAATTCCACACATTTGCCAGCCTCTGGGTGAAGAAATTTCTCCTCACCTCAGTTCTAAAAGGTTTACCCCTTATCCTCAAACTATGACATCTAGAACTGGACTCCCCCACCATTGAGAACATTCTTTCTGAATCTACCCGGTCTAACCCTGTTAGAATTTTATAGGTTTCTACGAGATCCCCTCTCACTCTCCTAAACTCCAGTGAATATAATCCTAATCGACTTAGTCTCTCCTCATGTGACAGACCTGCCATCCCAGGGAACAGCCTGGTAAACCTTCGCTGCACTCCCTCTATAGCAAGAACATCCTTCCTCAGATAAGGAGACCAAAACTGCATACAATATTCCAGATGTAGCCTCACCAATGCCCTCCCTATCCTCAAATCCTCCGACTATGAAGGCCAACATATAACCTGCCTACTGTGTCTCAAAGTTTATTTATTAGTCACAAGTAAGGCTTACATTAACACTGCAATGAAGTTACTGTGAAATTCCCCTAGTCGCCACAGTCTAGTGCCTGTTTGGGTCAATGCACTTAATCAGCACATCTTTCAGAATGCAGGAGGAAACCCATGCAGATACAGGGAGGACATGCAAACTCCACACAGACAGTGACCCAAGCCAGGGATTGAACTCAGGACCCTGGTGCTGTGAAGCAGCAATGCTAACCACTGTGCCACCATACCTGGTAATGAGTGGATGGCCTGTTTTAGTGATGTCGGTTGTGCGGTGAATATTAGCCAGGACAGCAGGGAGAACTATCCTGCCCTTCTTCAGAATTACATGCGTTAATCTTTTACATTCATCTGAGATACATTCTCCTTCCAAAGAAGGCAACTCAGGCAGTGTAGCACTCCCTCAGTATTTCACTAAAGTCCACCTTAATTCTCTGGAGTGAGGCTCTACCCCAGCATTGGGGTTGGGGGGTGTGAAAAGACTTTTTTAAACTACCAATAGTATTGAACTGATCTCTTGAATATGCTTTTTTGTCTGGAATTTCATTTTCACATGAGTAACAAACTGAGTTTTATATTCCGGCTTGTCTCTATTTTCCGTTCTACTGTTTAAATATCTTTACTCTGAGATCTCGGGGGTTTCATTCCGAAACAATTGTAAATAATAGAAGTCACTTTGCTTACATTCAGACACATATGTGAAGTCTGACCAGAATGAATGCAGACAGTGACAGAGTGTGGTTAATGATTAATAAATGGAATAGGTTTCCTGTGGGCGGTTCCAGTAATGGGGAAAATATGTTACTCCTTCATGGTCACTACTCTTCAAGGCTTTTGAGATGGAGGCCTCACCTTTTCACTGCCTCATGACTTGCTGCACCTTTGACCTCTGCACAATAGCACGATCGTCTGCTTGGTTGAGTGTTGGACTCCCTCGCTTCCCGCAGAGGCTCATCTGTCGCAGGACGGGAAGGGCTTTCCACCACCCACTGCCCAGTCTTTTATCGTGTCCCGACTTGCTACAGTTGTCCCACCAATTATCTGTGACTCAGTAGTGACCAGTCCAGCTGCAGTCCACCCTTATACAACAACGATCTCTATCTCTCGACTTCAGTGTTTCCTGTGTTACATGGGATCACCGCAATGTTGACTGAGCATCCTTGTCCATCTCTATTCCTATCAGTCATCTGATGGTGGCAAGGTGGCACAGTGGTTAGCACTGCAGCCTCACAGTGCTAGGGACCTGGGTTCAATTCTTGGTTTGGGTTACTGTCTGTGTGGAGTCTGCACATTGTGTCTGTGTGGGTTTCCTCCAGATGCCCTGGTTTCTTCCCAAAGTCCAAAGGATAGCTAGCCATGCTAAGTTCTCCCTCAGTGTACCGAACAGGAGTGTGGCAACTAGGGGATTTTCACATCACTGCATTGTTAATGCGAGTGTATTCCTGATGCTAATAAATTAACTTTTCTTTATGGACAGGTGGTTACAGCTGGTTACCCATCCTGTCACTAACCTTCCCAGCCTCGGCATATCCGGGCTGGGGACTGCTACCAGTACGTACTAACATACTTGTGCCGGTGACTGTTTTACTTGGCCAAAAAGCTCTAACATGGGACTAAAATCCAGACCACTCTGGTTCAAAGATACGGTCGCTACTGCTTAAGCCACAAGACCCCGCTCCTTAAACCACAAGAACAGTCTGCTGAATGTTTAAGATGAGTGAAATTTCCCTTTCAATGAAACATAGGAAATAGCAGTTTTTCCTCCTTAAGTACTGATTGCCGGAGCATTTTGTTTGAAAGAGGCGGAACTTTGAACCTGCTACTGGTGAACATAAGAACATAAGAAATAGGTGCAGGAGTCGGCCATCTAGCCCTTCGTGCCTGCCCCATCATTCAATAAGATCATGGCTGATCTGAAGTGGATCAGTTCCACTTTCCCGCTTTCTCCCCATAACCCTTAATTCCCCTGTCTATCGGAAACCTATCTACCTATGACTTAAATATATTCAGCAAGGCAGCCTCCACCACTTCAACAGGCAGAGAATTCCAGAGATTCACCACCCTTTAAGTGAAGAAGTTCCTCCTCAACTCTGATCTAAACTGTCCCCCCGCCGCCTTATTTTGAGGCTGTGCCCTCTAGTTCTGCTATCCTTTCTAAGCGGGAAGAACCTCTCTACCTCTACCCTATCCATCCCCTTCATTATCTTATATGTCTCTATAAGATCCCCCCTCATCCTTCTAAACTCCAACGAGTACAGACCCAGTCTATTTAGCCTCTCTTCATAGGCTAACCCCTTCATCTCCGGTATCAGCCTAGTGAACCATCTCTGCACTCCCTCCAAGGCCAATATATCCTTGCGCAAGTGCGGCGACCAAAACTGCACACAGTACTCCAGCTGTGGCCTCACTAGTACCCTGTACAGTTGCAGCAAGACCTCCCTACTTTTATATTCTATCCCCCTCCTTATAAAGGCCAACATTCCATTCACCTTCTTGATCACCTGCTGCACCTGCAGACTGGGTCTTTGCGACTCATGCACAAGGACCCCCAGGTCCCTCTGCACCGTAGCATGCTGCAGCTTTTCACCTTTTAAATAATAATCCCTCCCACTATTATTTCTGCCAAAGTGGATAACCTCACACTTGCTAACATTGTACTCCATCTGCCAGGTCCTCGCCCACTCGCTCAGCCTACCCAGATCCCTCTGCAGAATTTCCACACCCTCCACGCAATTTGCTTTTCCACTCATCTTCGTGTTATCAGCAAATTTCGTCACCCTACACTCAGCCCCCTCCTCCAGATCATCTATATAAATGGTAAATAGTTGAGGCCCCAGCACCGATCCCAGCGGCACTCCACTAGTCACCAACACCAACCAGAATAGCACCCATTGACACCAACTCTCTGCTTCCTATTAGACAGCCAATCCTCTATCCACGCTAACACCTTACCCCCAACTCCGTGCACCCTAGCCTTCTGTAGCAACCTTTCATGAGGCACCTTATCAAACGCCTTTTGGAAATCTAAAAACACCACATCCATGCTGTGTGTAGTAACCCTGTCTCTGAGCCAGAAGCTCTCAGTTAGAGTCCCACCCCAGGACCTGATGGCCAAGGAAGATCCCTTCATCATGCAGTTAAACAGGTTAAACAAGGTCACTTGTAGATCTTTCCAAACATGCCAATGACTGGCAGTAAGAGCAGGAGAGACTCCTGCCCAGCTAGGTTTGATGTGGAGTCGCACCCCTCAAGCTATAAGCCCTTGGAGGCAGGTGAACGACGTGTTCGGGGAGTCGCTCACTACGGAAACAGACAAAAGTCAAGAGGATTAGAATTGGACCATCACCGGCTGGGTGAAGATTCAGAGAAGATTTGACACCTGTGCAATTCTACCTCAGCACAGGCTAGTGCCACTGATTTCAAGCTAAATGCAAGATTTTTTTATGAAAATTAAATGCATTGCTGTACCAACTCGTTGATTCATAGAATAACCATGGAAGGATCACAGGATCCCTACAGTGCAGAGGAGGCCATTCAGCCCATCGAGTCTGTACCGATCACAATCCCACCCAGGCCCTATCTCCATAACCCTACTTATTTACCCTACTAACCCCCTGACGCTAAGGGGCAATATAGCACAGCCAATCAACCTAACCCGCACATCTTTGGACTGTGGGAGGAAACCAGAGCACCCGGAGGAAACCCACGCAGGCACGGGGAGAATGTGCAGATTCCACACAGGCAGTAACCCAAGCGGGAATCGAAAGCCGGTCCCTGACACTGTGCTAACTTCTGTGCCATCGTGCTGCCCTAATTTTGTGAAATATATTTCTGAGTATTGATGAGAAAAAGATACATGCTATCAAAGTATTTCATTTTATACTCATCAGGTCAGTTCACGAGAAATTACCAACTGCAACAGGGGAACAATAATTTATACTGCTTGAGAAGAGAGTTTAGGTAATATGTCTGTTTTTCCAGCAATATCCCAGTTCTGCACTACCAAACCACTATTAAATATATTTCTGTGCAACCACTTAACATGGTAGTGTGGGAGTTATGTTGAAAGCGTGAATAATCCAGAGGATGAGAGTTTAATTCCCATTTTGGCAGTTTTGACTATTTGAATTCAGTTTTTAAGACCAGCAGATACCAGTAAAAATAGTGATAAGACTGTCAAATTGCTGTAAATAATTCACTAAAGTTTAAAGTTTATTTATTAGTATCACAAGTAGGCTGACTTTAACATTGCAATGAAGTTACTGCAAAAATTCCCAAGTCGCCACACTCTGGCGTCCGTTCAGGTACCCTGAGGGAGAATTTAGCATGGCCAATGTGCCCTAACTAGCACGTCTTTCAGACTGTGAGAAGAAATTGGAGGAGACCCACGCAGACATGGGGAGAACATGCGGACTCCGCACAGACAGTGACCTGAGCTGGGAATTGAACTCGGGTTCCTGGCCCTGTGAGGCAGCAATGTTAACCACTGTGCCACCCTTGGGCCAGGCCCTTGGTCCGCAATTGCGTAATTTTAAAGGAGGAGGGAAAATTGTTGGATTTTCTCAGGAGGCTAAGAAAATTTGGCATGCCCACTCTCATCAACTTCTTCAGATGTACCATAGGAAGCATCCTTTCTGGTTGTATCACTGCTTGGTATGGCTCCTGCTCTGCCCAAATCTGCAAGAAATGACAAAGGGTTGTGAATGAAGCCCAGCCTATCACGCAAACCAGCCTCCCATCCATCTACACAAAACCTGGTGTTGTCAGACTTTTTACTGCACTCAGAGAAGCAGCCAGCATAATCAAGGACTCCAAGCACTCTGGACATTCTCTCTTCCACCTTCTTCCATCGGGAAAAAGATACAAAAGTCTGAAGTCATGTACCAACCGATTCAAAAACAGCTTCTTCCCTGCTGCCATCAGACTTTTGAGTGGGCCTACCTTGCATTAAGTTGATCTTTCTCTACACCCTAGCTATGACTGTAACACTACAGTCTGCACTTTCTCCTTTCCTTCCCTATGAACAGTATGCTTTGTCTGTGTATTGTGCAAGAAACAATACTTTTCACTGTATACTGATACAATGACAATAATAAATCAAATCAAATCACCTGGATAGTCTTTGAAAAAAATCACTCCCAGAAGACTGTTTTAGAAACTTGTCGGATGATATTTCTTTAGGAGCAGAAACAGAAAAGATCTACTGCTTGGGTGGAGGATGGAATTCACCCAAAAAAAGTGTCGAATTTGTGTAAAAACTGGAGTAAATCACGTTGGGTTTTTCAGTGTGGATTTTCAAAATGAATCTCCCACACTCAGCACACTGAAGAATACCTCAATGTGAACCATGCTAAAAATCAGTGCATGCGATAAATTCTGTACCTTTCACACTGAGTTTATCTCACCTAATATTAGGACAGTTAAAATACCCCGACTATTACTCTTTTTTTCCTGCACATCTCAGCAATTTGCCAAGGTATTTGCTTTTCTCTCTCCCTCCAACTGATTGGGGTCTTCATAGAATCCCTACAGTGCAGACAGAGGCCATTCAGCCCATCGAGTCTGCACAAACTCTGGCAGAGCATCTTAATCAGATCCAACCCCTGAAGCACCACGCATTTACCCCACTAACCCCCTTAACCTATACATCTGGGGACACCAAGGGGCAACTTAGCATGGCCAATCCATATAACCTGCAAATCATTGGACTGTGGGAGGAAACCGGAGCACCTGGAGGAAACCCACGCAGACAGGAGGAGAATGTGCAAACTCCACACAGACAGTGACCCAAGGCCAGAATCGAACCCGGGTCCCTGGCATCACTGTGCCACCATGCTGCCCTTGAAGTAAGGCAAAGTCACCATAGTCCTAGATGACCATAGGCTTCTCTCCCCCTTTGAGGGGAGGGAACTGACTGGTACTGATTTAACCTGAGGGTCACTACAACTCAGGCTAGGGGCAAGGTTGAGCAGGTGGGGGTTTCATGAATAACTTCAGCAGGTATGGGAATTGAACCCACACTGCTGGCATCACACTGCATCACAAACCAGATGTCCAGTGAATTGAGCTAAGCCAATCCAACAGTGCGACTGCCTCTTTCTTATTCCCCAATTCAAACAGGATGACTTCAGTTGATTGTCCTTTCAGCTATCATCCCTCCTCACAGGTTTGACTGTGTCATGAATCATACAGGTGTTATCTGCGAGGATGTCTCAACTTGAAACAACCGTTCATGATGTTTTTGAGATGGTGTGAGCAGTCACGTGAAACCCCTAATGAGAATATCCAGCCAGTCATCAACTAACAAATACTAAAGACTATTTATTAAACTAAAGAAAAGGCAAAATGGACATTACTAGGACAATAAGACAATTAAATATATGAATTACCTAACACACTATTTATCTAGTAATTGCCCCTTATTCCAAAATATATATATCTGCAATCCCTGAACTCTTTAAGACTTTCCTGATTCAAAACAGCATCTAAATTAAATAAATTTATAACTCAAATTCAGCCTATAGTTAGCACACTATACAAGGCAGACATTGAGTCTGGGAAACATCTTTTTTTGGTCCAGCAAAGATATTTAAGCTTCTTATGTATTAAAATGGCATCTTGGACTTAAAGCTGTAACACTGGCCTCTTCAGCTTTTAGGTTTTACAATGCTTTTTTGGATATTAATTGTTAAACTGGCCTCTTGGCTGTGAGACGTTAAACTAACCTACCTGTGTCTGCAAGTTCTTGCATTTATACACTGGTTCCTCTGTGCTTCTCCCTTCTGTGTACTTGGGTATGTTTACATCTCTAATGTTCAATACCTCTCAAAATTTATCATCTTTATATATCCAGCCAACTGTTAGTCATCTAGGTAAGCTGTTTCCTGATGATAGCTATTTAGACCTCATTCTGTTTGCTAATCAGATACTGGGGATGGTCATAGCTCATCTTCCCCTATGAATGCTGGCTACTGCTGTTGCTGGGCATAACCATGACAACTGTCCTTTTAAACAATATCTGCTCTTTTCTCATCTGAAAACAATATGAGGTTGGAATATGAAATTTGGAACACTCCACACTTATCGTAATTCTTTTAATATAAAGAATTGCCCCAAACATCTCCACAGGGCTGGAAAATGATCAGAACAGGGAATTGGGTGGACAGAATTTGGGATGGAGGCTAAAGTTAAGGTGAGAGCCTTAAGTAGGTTTTTGAAGGAGAGGAAATTGCCCACAATTTGGGAGGGCATTTGGAGAATGTTCTAGAGTTCAGGATCAAAATGGCTGAAGGTGGAGCAGACAGAAGGGGTTTTCAAACAAACTCAAAGTAAGGGGGAGTGGAATTTCAACTGAATGAGGTGGGAGATTATCATGACTCGTTGCAAAGATTGGAGATGGGAATCAGCACCAGGAAAAGAGGGGACCGTTTATGACATCAATCATCACAGGTAGTTGTGTAATGGGGAATTGGGTTAGGAGGAGTCAAGGGCAAAGGACAAGGGTTTATGGAGGAGATGAACTTTGTGATGGACATGGGAAAGAAGCTGTACATTGATTGGGTGCCACCAGTTGGAGCCAGGAAAGTAGATCAAAGAAACCCTACAGTACAGAAGGAGGCCATTTGGCACCGACAACGATCCAACCCTAGCCCCGTAATCCCGTAACCCTATATATTTACCCTGTTAACCACTCCCCCCCCCCCCCCCCCCCCCAAAACTTGGCTCAATTTAGCACGGCCAATCAACCTAACCCGCACATCTTTGGACTGTGGGAGGAAATGGAGCATTCGGAGGAAACCCATACAGGAAAATGGGAGAACGTGCAAACTCCACACGGACAGTGATTCAAGCCAGGAATCGAACCCAGGTCCCTGGCACTGTGAAGCAGCAATGCTAACCACTGTGCTACCATGCCTGACATAACTTCCACTTGATATTTGAGATGAATATTCAGGAAGCAAAGGGGTCAGGTGAGCCGTTTTGTTTTTGTGCAGAGAAGCTCATATTTGTCCTTTGAACCAGATTTCCTCTCAATAACAATGCTTTTGCTGTTTGATAAAGTTTCTCTCTCGACCAATATCAAGCAATTACATTTAGAGACAGATTCATTAAATGCATTTCCCCTTGTAAAAATCCCCACCTCTTTTATTTCTCTCTCATAAACCGAATGAAGAAGCTTCCGGATTGATTGATCCGGAGTCTTGGAGCCATTTCAATGAGGTGAGGTGTGATCTTGAATATAAGGAAGGTTAATAACAGCTTCAAATTGGAAACCCCATCAATCTCAATGCCTCGGTTGCAGTTAATACAGACACAATATTATTGTGTAGTAAGGCATTTACAAAAATATAGTGATGTGAAGATGAGATAAAATGTACATGTCACTCATTATAGTAAATAGTGCACAATCTCAGTCATACATACACAGGGGATCCAGGAGAGCAATAATATTAGTGGACAAGTAATGCAGAAGCCTGTACTAATGAATTCAAATCCCCCCACGGCAGCTGGAGGAATTTAAACTCAATTCATTAATAAATCGTCTCATTTATGGTCACCATGAAATTATCGGATTTGTGTGAAAGCCCATCTAGTTCCCTTCAGGAGAGGAACTTCCATGTTCGCTTTGTACACCAAAGGTACACAGTTCGATCCCAGTCGAGTTGACCCCTTTCCTTTGCGTCCAGCACGGTAGCACAGTGGTTAGCGCTGCTGCCTCACAGCACCGGGGACCCGGGTTCGATTCCTGGCTCGGGTCACTGTCTGTGCAGAGTCTGCACATTCTCCCCGTGTCTACGTGGGTTTCCTCCGGGTGCTCTGGCTTCCTCCAAAAGACGGTTAGGTGCATTGGCCATGCTAAATTCTCCCTCAGTGTACCCGAATAGGCGTCTGAGTGTGGCGACTAGGGGATTTTCACAGTAACTTCATTGCTGTGTTAATGTAAACCTACCTGTGACACCAATAAATAAATTTAAAAATTTATCATCCTCACCCGGTCTGACCTACATATGACTCCAGACCCACAACAATGTGGTTGAATTTGAACTGTCCTCTGCAATGGTGCAGCAAACCACTCGAGTTGGAGACCACCCCACCCCGCTTAAGGGCAATCAAATCCTGGCCTGTCCAGCGACAGTCACAGCCTAAGGATGAAGAAAAATGAAATAAATGCCAGACCATTCCCAATACAATCGCACCTGATTAACACTGAGCTCTGATAGTTTATTCCCTTTGATATTCACATTGTGGTATCACAGAAGCTGCATTAAAAAGAAAGCATCTGGCACGTAAATAACAAAGCTTAAAAATCTGGCCTAAAAATGTGAACCGCATTGAGATCTAACTGAATAGAATAGTGAATCACTCGCGAGTACAATAGATTGCAATTAAGAATAGACAGCTGGATGGAAGGAGCTGGCCTGTAGTCACACCCCTCAATTAGGAGTGTGCTACTTCTCAATTACTGCTTAAGCGCAAAAAGAAATGTGGTGAGCTATTTTGTAATGAGCATCAGGCAGCTGCATAACTATACTTGAAGATATGCACAATGCACAGGTGCTTAAGGGAGCTGAGAATGTGATCGTCCCCCTTATGCAGAGTGCACTCGAGATGTGATTCCTGACTGTGAATGGAACTGCACTGAGGCAGGCTGGTATTAACTCTTCCTTCTATGTTGCTAACATAGTATTATATCTTTTGATTTGATTTGATTTATTACGGTCACATGTATTGTTTCCTGCATGCTACACGGAAGAAATATACCGTTCATAGAGAAGGAAAGGAGAGGGTGCAAAATGTAGTGTTACAGTCATAGCGAGGGTAGAGGCAAAGATCAACTTAGTGCAAGGTAGGTCCATTCAAAAGTCTGACAGCAGCAGGGAAGAAGCTGTTCTTGAGTCGGTTGGTACGTGACCTCAGAGTTTTGTATCTTTTTCCGGACAGAAGAAGGTGGAAGAAAGAATGTCCAAGGTGTGCGGGGTCCTTAATTATGCTGGCTGCTTTGCCGATGCAGTGGGAAGTATAGACAGAGTCAATGGTTGGGGAGGCTGGTTAGCGTGATGGAGTGGGCTACATTCACGACCTTTTGTAGTTCATTGCAGTGTAGGGCAGAGCAGGAGCCATACCAAGCTGTGATTCAACCAGAAAGAATACTTTCTATGGTGCATCTGTAAAAGTATCAAATTATATTACAGCTAAAGTGCTGAAATAAGCCATTCGGCCCAACAAATCCATGCAGGTATCTCCACATCAGGTTCCTCTCATTCTCTCACATCTAACCCCATTGACATTCTTTTTCCTATTTTTTTCCTCCTTCATACCATCACCTAGCTTCCTCTTAAATGCGAGCATACATATCATCTCAATTACTCCTTGCGGTAGTGTACTCCACTCACTGAGCAAAGAAATTTCTCCTCAGACCTACACTGGATTTATTAGTGACTGTCTTCTACATAATGGTCTCTAGTTTTGGCCTCCCCTGCCAGCGGAAACACCTTCTCTATCAAAGCTTTCTTTCACCAACTACAAGGCCTCTGTCACTCAGGCCTTCTCTTTTGTGAGGAACAGACCCCCACCTTGGGCGCAACCTTACCGGTTGCTCACGCCACACTCCCACCGCGGTGAGGTCGGAGAATTTGACGCCCAGCCAAATCTCCATTCACTGAGGCAAGAGGGCAAAATCCCACCGGCGCAAACGGTGGTAACATTCCGACCATGAATTCTAGTCAGGGTATACCCTCGTTAGAATTGATAGAATTCATAGAATCCCTACAGCGCAGAAGGAAGCCACTCAGCCCATCGAATCTGCACCGACCACAATCCCAGCCAGGCCCTATTCCCATGACCCCACACATTTACCCTACTAGTCTCCCTGACACTAAGGGGCAATTTATCATGGCCAATCCACCTGACCCACACGTCTTTGGATTGTGGGAGGAACACAGTAAGAAGTCTCACAACACCAGGTTAAAGTCCAACCAGTTTATTTGATAGTAAACCCACAAGCTTTCGGAAACGGTGTTCCTTCGTCAGGTGCGTGCAAGGTTCCCTGCGTTTACCCCATTCCAATGCCAGCATCTCTACATCATTGCGGGAGGAAACCAGAGCACCCGGAGGAAACCCACGCAGACACAGAGAGAACGTGCAAACTTCACGCAGACAGTGACTCGAGGCCAGGAATCAAACCCGGATCCCTGGCACTATGAGGTAGCAGTGCTGTGCTACTGTGCCACCCACATGGGGTGGTTGGGGGGGGTGGGGGGGGGGGGGGGTTGCACAGTGGTTAGCAGTGCTGCCTCACTAATTTTTATAGCCTTTTGGAAGTGTAGTTTTTTCTTATGGATGGGGAACATTGATGCCTTTAGCACACATCTATCTGAAAAAGCATCTGTAAAAGTGATTGGAGGATGTTTGCAGTTAAAGAGGGTACTCACTCTGTGTGGTGTTTATATGTTTGCAAATTTTCAGCAAATCCCAACAGTAATGATTCCAATAATATGAAACTATGAAATAAATTGGGCTCCATCTCAGGTTGTGAATGGCAGCAGAATGTTTTTGCAATGAAGTTATTTAGAATCAATGTGTTGCTGTCTTCAGGCCATCAAATAAACACTATCCTCAAACTGTTTTTTGAAACTTTAGCATTGAGAGAACGGTACTCTGGACAAACATTCTTGTTTGTACAAGGAAGGGAAACTTCCAAAAGGTGTGTTTATTATACAGACTTGTTATAGCTCCTGAAATAAAAGGGACTGCAGAAAAGTGGATGTGGAATTAGCTGAGCAGCAGGAAACAGGGAATATTGACCAATGGATATTTTCCAGGCAGGAGGAACGTTTGTGAAGGGGTTCCCCAGGGATCGGTGTTGGGCTCCTTGCATTTCCTGATACGTTTTAACGACCTCGGTGTACAGGGCACAATTTTGAAATTCGTGGATGATATAAAACTTGGAAGAATTGTGAACGGTGAGGAGGATGGTGTGGAACTTCAAAAGGACATGGACAATTTGGTGGAGTGAGCGGGACAGGTGGAAAATGACATACAGTGCAAAGAAACGTGAAGTGTGGCACAGTAGCACAGCACTTAGCATTGCTGTCTCACAGTGCCAGGGACCCTGGTTCGATTCCTGGCTTGGATCACTGTCTGTGTGGAGTCTGCACATTCTCCCCATGTCCCCAACTTCACTTGGTAGGAGAGACATAGTGAGGCAATATAAAACAAAGGGTGCAACGCTGAAGTGGCTGCAGGAGCAGAAGGATCTGGGTGTATACATGCATAAGACACTGAAGGTGGCAGGATAGGTTGAGAGCACGGTTAATAAAGCAGACAGTAATCTAGGCTTTATTAATAGGGGCATGCAGTACAAGAGCAAGGAAGTTATGCTGAACTTACACAAGACATTATTTCAGCCTCAGCTAGAATACTGGATCCAGTTCTGGGCACTGCTCCTCAGGAATGATGTGAAGCCATTGGAGAGAGTGAAGAGAAGAGTCACAAGGATGGCTCCAGGGTTGAGGAACTTCAGATATAAAGATAGATTGAAGAAGTTAGCAATGTTTTCTATACAGGAAAGAAGGCTGGGAGGAAATTGTTGGAGATATTCAAAACAAAGATGGGTTTGGGCAGAAGAGGGCAAAATTGTTCCCACTCATGAAAAGATCAAGAACAAGAGGGTTTCAATTTAAATTAGTAAAAGAAGCAATAGCGATGTGAGGAAAAACTTTTTCATGCAGTGAATGATTAGAATGCACTGCCTGAGGGTGTGGTAGAGGCAGGATCGATTAAAGGGAATTGAATTATTACCTGAGAAAAAAGAATGTGCAGAGTTGCAGGGAGAAAGTGGGAGAATGGAATAAGGAGAGTTGCTCATTCAGAGAGCAGACACAATGGGCTGAATGGCCTCCTTCTGTCCTGTAATATTTCTCTGATTCCATTTTACCAAGGACACATAACATCGTGCTCGTTTTGGTAAAAATATATGTCAGAGAAAGCAATTCACAAAAATGATTTTGGAAGGATTATTTCTAAACAACTTAGCATGCAGATTTATCAGCAACTTTAAGTTAAAAAGGTAAAGTATCATTTATTAGTCACAAGTAGGCTTATATTAACACTGCAATGAAGTTACTGTGAAAATCCCGTAGTCACCACATCCCAATGCCTGTTCAATACAATGATGGAGAATTTAGCACGGCCAATGCCCCTAACCAGAACAGACTGTGGAAGGAAACCAGAGCACCCAGAGGAAACCCAGACACAGGGCGGCACGGGAAGACTCCACACAGATAGTGACTCGAGGCCAGAATTGAACCTGTGTCCCTGGTGCTGTGAGGCAGCAGGGCTAACTACTGTGCCATCTTGCAGCCCCGCGGTATGGACAAAGGGGAAAGCTTTTAAATAGGATGGACAGGAAATCAGAGAAATGCAATGGAGGTCATATAGTGTGAAAATATTGAAAACTGAAAACAAGGGGTCTTAGATATACTGCAACTGTGGAAATGTTTGGACTTGGAGAGAGCAGGGTGAAGGGAGGGTGGGGTTAAGAGTGGGTGAGGAAATGAGTAGCAATGTTTTGTCTGAGTTGAAGCTGACAGATTGACGCACGAAAGCCAGATAGGAGGGCGTTGACAAAGTCAAACTTCAAGGCAAATGAAGCAATGGTTGAGAGAGATGGTGCTGGGGTGGGGGGAGGAGGGGTAGGGAGGGAATAATAATAGAGGAGGGAAGGAAATCAGTGTGGCAACAGCACCCAGAGGGGGGAGGAAGAACCTTGTCTTGGAATAGATAGGCCTCAAGCATTGTGCATTTTCTGATGAAGCTCGAGATGGTGTCGGGGATGAGTAAGGGGATTGCCACTGGGGAAAGGTGGTCGTCGGAGTGGGGTCAAAATTATTGCCAGGATGTAATAAGAATCATCTAAGTTTTGGATAAAGAAACTGAGAAGTCACTTGGCTCACCCTCCCACCCCAATTACAAGCAATATGTT
This sequence comes from Carcharhinus amblyrhynchos, assembly GCF_965287045.1. Lineage (NCBI taxonomy): Eukaryota > Metazoa > Chordata > Chondrichthyes > Carcharhiniformes > Carcharhinidae > Carcharhinus > Carcharhinus amblyrhynchos. The sequence continues at coordinate 79,383,194 of NC_137335.1, read as the reverse complement.
TCTTCCCCACAATTCCAAATGCTTAACACGTAACCTAATGTTCGCTCCAAAATAAATTGCAAGTGTTGAGATTTTTAGCAAAAAAAACACATTAATCTTAAAATGCTGTAGAACGATTTGAAATGGTCATTGAGCATGTTAGAAAGTCATAGCTACTGAAACAGTTGGAATGACAAAATCTGCATAATTTTCATTTCTATTCAGACTCCAATATCCAGTTGGCGAAAGTAAGATGAAAGTGAAACCGTTGATCTTTAAATACATTCTGGCTGTTGCATCAGGAATTAGAATCTGCTGGCTAAAATTTAGGTTTGGTCACACAGCAGAGTTTACAAGCCCCCTCTCCCAGGATAACTCAGTAATAATGTAAGAAGGCTGAGAAAACTGAGGTTCACGCACCGGTCAGTTACCAATTGCACTTAAACTTCCCATAAGGAAAATGTTTGTTGGTTTTGACTTAGCCCTGAGTTTACAGAGCTCATGTGATAGGATAGGGTGGGATGGAGAGGAAGGAATCTGAAGACTGGCAGAAGCTCTGTACCTTCCTGTTTGATGAAGCACCATTCAGCAATATTTATCAAATTATCTGCAAAAAGCCATCCCATGCCACTTACCTAAGAATAGCATAGATACAAGGACATGATTCTAGAGTGAGGTGGCAGGGGATTGGGGGGTGGAGGAATCTAGGCAGAAGAAAATGTAGGAAAGAGCGATCGAGGCGTACGGATTTCCAGCTAACATAAAGAGTGAGCATGGTCTGGCCAAAACTCAAATCCTGTTTACACTGGAAAGTAAAAGTACAGCTGGTATACATTCAACTCAAGACCACTAATCACAAGTGCACAACACAGTGCTTTTAAACAGGAAAACCTCATTTATAACGAAATAAAACATTAAGCTAGCACAGGTTCAAGGGTCAAATATTCCCGGTGTAAACAGAGAAAGAAAAGGGTTGGGGCAAACAGCCCTACCCCTTAGTCAGAAATTGACGTCATCTACCTGCAACTCCAAATGCTACCACTCATATCGTCCATCTCGAATGGCCTTCTCTGCTCACTTATTCTTCAATGACTTTCCCCTCTAAATGAAGAGGTTCCACATGTGCCTGCACTTCCTCCTCCCAGCTTCACCACCATTCAAATTTCTACTGGAGCTCTGGGATTTTAGACATGAAACAAGGTGCTTCACTGGCAAGTGAATGCCGAGGGGCAAAACAGATGGAAGGGAATATCAGGAGAGGTTGTACGAATGCACTTCGACCAAAGCCAAGGTTACCCCTGCCCAGTGTTACTGAAGTTAATTTTAGGACGATTGCAAAAATAGTCAACCGCAAGCTTTTACACTGACTGCGCCAGGAGAAAGAAACTGCAAGCAAACTATACGGTTAAAAACGGTACAGGCTGCTTAACTGACAAGATGCAGAGAAGAAAGTTATATCACATCATCTCTTTTTAGTTAGAATAGCCAAAAATCCAACCCACAAAGGTTACTGGACAAGATATGAAATTGGGAATCTGGAAATTCTGCCATAATTGTTCCAGATTGAAGAAATTAAATATCTGGGCCTTTTAACCAAGGTCAAGAATTAAGCCTAAGATGGGGTGCAATGCTTTATCTTGTCAGTTCAGATATTAAGATAAAAAGCAAAATACTGCAGATGCTGGAATCTGAGACAAAAATGGAAAAATGCTGGGAAATCTCAGCACCTTGGATCATGCTTGTCTCTTTTGTGGGGACCATAAATTGGATGCAATTGGAATTTGAATTTGGTTTTTGGAGAGAGCAAGGGATAGATTCTAATTTACGCCGTCCACTCCGAACACTGCCTAGGTAACTTTAAGAATGGAGACTTTTTTTAAAAATTAAATATCCTTAAAGTGAAGGTCTTTTTAATTCAGTACAGGGATAGGCAAGTATCTATAAACTGATTCTGCACTATTGAGGAAAAAGATTGTTTTAATGGAAAGTTGGAGCTAGATGGTCAACTTTTCTCTCAGTACCAGAGGGACTGATAAAAGAGAGCAGGGTGGAACATCAGGAAATTATAATCAATTTCATTTATTTAGAAAAAATATTTATAAAACACTTTTCTTCAGTAACAAAAAAAACAATACAAACAACTCCAATAAGTTTTTGCACCTGTTTCTATAAATACGGTTATGTACAAAATAGACATAGAACTGAAGTGCCTTTTCTTTTTACATATTTACCAGAATTTTAAATTATGTGAAATTAACTTCAAGAACCATCGACTGCACAAATATCGTTTGAAAAATATTTCAGCACTTGAAACAATACTTTTTTTTGTTTTCCTTCTTCACTCGCTCCTGATCAATTGGAAAACATTTTCTGTCCCAAAAAAAAGGCATCAGAGGCAGAATTTGCATCTCCAGTACAAGGACATTGTCTCATGCTGCTCCTGAGTTCACACTCAAGGCAGTGCAGGCTTCCCAATCCGGCATTGACGCCCACGTAGAGAATACAAGAAGCAACTGTTTTGTCTGTAGTGCAACGGACATTTCTTCTCTCAGAATAAAAGTCATGAAAAGGCAGTGCAACAGGTGTCCGTGAATTCCAGATCCTTGCTTACTGTCTGTCCTTGGAGTCTTCTTGCCAACCTCAGCAGAGAACCAGTTTAATCTGAGCAGCAGCTTACTGGAGCAAATCTCTTCTTGGCAAGGCAACTGTACTTCCATCGTGGCACTTCCAGTTTACACCTATGGAGAGATCAGGCAGAGTTACTGTCAGCCTATGGATTTGGGTACAGGAACTCTCCAAGCGAGCTGAATAATGAGGGATTGAGAGGAACTTGTTACACTCCCCGTGGCATCCTCACACATTGAGAAGGGAAAGTGAGATTTAAAACAAAAGCAGTTACGAACCTCAGTTGCTATTATACATTCATCCTTCTCTTCAGATATGACATACACTGACTGGTACTTGGTATCTTTTGAGGCAGAGTATGTGGACTCTGGCCGCTTTCTTTCTGAGGGCTCGCTGTTGGGTTGAAGGGAAAAATGAGAGAGTTAGGCTGGTAGGCAGTCAACGCAGATAAAGAAAAACAACATTCCGCATTGACAATATCACATCAATAGCAGGTTGATTGACTTAATTACCCATTATGCTGCGTAGCACTTTTTTGCTCTGTTTCCAGGCTACCCCGCTCATTCTCGGCTTTGAGTAAATCTTCATTCTTTAGCTCATGCACCAGATTATAATCCACGGAAGGATATTTGACGCTGTAGCCATTCCTCCCCGCAGAGCTGTCGCTTTGCAAGTCCACCTTCTTGTTGGTGTTTTTGATTTGGGTGGCAGCGATGATGCTGATGGAGATGTCCTTCTCGCGGTGGCAGTCGGTCAGGTTGTTCATTGTCTCCACCTCGCTCTTGGAGATGTCCGGAGGCTGCTGTCGCTCCTTCTGCAACTTTACCCGCACGCAGACCACCACAGCCGCACACCCCAGGAGCAGCATTAAGACCAGAATGACCCCGGCGCACACAGCAACCCACGGAAACTGCCCCTTGCCCTCAGCCTTTGTGTATTTATCCTTCACGTCTATGATGACAGTTTGCCCCTGAGGCTGTTCTGGCAGCAGGAATTGGCAGTTTAGCCCACCGTATCCACGGGCACACTGGCAGACATAGTGGTTGTTCCTCTCGTGACAGGTGGCACCGTTGTGGCAAGGGTTGTTCAGGCATTTACTGATGGAGATGCTGCAGTTCTTGCCGCTAAATCCAGGCAGGCAGGTGCAGGTGTGATCGTTGACCCCATCCTGGCACGTCCCGCCATTGAGGCAGGGCATACTGGCACAGTTGTCCGTGTCGATGTCGCAGTGCCTTCCCGTGAAGCCAGCGCGGCACTGGCATATGTAGGAATTCCCAATATCCACACACTGGGCACCTGAGCAAGGAGAGAGGAAACATCTAACTTCAGCAAAGAGCGAGCTGCAGTTCTGCAGTGGTGTGGCATTTACAACAACAACTTGCACTCATGTAACACCTCTGATACAGCCAAATGTCCCGAGGCTCTTCACAGCAGTCAAACAGGTAAAATTTATTATTATTCATTTGTGGGGCCTGGGCTGACCAGCATTTATAGGGTGGACGGTGGCACAGTGGTTAGCATTGTTGCCTCACAGCGCCAGGGACCTGGGTTCAATTTCGGCCTTGGGACACCATCTGAGTGGAGTTTGCACGTTCTCCCTGCTCTGGTTTCTTCCCACAGTCCAAAGATGTGTGGATAGGTTGATTGACCATGCTAAACTGGCTGACAGAGGAATTAGCAGGGTAAATTTGTGGGGTTACGGGAATAGGACCTGGGTGGGATTGTGGCCAGTGCGGACTTGATGGGCCGAGTGGCCTCTTTCTGCACTGTAGGGATTGTATTGCCCATTCCTAGAGCTGGTGGCCAAAGACATGGTCAAAAAGGAAAGTCTTATCGGTAGAGAGAGAGGCAGAGTACCCCACAGCCTAGGACCTAGACTGCTGAAGGTAGGATTGCCAATAGGAACATTGGTGCCGGGGAAGACCATTCAGCCCATCAACCATTCTCTGCCATTCAATACAATCATAGCGAATTTAAATCAGGGCTGCCCGAGAAGCTAGAATTGAAGGAGGATGGAGGTCTTGGGAGAGGCGATGGCCTAGTAGTATTATTGTCAGACTATTAATTCAGAAACTCAGCTAATGTTCTGCGGACCCAGGTTCGAATCCCACCAGATGGTGGAATTTGAATTCAATAAAAAAATGTCTGGAATCAAGAATCTACTGATGACCATGAAACCATTGTTGATTGTCGGAAAAATTCATCTGATTCACTAATGTCCTTTAGGGAAGGAAATCTGCCATCCTTATCCAGTGGAGATTTTCACAGTAACATCATTGCAGTGTTAATGTAAAACACTAATTAATAAACTTTAAATGCTCTTTTATATGTGACTCCAGAGCCATAGCAATGTGGTTGACTCTCAACTGTCCTCCAACGGCACCTAGGGATGGGCAATAAATGCTGGCCAGCCAGCGACACCCATGTCTCATGAATTAATTTTTTAAAATCTTACAAGTTATCAGGCAGGAAGAAGTTACAAAGATGGTGCAGAGGGGAGGCGGAGGCAGTTGATGGAGTAAAGCCACTGAGTGATATACACAACCCTGGAGCTGATCTGAATGTTCATGTTACAGCGTTGCTTACCGTTGGTGCATGGGTCAGAGCTGCAGTGATCAATTTTCTTCTCGCAGTTGAAGCCAGAGTAACTAGCCGGACAATGGCAGCTGTAACCACCGGTAGGTTTGTCTGTACACCTTCCTCCATTAAAGCAGGGGCCGTCTGCACACGTCATGGCACTTAGTTCACAATTCTGACCATGGAAGCCCGGCGGACAGGTACATGAGTAGTGATTCTCCAGGTCCTAAGGCAAGAGTTCAGTCCATTGGTTAGCTACCCAGGCAGACTGGCCATACATCGGGAAGAATCACATTTGTATCTTTGACGGTTACCATCGAGGGTTCAGTCCCACTTACCGTGCAGGTCCCATCATTTTTACAGGGATTGGCATCACACTCGTTGATCTCGATTTCGCAGTTGGAGCCAGTGTAGCCAGGGCGACAGGTGCAGGTGTAGCTCCCCTGCCCAGTATTGGTGCACGTTGCTCCATTCTTGCAAGGTTTATGATGAGTACAATAGTTCAGGTCTGGAGGACAAAGAGAAGGGGGGAGAACAGTGAGGAGGAAGCAGAGGAAATTAATCAGTGGCAAGAATAATAGAACGATGACGAAAATATCAGCCAAAATAAATGGCCTTTATAAAAGGAGCAGGAAGGATGTAACAGTTTACCCTGATTGCAAAAGAGACCACCCCATCCTTCCTGGCAGTTGCACTGCCAGGGCTGTTGGCACGTCCCATGAAGACAACCTGGGTAACGAATACATTCATCGCAGTAGCGCCCTTGCCATCCCACCCTACACCTGGAAATCAAACAGAAAGGGAAATGACTTAATACCAACCTTGCCACCAAAATAGATTTAAGACTTTAAAAGCATAAAAGCAAATCAACAAGTCAGACATTTCTACAGCTTTGCCACCTCGCTGTTGTGGTGATAATTACGCAAAGAAAGGACCCTGGCAGGGAATGAAATGCACCACTTAAAAAGCTGAATTAGAGATTTTTAAAACACAGCAGTCAGACAGCCCATCCTCTCTGGTCTGAGACTCCAAATAGGCTAATAGTAATATTTGGACTCAAGACCGTAAGATATAGGAGCAGGATTGGACCATTCAGTCCATCGAGCCTGCTCCACCTTTCAATGATAAGTTACTCAACCCTATTCTCCCTCCTTCTCCCTGCAACCTTTCATCCCCTGACCAATCAAGAACCTATCCACCTCCGTCTTAAATACAGTCAAAAACCTGGCCTCCACAGCCCTCTGTGGCAATGAATTCCATAGATTCACCATCCTCTGGCTGAAGAAATTCCTCCTCATCTCGGTTCTTAACAGTCATTCTTTTACTCTGAAGCAGTGCCCTCAGATCCTAGTCTCTCCTACAAATTTCATTGCGGTGTTAATGTAAGCATACTTATGACACTAATAAATAAACTTAAAGGACAACAGTCAATGGCGGGACGTGCCAGGATGGGTTCAACAGTAAAGGTGCTCCAAGCATTGGTCTAGGTGGTCTGAATCGACTGCAGCAATACTGCTGCTTTAAGCCAATGGTTCGGAGTGAAGAGTTAAATGTGTGTCGTTGGCTTCATGATAATTGGGTGGCACAGTGGCACAGAGGTTAGCACTGCTGCCTCACAGCGCCAGGGACCCGGGTTTGATTCCCAGCTTGGATCACTGTCTGTGCAAAGTCTGCACATTCTCCCCGTGTCTGCACGGGTTTCCTCCGGGTGCTCCGGTTTCCTCCCACAGTCTGAAAGACGTGCTGGTTAAGTGCGTTGGCCCTGCTAAATTCTCCCTCGGTGTACCCGAACAGGCACCACAGTGTGGCGCCTAGGGTATTTTCACAGTAACTTCATTGCAGTGTTAATATAAGCCTGCTTATGACAATAATAAATAAACTTAAGGTTAATGCCAGTTTGGAAAACATTTAAATTAATATCTATGTTTTTTTTCGGAGGGTAGAGGAGGATAATACAGTGAAGACTTTTGCAACATATTGCGAGCACAAAATAACTTCTGAAAGTGGAAAAGCGTTCACCAGGGAAAAGGAGAATCCCAATAATTTCTCTGTCCCCCTCTTTCCTCTGATGTCCAGTGGGAGAAGGGAACAGAGACGCCAGCAAAAGTTTCTGAGGCCAATAGAGGGCGCGCCTGAGCAACAGAGAGATAGTAAACTGCTTTAATTGGTTCAGCCACTCATTTAACTTGGTAATTATAGTAAATTTGCTTCCCAGTGGGGCACTGTAAACTTAAGTTAACAGCCGTGTTTTCCTTTGGCTATACGATCCCCAAGGACTTCAAGTTTCCCAGGCTTCCAAAATGTACCTAACAGCCACCAGGAGATGGGTAGCTTTGAACTCTGCAAGCCACCTTCCATTCCCACGCACCTCCAGATAGAGATCATTTACCCACTCTTTTATGTACTGTTAACCAACAGGGGGAAAATAAAAGGAGAGAGGCTCTCATTACTTACTTGCATTCCCCAGGCCTGTCGCAAAACCCGTGTTGGTCATCACAGCCAGGGAGACAGATAGCTGGAGAGGAATGGAAAGTTAAGATTTACTTAACAATATCTATCGTCTAAATCACGTCAACTCAGTAAAATGCAGAACTTTCTTCCAAATGGGAGTGCGATAAAGTTTTACGATTAGTTTTATTTGGAGGGGAGGGCTAAAAGTGATAAGTAAGATTTGCTTTTCAATAAAGATTTTGCTTAACACACACACACACAAAAGGGGGGGGATGTACAAAGCCTTTTTTTTGCTATTCCCCACCCCCTTCTCTTCAGTGTTGGTCAGAAGTCCTTTTTTTCTGCCCAACTCCACCCCTTCATATCTAGCTGTGTGTGTGTGTGTGTGTGTGTGTAGATAAGGACAGACAGCTGGTTTGCAGGCTAGTTGTACAGAGACAGCTGCTCCATTGTCCTGCTGCCTCTCAGCCTCAGAACGCAGCTGCCCCGTGGACCTGCGAGGACTCAACAATACCCACCACCCGCCAATCCACACCACTGACCCACCTCCCGCCCAATTCTAACTGCACCCCGCAGGAGATGGCCCAATGAGGGAGACAGGAAGGAGGGGGGGGGGAATCAGAATTGAAGGCTGCTCACCCCACTGCCACTTACCCCTCAAGAACCAAAGTTGAACACATCGACATGACAACATATGTACCGATTTGACACAACCTAACCCCGGCTCTTTTTATCATTTTAAAGAGAAACATTCCCTTTTTTTAAAAACTGTGCAGTTAAAGCCCAGCATATCTCTGCAGGGGAGGATGGACACTCACATTCAGTGCAGTAGGGTCCCTCCCAGCCCGGGTTACACAACTTTTCCCCCTTCTCGCCGCAGCTAAAGTGACCGAAGGCATCGTCCCGGGGCCGGCAGAAGACGGAGCAGCCCTCCCCGTAGTAATGCTCGTCGCACACAAAGCGGTAGGAGTACTTGAGCTCGGTCCTGCTGCTGATGTGCACATCCTGGGACCATTCCTCCCCCACGGTGAGGTGCCGCTGTGTGGCCAGGCGGCTGATGAGGCGGTCGGGGTTATCTGGATGTCAGGAGACACAGAGAGAGAGAGAATTAGAGAAAGGAAGTCTCTATCAAAACACAGAGGTTAAAATGGGATGGAGACAGACAGAGAGAAAGTTAGAGAAAGGAAGTCTCTATCAAAACACAGAGGGGTTAAAATGGAATGGAGACAGAGAAAGAGAGAGTTAGAGAAAGGAAGTCTCTATCAAAACAGAGAGGGGTTAAAATGGGGTGGAGACAGACAGAGAGAGAGAGTTAGAGAAAGGAAGCCTCTATCAAAACAGAGAGGGGTTAAAATGGGGTGGAGACAGAGAGAGGAGAAAGGTACCTGTACTCAGATCATCAGTAGGTTCCGCATGCAAAGCTTCAATGATGAGGGAGAAGGTCCCCTGTTTAAAAAAAAAGGTTGAAGTCTCTTAAATCCAGCCAAATAAATAAGGTGAAAATAATAGAGGTTATGTTAACACACACACACACACACACACACACACACTATCCCTGCAGCCGCTGTGATGCTAAGGTTAAGGGAGGGGGGTGGATGTACTCTGAGTCTTACTGTAGGATATTGGCAGAGGCTGCTGTTATCATCTGTCTTCACGCTTAATTTCATTGCATTCACACACAACTTTGTCAAGTGAAGCCCGTTTGGAATGTCACGCTGGGCTGAAAATTACCAGTTAGGTTCTGTGAACTTTCCCACATCATTAAGCGTTGTTGTTGTTGTGTGTGTGTGTGTGTGTGTGTGTGTGTGTAGGCTTTACACTACTCTCGAAGGGTTTAAACACCAACCCTCACATCTCCAGCCCTCCTCCCCCCCCCCCTACACCGCCCCCCCCGTAACACTGCCACTAAAACACACAGACAGACACACAGATACAGACAGAAAGCCATTCAGCACAGCTCACCGGCCAGGTGAAGGCGAAGGGGAACCTCATGGGGTTGTCGAAGGTTTCCGCGTCGGGGATGGAGAAGGAGTTGGAGCCCAGCACGGGGGTGAGGGCGCTGCCGTAAGTGCAGGGCGGCTCCGGGGAGATGTTCGCCTGGTAGTGCTTGAGACACACGCGGAAGAAGGTCTTGCACTCGCAGGGCAGCCCGTAGTTGGATGCCGAGCCGCCCTTGCAGCAGTTCACGTTGCCACTCAGCCCCTTTCGGTTGTTAAACTCCTGCAACTTCAACTCGAAGACGCCAGAGGAAAAGACCTGTCCGTCCAAACACACAAAAACCCACACACATGTCAATAATACAGTCAGGAAGCAGAGAGAGAGAGAGAGAGAAAAGGGGGATGGAAGACAAGAAAGGACAGTTGGAATCATAATGGGGCCAGAATAGGTGTACATTTCAGAAGCAAAAAATCACAGCTCGGCTTACCTGGTGCAGGACAGCAAGCTGGGTGAGGAACAGACAGAATTTTGGCCCTGCCATTGCCGTGGGAGGGGGGCTGGGGGCAGGATCCTCACTTTGCCGCTGGATTGAAGACTCCGAGCCAAGCCTCACTGCTCCCAACTCCACTCAGTGTGTCTTCTGGGCTTTTTTTTGAATCCGCTCTCTCGGCTCCTTTGGTTGCTCCCCGTCCACAGGAGAACCGCCCTTCCCTCGGTGACTGACAGCTCCTTTCAGCTGAGGGGGTCGCTTGCCTGCTTTGCGAGTAGCGGGAGAGAGGGATCGATGGATGGTTGGTGTGGGATCACTGGGCTCTGTGTCGCCCCTTTCTCTCTCTCTCTCTCTCCTTCTCTGTCGTGCGGGGCTGTTCTCTCTCTCTCGCAGTGCCAGATGCTTTGGAGGAAGAGGGGGGGGGGGTTAATTCCAAACAGAAACTCGTAAACGATCCCAGGATTTTATGTATAAATATATAGGGGCGCGGACTAGCGATTCCTCCTCCGATTTTTTTTTGGTTTTAAACTGGCCGTTCAGGGAGGGCGAGAACTTGTAGAAAAGTCAGATCCCGTCTGTTGTTTGCGTTTGGTTTTGTCCTTTGGGTTTGTTTTATCCTGTTGCTTTCTGTCTGACACACACACACACACACACACACATAGACACACACACACGCGTTCTCTAATTCCCTTCCACTGGGTCCTTAGAGCACTCAAACTTCTGATGCACTGGGCGCCTCTCTTGCCTTTTATATACAACAGCGACTCTGCCTCGCTAATGACATGCAGATTGCTTGACCCGCGGTCTGGCGAGCTGGCACAAAAGGGGCTGTTTCACCCTCCTCAATACATCGCCAAATAATCACTGAACTGTAAAATGGGCAATGCACCCGGTACACACACACACAAAACCCATTTAAATTCCAGCAAATATATATATAAATAACCACCCCTCCCACACACATACACTTTTGATTAACCATGTATTAGTTAACATGGAATAGCAACACACAAACTACAGGAAGGCTTGCCCTGACTTTTTTTTTCCCGCGAGTTTTATTTTTATTCTGTCAACAGTGATTTTGAGTTGGGGGGGTGTGGTTGGTGTTTGTGGGAGGGGGGGCAACTTGAAGTCATCCTACAAAAAAGTTGGGATTTTGTGGATTTGTGTGTGTGTGTGTGTGTGTGTGTTTCTCCAAAGCTGTGCTTTTTTTTGGGAAAAAAAAGTTGGTGGGTGTGTGTCGTTCGCGTGGCTGTCATTACGGCAGTTGATATTGTTCAGCTCAAGGCGGCTCATTGTGCCCTCTCAGCTGTATGTTAATACTCGCAAGCACCTGCTCCCTACAATGGAACAGCTCCCCTTGGCGCACGCAGCCTTTCCCTCACTGCAACAATGTCTGCGCCCTGGGCCGGCACTGAATCCAGCACACACACTCACACACACAGACACACACACACTCACACACACACAGAGACACACACACACTCACACACAGAGGCACACACACACAGACACACACACACTCACACACACACAGAGACACACACTCACACACACACTCACACAGAGACACATGCTCACACACAGACACACACACTCACACACACAGACACACACACACACAGACACACTCGCACACATACACACACACAGAGACACATACACACACACAGAGACACACACACACACAGACACACACACAGTCATACACACAGATACGTACACACACTCACGTAGAGACACACACATACACACAGACATACACACTCACGCAGAGACACACACACACACTCAGACTCACACACACACATACATACACACACACACTCACACAACTCACACAGACACACACACAAACACGCACACTGACACAGAGACATACACACGGAGACACACACACAGACTCACACATACAGAGGCACACACACACACACACACACACAGACTCACACAGGGACACACACATTCACACAGAGACACACACACTCACACATGCACTCACACAGACACACACCCACACAGAGACACACACACATACATACACACCCACAGACTCACACATACACAGAGACACACACACACTCACACACAGAGACACACACACAGACACACACACTCACATAGAGACACAAACACACACTCACACAGAGACACACAGACATACACAGATAGAGATACACAAACACACACACACTTTCACACAGAAACACTCTCTCTCACATGCATACACACACATTCACACAGAGACATACACACACACATGCACTCACACACACATATACACACACACACTCATACACATACACATATAGAGATACACACACATATACACTCACACACACATGCACTCACACACACATAGACACACTTACACAGAGATACCAAAGTTACATTTACATACGCACTCACACACATACACTCAGACGTACACTCAGAGAGATACACACACAAATACATACACATACTCACACGTACACACACTCACATAAACACACACACATACATACACAAATACACACACAGATACACACAAATGTACGCAACAGATATACACACACACATACACGTACAGAGTTACACACAGATACACAGACACATCCACAAACACACACAGAAACACATATGTACACACACAAACTCATACATACACACTGATACAAACATACTCACATTCACAGACACACACGCATACACAGGAACACACAGACACACATACACAGAGTCCAACTGCTAGCTCATATAACCACCACAAACATAGACAGGATGGTTTAATTCAATACTGTTGAAAATGACATTTTTACTGGAAACTCACATCCAACTTTCAGGGCAAAACTGTTGTTATTGTAAACAGCACCACCTCCTTCAACATCCCTCCTTGTACCAAACAGCTGAGAGCATGCATTGAAAACATCAAACTGTCAAATGTTTGCAGTAATCTCTCGGTGTCCCTCATGTATCAATTAATTACCCCCGGGAGATTTATTCCCCCCCCCCCGCCCCCACTCCTCCATCACACACTTTCCTCGCTATACTAAATAAATTGAGTGGGTGAGAATTCGGGTCATGTGACGGTGCAGGTAAAGCGCCCCCCCCCCTTCCCCATTCAGCCCCAGTTTTGAGCCTTCTTATGTGAGCGGATCTCTGATACACAGGACATGCTGAGGGGGGGGGGGGGGTTCAGAGGCCCCCCCCCGTCCCTTCCCTTCCTCCCTTCCCTCCATCCATCCAGTCCAGCACTATTTACCCAGAGCCAGAGACAAAAAACATTGACATATGGAGAAAGATTCCTACATTAAAATAAAAATTGTGTTGGAACCCTCCTGTGCGCTCCCAGGAAAGGGCGCAACAAGTGATTCAGACAGTGTCCTGTCCTCCAATTAATGATGCCTTTTGCAGAGAGATTTTGGAGGTTTTGTTGTTTAAATCTTTACCTGGAATGCACACATGCCCACGGAATGGTTTGTAAGTTAACGCGTTGGGCGGAGGAGGAAAAATAGCCCTTAATGCGTTGGAATTTTCTTCTTAAGATACAAAGTGTAAATAAGTTCCACGCGCGAGGGTTTAAATCTACAAAAAAAAGTTATGCCTTTCTCAGCCCCCCACCCCCGCAGCATGCGTTTGTTGAATTGACGTGGGCCAGATTTTTTCCATTGCCGCTGTAAAGCGTAACTGAAAGGCATCCTAAAACATTGCAATTCTTTGCAATGCACTTATTCTATTCAGATTGAATTTATGCCACGCGATTCTATTTTCGTGAAATCAGGCAGAAAGCTCCCCTTTTCTCTCTCTCTCTCTCCCTCCTCCTCCTTGTAGCTAGCTTAAGCCTGGGACTCAGGAGGGGGGGGGGGAGGGCGCAGGGAGACAGAGAGACTGTTTAACTTAAGTGGTCCTGTTGAAGCCTGCTGTATTTTTAACTCCTGCCCACCAGTTACTGGGAGAAAGAACAAAGGAGCAGCATCGTTGGGGATGATTCTAACTATTCAGGCGCGCTTTTTTTCCCCCTCTCTCTCTCTTCCCCCCCCCCCCCCCCCCCTCTTCTCTCCCAGTTTAATTTTCATTGATTATCTAAACAAGAGTAACCCTTGGGGAATTCGATCTAAAGGGATGGTGGGGGGGTGGGGGGGGAGATGACACGCCTCAAATGCGGCCAGCCGCTAGCCAGCCATCTGTTCCGACCAAATGGCGTTATCCCACTAAAAATGGCATGTCTCTGTATGACTTTACTCACAATATTCGCTCCCCAATTACACAAAGCAATGTTCAGAGAATCTGTAACGGTATGGCGATTGACATGTGGCTCAGATAGTCCATTACTAAGGGATTCACCCTCCCTCCCCTCCTAATGATGGATTTGGGAGCACAGATCTATGCAGGATAAAATGTTTATTGGTTACAGCACGTGGTTTGACAAGAATATCAAACGCCTATGATTCATTAATGTGAAGTACACCTTCTTCGTGCCCTCTCGTTTGCCTCTTGCGTCTCGCCCTGCAATGGATTTCAAGGTCTCCATCATTTGCAATAAAGTGAAATGTTCTTTGTCCCCCGCCCCACCTTGGCAGGTGCGGTGTAACAGACCCCAATACACTTCCCCTTATTTCCTTAAAAAGGAGAATGGAGTGGAAAAGTTCACGGGGATGTCCTATCCATGGATCACAACTCTGCAATTGTCACTGGCAATAACTCTGTCCGGTGTAGCTGCTTTCCAACTCACTTCCTACATCTGGTACAGAGGGATGGGGATGGAGAGGGACAGAGGGATGGGGAGAATGAGGGACGGGGGATGGAGAGGGAGAGGGACAAAGGGATGGGGAGGCAGAGGGAGAGAGACAGAGGGTTAGAGAGGGAGAGAAGGGTGGAGAGGGAGAGGGGTAGAGGGATGGAGAGGGAGAGTGGCGGGGGATAGGGAGGGATGGAGAGGGAGAGGAATAGAGGGATGGAGAGGGAGAGGAATAGAGGGATGGAGAGGGAGAGAGGGAGGGAGAGGGAGAGGAAGAGAGGGATGGAGAGGGGGAGAGGAGTGGAGAGGGAGAGTGGCGGGGGATAGAGAGGGATGGAGAGGGAGAGAAATAGAGGGATGGGGAGGGAGAGAGGGATGGAGAGGGAAAGGGACGGAGGGATGAGGTGAATGAGGAACAGATGAATGGGGAGGGAGAGGGACAGAGAGATGGGAAGAATGAGGGAGAGAGGGATGGGGATGAGGGAGAGCAGGATGCAGAGAGGGACAGAGGGATGGGGAGAATGAGGATGAGAGGAATGGGGAGAGAGAGGGACAGAGGGATGGGGATGAGGGAGAGAGGGACGAGGATGAGGGGGAGAGAGATGGGGATGAGGGGAGAGGGTTGGGGATGAGGGAGAGAGGGATGGGGATGAGGGAGAGAGGGATGGGAAAGAGCGAGAGAGGGATAGAGAGGGAGATATCAAACTTTGCAAGTTTGAATTCAATGTGCAAAGGTTGGGGATGGAATGAATGAAAAGTGTAAATTGACGGCGTTAAAAATTGGGATGAATGAGTTCAACTCGCAGTATAATACTGCAACCGAAGATCCACAGGATATAAAACAAATCAAGGTCTGAACATGACGATTTAATCTGATACAAAGTTTATGAGGGGGGAATCAGACACAAAACAAAACCCCAGATAATCTCAGCAGGTCTGGCAGCATCTGTGGAGAGAGAACCCGCGTTAACGTTATGAACCTTGCTCGGAACTTTTATTTAAATGATATCGCCCCTGCTCGGATTTTGTGCGTGTGAAAGGAGATGAGACCGTGTGAAAATTTTGGGGGACACTGGTGGAATTCCAATTGGGCTAAAGTTGCCCCGAAAGTTTTGCAGAGAGATTTGTTTTGTCACTTTATTGCCCTGGGTCTTTCAGTGTGCTGGGGGTGGGGGAAGTAAATCAGAGAAGGAAAAAAACTTGGATTGTTTTATTTTTTTGAAAAAAAAATGAATTGAATTCTCTCCTCAACACACATGAAAATAAAAGTTTTGAGGAGTGTCAGAAAGGGGCCGGGCTAGTTCTGAGGCATGTGCTGATTACAATGTGAATGAGTGAGTCGCGTGGCTCAGCCAGCGCTCAGGACAGCAGCTGATGGATACAGGGGCCTCCTGCTTCCCTTTCAAGCACCACAATCGGTCGAAAATCATCTGCTGCGGCTAGTCGCAGTCTTCATTTTCATAACAAAACCGGGATGTTTACCTGTGATCTTAGAACCGAGGGGGCATTCCTTTTGACTCCAGATCAGATTACTGGAACCAGCTGCTCCCTGCGTGTCTTTATACTCTGCCTATTCCCCAGTCTTCCTGCTCTTTATTTTCTCTCTCACTCTCTCCCCTTTCTATCCACCCCCCCCCCTACCTTGTTGCTGGGTTTAAAGGGTAGAGGGGATGAGTGGGCAGGGGGTGAGAGGGGAAGGGGGGGGGTCTGTGTCCACACTCTCTCTTGCTATACAATCATGGGAGGAGAGGGGGGGTGGCGGTGGCTGGATAGGGGAGATTATTTGTTGGATATTCTTGTGGGGTTGAGGCCAGTCGCGTGTCGATGTCTGCTCACGAACATCTGCCGGCTCCGGGGCTAATTACCAATGTGGTTTTGCAAAGGGCCTTCGAACTTGTGACAGAGGGATTACACATAACTGCAGGCTATGATTTGCACAATGGCTATTGCACAGCCCCGGACCAGCAGACTGTCAGCGCCAGGGGAGAGGCTATCGCATTCTCGCCTTCTTGAAAACGTGTGTTATCTCTCCAAGAGAAGAGAGAGAAAAAATAAATTGCAGCTCTCTGGGCGAAAATGCAGTTGTCTCGGCCACCTTTACTGCTAAACAGAACCAGTGCAATTAAATCCCCTCCCTCCCCCATAAGAATCAGGACAAAGTGGAGATGCCCTGTTTGAAATCATTAGTTGCATAATGCTTTTTTTATGATTAAGGTAGCACACCCATCAATTCATCCAGTCTTTGATTTGTACCTGTTTAAATTTCGGGTGTCAAAGTACAAGGGAGTGTGGTTAAACGTCGATGGCCCAACTCTCTGGACCCGCGTCCAAATAAGCACCTAGCGCCAGTTAGCAATGTTGCTCTTGGATAAATGGCTCGCGTGTGCTATTGGAACTTGTCCACCAGTTATGCAATGTTCCGTTTCACTGCAAGAGAAAGTGGGCTGTATAATCCCCCAATCTAACTGCCTTGAATGGTGGATTAACACTGCGGAGGGTTTGCAAGTCTTAATGCCAAGTTGGTGCTTTTCTTTGGCGATCTTTAATGCGTTACCCTCCTCCCCACCCGAAACAGGCGCATCTACCAACTTTCTCCAAAGATGCCTTTAACACGTTAAACATTCCCAGCCCTCCCTCTGCTCCCCCACCCCCCGCAGCATTATATCCCACCTCCTTGCTCTCTCACACATCCCACCAAAATATTGGCAAGCTCCACACTTTAAAAAATCAGCAGTGAATTCCGATAGTTTGCAGGATTTTTTTTTGTTACCCCCTTTGCGCCAACACTTTAACATTGCGGTGCAATGTGATCTGATTTATTACACTAGTTATTGAGCAATGGGGTCTGAATGGAAGGGAGCAGGGTTGCAGAGACTCTATCGGCTTTCTATTAGCATCTGCCTCCAGATGAACAGATGTCGGCACCTGCGGTGACAGGCTGCATATGTTTCACCCCATTCACTACTCACTCATACATCACCACAATGGATATGCTTTGTGTGCACAATTCCACAATATATTAATCTCTCAGATAGCTACACTCCCCAGAGCTCTGCACTGTTTAATTTTATACCAGCAATAACATCTGACTAATCCCTAAATCTCCTCTTAAAAGGTCCTTTACCCAACCTGTAAAGTTATTTAACTTCCACCTGTTGTCCTTTCAGTTAAACACAGTGCTAAAGTTCTGGTAGGTGATTCGCTTGTTCCTCTTTGCATTCACTTCAGGGAATAGCTTTGCCTAGTTCCGCCTAATTAAAGATATATTGTCCATGAAAGAAGGGAGGAGATAGAAGTTACCACACAGGCTGGTGCCAGTCCATGCCACACGGCTCTGTGGAGGTTTTAAACAAAAAGTCAGAATCTGTATCAGCACCTCATGTCATTGAGAATGTAGAGATAAAGAGCGTCTTCCTGTAGTTTCCAAAATGCAGACTGGGAAAGCATCACACTTCTTAAAGCTGGGGACTGTCAGATTGCAATGTGCATGTAATGGTCTGTCCTGACGCATACACACCCACACGTATACATACGTACAAACAGATACATGCATATACACATACCGACAAACTGATACATACACGCATACATACTGATATATATGGATACATATATACAAACTGATATATACATACATGCACACATACATGCAAGCAGATACATACATACACACACATACATACAGATATATACATAGAATCATAGAAAAACTACAACACAAACAGGCCCTTCGGCCCACGTTTGCACCGATCATATCTCTACCTACTAGGCTTACCTATAACCCTCAATCCTATTAAGTCCCATGTACTCATCCAGAAGTCTCTTAAAAGACCCTATCAAATTTGCCTCCAGCACCACCGACGGCAGCCGATTCCACTCACCCACCACCCTCTGAGTGAAAAACTTATCCCTGACATCTCCTCTGTATCTACTCCCCAACACCTTAAAGCTGTGTCCTCCTGTGGCAGCCATTTTAGCCCTGGGAAAAAGCCTCTGAGAATCCACCTGATCAACACCTCTCAACATCTTATACGCATCTATCAGGTCACCTCTCATCCTTCATCTCTCCAAGGAGAAAAGACTGAGCTCTCTCAACCTATCCTCATTAGGCATGCCACCCAATCCAGGCGACATCCTTATAAATCTCCTTTGCACCATTTCAATGGCTTCCACATCCTTCCTGTAATGAGGTGACTAGAACTGAGCAAGTACTCCAAGTGGGGTCTGACCAGGGTCTTATACAGCTGCAGCATTATCTCCCGACTCCTAAACTCAATTCCTCGATTGATGAAGGTCAGTACACCATATGTCTTCCTAACTACATCCTCTACCTGCAAAGCCGATTTGAGAGTCCTATGGACCCGGACCCCAAGATCCTTCTGATCGTCCACACTGCTAAGAGTCTTATCCTTAATATTATATTCCTTCATCCCATTGGACCTGCCAAAATGTACCATTACACATTTATCCGGCTTGAATTCCATCTGTCACTTCTCCGCCCAGTCTTGCATCCTATCTATGTCACACTGCAACTTCTAACATCCCTCCAAACTATCCACAACACCTCCAACCTTTGTGTCATCAGCAAATTTACCAACCCACCCCTCCACTTCCTCTTCCAGGTCATTTATAAAAATCACAAACAGCAAGAGTCCCAGAACAGATCCCTGGGGCACTCCACTGGTGACCGGCCTCCATGCAGAAAAAGACCCATCTACGACCGCTCCATGCCTTCTGTGGGCAAGCGAGTTCTGGATCCACAAAGCAACGTCCCCTTGGATCCCAATACATATCCACATACATACAAACTGATACATACATACACACATACGTACAGATACATACATAGAACATACATACAAACTGATACAACCCTCCCCACAGTGCGGCGCTCCCTCAGCACCAACCCTCCCCACAGTGCGGCGCTCCCTCAGCACCGACCCTCCCCACAGTGCGGCGCTCCCTCAGCACCGACCCTCCCCACAGTGCGGCGCTCCCTCAGCACCGACCCTCCCCACAGTGCGGCGCTCCCTCAGCACCGACCCTCCCCACAGTGCGGCGCTCCCTCAGCACCGACCCTCCCCACAGTGTGGAGCTCCCTCAGCACCGACCCTCCCCACAGTGCGGCGCTCCCTCAGCACCGGCGCTCCCTCAGCACCCACCCTCCCCACAGTGCGGTGCTCCCTCGGCACCGACCCTCCCCACAGTGCGGCGCTCCCTCGGCACCGACCCTCCCCACAGTGCAGCGCTCCCTCAGCACTGACCCTCCCCACAGTGCGGCGCTCCCTCAGCACTGACCCTCCCCACAGTGCGGTGCTCCCTCAGCTCCGACCCTCCCCACAGTGCAGTGCTCCCTCAGCACCCACCGCCCCCCCCCCCCCCCCCCCCCCCCACAGTGCGGTGCTCCCTCAGCACCGACCCTCCCCACAGTGCGGCGCTCCCTCAGCACAGACCCGCCCCACAGAAAGAGGCCTTTCAACCCATCGAGTACCTGACCTGCCCACCTAATCCCAGTTGCCAGCACTTGGCCCGTAGTTCTGAATGCTCTGATTTGCCCAGTGACTGTACACAGTATTCCAGTGTCACACCGTGCAGTTCTGGTCACCCTATTATAGAAAGGATATTATTAAACTAGAAAGAGTGCAGAAAAGATTTACTACGATGCTACCGGGACTTGATGGATTGAGTTATAAGGAGAGGCTGGATAGACTGGGACTTTTTTCTCTGGAGCGTAGGAGGCTGAGGGGTGATCTTGTAGAGGTTTATAAAATAATGAGGGGCACAGATCAGCTAGATAGTCAATATCTTTTCCCAAAGGTAGGGGAGTCTAAAACTAGAGGGCATCGGTTTAAGGTGAGAGGGGAGAGATACAAAAGGGTCCAGAGGGGCAATTTTTTCACACAGCGGGTGGTGAGTGTCTGGAACGAGCTGCCAGAGGCAGTAGTAGAGGCGGGTACAATTTTGTCTTTTAAAAAGCATTTAGACAGTTACATGGGTATGATGGGTATAGAGGGATATGGGGCAAATGTGGGCAATTGGGATTAGCTTAGGGGTTTAAAATGAAAAGGGTCGGTGAGATTTAAGAGACTTCTGGATGAGTACAGGGGATTTAATAGGATTGAGGGTTATAGATAAGCCTAGTGGGTAGGGATATCATCAGTGCAACTTGTGGGCCGAAGGGCCTGTTTGTGCTGTAGTTTTTCTATGATTCTATGATTCTATACACACATACATAGAGATACATACATAGAATATACATACAAACTGATACATACAAACACACGTACGTACAGATACATACATAGAACATACATACAAACTGATACATACATACACACATACATAGAGATACATACACAGAACATACATACAAACTGATACATACATACACACATACATACAGATACATACATAGAACATACATAGATACATACATAGAACATACATACAGATACATACATGCACACAATCAAACAGATTCATACATACACATATTTATACACACCAACATACACGCATGCACCCAAACACGTACATGCACGTAATCTGACATATTCATTTGCATCAGCATGCATGCATATACACAAACATATGCACACACATAAACAGACGTGTTCATATACATAAACACACATACATAAGCACAAATAAACACACAATGTGCACAAACATACACATAAAAGCACATACATACATTGAGATACATTATGGGTGGCACCATGACACAGTGGTTAACACTGCTGCCTCACAGCGCCAGGGAACCAGGTTCGATTCCCAGCTTGGGTCACTGTCTGTATGGAGTTTGCATGCTCTCCCCGTTCGGTGTGGGGTTCCTTCAGAGGCTCTGGTTTCCTTCCACAGTTGAAAGATGTGCTGGTTAAGTGCATTGATTGTGCTAAATTCTCCCCGTACCCAAACAGGCTGGAGTGTGGTGATCATTGTAACTGCATTGCAGTGTTAATGTAAGCCTACATATGACACTAATAAAAAAATACATACAGGTGAACACATGTACATTGAAGTTTATTTATTAGTCACAAGTAAGGCTTACATTAACACTGTAATGAAGTTACTGTGAAATTTCCCATACAAATAAACACATATTTATACACACACAGATATATATATATAACAGATTGACTCACATACATGTAGGAGATTATCGAGGACATTGTTAAAAGGATAAAGCAGGGAAACACTCAATAAAGGAGATGTGTAGAGGAACAGAGGACTGTCCACAGATCCCTGAAGATAGAAGGACAAGTATTTACAGTGAAGATGGTATGAGGTGTATTTTCCTTTATTAGGCAAGAAGAACAGGGAGGTTATGCTGCAACTGTATAAAACACTAGTTAGGTCACAGATAAGTACTATGTGCTGATCACATGACGGATGTGATTGTAGTAGTGAGGGTACTAAGCAGATTTACCAGTAGGGTGTTGGCAGGACTGGAAAATTTTAGCTATGAAGAAAGATTTGGTTGGCTGGATTTATTTTTCTTAGGAAAAGATAGGGACGAGGGAAAATTTAATTAAAACTTATAAAATTATGGAGTGAGACAGAATGATAGAAAGGAGCTATTCCTTCTGGACAGGAAGGATCTAGGGTTGCACAGAGGTTAGCATTGCTGCCTCACAGTGCCAAGGACCCGGGTTCAATTCCAGCCTTGGGTGACTGTGTGGAGTTTCCACATCCTCCTCATGCCTGCGTGTGTTTCCTCTGGGTGTTCCAGTTTTCTCCCACAGTCCAAATGTGTGCGGGTTTGGTGGATTGGCCATGTGGTAGGGGAGGTAGGGGATTAATGGTCTGAAAGGTTGAAAGCCCCAACACTTTTTGTTCTTTAAGGAAATACTTGGAATATGCACTGGGAGTAACCCACAGGGCTCCGGACCAAGGATTGGAAAATGGGATTAGAGAGAATAGATCTGTTCAGGCGGCCGCAACGCATTGGACCAAAAGGTTTCTCCCCAGACAGTAAAATGTCACAATTCTACATCAATACTCAATATTACTGCCAACTGTTAAGTTATTAATTATATCCATTAGAACATTTGCTATGAAGAGCATATCTGGGAGCAAATGCAAAGGGAATCCCAAATATGTTTTAATTTCTTATTTTCTCCCACTCCAGCCACCAACACAGACTGGCGTTAGCATCGGATGTATTGTGTGTAATGAACCCTGCACACACACGCACATGCTCACACATACACACACACTCACACACACACAGACACACACACATATTCACACACATACACACACTCACACATACACTCACACATACAGTCACACACACACACACATATATTCACACACACACTCTCACATGCACACACACACACATATATTCACACACACACATATATTCATACACACACACTCACTCGCACACACACACATAAATTCACACACACACACACACACTCACTCGCACACACACATATATTCACACACGCACACATATATTCACACACACTCACATGTACACACACACATATATTCACACACACACACACACATATATTCATACACACACACACACACACACACACACACACAGACACACACACACACACACACAGAGCAATGGCATTTTGCAATGGGAACACTTTCTGTGTGTGAACAGTGGCAGATCCGTGTGGAATCAATGGAAAGAGAGTTTTTAGAGATACCGAGTAAGAAGTCTCACATCACCAGGTTAAAGATCAATAGGTTTATTTGGAATCATGAGCTTTCAGAATGCTGCTCCTTCATCAGGTGAGTGGACAGGTAACTGTCACTGTTTGTGAAACCTACCTCTCCACTCACCTGAAGAAGGTGGAACACTCCGAAAGCTCATGATTCCAAATAAACTGTTGGACTTTAACTTGGCGTTGTGAGACTTCTTACTGTGCCCACCCCAGTCCAACACCAGCATAAGACCATAAGACATAGGAGCAAAATTAGGCCACTCAGCCCATCGAGTCTGCTCCGCCATTCAATCATGGCTGATTTTTTTTCTCATTCCTATTCTCCTGCCTTTTTCCCATAACCCCTGATCCTCTTATTAATCACAAACTTATCTATCGTTGTCTTAAAGACACTCAATGACCTG
Organism: Carcharhinus amblyrhynchos; assembly: GCF_965287045.1. Classification (NCBI taxonomy): domain Eukaryota; kingdom Metazoa; phylum Chordata; class Chondrichthyes; order Carcharhiniformes; family Carcharhinidae; genus Carcharhinus; species Carcharhinus amblyrhynchos. The sequence goes on along the minus strand of NC_137335.1, from coordinate 79,359,317 downwards.
GCCTCCATAACTTTCTGTGACAATGAGTTCCACAGATTCCCCACTCTCTGGCTGAAGAAATTTCCCTTCATCTCTGTTTTAAAAGATCATCCCTTTAGCCTGAGATTGTGCCCTCTGGTTCTAGTTTTTCCTACTACTGGAAACATCCTCTCCATATCCACTCTATCCAGGGCCTCGCAGTATCCTGTAAGTTTCAATAAGATCCCCCCTCAGCCTTCTAAACTCCAACAAGTACAGACCCATCTCCCCATCTTAAGAATATCAAGGCAGAGGAGACCAGAGAGAAAGAAATATACACAGCACTCAAAAAGATCAGGTTGAGGCTTTAGATGGTTGGTGCAGTCAGATGGAGATGAACACTGATCTTTAACAGAAGAACAGTGGCCCAGACTAATCTCTGGGGCTGGAGCATTCGTGGGATTGGAGCCTTTGAGCTGAAAAAGGCACGCCTAATAACCCCTTCATTCCGAATCCTCTTCATAAGAATCAATTGGAATCCACCTGAGGTGTGTCTACCGCCGCATCCCCCCTCCCATCTCCGCTCCACCAACGTAAAGAAAAAAATACTTTGAAAATCTTAACACACTAAGCAATATAAGATACTCAGTCTGAATTTAATTACTTAGCAGAACTGATGAGCAGAACCCTCAAAATGTTCCCCATTTTCTGACTGTATTAGTGCCCGTGCCCCTTGTGTGTGTGCCCCCACTCTCTCTCTCCCTCTCTCTGTGTTAATGGATCTGGGTTGGATTGTGCTAGTTAGCCCAATGACACTGGGAAATGTGCGCACCTGAAGTCCCTGTGGATAACTGGCAGGGATGCGCGATGGGCTGAATGGCCTCTTTTGGGGTCAGAGAGGAGTCGGGGGAGTGGGGGCTGGTGGTTCCACAATAGGTGTATCTGTATATCATGTGGCTCCTTCTGGGTCCTTTCCAGTTCATTTATGGTGATGCTACTTACCTAGGTATGTGCCTGCATAGCAGTGCCTGTTTTGGGTCCGTATATGAGTAACCCAATCTCTTGATATCCCTGTTACTGCGTGCACACACATCAAGGCATGCCTGAGTCTCAATGAAATATGTAAGTGTGTAATTCCAATTTGCACGAGACTTTACAATTCTCATTCATGAAATGAAAAGGCATCGCTCGTCAGTTCTGCTAAGTAGTTAGATTCATGGGGGTGGGTGGAGAGAGGCAGCTATGCACTGGGAAAGAATATAGCCTTTTTAAGAAAATCAGACGCGTCCATCTATTAATTCGCATTTGCCGTTAGATATCAGAGGTGAGGTGGCATGGCAGAGTGCCAGTGCGAGTACGCATGAGTTTGTGAATGGGCACTGCAGTCCCAATCTCCAAATGGGCACCTGTTTCTCTCTTTCATTCTTTCATGGGATGTGGACATCGCTGGCAAGGCCAACATGTGCTGCCCAATTCTAACTGCCCTGGAACTGAGTGGCTTGCTCAGCAGGCAGTTAAGACTCAACCACATTGCTATGGCTCTGGATTCACATTTAGCCAGACCCGGTAAAGACGGCAGATTTCCTTCCCTAAGGGGGCATTAGTGAACCAGATGTGTCTATATAACAATCGGTAGTAGATGAGACTAGCTTTCAATTCCAAATGTATTTAGTTAAATTCAATAGGAATTTGAACCTGAGTCCAAGAGCATTAAGTGTGGCACTGTGGCACAGTGGTTAGCACTGCTGTCTCACAGGGACCTATGTTCAATTCTGGCCTTGGGTGTCTGTGTGAGTTTCCTCCAGGTGCTCCGGTTTCTTCCCACTGTCCAAAGATATACAAGTTAGGTGGACTGGTCATGTTAAATTGCTCTTTAGCGTCTAATGATGTGTAGGTTAGATGGATTAGCCATTGTGGGGATAGGGCAAGAGAGAGGCCTTGGGTAAGACACACTGTCAGAGATTCAAATGGCCTCCTTCTGTAGGGATTATATGATTCTATGGTTAGCCCGGACTCTGGATTACTAGTTTGGTGACATTATTACTATGCCATTGTCTCACCTGAGTGAGTAGCATTTATGGGCAGCACGGTGGCACAGTGGTTAACACTGTTGTATCACAGTGCCTGAGAGCCAGGTTCAATTCCTGGCTTGAGTCACTGTCTGTGTGGAGTTTCCACATTCTCCCTGTGTCTGTGTGGGTATCCTCCTGGTGCTCCAGTTTCCTCCCACAGTCCAAAGATGTGCAGGTTAGGTGCACTGGCCATGCTAAATTGCCCCTTACTGTCAGAGGGACTAGCTGGGGTAAAGGCATGGAGTTACGGTGATAGGGTCTGGGTGGGATTGTGGTAGGTGCAGACTTGATGGGCCGAATGGCTTCCTTCTGTACTGTAGGATTCTATATTCTATCCCAATGCACGTGCAGGTTGATGGCTGGTCGGGCTACGGTCAAATAATGAAAAGGATTCATTGCCACTGACTTAAATGCAGAGAAAGGGAGGTTTAGCCAAAATTCATACTCCTGATCATTAGCAATGATTCATTTTGGATCTCTGAGGTCACTGAAGTATCCCCAGGAATTGAACGTCAATCTCCAGGATAGAGCTGTGTGTAACCTTGGAGAAAAATCATCAGGACATTAAGCAGGCTTTTTTTTTTGTCATTTTCTTCAAATATTTCTCTCTACCAGATATAAAAATATTGAAAGTGGGGAAAGAAGGCTGTTTGGCTGATAGTCAAGCACCATCCCATTGGTGAATAAGTCCTTTTGCTTTCTAATTAGGCTAATTACACTTGAAAGGCAGAATAGAATTTGAGTACAATCCTCGTGGTTAATCAGGCTCACACTCGAGGAACGACCACTTATTAGAAGTACCGAGGACGTGGGACATGCAAGTTGCTACCATCAAAAGGCAATTAGAAAAGATTGGGCGGGTGGGGGGACTGCAGGGTTGATCCTTCCCATTCCTCCAGCATAGAAAATTGAGATGGAAATGTTTAAAATGATTAAAGGATTGGATGGGTTAGCTGAATAGAATCTCATTTCCTTTGATGGAGGAATCCAGAACAAGAGGTTGCAATTTGAACATGAGGTCATTTTGGTGTGAAATCAGAAAACACTTCACACAAATTCAGCAGCGATCTACAATTTTCACTCCAAAATAATGTGGATCATAGAATCCATATCATAGAAATAAAGGAGAGTATTACATTAAAAGCTGATGCATTCAGAGTGACTAAAAGTAGTGGGCGATTAGAAGATTGGGAAAGGTTTAAAAATCAACAAAGAATGACTAACATGTTGATAAAGAAAGGAAAGATAGACTATGAGCTAAACTAGCACTAAATATGAAAATGGACAGTAAGAGTTTTTACAAATATATAAAGAAGAGGAGGCTGGCTAGAGTGAATGTTGGACCCTTAGAGGATGAGAGGGGGGATTTAGTGGTGGGAGATGAGGAAATGGCTGAGGCCTTAAATAAGTCTTTTGCCTCGGTCTTCACGGGGGAGGACACGAATAGTTTGCTGGATATTAAAGATAGAAGGATGGTAGGAGCTGAGGGTCTGAATGCGATTACTGTCACTAAAGAGGTAATGCTTGATAGACTAATGGGACTGAAGGTGGACAAGTCCCCAGGACTGGATGGAATGCATCCCAGGGTTCTGAAGGAAATGGCAGAGGCGATAGTGGATGCCTTAGTGATTATTTACCAAAATTCACTGGATTCCGGGGAAGTGCCGGAAGATTGGAAAACAGCTAATGTTACGCCGCTGTTTATAAAAGGTAGCAGATGAAAGGCAGGGAATTATAGGCCGGTTAGTTTAACGTCTGTAGTTGGAAAAATGCTTGAATCCGTCATCAAAGAAGAAATAGCGAGGCACGTAGAAAGGAATGGTTTGATAGAGCAGACGCAGCACAGATTCATTAAGGGGAGGTCGTGTTTGACAAATTTATTAGATTTCTATGAGGATGTGACTAGTGCGGTAGACAGAGGGGAACCGGTGGATGTGGTGTTTCTAGATTTTCAAAAGGCATTTGATAAGGTGCCTCATAAAAGGTTGCTGCAAAAGGTTAGGGTGCACGGAGTTGGGGGTAAGGTGTTAGCGTGGATAGAGGATTGGTTGTCTAATAGGAAGCAGAGAGTTGGTATCAATGGGTGCTATTCTGATTGGCGGTTGGTGACTAGTGGAGTGCTGCAGGGATCGGTGCTGGGGCCTCAGCTATTTACCATTTAAATAGATGATCTGGAGGAGGGGGCTGAGTGTAGGGTGATGAAATTTGCTGATGACACGAAAATGAATGGAAAAGCAAATTGCATGGAGGGTGTGGAAAGTCTGCAGAGGGATCTGGATAGGCTGAGCGAGGACCTGGCAGATGGAGTATAATGTTAGCAAGTGTGAGGTTATCCACTTTGGCAGAAATAATAGTAGGAGGGATTACTATTTAAAGGGCGAAAAGCTGCAGCATGCTACAGTGCAGAGGGACCTGGGGGTCCTTGTGCATGAGTCGCAAAAACCCAGTCTGCAGGTGCAGCAGGTGATCAAGAAGGCGAATGGAATGCTGGCCTTTATGGCGAGGGGGATAGAATATAAAAGCAGGGAGATCTTGCTGCAACTGTACAGGGTACTGGTGAGGCCACAGCTGGAGTACTGTGTGCAGTTTTGGTCGTCGCACTTACGCAAGGATATTTTGGCCTTGGAGGGAGTGCAGAGGAGGTTCACTAGGCTGATACCGGAGATGAGGGGTTTGGACTATGAAGAGAGACTAAATAGACTGGGTCTGTACTCATTGGAGTTTAGAAGGATGAGGGGGGACCTTATAGAGACGTATAAGAAAATGAAAGGGATGGATAAGGTAGAGGTAGAGAGATTCTTCCTGCTTAGAAAGGACAACAGGGCACAGCCTCAAGATAAGGGGGGGTGCAGTTTAGATCAGAGTTGAGGAGGAACTTCTTCATTCAAAGGGTGGTGAATCTTTGGAATTCTCTGCCCATTGAAGTGGTGGAGGCTACCTCGCTAAATATATTTATGTCACGGGTAGATAGGTTTCTGATAGACAAGGGAATTAAGGGTTATGGGGAGAAAGCGGGAAAGTGGAACTGATCCACTTCAGATCAGCCATGATCTTATTGAATGGCGGGGCAGGCTCGAAGGGCTAGATGGCCTACTCCTGCTCCTATTTCTTATGTTCTTATAGAATCCTACAGTGCAGTATGAGGCCCTTCGGCCCATCAAGTCTGCACTGACCACAATCCCACCCAGGCCCTATCCCCATATCCCTACACATTTACACCCTAATCCTTCTAACCTACACATCCCAGGACACTAAGGGGCAATTTTAGCATGGCCAATCAACATCTTTGGACTGTGGGAGGAAACCGGAGCACCCGGAGGAAACCCATGCAGACACAAGGAGAATGTGCAAACTCCACACAGACAGTGACCCGAGACAGGAATCGAACCCAGGCCCCTGGAGCTGTGAAGCAGCAGTGCTAACCACTGTGCTACCGTGCCGCCCCAGTGTTGTCTCAATTGGAGCTTTCAAGACTGAACTCAATAGAATGGATTTGATTTATTATTGTTGCATGTATTAGGATACAGTGAAAATTATTGTTTCTTGTGTGCTATACAGACAGATTATACCATTCATCGAGTACATAGGAGAGAAGGAAAGGTGAGGGTGTATATCCATGTTTGATGAGAGTATGCAGGGTTGTGGGTAAAAGACAGATAAATGGATTTGAGGTATAGGTTAGCCATGAACAAATTGAATGATATTGAGGGGCTAAATGGCCTACTCCTCTTTTAATGTTCTCTGAGATGCCTAATTAATGCTGGTTGCGATCTTTTACCTGACCCCCCCCAAAACCAGAATAACTAAACTCTCCTGCCTCACACAGATCAAGTCTGCATCTTTAAAACACTAACTACAGTCCTTCTATCATGACACGTTAGCATTTTGTCCCCTGGATAAAAGCCACCGGTGACCACAGTGGATTTAGGGGACCCATGGAGATTGTATTCCCTTGTAGATCTCAATGATAATCTCAAAAAAAAACTTCAGGACTAAGGCTAGCAAACTCCAGATCAGAGACACCACTGGTTATGGTGAGGTATAATGCTCATATACACAAAGCACCTGATCATATATTGGATTGTCTCACAGTCTTTACACAATCAGTTTGTTTTGTTGTTAAGTACACACCAGGATGGATTTTAAAGTAGGGTTATTTAAATTGTCACTATATGTGTTTTCCTCTCTGTTGACCTTTAGACCTCAAATCAGTGCCATTATCATCCACCACTTCAGACCAACCTCTGCTAGGTTATATTTCTTTGTCAATCACAATGTTTCTGGCCCAGCTTTAGTCAAGCTTTTCCAGGCGACATCAAGATTGGTCTAACGTGGGAGAAAAATTGAATGTTTGGATGTCTAAAGTTACTGGCTAACGGTCGAAAAATTGTGAAATGTTCCTTAATAAACCAGCCTCCAGTCACCTTCAACTTTGCTGATTCACAAAAATTATTCTTCATTGTCATTCCTTCAATGATGATTTGCAGGTTGCCCCACAGTGCAATTTCATTGCCTGTTTTCATTGTGTCTTCAGTAATTTCACTTTGTGTTCTGTATTCGTCCCAGAAGCATCTAATCACTGGCTTTTGGAGCCCCTTTGGGGCAATTTGAGCTTAATTAGTATCTTAATGTTGATTGAGTTGATCTGCCTTAACTCCATTTGTATTATAGAGACCTATTTTTGATTTGATTTGATTTACTATTGTCACATGTAAAGTACAGTGAAAAGTATTGTGTTTTTTGCATGCTATATAGACAAAGCACCTGCAAGCTTCGTACAGAAGGAGAGGAGATAGAATTAGAAGGTATGCTGGGCACAACTTGCGAAGAGCCATCTTGTTCTGGTGCCACCTTGAGCAAGAAACTTATCTTGATGTTTTAATAATCATCCCAGTACATAAATTGGGATTATAAGTAAGAAATCCACAGATGAAGCTACTCAAGGCACCTTTCAGGTTTATGTGTATTGAGTTGTTTGAAAACTTCCTTTGGAGGCTTAGTTTCCCTTAAATAAAATATTCCTTGACATCTCATTTGCTGGTGAGTGCAGCTCCAACAGCATAATGCTAGCTTGATACTGTCTACCACATTATACATGCATTCCCTCCACCATTTGTGCACAGTGACTACTGTGTGTACCATCTACAAGGTGTACTGTAGCAACTTGCCAAGGTACAGCAAATAATTGGGAAAGTTAATCGAATTTTATCATTTATTGTGAGGGGAATTGACTACAAAAGTAGGGAGCTTATGCTCCAGTTGTACGCGGCATTGGTGAGACCGCATCTGGAATATTGTGTACAGTATTGGATCAACTTATTTAGGGAAAGATGTGAAAGCTTTAGTAGCAGTTCAGAGTTTTACTGAACTAATATCAGGAATAGACAGGTTGTCTTATGAGGAAAGGGCTGAGTCAAGGAAAGGGATGAAGTCTGTGGCTGGGGAACAGAGTATTTTTAATTGTGGAAGATGGGCATTGCTGGCTGGCCAGCATTTATTGCCCATCCCTAGATGCCCAAGGGTAGTTGAGAGTCAACCAAATTGCTATGGCTCTGGAGTAGACCAGACTGGGTAAGGACATCAGATTTCCTTCCCTAAAGAACATTAGTGAACCGGTCGGGTTTTTCTGACAATCACTAATGATTTCAGTAGATTCTTAATCCCAGATTTTTTTTCTTTTTTGAATTCAAATTCCACCGCCTGTCATGGTGGGGATTCAAATCTGGGTTCCCAGAACATTAGCTGAGTTTCTAGATTAATAGTGTAATGATAATACCACAAGGCCATTGCCTCCCCTAGTTTGTGGTAGTGCCAGTGGGCAGTTATGCCCAAGAAGATTCAGTGACTATCCTTTTGCAGACCCACAAGACAGATCTGACTCCATATTGGTCCATTTATGGGGTGGCACAGTGGTTAGCACTGCTGCCTCACAACACCAGGGACCTGGGTTCAATTCCTGGTTTGGGTCACTATCTACATGGAGTCTGTATGTTCTCCGAGTCAGAGTTGATTTCCTGTGGGTGCTCCGGTTTCCTCCCACAGTCCGAAAGACGTGCTGGTTAGGTGTATTGGCCATGCTAAATTCCCCCTCAGTGTACCCCAACAGGCAACAGAGTGTGGCGGCTAAGGGATTTTCACAGTAACTTCATTGTGGTGGTTAATATAAGCCTGCTTGTGACACTGATAAATAAGCTTTAAAACTATTGCCGTCCAAGAAGCAACATTTTCCAGTTTCATAAATAAATAGGATAAACTTTACAAACTTGAAACTTTGAGCTTGAGGTTCAGCAGGTGCCTCCGAAGCCAGGCTGGGGAGGAGAGTGAATGGGTCCCGGGTGCTGGGAGGAACAACACTAGGGGGCGCTGTCGCGGGGGTGCGCGCACGTCAGCTCCGGGGGGGCGCACGTCAGCTCCGGGGGCGCGCACGTCAGTGCCGGGGGGAGCGCGCACGGTGGCGGCCAGCGCAGGTAAGCAGCTATTTAGAGGCGTTCTCACGAGCTCTCCCTCCATCGCCAAGCTCCTCCAGCTGGGGATTCAGACCGGCCCTGAGCTCCTCCTCAGGGGCTCCAGTGCTGCCAATCCGCCCCTCAGCCCCCGGCTTCGGCCCCGAGGAGGGGACCGGCCCCAGGCCGCGCCCATCCCCGGCCTCGAGTTCAGCCGTTGCCGCCTCTAGTCGTACCTCACCCCGGGCGGATTGTGTATGTTGGTGTCTGTTGTGCTTTGGTGGGTTGGGACTCACTTCCCACTTAAACTGCAGCAAGGACTGGGATTGAAAGTTTCATGACGTGGAGATGCCGGCGTTGGACTGGGGTAAACACAATACGAAGTCTCACAACACCAGGTTAAAGTCCAACAGGTTTATTTGGTAGCAAAAGCCACTAGCTTTCAGAGCGCTGCTCCTTCATCAGGTGAGCGGGAGTTCTGTTCGCAAACAAGGCATATAAGGACACAAACTCAATTTATAGAATAATGATTGTAATGTGAGTCTTTACAGGTAATCAAGTCTTAAAGGTACAGGCAATGTGAGTGGAGATAAGGTTAACCACAAGTTAAAGAGGTGTGTATTGTCTCCAGACAGGACAGTTGGTGAGATTTTGCAAGCCCAGGCAAGTCGTTGGGGTTACAGATAGTGTGGCGTGAACCCAAGATCCCGGTTCAGGTAGTCCTCGTGTGTGGAACTTGGCTATCAGTCTCTGCTCAGTGACTCTGTGCTGTTGTGAAGGTCACCTTGGAGAACGTTTACTCGAAGATCAGAGGCTGAATGTCCAAGGCGGCCTTCTTGATGCACTATAGCGCAGAATTGCTGAGCAGAGACTGATAGCCAAGGTCCGCACACATGAGGATGGCCTCACCCGGGATCTTGGGTTCATGTCGCACTATCTGTAACCTCCACGACTTGCCTGGGCTTGCAAAATCTCACTAACTGCCCTCCGTGGAGATGATACTCATCTCTTTAACATGTGCTTAACATTCTTGCCATTCACATTGTCTGTATCTTTTGAGAATTGATTAGCTGTGAAGACTCACATTCCAATCATTATTCTGTAAATTGAGTTTGTGTCTTTATATGCCATGTTTGTGAACAGAACTCCCACTCACCTGATGAAGGAGCAGTGCTCCGAAAGCTAGTGGCTTTTACTACCAAAGAAATCTGTTGGACTTTAACCTGGTGTTGTGAGACTTCTAACTATTGAAAGCTTCAGCAGTATAGTTACCCCTGGTGTCTGGCCATGTGTGTCAGGACAGCAGCTACTTTTAAAGTTGCAAATATTTCTCAAATCAAATCTTCTTTATTGAGGTTGGATTAAAAACAAAGTAGTTATTGTGGTGGATCTCCTACCTGAGGTATTTTATTTGTTAGTCCCTTGCTGAGTTCAAGCCTGCTTAAGTGGTGGTGATAATGGGCCATTACATGTGGAAAATATAATGTTCCACATTATATGTGGAAAATATATGCTTTATGCTAATAGTTATCATTTTAACGTTTTATGTCAGATTATTCTCACCATTTGGAAGAATTGTTTCATTAGCCAGTGGAGACAATGACTCCACCACCTCGTCATTACCCTCTCGAGCGCTCTCCTCTGCATCTATGTAGAAACTAGAAGCAAGAGTAGGTCATTTGGCCCTTTGAGCCTGCACAGCCATTCATTACGATCTTGGCTGATCATCAAAATCAATATCCTGATTTCCCCATTTTCCCTCATATCCTTCAATCCTTTTAGCCCCCAAGGGCTATATCTAATTTCTTGAAATCATGCAATGTTTTGGCCTCAACTATTTTCTGTGGTAGTGAATTACACACATTCATTACTCTCTGGGTGGACAAATTTCTCCTCACCTCAATTCTAAAAGATTTCCCCCAAGCCCTCGAACGATGACTCCAAGTTCTGGAGCCCTACCCCGCGTCATCGGGAACACTTTCTGAACCTACCCTGTCTAACCCTACACCTACATCAAGTACCTCCCTCTCCAGTCCCTTCTCTGATCTTCATACCCTTGACCCTCTTTTTTTGGTTTTCGGATCTCTGTCCTCTTGCTGTTCATCACCCTCAATGGGCATTGCTAAAATCGATTATCTGTTTCTTACTACATTGTTCTTTGTAAATTGGCTGCAGCTTTTTCTGCGTTGCAACAACGACCACTTCAAAAGTACTTGGCTGAAAAGTGCTTTTGGAGGCTGTGAAAGGAGCTATGTAAATGCAAGTTAAAGTTATTCTGCGAAGCTGTGAGATGGTACTTCAGTTGCAGAGGAAAAGAATGTGCAGTTAAGAAAATTTATAGTTCCACTATGGTTAAAGTGGTTAAAAAGGCATGAGATCTTGAAATTACGTTGAAAAAACTGCTGATTTGGCTTCAATGGAGCATGATAAATTCGGAACATTGAAGGCTTTAGGAATGTGATGGCTTTTGAGAAGGTGCAGAAAAGGTTGACAAGAAGGGTTCTAGGGCAGAGGAACTTCAATTACGTGGACCATATGGAGAAGTTGGAGTTGTTCTCCTTGAAGAAGGGAAGGTTGAAAGGATTTAATTTGATTTATTATTGGCACATATATTAGTATACAATGAAAAGTATTGTTCTTGCGTACTAATCAAGCAAAGCATACCACACATGGAGAAGGAAAGGAGAGGGTGCAGAATGTAGTGTTACAGTCATGGCTAGGATGTAGAGAAAGATCAAATTAATGTAAGGTAGGTCCATTCAGAAGTTTGATGGCAGCAGGCAAGAAGCTGTTCTTGGGTCGGTTTGTACGGGACTTCAGATTTTTATGTCTTTTTCCCAAGGGTAGAAGTGGAAGAGAGTACGTCGGGGTGCGTGAGGTCCTTGAGTACGCTGGCTGCTTTTCCAAGGCAGTGGGAAGTGCAGTTAGAATCAATGGGTGGGAGGCTGTTTTGCGTGATGGACTGGGCTTCATTCTTGATCCATTGTAGTATTTTGCATTTTTGGACAGAGCAGGATCTATACCAAGCTGCGATACAACCAGCAAGGATGCATTCTATCTATAAAAGTTGGTGAAAGTCGTAGTGGACAGGCCAAATTCTCTTAGCCTCCTGAGAAAGTGGGCTTTCTTAATATAGTGTTGGCATGGAGGGACAAGGATAGGTTGGTGAGCTAGATACCTAGAAACTTGAAGCTGTTGACCCTTTCTACTTCATCCCTGTTGATGTAGACAGGGGCATGTCCTCTACTACACTTCCTAAAGTTGATGACTAAGTACTTCATTTTGTTGACATTGAGGGAAAGATAATTGTTGTGGCACCAGTTCACCAGATTCTCTATCACATTTGATAGAGGGGTCTAAACAGAGTAACTAGAGAAAAGTTGTTCCCATTGGTGGAAGGGTTTAAAAACAGAAGGCACCAATTCAAGCTGAATGGCAAAAGAATCAAAAATGACATGAGGCAAAGCGTTTACTCAGTGAGTGGTTAGGATTTGAAATGCACTGCCTGAGAGTGTGGCAGAGGCAGATTCAATCATGGCTTTCAAAAGGATATTGGATAATTGGAGAGAAAACACATTGTAAGACTACAAAGCGAAGGCAGGGCAGTGGCACTAGGTAAATCACTCTTTCGTAGAAGTGGTGGAGGCTGCCTCGCTAAATATTTTTAAGAAGCGGGTTGATGGGTTCTTGATAAGAGAGGGGATTAAGGGTTATGGGGAGAGGGCGGGAAAGTGGAACTGAGCCACAACAGATCAGCCATGATCTTATTGAATGGCGGGGCAGGCTCGAAGGGCTAGATGGCCTACTCCTGCTCCTATTTCTTATGTTTCTTATGTAGTGTGGAATCAATGGGCTGAATGGTCTCCTATGCAATAACTGTTAGTGATTCTAGTACTGAGAATGTTGAAATGCTTATTTCTGGAAGTGTAGAACGGTTCATAAATTTCCAAGGAGCAGTCACAGACCATCTGATTGATGGAATTAGTTGTAAGTTAAACAGAATTAAAATAAAGCAAATAATTTAGCAAAGTGAATTCAGAAAAATAGACTTCTGACACATTCTGTTCTGTGTTCACATGTAGATATAGCATTAAATCGGGTGCCAAACTTTTGAATGTTATCTGAATTCCAGTTTCCATCCTTGTGGATTTTCCCTGAGTTGGATGATGATCAGGTTGGCTGTGATTCTCATACAGCGGACGATGCAGTTAGTCACCGAGCCACAAATCTGATTTTTATTACATAGTTGCTGAATTCAAATTGGTGTTTCACAGGCAGTACGCCACAATGAATTCTTCTTTATTTTGAGAGGCATGTGTGTGAGGAGTCGACCAAAATCCAAGGACCTAGACATATCTTCAGCGAACATGCATCTTGTTTTCCTGTAATTAATCAGTTTTCCTTTTGCCAATAGCAATAATAATGTAGAATAAGGACCTGGCTGTGAAGATGGAAGTCAAGGGACTTCAGCACCTAGACAGCTCCTTTTTCCAAATGAGAAAGTGCCCTAGTGAAAGCAAACATTCTCGAAAGTTGATGGGCTTGCCTCGGAGATGGCACTTTTTCTGCATGACTACCTCAAAACTCCCACTACAATTGTGACGAGTTGTTGGAACCTTCCGAAACGGTTAAATTATCGGCCCGATCTCCATTTTAGCAAGAAAACAGAGCTTCTCTCAGGCTATTCTGAGACCCCCCCCCCTCGTCTATGCTAAGGATCACTGTTTCTGACCAATTTATTGGCAATATGCCACAGGTATTTTACACCCTTTCCCTGTCCATATATCGAGCAGGGATCACAGGGATGAGACTTTGGGTAACAGGAATTTACAGCATTTTTCATCCACAGAAAGAATATTTTTATTAAATGATTGAACTGCAGTCCTTATGACTTCTGCTGGCAATGTGATCTTAAGCTGCAAATTTATCCCATTAGTTTTGGCTTAGTTAGATCTATTGCTCCCTCTACAATACAGTTTTTCTCCAGCCCTTCCAAAGGCTTATTGCAGGGGAGAGGGTTTAGTCTGTGCAGGAAAGTGTCAATCTCCACTACGGAAGGATTGCTCTCTAAGGAATAGTAAATGGAACAGAATTTAATAAACTCTGGATTAAATGTGCACCAGATCACTGCTGAATGTGACATCAGCGTTTTTTCTTTTTAATCACAGCAGTTACTGTATTATTCTCATTATTTCCTATGGTTTAGCCAGGACTGCATTTTGCCTTGCCCTCAATTTGTCGATGTAACTTGGAAATTTTATCTATTATTCAGGCACTGTGCTGATATTTGAGAAGGCCCCAATGATTTTGAGTATTAGGGGCAAAAAGCTGCAAGTCACATTTGCAAGTCATTTGTCTTAACATCTTGGTTCATGATCTTACACTGCTGCTCGCTTTGAGAGACAAGAGTGTACTCTGTTCCTGATAAATGAGTGATGCATATCCCATGTCAAAAAATTGCTGGAGATACAATCCAGGTGATTGGCACAGGACTCAATGGCCTAAAGTTGGACTCCTGCCACTGTTTGACTTGCATTTAGATTTGCGTTCATTTGTTTCAGCTAAGACAAATTCCAGGGCCACCACTTAATGATCTGAAAGTAGATTAGACGCTAAGGAAATGCTTTAATTCACTTGTTCAGCTCTCATTATGACTCATACGGTAAACACAGTGTGTAACTGGCTTTAATTCCTGGTTTGATCTCGGTTAGTAAGGCACGAGGGAGGAGAAATCCACAATTACCTCCAGTGGCCCTAGATCTAAAGTAAAGAAAATTATATAATATTTACAGTATAGAAACAGGCCTTTCAGCCCACCCTGATCCGTGCCAATATTTATACTCCACGTGAATTTCCTCTCGCCTTCCTTCATCAGAGCCTGTCAGCGTGTCCTTGTGTTTCTTTCTTTCTTGCATGTTTCATATTCTTCCACCGTATATGTAAAGAAGTTCCTCTTGAAATCTCTACTGTCCTTATTAGTGACTATCTAGTACTTTGGTCTCCCCAACAAGTGGAAACATTTTCTCTATGTCTAGAAGTGCAGTACTCAGAACCGAAAGTACAGTACTTTAGATGAGGTTGAACCGGACTGCAACACTGCACTGCATTCCCATTTCATAGAATCCCTAGAGTGCAGAAGGAGGCCATTCGGCCCATCAAATTTGCATCAACTCAGGACCTTATCTAACCTAAGTGCATGAGGCGCTATCACCAGGTTTAATCGGTGCCAGTAAGTAAAGGGAAAATCACACTTGAATCTTTTGTGTGAAGTTCTTAATTCATCAGACCAAATTACTGCCACCACTGCTATCATTGCTCATGAGAAATCCACAACCATGCACCCCCAGACTTGCTGCATGATTGGGTCCAGTCAACCAGGGTTACCACTCCTGCTGGGGGTATACCTGTGTGAATATCAGCTGAAAGGAGGATAGGCTTCTCCTTGAATGAACAGCTTATCAACATTTGCTAAGTAAGTATGCGTGCAAATAGCCACTTGAATAAGGTACGGGAGGTTGCCTTGTGCGCGTAGAATTTGTACATCATCAAGGGGTCAGCATCTTCAGCAAAGAAGCTAAGGAGAAAAGGACAACGCCACAGCTCCATTCCAATCCAGAAACAGTCTCTATAAATAAGCATCACAATCAGGTCTAGCTGTAACGAATGGCTGATAGAGTAACAATACGAACTATATGGCACAATATCCCTTGTATGTAAGATGGTGAAGATCCAACAGACCAATCACACGTGGATTCTTTTAGTGTAGGTCACAGAAGCTCGGTTTTGGACAATAAAATGTAGTCCTGGACCTTATTAAAATAGGTAGTTATTGTCACTGGAACATCTGCCAAAGAAAGCATCTTGGTTTTCTAACGATAAGGAAACCCCGGAGGGAGTCTACACTGGGTGCATATATATTACAGAATTTGCATAATTTTTTTTGCTCACGTTTGCTGGGACATTTTTAAACTCTTTCTCAAGGTCAAAGGTTTTCTCTGCAGTGCTGTAATCTTTTCTGAATTAGGGTTGCTATTTTGAACATCAAGCCCAGGCTACCTTCCCCAGGGACTTTGACTGACTCCTCATTTTGCTGCATCTCTTAAATTTATGCAATGCCCATCTCAACTATTTCAATTTGAATAAAAATAGTTTCCTGTCCCAGCCATGATAATTGCTGAAATATTGAAGCATTGTTGCAGTATAAAGATGATGGTTACCTGGCTGCGGGTGACTTTGTGGAGTTTGCACATTCTCCCCTTGTTTGTGTGGGTTTCCTCTGGGTACTCTGGTTTCTCCACAGTCCAAAGATGTGCAGGTTAGATGGTTTGGCCATGCTAAATTGTCCCTTCATGTCCAAAAATGTGTAGGGAATAGGGCAGAAGAGAGGGTCTGGGCAAGATTCTCTGACAAAGAGTTGGTGCAGAATCAGTGGGCTGAATGGCCTCTTCTGCAATGTAGGGACTCTATGATAAGGTTCATGAGATCTTACCACCAGGTTTAGTTGGTGCCCATAATTAAAGGGCAAAATCACACTGGAATCTTTTTGTGTAAAGTTCTTAATTCATCAGCTCAAATTACTGCCTCTGTCACTGCTCATGAGAGACCCATGACTATCTTCCTGTATCCAGTTGAAAACTTCTCTTCCCAGACACAAGAAAAGATTGGTGGGGGCATTACTATAATTGCACTACTGGACCTTTCTCACAGGCCAAGTAAGTAAGGGAGACACAGGGCGCGATTTCCCAGTTCCACCAAAGGTGATTCCCCACGGTGGGTTCCATGGCTGCAGGATGGGCAAGCCAAGCAAAACATCATAGACACTGGGGGAACTGGAAGATCCTACTGGCTGCTAATGGCGAGCTGCCTCCACCATTGGAAAACACCATGGAGGGCTGGAAAATCCCACCTGTAGTCTGCTAATGTTGCACATGCAACTGTTACACTTCACTCAAATGCCAGTGGCAGTATTTGCGAGGTTTGAGTAGATCCATGGGTGAGATCCTCCATCTGTCATCTTCCTCTTCCTCAAAACCTAACTGTTCAAACAAGTCTTGCGTCTACTTCTGGAAGTCCATACTAAGTGTTGATCAGTTCTTGTATGAAGCTGATGTCAGTCCTAAATTCTTTCACTTTTTTTCTCTCTATGATGTACACACTTACCCAGTTCTACCTCTGCCTTTCTCCTGCTCTGATTGCTACCCTGCTCTTTTGAGAGTTCAACATTTTCTTGGCTTTGTTGATTGCTGCTTGACATTGCATGGGCGTGTTGAGGCTCTTGTGCTTTTTCTGACTTTATCCTTTGCTATTTCTGCGTCATTTGTAAAGTATGTATGGTCTTTAGTTTCATGTCCAAGTACAATACTTTGCCTCCTATGTCAAATATTGTCTGCCATTGTTCTGACCACATATGTTTTTTGTCCAACGTTTTCTATTAACTTTTAAAGCATTTCCTCCAATTCCTCTGCCTTTCCTAGATTGATACCACCTGCAAATTTGACCTTTCCTTTACAACTCAGGGAATGGCTACAAATTTAGAAGCATTAATGGTCCTAAGACTAAGGCATTCTGCTCTCCCCTCTGTTCCCATCTGGCATAGCTCCTTGTACAAGTATCCACGGGATGGTGTGGTTGACTATCCTGAAAGCCACAAAACGATTGAGATGAAAGAGAATGAGTGCTGCACCCTGATCGTTGGACAGTATGTTGTTGAGTGAAATATACCTGTTAGTCTCGGTGCTGTAGATGAGATGAAAACCAGCCTGGAGGGATTCACATCGAGGGGCATGGGCACAAGATTTAGTGCAACACACTCCACCATCTGAGAGAGGAAAGCATGCGTTGGAGAGGATGGGAGTAAGAAACTGACAGTCACAGCAATTTTGAAAGGACTGAGAGGGGAAATAAACCCTCGATGAAGGCCTTAAACCAGTTTAAATTATTATGTTAGCGCAGTATTTGGTTTTCTTACAAGGCATATGTCGTTTACAATGTAAGGTTGACTGGCTTGGTCCTCCCTTTTCCAGCTGGCATGATCAGTATAACGCTATCCCTGACTACTATAAAATAACGTAGAGTACTGCTGGTATTATAGAAAAACAGATAATTGAAAAAGACAATGCCGTGATGATTCAGGTTAAATCACAACTCCATTGCCTGATATCTGTTTTTGGTTTAGAGTAAAATTTGTAAAAGCACATGAAATGAAATCCATGGAAATGAGCGATACCAGTAAGACTAACCGTGAAATTCTTGATGACAGCTACTCCATGGAAACAGCTGGTGACATGTGAAGAGTCAATATTGAGCTGATATTAATATAATGCAAGTGGATTTTGCAGAGTTGCTGAATGGAGATATCATGGGAATTCTCAAATCCTTTCAAACACTTTTCACTACAGCCTACGTCTTTACTTAAAAAGTAGAATTATTCAAATTAACCCATTTTGACGTCACATAGAAGGCTTTATTCCTTCAATTTCAAGGGAAGGGTAGACCATATTTGAATTACCTTTCCCCTTCTTAGCTCTATAACCTCTTATAACTACCCGAGAATTGTTCTTCCAGCTCTGTCCTCTTATGCTTGTTCCAACTCCATTGTGTCCAACTCTATTCTACCAGCAATGGAGATTGTGCCTGCAACAGTCAAAACCTAAGCTCCCTTGGAGTTCTGGCTAATTTTTTTTTGTCTCACTCTCACTCATCTGAAATGCATTGCCACACTGCTGCCCCTCACCCACTGACGCCATTTCACACCACGTTAGAACACCCTTGCACCTTTTTCTCTGGTTTAAAGTGGGAACATGTTTACAATGTACTCTTGCTTGTTTTCCACTCGTGTTCTTCAGTGAGCTATGGAGTCATGCTTCTGAATCCCCATTGGAAAGGACCACAGCTTAATCCTGGATTGAATTTCAGATTATTTGAATTGGTTTGAGTTTTGAAAGCCCAGAGTATTTGGCTTAAACTGTCTGGACACGGGAACTACTAAAACTCAAACACAGCGACCAGTATGACTGTTTTCCCTGTTGACAGAGGACATTGTCTCCAAGAGGGAGTTTAGCAATTAGCTTTAAATTAGGAGCAGTTTCATACTGTGTTTTATGCAGTGTAGGAACTAGATTGTGGCGGCCTGATCTCCATTCACTTAGGACTGCTGCAGCCAGAAGATAGAGTAAACTTTTATTCTTCGGTCTCATCCTAAGTCCTGGAAGTAAAGGGGCAATGTCTAGTCCACTGCATCTCCTTATTCAAGTTACTTAAAAGTTACTTATTATTTGTTATAAGTAGGCTTACATTAACACTGCAGTGAAGCTACCGTGAAAATCCCTTAGTTGCCATATTGCAGTACCTGTTCGGATACACTGAGGGAGAGTTGAGCATGGCCAATGCACCTAATTTGAAGCAGAATTCCGTTTGGGCAAGGGGACAGATTTGACCCGTTCCACAGTAAGCATGTGTCGTATCTGACTTGTTAACCTTTAAATATTTTGGTTGGCCAGATGAGATTCAATCACGCAAGCAGAAGCAATTTACCCCGATATTTTGAAGCATTTTTGTGTTTTGGACTCATGCCGCTGAGAATCCAATTCAAGTCGCTTAGGTCGATGGGAATGGATTTGAACTCGGGGCCCCAAGAACAAAAGAGTGTTTTAGTCAACCGCACCACCCAGTTCCTTGGGATTCCTGGAAACCCAGAATCCAGCAAATAATTCACTTCTTGGTATTGTCTTTTGTCAATGACCCTAATCCACTTCAGTGTAAATAAGGCTGAAATAAGCAGCCTTGCCACCAGTGACGGTGAGACTCAGTCTGAGAGCAAATAGCCTTGTTCACCTTGCACCCCCAAAGTGACATGGTTTCCCTCTGATATGATGTATGTTCTTCTCAATGAAATGTTCTTCTTGTGTCACCTTGCCATGAAGCACGTCTGTCGCTTTAAGAAGTGAACTGCTTCTCCTTTGTGTATGGCTTTAGTTCCATTGTAACAGAAGGAAATTCTTCCGTCAGTCTCAAGATTGTGTGTGCTTGGGGTCACAAGCTGCCAAAAGTTTTAATTATGTACCTAATGAGCTCCCACAAACCTGCAACAGTTTAATGATTGGGGGAGGTTAGTGATTATGCTTTGCTGTAAATTATATAGCGTCTTTTGGCTTTTGCAATACCGAAACAAAAAAGAAAATTTTGGGCATGTGGATAATTTCAGGTCTTTTTATTTTCCTGCATTTTGAAGACCTTGCTCTTTCAAAGAGCCGGTGCAGACCTGATGGGCCGAATGGCTTCCTTTTGCACTGTAGGGATTCTATGATACAAACATTATGCAAGCATGGGATGGATAGGACAAAGCATCATCCAGGGATCCCTCTAATGCCCACCTCCACCCATGAACCTCACCCAATCCCACTCCCCAAAAGAAACGAGTAAAGTACAAGTGTCACAAGTAGGCTTCCACTAACACTGCAATGACGTTACGGTGAAATTCCCCACACTCTGGCGCTTGTTTGGGTACACTAAGAGAGAATTTAGCTCGGCCAGTGCACCCTAACCAGCACATCTTTCAGACTGTGGGAGGAAATCAGTGCACCCAGAGGAAAACCATGCAGACACGGGAGAATGTGCAAACTCTAGACAGACAGTGACCCAAGCCGGGAATCAAACCCGGGTCCCTTGCTTTTTGAGGCAGCAGTGCTAATGGAGCTTTCACTGATATGTAGAATGTTTCAATCAAATTGCCAGAAACGCACAGAAAGAAATCTCTGTCAAATTAGCAAGCCAGCTTTCAAGACATCTGCAGCAGCTGGCATTGATATAGCACCTTTCACACAATAAAATGTCTCAAGGCACTTGACAGAAATGTTATCAAATAAAATTTGACATTGAGCCACCAAAGAAGATTATAGGGCAAATGACCAAAAGTCTATTTAAAGCGGTACTTATTTAAGGACGGCCTTAAGGGAGAGAGAGGTGGAGAGGTTTAGGAAGGGACTTTCAGAGCCTCAGGCTTCAGCAGCTGAAGGCATGGTTACCAATGTTGAAGCGATTAAAACGAGGCCAGAATTGAAGGAGTGCAGATATATCACAGGGTTGTGAGGTCAAAGAAGGGTGGCAAGGCTATATAGGTATTTGAAAACAAAGATGAGAATTTAAAAACTGAGGTGTTACTCACATGGGAGCCAGCGCAGCCAAGGGGGAGTGGGTGAACAGAGTTTGGTGTGAGCTAGGAATAGATAGCAGAATTCTGTATGAGCCTACATTTATAAAGACAAGCTTCAAATCAGGGTGGGCCAATTTCTTAATGTTGCACTCTTTTATCTGGGCAGTTTGCTTTGTGGCACCATCTTATCTGAAGCCAGGACTTGATGTACCCAATTAATAATCTGTCCAACGGCACAGGTCCCCCAATGGAGGAATCCTCCGCCTTAACATTGGTTCCGAGGCTGGAGGTTGTTGCACTCAGCAATCTCATACAACCTTAAGTTGCATCAATTCACGGACTCTCTGGTCTATAGGCCCCGCAAAGCCTTTTTGTGGCTTTGCGGAGTCCATAGATCACACATATGTTGCCTTAGACTGCACCCCCTTTTTAGTTACTTGAAAAATCTTTTGTTACTGTTTAGTTTGTATTTCAGCCCCACGTTCCTGATCTATGGGTACCCACTGCAGCGAGAGGCAGGAAAGGGAGAGAATCACTTTATGGATCTGCTCCAGCGCCTGGCCAAACTTGCTGTCAACAGGTCCAGGCAGCGGGTGACCGAGAGCTTCGTCCAACTGGCTGAATGTCCGTCTGCTGCGGCTACATTCGTAGACAGGTACCCCTGGAGAGGGAACGTGCAGAGTCCACTGGCACCATTGAGGCATTCCATGCACTGCAGGGACCAGGATGCCTTATCAACCCCTTTAATCACATTTTAGTTTGATGTTTTAAGTTTCATTTGTGATTTGTTTTTTTGTTGAGGGCAGTTTGCCTTTAAGGGGGGCTGCCTCTTTGTCCCGCAGTTCATTTGGGTTATTTTAATTGGTTTATCTGAAAGAATTGGAGGCAATGTCAGCTTCATTTCGTCAGTCCCCAAAATTGGACACTGAGGTCCGAGGCGCAGCTTCCAGCCTCCTGTACACTGCCGCTGAGTTCCTGAGCACCTTCAGCTCTGAGCTCTTCCAGAGGCCAATAAAGATGGATTTCTCACATTTGTCACCTCTTGTTTTGCATTGCTCACATCGCTAACAGGAGGTGAGAGCAGGCATTGATGCCTTTCTCTGACTTTGATAATTAGTTTGGGGATCAGGTTAGTGACAGTACAAATGGGACTTCCTGGTGAGAGCAATTTTGGCGAACAGCAGGTGATTTACAGCGAGTGCTTTCATGGAAATTTCTGTACTCTTGAGGATTTAACTGAATGCATGAAACATAATACAATAATTGCCCCTATGTTACCCAAAGTGGATGTCTCCTCTCCTCCCCCTCTCATCCCAACCCTGGTTCATAGTGGTTATACAGAGAGTAACCTCTGACTGCCAAGCAATCAGTAAAATTGGTCTGCAGCACACATACAAAAAAATTCCCTCGTTACAGCCCTGCTGTGTAATGTAATACATAAGTCACAGCTTAAAGTGTTGTTGGCAGCACAATTAATGGATGAGACCTTCCGCTAGAAGTGTGCCCTGGATCTAAACTATATAGTCGTGCTCTGGGTACATCATATCAGGAATTGATGTTACAGACACTGAATGTTTAGGAATTCAACTACTCAGAATCTGAACGTTAGCCTTTGAATGTTTATGATAATGAGGAATGGCTGTTCCAAACTGAAATGGTTGTAAAAGATAGGCTTTGAAATTAGTTGTTGACTGAAAACACATGAACAATTTCACCTGAAACAACCAAATGAAATAGCAGTAAGAGTATGTTTACTGCCACAGCACAGTGGTCTAGATATTTAATGATGGTGCCCCTCCCCGCCCCATTTTTCAAGTGTAAAATTGATGCAAACGCGTTCAAAATGGCATGTACCTGCTCAGCTAGAAGTGCACTGACCTTTCCCTCTCCCTCTCCCCCTTCCCTACAGCTCCCCAATCCCTGCCCCCACTCTGTGTAGGCATCAAGAGAGGTGCCCAGGGCCCTAAGCTGAAGCTTTTGAACATGTGAATTAGAAGCAGGAGGAGGCCACTCAGCCCCTCAAGCCAGTTCTGCTATTCAATAAAATCATGAGTGACCTGATTGTTACCTCACCTCCACATTCCTGCTGAATCCAAATAGCCTTTCACCCCCAATCCTCCCACTTTGTTAATCAAGAATCTATCTAACTCTGCCTTAAAAATATTCAAAGACTGCTTCCACTACTTTTTGAGTGAGAGAGTTCCAGAGAGTCACCACCCTCTGAGAGCAAACATTTCTCCTCATCTCTGTCTTAAGTAGGTGACCCCTTATTTTTAAACAGTGACCCCCAGTTATAGATTCGCCAACAAGACAAAACATCCTCTCCATGTACATCCTGCGAATACCTCTCAGGTATTCCATCAAGGTTTCCAACAAGTTGCCTCTTACTCTTCTAAACTCCAGTTGATACAATCCTAACCTCTCCAACCTTTCGTCATAAGACAACCTGCCCATTCCTGTTTTAGTTGAGTAAACCTTCTCTGAGCTGCTTCTGACGCATTTACATCAAGGAGGCATTAGGCCTTTTACACGAACACTTCTTTCACAACCCGTGCACCAAATCATTTTGTCATTACTGGCTGCATCCAATGAAATTTTGCAGTTTGCAAGGGCACAGGACACAGGTTTAGCAGTGGTATTTGCAAGAGTATTGGATAAAAACTCAAAAGCAAAGGATTTCTAGGACTGTAGGGAAAGAGCAGGGGGAATTAGAATAATGGGTAACTCTACCAAAGTGCTGGCACATGCACAATGAGCTGAATGGCCTCCTTCTGTTTCATTGTTTGTTTCTACACAGGTCCTTAAAGCGAGAGCCATAGGCAGTCCAGTGAAAAATTTGAGTTATGTAAAATATACTTGCTAGATTACTGAGTTGGTATCAGCAAAGTGGTTTCTCGAGGCTCTTTGCAGTTCATGATATGATTGCCTGTAGCTACTTGGCACTCTCCTGATCACCAGATTCCTTGTCGTGATTCGTTCCACTACCGCACCTTTTAAAATTAAACTTAAAGCTTACTTATCAGTCACAAATTGGCTTACATTAATACTGCAAGTTACTAGGGGAATTTCACAGTAACTTCATTGCAGTGTTAACGTAAGCCTTACAGTGACTAATAAATAAACTTTAACTTGTGAAAACCCCCTGGTCGCCATACTCCAGCACCTGTTCAAGTACACTGAGGGGGAATTTAACATGGCCAATACACGTAACCAGCGCGTCTTTCGGACTGTGGGAGGAAACCGGAGCACCTGGAGAAAACCCACAGGCAGTACACAGAGACACAGTGAGTACGTGCAACTTCTGCACAGACAGTCACCCTAGCCGGGAATCAAACCCAGGTCCCTGGTGTTGTAAGGCAGCAGAGCTAACCACTGTGTCACTGTGCTGCCCACTTCAGTACTAAGTGGGTGCCACAGGTGCAGAGCTATTCAATTTACTTGTCAGACTCTGGGGCCTTTGTACCCCTTTTAGGCAGCAACAGACTTGACAGCAAAGCTTGATTTTGAATTAACTTTATTAGGGCAATGTGAGGATAAGTTTGTTAAAGTCCTCAGAAACTTTAGGCGTAAACTCAGGCAGTGGTTTACAGTTTAACCGGATTACACTACCCATGTCAAGATCCGCATGCAGAATTGGTTTCTCTTGCAGCTTTGGTTGTCAGGTGTCTCTCTTCCTCCCTTGTCTCGTTTGTCTCTGTCTCTGGATTTCAGTTCTCTTTGCCACAGAGCGACAGACTCAGGATCTCTTTTATTCCGGATTGAAGCAAAACATTGCAGTTGCTGTAATCTGAAACCAAAAGAGAAAATGCTGGAAAATCTCAGCAGTCCTGGCAGCACCTGTAAGGAGAGGAAAGAGCTGACGTTTCGAGTCTGGCTTTGACAAAGGGTGATCTGGACTCAAAATGTCAGCTGTTTTCTCTCTTTATAAATGCTGCCAGACTTACTGAGATTTTCCAGCATTTTCTCTTTTGTTTTCACTTTTATTCTGGTTCTTATGCAGTTACCTCCATCCCTCACACCAGTCGTCTTCACCCTATACCTGAGTGCACTTTCACCAAATCACAAAATTGTTACAACACAAAGGTCGGCCTTTTGGTCTGCCATGTCTTCAACAATAGTTTGAAAGAACGATTCATCTCATATCATTTCCCCTGCCATCTCCCCACAGCCCTGCACAATCTTCTTTTTCCGAAAGTAATCCAATTCCCTTTTGAATGCCTTAATTGAATCTGCCTCCACCACACCATCAGACAGCGCATTCCAGACCTTAACCACTCACTGCGTGAAAATGTTTCTGCTCGTGTCGCCATTACTTCTTTCACAAATTATCTTAAATCTGTGTCGTCTGGTTTTCAATCCTCCCACTAATGGAAACAGTTTCTCCCTATCTGCTCCCTATCCCTATCCTCATGGTTTTAAGATCACCTCTCAACCACCTCCAAGGAAAACAGTCCACACTTCTCCAGTCGATCCACTTAACTGGAGTTCCTCAACCTTTAACCAGCCAGCTATCTTCCAGGTGAACATCACCTCATTACATATATTTTTCAAATCTATTTATGTTCGACCATCTCTTACCTCAAGTCTCCAAAGTTTTATCCTCCAGAGGAGACCAGACGTTTCAATTTTGTACTTTTACACACACATTCAATTTCAAGATTCTGGTACTGTTGCTGTGAGCAAACCTCCATCACTGGACATAATTTCCCCATTGTCCCGCCACCGTGACATCTTTTCAAACTCTGCCCTATTTTGAAGTTTTCCCGCTTTACTATCCTAAAAAAAACATGTTTTAAAGTTAGATGTTAGTTTTCAATTAAAAGTTTCATTTTAAAAGTTTGTATTTTGGTCATATCCGTAATAATCTTTCAAGGTATTGAACTGAGGCCTCCCTCTGCCTGACATAAAAGATCCTATGGCATTTTTTTCAAAAAAGAGTAGGGGAGTTCTCTTTGTGTCTGTTAAGTTTTACCTCTCGGCTAACACTGCAAACGTGGGCCATTCATTCCTGCTTGCTGTGTGCTCGCTGGCCACTGCATTTACCTACAAAACAACGGTGAGGTTTTGAATGCAACTCATTGGCTGTGAAACACCTTGGGATCTGAAGTGTGAGACACAGAAATTAGTTTTCTTTCCTGACAGTTGATGGTTTGTTATTTTCCTTCCTTTCTCTCCAGACTGCTGATGTTATGTTTTAGGACTTACTAACCAACGGCAGCAATGGGTGTGAAGGGCCTCCAGGGATTTGTGGATCACGCATGCCCACAAGCGAGCATGTGGGTGAATTTGAAGGAGATGGCAAAGCAGCACCGGCGTTCCCATCCTGATCATTCCCCTGTAGTGGTGGTGGATACCATGGCATGTCTCCGGTACTGGTATACCCCAGAGGCCTGGGTGTATGGTGGACAGTGGCGCGAGTACTTGCAGAGCCTGAATAACTTTGTGGATGCTTTTTCAGCCATTGACATAGGGCTGGTGTTTTTCTTTGATGGCGTAATCGAACAGAAGAAAAGGGACGAATGGGTCAAGCGACGGCTGAGGAACAATACAGAAATAGCAAAAATCTTCCAGTTTGTAAAGGCAACAGGCCGACAGCCAGGAAGAAACATGTTCTTCATTCCTTCTGGGCTGGCCACATTCACGCGCTTTGCCTTGAAATCCATGGGCTTGGACACCAGGTGTTCCCTGCAGGAGGCAGATTATGAAATCGCCAGCTACGCCAGGTTGAATGGTTGTATGGCAATTCTGAGTCAGGACTCAGATTACCTCATTTACGACACTGTGCCATATCTCTCGGTGAGCAAGCTTCGAATAGACAAGCTGACTACTCTCATGTACTCCCGGGAAAGTCTCTGCCACTCCCTCAGCCTGCAGCAGACAGACCTGCCGCTTTTGGCCTGTCTTCTCGGCAATGATGTGGTGCCAGAAAAGGCGGTGGAGCGACTGAAGTGCCAGTGCTTGGCTAGGTACTCGAGTGACTCAAGAATGAGGCAGAAGAAGCAGGAGGTGGTCGAGGCTGTGGCACATTATATCTCCAGCATTTCCCAGTCTCATGACGGATTGAGGGAGGTGGGGAGAAACGTGCAACACAGTTCACCTGAACATTTGCTGGAGGTGGGTGTGCGATCCTACTTACTGCCTGAGCAATGCTCACCCTGGCTTCCAAACACTAAAACATCTCCAGTGACAGACCAACATGAAGATGCCATGTACCCAATCCAAAGGATTTTACAGGTGTGTATATAACTCGCCATTTAAATTCTAACATAGTTGGTAACACGTACTTGATGGAAAACATTGATGGAAAGTATGCTGGCAATAACAGGGTAGTAACTGCAGGGAAATAACCACTGTGTCATTACACTCAAACCATCTTTGTGACATAGTTGAGGAAGAGAAAAAAACCTGAAAGAGCTATGGAACATATTTAACCAAAAGTTTTAAAGTTTAAAGTTTATTTATTAGTGCCACAAGTAGGCTTACATTAGCACTACAATGAAGTCACTATGAAGATCCCCTAGTCGCCACACTCCGGCATGTGTTCGGGTACACTGAGGGAGAACTTAGCATGGCCACTGCACCTAACCAGCATGTCATTCGGGCTGTGGGAAGAAACTGGAGCATCCAGAGGAAACACACACAGACATGGGGAGAACATGCAGATTTCGCACAGACCCAAGCCAAGAATCAAATCCAGGTCCCTGGTGCTGTGAGGCAGCAGTGCCAACCACAGTGCCACCATGCCACCCACATCCTAATTGTGAGATGTTTCACCTGGAACAGTTTGATGTAATGAATTAGTGCAAGACCATTTCACCTCTGAGACCCAGGGTTACATCCAGTTCAAAGTCAAGGTTCTGACTGCCCTAGCTGAAATGGCTTGGGCAGTTGCATCCCTGTTGTTACTAGCTGAGGTTTCCAGAGTACAAACTGGCTTTATTTTGGTACAATGGACTCTGTGTCCATCCTCATGCATTTATATAGCACCTTTCATGACTTTACAACATTCCAAACTGCATTATCATAGAATTCCTATTGTGCAGAAGGAGGCCATTCAGCCCATTGAGTCTACATCCACTCTCTGAAACAGCATCCTAACCAGCATTGCCCCCCCCCCCGCCCCCCACATCCCCATAACCCCATGCATTTACCATAGTTAATCCACTTAATCTTTGGACTGTGGGAGGAAATCGGAGCACCCAGAGGAAAGTCACACAAACTTCGCATAGACTGTGACGCAAGCCGGAAAGTGAACTTGGGTCCCTGGCACTGCAAAGCAGCAGTGCTAACCCACTGTGCCATCGTACCACCCTTTACAGACAGTGAAGTCCCTTTAAAGGTGGCAGTCAGTCTACACGCAGCAAGCACCCAAAAACAGCTATGAAGTAAAGGTCAGATAGTCTGCTGTGGTCATGTTGGTTGAGAGCTAAATATTTACCAGGGATAACCTCCGTGCTTTTCTTCAATTACTGCTGTGAAATCTTTTACATTGACCTCAGGGTGGCACGGTGGCACAGTAGTTAACATAGCTGCATCACAGCACCAGGGACCTAGATTCGATTTCCAGCCTCGGGCCATGTCTGTGTGGAGTTTGTACTTTCTCCCCATGTCTGCGTGGGTTTCCTTCAGGTGCTCCTGTTTCCTCCCACAGTCCAAAGAAGTGCGAGTTTGGTGGATTGGCCATGTTAAATTGCTCGTTAGTGTTGGGGGGACTAGCTTGGGTAAATGCATGGGGTTATGGGGATAGGGTCTGGGTGGGATTGTGGTCAGTGCAGATTCGATAGGTCGAATGGCCTCCTTCTGCATTGTATGATTCTATGATCTATGATCTGAGAGGATAGCCAGGGCCCTTGGTTTAACGTTGCATCAAGAAAATGGAGGGTTGCACTGCAGCAAACCACCTGTGTTACTGCAGTCATAATTTCTGCTTCATAACCTCTACCACTGAAAAAATCAAGAGTAGCAATATTGTGGGAACTCGGTAACTTCCAGGTTCCCTTCAGAGTTGCACACAATCCTCAACTTGGACATGTATCACCATTCTTCTGTTGTCAGTGGGTCAGTATCCCGAGTAATTTACTTCTTGACGCCATCCCGGGAACAAACTCATCACAAGGAACTGCAGTGGCTTAATGAGAAAGCCCACCACCTTTCCCAGCTAGGGATGGGAAATATATGCAAGCTTTGCCCACATCCTGTTAACGGATCTTAAAATTATGGTCAAAAAGCCTGTTTGACGATGATGGTTAATGTGGGAAGTGGTAATGTTGCATTGATGCAGAACTGCTTCCTCCACTGGGAGATAATTGGCAAGCAGAGTGGAGACGCAGGTCTATATATAACTCATGGTATCTGTAAGCTGCAAGAGCTTAATGATGGCACTCCCAGATCAGGCACAGCAAACTAAGTTCCCTCAACATTGTGCCCCAGCATCAGACTTGAAAGAGCACCCCAACTGTGTGTGCCTTTTCCCACGCCTCGGAGCAAGATTGCCAAATTACTGGACCCACACCCACTCAGAACTTTTCAAATTCGCTTGATAGAAAACCCTCACATTTAGCAGGCAGTGGAGAGCTGGCAGGATTTGACGCTAAACCTCAGAAAAGCCACCACCTAATTAAATTTTCTGTTAATTACTTCTGAGTATTGGGCCTAGAATTTGGAATGAGCCATTGGAAGGATCATTTGAATGGAGAAGGATGATTGAAATGGCAGAGTTTATTCAGGTAGACTACTGGTAACCAGTGACCCTCAGAAGGCAGTAATAGTGTTAAAAGTTTAAAGTTTATTTATTAGTGTCACAAGTAGGTTTACGTTAACATTGCGGTGAAGTTTCTGTGAAACTTCACCACAGTCCAGCGCCTGTTCAGGTACACTGAGGGAGAATTTAGCATGGCCAATGCTTCTAACCAGCATGTCTTTCAGACTGTGGGAGGAAACCAGGCACCTGGAGGAAACTCACACAGACACGGGGAGAATGTGCAGATTCTGCACAGACAGTGACTCAAACTGTGAGTTGAACCTAGCGCTGTGAGATAGCAGTGCTAACCGTTGTGCCACCATGCCAGTTGGTTGACCAATATGATTTTGTTAACTGAGTTTTCTTTCTAATTTGTTGAAGTTAGAAGTGAATTGGATTTGCTTGTTGGGGTGTTGTAATCATATTTATCTGTGTTAAACAAAATGTGATGAAGTTACTGAACCTGGTTTGTCTCGTTGCATTTTTAAAAAAATTTTACTTCATTGTTAAAAGTTACAAAGCCACTACTCAGAACGGACTGGGCAGACACAAATCCATCACAGAGTCATCCAGACTCGAAACATTGGCTCGTTTCTCACTCGGCAAGAAGTCTCACAACACCAGGTTAATGTCCAACAAGTTTCTTTGGTAGCAAAAACCGCTGGCTTTTGGAGCGCTGTTCCTTCGTCAGGTGAGTGGGAGTTCTATTCACAACCAGGGCATATAAAGACACAAACTCAATTTACAAAATAATGGTTGGAATGCGAGTCTTTACAGGCAATCAAGTCTTAAAGGCACAGACAATGTGAGTGGAGAGAGCATTAAGCACAGTACCACTCACATTGTCTGTACCTTTAAGACTTGATTATCTGTAAAGATTCGCATTCCAACCATTATTTTGTAAATTGAGTTTGTGTCTTTATATGCACTATTTGTAAATAGAATTCCCACTCACCTGATGAAGGGGCAGTGCTTCGAAAGCTAGTGGCTTTTGCTACCAAATAAATCTGTTGGACTTTAACCTGGTGTTGTGAGACTTCTTACTGTGTTTACCCCAGTCCAATGCCGGCATCTCCACATCTTTTCTCGCTTCAAAGCTGCTGTCAGACCTGATGAAATTTTCCAGCATTTCCTGTTTTTATTTCGGCATCTGCAATAATTTGCGTTTATCCATCTCCTTGCTTGCTCCAAAAACCAAATTCAAATTGAGTCCAATTCATGGTCCTCACAAGAGAGACATACAAGATCGAAGCTGACAGGATAATGCATTGCACTCCATCTTAGGCTTGATCCAACATTTGACCTTAGCCAGAAGGCCGAGAAGTGATGAGAACATATAAACTCCATGCAGTCAGCCAAGGCTGGAATTGAACCCGAGTCCCTGGCGCTGTGAGGCCAACATGCATTGTTGGCATTTCTAAGAACATGGACCTTGATTGTAGCCCTTCAGCTAACATTTATTAACATGCACATCTTTATGGGATCAATCTTAACTCGACTGTAGCACTCTCAGGGTCAGAAGTTCGTGGGTTGAAGTCTCACTCTGGAGACTTGAGCCATTATTTAGGTTAACTTTCCTCAACCAGCATCACTGAAAACAACTCCTATAGTGTGAGATCTTCTTCTGCTCTGTTTCCTCCATTAAAACAGTAACTAGACTTCCAGAGGAAGTCATTGGCTGTTAAGTGCTTTGGGATGTCCTGATTCCATGGAGGTGGATGTGAGATCCTACTTACTGCTTGGTCAATACTAATGGATGCAAATCAGTTACTTTATTCCTCATCTTAAAGACAGAAAGAGAATACTGTGAAGAATAGGCAGGCAGGTAGGACCAATTTGTGAATAGGAGCAGGTTCATGGAGACATCTTCACCCAAGGCACACACCATTCTGACTTGGACGTGTAAAACACCCTTCCTTCACTGTCACTGGGCCAAGATCCTGGAACACCTTCCCTAACAGCATCTTGGGAGTGCCTTCACCCTTTGAGCTGCAGCAGTTCAAGAAGGCACTCTTCAAAGACAAAAAAGAGATGGGCAATTAATGCCAGCTCTGCCAACGATGCCCACATCCTCAGTCGTGTTCTTATTAAATTTTGCCAAGTGCTCAAAAATGGGATTAGAATAGTTGGGTGGTTTCTCTTTGAGCAGCTCAGACTCAATGGGCCAAAGGGCCTTTTTCTGTGCTTTGGATGTCAATGACTCTGTGACTATAAATCTGAGCTCTGATTTATTTTTAATTTAACAAGGTTGCAAAGGAGCGGCACATCAAAGCAGAAAGCTGTACAGTTTACAAGGTTCTGAATGCTAGGGAAGTAGATTGCAGCAACACACTGGAAGATGAGTTGGATACTGAACTTCCTGGGCAAGCCATCATTTACCGACCTGCTCGACAGTCCATTTATGGCATCCTTCTAGCCGAACGAAGTAAGCATTTCTGCCCATACTCTGAATGTTCTAAAGATTGACAACACTGAAAGGTAGAGCAGTGAGCTTTTGATCGATCTTGTATTTATACCTGCTGATAGAAATAACAGCCTCCGTGAAGCTACTAAGCCTGGCGATGCAAAGATGTTGAATTATCGTGCACATATACATCAACTTGAGCCCCCAGGTTAATAACTGTGGGATGAATCTTCAATGTGCGGCTCTTAGGGGAATTTGGTCATTAAATGGGGTCAGTTTTATCATCAGAGACATCAGGGGAGCTGAAATTAGTTTGCTTTTCTCACACAATCCCAGCATGCCAGTTCCCCTGATGTCACTTGCTCATTTAAACAGACCACTAAGAAAACCACGGAAATAAATGCTCAGAATCCAAATAACCATGGTGTACTTAGTGGTTTGGAGAAGAGGGTTAAGGTTCTTGGGTTCTCCATCTTTTTAATTCCTTATCTTGCACAAAATTTCCAGGTTTGCATGTCTCAGCTAGGTCTTTGTGCTCTTCCCTTCTACAAAACCATATACAAATTATGTAAAAAATTTTCTGCATAGTGAAAAAGCTACGTGATAAGTCAGTGCACTATTGCACTTCTCTCATTTATTTTCCAGTTTTTTAATATTTTTTCTGCCCTTTTAATTTATTTTTTCATGTGATGTGTGTATCACTGGCAGGTTCAGCCTTTGCTGCCCATCCCTAATTGCCCCTGAACTGAGAGGCATTTCAGAGGGCAGTGGGTCTGGTGGAGACCAGACCAGATAAGGATAGCAGATTTTAAGTTTAAGTTTATTTATTATTGTCATAAATAGGCTTACGTTAACACTGCAATGAAGTTACTGTGAAAATCCCCTAGTCACCATACTCCATCGCCTGTTCGGGTACAGTGAGGGAGAATTTTGCATGGCCAGTGTACCTAACCAGCACATCTTTCGGACTATGGAGGAAACTGGAGCACTCGGAGGAAACCCATGCAGATATGGAGAGAATGTGCACACTTTGCACAGACAGTGACCCAAGCCAGGAATTGAACCCGGGTCCCTGGCACTGTGAGGCAACAGTGCTAACCACTGCGTCACCGTGCCGGAACCAGATGGGTTTTTCCGACAGTATTTCATTACTGCACCGCGTCTTGAATTCCAGATTCTAAAAAACCATTTAATTTTAAAGCTGCCACAATGGGATTTGAACCCATTTCCCCGGAGCATTAGCCCGAGCCTCTGAATTACCAGTCATGTGATGTTGCCACAATACCATTATCTCCCTTTTGTAAGTTTCCTTCCAAGTCACTCACCATCCTGACTTGGAAATATATTGCTCACTGTCGCTGGGTCAATATCCTGAAACTCAACGGCACTGTGGGTATACCTATACCACATGGACTGCAGCAGTTCAAGAAGGCAGCTCACCATTGCATTCTCAAAGCAGTTAGGGGTGGGCAAAAATGCTGGCCTAGTCAGTGAAGTCCACATCCCTTGAATGAGTAAAAAAGAAAATCACAGACAGTATGAACTCTCTGCTTCTTCACCCAAATGACCATTCTTAGAATCAGAGAGCCATCCAACCCAGAAGTGATAACAACAACATAGCATCTTAAATGTGGCAAGATTCTTAGCAAGAGAATCATTAATAAAAAACTGACATCCAGCCACACAACCAAATATCAGGACAGATGATCAAAAATTTGATAACACCAGGTTAAAGCCCAAGAGCTTTACTTGGAATCACAAGTTTTCAGAGCGCTGCTTCTTCCTCAGTGCTCCGAAAGCTTGTGATTCCAAATAAACCTGTTGGACTTCAATCTGGTGTTGTGAGACTTCTTACTGTGCCTGCCCTCGTCCAATTCCCCCACCTCCACATCATAAAAGTTTGATCAAAGTATTGAAAACTATTTATTTCCTGATATTTTTCATTTCTCTCTCCTCCTCTTTGTCTTCCTCCTTATCATAAGTCATGGTCAAGTATGGATTGATGCGCAGTAGGTATCCTTCATTGCCTTGTCTATGTGTTGATTGGCTTGTTGCCCAGCCCTGAACTCTCCTATTTATCCTCACTCTGTTCCATACGTATCCAATGCCAATGGGTTATTGAATGGTAATCAGTAGGTGGAGCAAGATGACACATGGTTAGCACTGCTGCCTCAGTGCTAGGGACCCGGATTCGATTCCTGGCTTGGGTCACTGCCTGTGTGGAGTTTACATGATCTTCCCATGTCTGCATGGGTTCCTTCGGGTGCTCCAATTTCCTGCCAGAGTCCAAAAATGTGCAGGTTAGGTGGATTGGCTAAATTGCCCCTTAGTGTCCCAAGATATGTAGGTTAGGGATTAGCAGGGTAAACGTGGGATAACAGGGATAGGGTTGGGGAAGGGCCTTGGTAAGCTACTCTATCAGAGAAAGTCATTGCAGATTCAGTGGGCTGAATTGCCTCCTGCACTGTAGGGATTATGTGGATTCCTGGCCTATGTTCTTCTCTTCTTGGCCTCTTTGACTCACTGTCCTAACTAGTTGATCCATCAGGGAAGCTTCAAGAGTGATC
Source organism: Carcharhinus amblyrhynchos (assembly GCF_965287045.1). Classification (NCBI taxonomy): domain Eukaryota; kingdom Metazoa; phylum Chordata; class Chondrichthyes; order Carcharhiniformes; family Carcharhinidae; genus Carcharhinus; species Carcharhinus amblyrhynchos. Next base: position 79,324,982 of record NC_137335.1, on the reverse strand, counting down.
TTTCTCATGCAGTTTCTGATTAATGGCGTAGGCTTCAACCTTTGCAGGCCAGTGGGGAAGAGAAGGATCAGTGTCTCATTAGACAGCTCTTTCAAAGTACCAGCACAGGCTCAAGGAGCAGAATGGCCTCCTGCTATGATTAACTTACTTGAGTCAAATATGCACTGCTGTTCTGATTTAACCTCCTGTGGTCCCAGCACACACTGTGGCTCAGGAATGGGATTATTAGGCTCACTCTTTCAGAGAGTTGGCACAGGCATGCAAGACTGGATGACTTCCTTCCACAATACAAAATTCTATGAAGATGTGTTCAGGTCAGCTAAGAGAGAACATCCGATGACAGTTGATAATTCTGTTTGAATTTCTTTGCATCTAGATGGCCAACCTGAAGCTGCCAAGCCTTGTCCCATGGTAAAGGAGTGGTTTGTTTATCCGGGTAACAGGCTCCGGCAGCCAGATCTTGTGCCAGCTTTACCACCAGAGCTACCAGGTACCACCCTCATTACCTTTATCCGTTTCGGCAATTTACGCAGGCAGTAGCATTGATGTAGCACCTTTTATGTTGTCAGGACAACACAACACTCTTTACAATGAACAAAGTGCTGAATTACAGACCTTATTGTAATGTAGGGAAACGCAGTGACTGCCTTATACACTATAAAATCCCACAAACTACAAGGAAATTAATGATCAGTTAATCAATTTTAGTGGCGTTGGTTGAGGGATAGTTGACACTGTTATAAATCACTGCTCATTCACTAAGCAAAGGAGGAATCTGGAGCCAGTCTTCCTTTAACATAGGTTTAATTACCAAACACAGGGAACACAGGCAGAGACTCCTCCTACCTCGTCCCCTGCCCCCCACTTCAGCTTTTCTATATACTTAAGCATAATGCCCGAACCTTTCACCAAGTAGTAACAACTTCTCTCAGTTACAACAGGAGCATGCACTTCATTGTGACAGATCTGCAACAATAACAGACACATCTAGCTGTGCTGAACCTAACCTGGGAAAGCTTGATGCCAACACTGACTGAAGAATCTGGAGAAATGACCTATTTGCTTCACTCAAAGGGTGGTGAATCTCTGGAATTCTCTGCCCGTTGAAGTGGTGGAGGCTGCCTCGCTAAATATTTTTAAGACGCGGGTTGATGGGTTTTTGATAAGAGAGGGGATTAAGGGTTATGGGGAGAGGGCGGGAAAGTGGAACTGAGCCACGACAGATCAGCCGTGATCTTATTGAATGGCGGGGCAGGCTCGAAGGGCTAGATGGCCTACTCCTGCTCCTATTTCTTATGTTCTTATGTGATGCACAAATCGTAGGGCTGGGCGGGAAATGGCACTGGATGGGGATTTTCATGGGGCCCAGTGAGAGAATGATAAATCATCTTATTTTCAGCATTTCCAACAGTATTAATTATAATCCATGCATTGTAACCTCTCCCCAGTTTCTGGAAAGGAAGTCTGACAATTGAGATGAAGAAGAAATACTGTAGCTCTGGGAATGTAAAATGAAAGTAGATAATGCTGAAAATAAGCTGCAGGTCTTGACAGCTTCAGAAAGGAGAGTGGGGTTTTAACAAAAAGCTAACCTTTCTGGGCTGAGATCCATGGTCAGATCCCAGGGGTCCCATTGCTGAACGTTAACCCGTCCTTTCAGTTTACAGATGCTGACAGACCTGCTGTGTATTTCCGGCACGTTGTTTTCATCTGAGTGCTCCTAGAGAGAATGTTCTCTAATTATCAAATAAAAAGAGCTTTTTGAGATGTTGCCCTCGTCACTGACCTCTGTAAGCTTGGAAAATTCTGCTCCATTTGGCAGTGGTGGGGAAGGGTGGGGGGGGATGGGGCACGGGGGTAGTTCACAAGCAGACGTCTGCACGTGTGCAATCTCCTGCAGGGCCTTAAAGGATGGCAGGAACCCTGAATGATTTTTCCTTCTCTACAACAGGGGCGCTGAAGCTGATTTCAGTGGCCTTATTACGAATCGGGCTGTGGTCAGTTAACTTGGCACAGAGCACGAATTGGCAGAGCCTTCTGTGCTGTCTGCATCAGGGCAGCTTCCATCTGCGCCTTTTTGCCATTCCTTAATATAACGAGAAGGGAATCGTCATTTCTGATGCAGGAATTTAACTGCTACCTAAAAGCTGTCTGGTTGCACTAATGGTGCTAGATTAAAGTATGTTTAAAGCTTCTAAAGCTGGTGGTAGCCTAAGCCAAATATTTTCTTTGCAGGAGGAATTCCAGATCTACAAACCTTGTGGCTGACAGATGAGCCGGAGGTTCAGAAGTTACGTTACTGCACGTTTCTCGCATGTTTTGGCCTACAAGATTTTGTTGAGGAGTTACTTCCTCTAGAGCTTCCCACTGCTGCTGCTGTTTGCTGCCTACTGATCTATATTATGCTGCAGGTAGGGAGACACGCTTGCTCCTTTTTATGGCCTTCATGATTTAGTGAACAGATAATGATTTCCTAAATGTCAGTGCAAATCCTACAGCCTAGTTCCAAAAATAAAAATTCAACTGCCAAATCAGGTGGGGGAGAGTTAGACCTGGCAGGAGCAGAGAGAGAGAGATTAAAAGGGTAGAGTTAGAGTTGGCAGGAGGGGGGAGAGAGACTAAAAGGGAGGTTAGACGTGCAAGAGGGGAGAGAGAGACTGAAAGGGGGAGAGTTAGACTTAGAACCATAGAACCCTACAGTGCAGAAAGAGGCTCTTCGGCCCATCAAGTCTGCACTGAACACAATCCCACCCAGGCCCTAACCCCATGTCCCTGCATACTATACCCACCAATCCCTCTAACCTCCACTACCCTGGATACTAAGGGGCAATTTCTTAGCATGGCCAATCAACCTACCCCGCCACATCTTTGGACTTGGCAGAAGGGGAGAGAGTAAGACTAAAACTAGAGAGTTAGACCAGCAGGGAGGGAGAGAAAGACTGTGGAAGGCGGGGATGAGACTGGAAATGAAAAGATAGAGACACCTCGCGAGTACAAGGTGCGAAGCAGGAAAGTAGCTCATGATCAGCTAATGGGAAGGAGGAGACTCTTTGAGGAAGACATACTTATGGTTGACCAAGATGAAAGCTCTCCCAAGAGCCTTACGATAAATGTAGCAAGCAATATTGTGGTTCCCCACTGCCACAAAACGAGAAACTAGAAGTAAATTGAAGCAGTGAGAGACAGACTACACTAGGAGCCGTCAGTATGAGTTCTGGTCGCCTCATTACAGGAAAGATGTGGAAGCCATAGAAAGGGTGCAGAGGAGATTTACAAGGATGTTGCCTGGATTGGGGAGTATGCCTTATGAGGATAGGTTGAGTGAGCTTGGCCTTTTCTCCTTGGAGATACGAAGGAAGAGGGGTGACCTGATAGAGGTGTATACGATGTTGAGAGGTATTGATCGAGTGGATAGTCAGAGGCTTTTTCCCAGGGCTGAAATGGTTGCCACAAGAGGACACAGGTTTACGGTGCTGGGGAATAGATACAGAGGAGATGTCAGGGGTAAGTTTTTCACTCAGAGAGTGGTGGGTGCGTGGAATGGGCTGCCAGCAACGGTGGTGGAGGCGGATTTGATAGGGTCTTTTAAGAGATTTTTAGATAAGTACATGGAACTCAGTAAGATAGAGGGTTATAGGTAAGCCTACTAATCTCTAAGGTAGGGACATGTTCGGCACAACTTTGTGGGCCGAAGGGCCTGTATTGTGCTGCAGTTTTTCTATTGAACTATCTGCTGGGAGACCTCCATTCTTCGGAATGAGGTAGCAGAGAGCATCAGATAATTTAAAAAGGGCTTTTGAAAAACTGAGAACGTGACAAAATATTTTATAGGAGACAAGTAAAATCAGTCTTCGAAGGGGAATGTCTGATGGAAGTGAATTGAATCTGAATGTCCTGAAATAAAAACAGAAAATGCTGGAAAATCTCAGCAGGTTTAACAGCATCCATAGAGAGAGAATAGAGCCAACATTTCAGGTGGATGACTTGAAACATTGGCTCTATTCTTTCTCCACAGATGCTGTCAGACCTGCTGAGTTTCTCCAGCATTTTCTGTTTTTGTTTCAGATTCCAGCATCTGTAGTATTTTGCCTTTATCTTAATGGATATGTGAGAAATTGAAGGAGTGTGCTGAAGATTGTGAGTTGGCCTAAAATGTGAGCTTGCTGTGTGAAGAGATGGAGGAGTATCTGAAAACATGAAGGTTAATCTAATTTCAGTCAATTATATATGAACTGAGAATCCCCAAATGGTTTGCGGTCGGACTTGGTAAATATAATCGAGGACTACTTCATGAGCGAATGTGTTAGGAAAACCTCAAGAGGTGGTGTGAACCTTAACTTGTTGATGTTAAGTGATCCAGATAAGAACATAAGAAATAGGAGCAGGAGTAGGCCTTCTAGCCCTTCGAGCCTGCCCCGCCATTCAATAAGATCATGGCTGATCCGAAGTGGCTCAGTTCCACTTTCCCACTTTCTCCCTATAACCTTTAATTCCCTTGCCTATCAAAAACCTATCTACCCATGTCTTAAATATATTTAGCGAGGTAGCCTCCACCACATCAACGGGCAGAGAATTCCAGAGATTCACCACCCTTTGAGTGAAGAAGTTCCTCCTCAATTCCGTTCTAAACTGCCCCCCCTTTATCTTGAGGCTGTGCCCTCTAGTCCTACTGTCCTTTCTGAGCAGGAAGAATCTCTCCACCTCTATCCTATCCATCCCCTTCATTATCTTATACGTCTCTATAAGATCCCCCCTCATCCTTCTAAATTCCAACGAGTACAAACCCAGTCTATTCAGCCTCTCTTCATAGTTCAACCCCCTCATCTCCGGTATCAGCCTAGTGAACCTCCTCTGCACTCCCTCCAAGGCCAAAAGGCCAAAATATCCTTGTGCAAGGATAGCGCAGATATTGTGCAGATAGCCTGCAGGAAATGGAAGTCATGGAATCCCTACAGTTCTGAAGGAGGCCATTCAGCCCATCAAGTCTGCACTGATCACAATCCCACCCAGGCTGTATCCCCTTAACCCCACATATATACCCCAGCTATTCCCCCTGACACTATGGGGCAATTTAGCATGGCCAATCAACCTATCCCACAAATCATTGGACTGGGAGAAAACCGGAGCACCCATTTGAAAATCTACGCACACATGAGGACAATGTGCAAACTCCGTACAGACAGTGACCCAAGGCTGGAATTGAATCCGTGTCCCCAGCCCTGTGAGGCAGCAGGACTACCCATAGTGCCACTGTGGCACCCTTGGGAGATAGTCATTACAGAATGGTCAGATCCAGCATCATCACCGGGTAGATTGGAAACAGTTCAGCATTATGCCTATGAAAGAAAGAAAGACTTGCATTTAGATAGTGCCTCTCACAACATAGCAATCTCAGAGCTGATTACAGCTAATGAAGTACTTTTGAAACGTATTCACCATTGAATTGTAGGGAACCTGACAGCCAGTTTTGTGAACAGTACGGTCCCAGGAATGGCAATGTCATAGAGTCATGGAGGGTTTCAGCATGGAGACAGGACCTTCAGCCCAACTTGTCCATGCCGCCCCTTTTTGTAACCGCTAAGCTAGTCCCAATTGCCCATGGAGTGCAGAGGAGGTTTACTAGGCTGATACCGGAGTTGAGGGGATTGAGCTATGAGGAGAGGCTGAATAAACTAGGCTTGTACTCGTTAGAGTTTAGAAGAATGAGGGGAGATCTCATTGAGACGTATAAGATGATGAATGGGATGGATAGGATAGAGGTGGAGAGACTCTTCCCGCTCAAAAAAGACAGTAGGACTAGGGGGCACAGCCTCAAGATAAAGGGGAGGCGGTTTAGAACGGAGTTGAGGAGGAACTTCTTCACTCAAAGGGTGGTGAATCTCTGGAATTCTCTGCCCGTTGAAGTGGTGGAGGCTGCCTCGCTAAATATTTTTAAGAAGCAGGTTGATGGGTTCTTGATAAGAGAGGGGATTAAGGGTTATGGGGAGAGGGCGGGAAAGTGGAACTGAGCCACGACAGATCAGCCATGATCTTATTGAATGGCGGGGCAGGCTCGAAGGGCCAGATGGCCTACTCCTGCTCCTATTTCTTATGTTCTTATGTTCTTATGTTCTTATAAGAACATAAGAAATAGGAGCAGGAGTAGGCCATCCAGCCCTTCGAGCCTGCCCCGCCATTCAATAAGATCATGGCTGATCTGTCGCTGCTCAGTTCCACTTTCCCGCCCTCTCCCCATAACCCTTAATCCCCTCTCCTATCAAAAACCCATCAACCCGCGTATATCATACCCATACCCATCTTACCCATGTAACTGTCTAAACGCTTTTTAAAAGACAAAATTGTACCCACCTCTACTTGTACCTCTCGCAGCTTGTTTCAGACACTCACCACCCTCTACAATCACCTTGGCTTCTGTCACCAATCGAATTTTGTATCCATTTAGCTACCTCACTGTGAGATTTAATCTTATGCAACAACCTACCATGCGGTACCTTGTCAAAGGCTTTCCTGAAGTCCATATATAGTCAGATAATCTGTTTTTTTAATGATGTTGATCAAGGTATAAATTTTGGCTGGACAACCAGGAATAATGCGTGGGATCTTTAACAACCCCCGGAGCAGGTAAACGGGGCTTCCGTTTAACATCTCATCTGAAAGTATCATCTGACAGTGCAGCATTTTCACAGAACCATACTGGGATGCCAGCCTTGATTTCTGTCTTCAAACGCCAGAGTGGGATCTGAACCCAATGTTCAAAAGGTGTTTTATTTTTTGTTCCAGGTAAGCACCATCTGTCAGGAGGACCTGGATGCATATTTAGCTCAGTCTGTCTGTATCCGGGACAAGTCAGCTAACTACCTTGCTCAGATACGGGTAAGTGATTCACTCTGCTCATCTGCTTGACCCTGATAACTTCCAATATGCCTTTCCTGATTCTTAGGGCATAACAGGGAGTCCAGTAACTGTGCCATCACCAAGCACATAAATATATTGCTACACTCACCTTTATATAAGCCTATCACAAAATTAAACTTGATATCAAACCAGAACTTCAGTCAGACATGGCCTTTGTCATAAACTTATCTTTGACACATCAAATAGTGCAATATATCAAAGGAACAATATAAATGAGTTACCAATACTAATAGCATACAAGGCTGTTCAAAAGGGAGTAGTGCATATCCTTTCAATAGTTGGCATGAATCTTGTTAATACCTCCTACCATTAACTGGGTAATTCACCGCAGGGTTTGCTTCCACCCAGTGAAGTTAAGGCAACATACATATTTGGCCTTCTCTACCTCTGTACATCTGGATCCCCTACTGCAATTTATTGGATTAAATAACATCCCTGTGTGTCCCTCTCTCATCAAGATGTTGAAGAGCTTGGCATCTTACCATTTATCAGTAGCAGCACTGGCCATGATTGAGGACAGACATAGAGTCATACAGAACAGAAACAGGCCTGTCAGCCCATCTGCCAACCATCAAATGCCTTGTACAGTGGCACAGTGGTTAGCACTGCTGCCTCAAAGCACAACGGACCCAGGTTCGATTCGCGGCTTGGGTCATTGTTTGTGTGGAGTTTGCACATTCTCCCCACGTCAGCGTGGGTTTCCTCCGGGTGCTCCAGGTTCCTGCCACAGTCTGAAAGACATGCTGGTTAGGTGCATTGACCATGCTAAATTCTCCCTCAGTGTACTCGAATAGGTGCCATAGTGTGGACACTAGGGGATTTTCACAGTAACTTCATTGCAGTGTTAATGTAAGCCTAGTAGTGACACTAATAATTAAACTTTAAAACCTATCTATACGAATCCCATTTACCAGCACTTGGATTAGTATAGATTTCAGATTAGGTTTGCAAGCTTTTCCAAGTGAATGTGACTACTGAACCTGCATCATTTCCCTGACCATCCACTTAACTTGTTACATTGCAGTCCATCTTCACAGCAGTACTCGATAGCTACTAAAATTCGCCTTCAAATGGCCATCTACTCATTGGCCCCGAGAAGTTTGATGGAAGGAGCTTAAAAGAGTAGTGGAACAAATTGATTTGAGAGTACAATTATACCAATCAATTACAAGTCCATTAAAAAAAACAACAAAACATTTTCAGGAGTTGGGGGAGGCCTTTGCAGCAACGGAGGCAGCCCACCATTGGGTGTCAGCGAAATCTTCCAGTCCCACCTATGTCAGCAGGTTTCCCTTTGCTTGTGACCTCTGCTGCTGAGAAACCTGCAGCGGGGCTCGCTGTGGTGGGACTGGATGATCCCATTGGTGGGAATGGCTGGAAAACACAGACCAGGGTTTATTTCTAGCAGGATAAAATGAAAAGTAGAGAGGTTATGCTAAACCGCATGTACTTATCTTGCTAATCTCCCAGACACTAAGGGTCAATTTAGCATGGTCAGTCAACTTAATCTGCACATTTTTAGAGTGTGGGAGGAAACTGTAGCAGTTGGGGGAAACCCATGCAGACATGGGAAGAATGTGCAGACTCTATACAGTCATCAAAAACTGGAATTGAACTGGTCCCCTATGCTGTGAGGCAGCAGTGCTAACCACTGTGCCACGGTGCTGCTCACAAACCTCTTTAGAAGCTTGGTTAAACCACACCTGTGAGTTGTACTGTTTACAATTCCAATCACCGTGTATAAAAAAGTAGCACTGACAAGAGTACAGGAAAGATTTATAAGGGGATACTAGAACACACAAGAATGGTTAAACAGAGTGGTTCCCTTTGATAGAGTAGACCCAGAGAAAATGTTTCCACTTGTGGGGAAAAGCAAAGCTAAAGACCATCAATATAAGATAGTTACCAAGAAATCCAGTGAGGAATTCAAAAGGAAGTTCTTTACCCAGAGAGCGGTGAGAATGCGGAACTCGCTCACACAAGAAGCAGTAGTTGAGTTGAACTTCAGGGAAGCTAAATGAGCACATGAGGGAAAAAAGAGTAGATGGAAATTTTTTGGAGTTAATTGAGGAAGTACGGGAGGAGACTTGATGGGAGCACAAATGCCGGTATGCATTGTTTGACTGAATGGCCTGTTTCTGAGCTGTGTGTTAGGTAACATTGGAAGAGGTAGAATTGGAAAATACAGAGGAAGTCTTTCCTATTACTGACCAGAAAAGAATGATTGTTGTTAAAGCCTGGTTGATTCTTCCGTGAACAGAAACTATGAGTTCTGGCCTATAGTCCTACTCTATATAGTTGACTTAAATGCTATTGAAGTAGCCTAGCAAGCCACTCACATGACAATCATGGTGGCTTCCTTTTTCTCTTACCTTAAGACAATCCTTAAAACCTACCCTCAGCTGATGTAAAGTCATCATATATGTCTCGGTGTCAAATCTTGTTTGATAATGATAATGCTTTGATAAGAACTCTGGGAAGTTTTAATATATGAAAGTTACTATATAAATCCAAATTGTTTTTGTGGGGTTGGGCAATTAATGCAACTTTGCTCATATAAGCAACATCCAGAGACCAAGTGAATAACATGCCCTACCACATATGCCCCATCACATACGTACACATTGTCCTGCATTGAATGATGCCTTCCTCCCCTCATCCTCATACTTACAGCACATAGGAGCTAATTGGGAGTAGAATGTAATACTGCTCGACCCATTCACCCAACCTTAGGGGATTTATGTACCTTTTTTCTGTGACCATAAAGTGCGGCTTCTTCAAACTGATCTGGATTTAATTGGAGAATTGGGACTGGAGAGGCCAGCGCATTTCTCGAAACGTTGGCACAGCGCTCGGTGTGTGCTCATTGCAGACTTGCATTGCTTCATATTCACATTGTGCTAGACCTCAGACATCTGAATTGCAGTCACAGAGCCAGGATGCCAGTGAGTTTGTACTCATTTGGCAAACGAGACTCCTGTGTTGTCTGCAGACTCGTGTGGAGGATAAATGGCATGAGTAACATAATGGAACTAATTGGATAGCTCTTTCAAAGAGGTATGACAGGCTGAATGGCCACTTTCTGCTCTGTGTGATGTGGACTTGCTGTACAATAGGGCTTGTACTTGCCCCACTAGTTTGGGGGGGAGCTTAATATGGAATTGGGGCTACACGACTCTGACACTGCAGACAGATGACTAGTCTGACACAGGAGTACTGCACAATGAGTGGGTACTTTGCAAATCAGTCACTGAGCAGTCATTCAGCACACTTTCTAAATGCCTTTGTGGTTAGCTGTGTTTGAGTCAATAAGCTGTGCTTCAGCTGTTATTGCTAATCATTAGGTAAAGTGCTGTTACTGGAATTTTGAAAATGTAAACGCTGCTTCATGTGGGATTGTTAACCTGTTTCAGCTTGGGTAAGCTGTCTCAGATATAACCTGGCCCTGCAGGAACCCAAACGAGATGGCTCTGAATGTCTCAAAACAGCTCTGTTAAACCCCCAATAGCCAAGACCCGTTAATAAAACCTGTCTGCAACATCTAAATCTGGCAGCTTTGTGTGCTTGTTATACACAAAACGGATGCGACTATGAACAGAGCACTGCAGTAGCTTCTAATTTATTTCCCTTTGCTTGCGAAGGTTGACCATTTTACTTGTTTTGAGGCAGCCAGGAGAACTGGAAGAAGCAAGGCGGCTGTTGTAAGGTGTAACTAGCAGAGTTGGTTAATTATCCAGAACTTGCAAGGTATACACCAGGCCCTCATTAAAAGGCCTGCAGTTGAGAGCGTGGTTTTTGTTGTAAGGCAGCTGAACTTTGACTCCTGACTCCTTTTCTCATACTGTGTTACGGGGCAGTTGCTATAGCGCACACGACTCATTATAACACACACAATGCTTGCCTCCAGAGGACTGTTGCTGTTGGAGTGAAGACAGATGAACAGCGAACGCTGTACATCCATTGTACATACCAAATACGGCAGTGAAGTAGCAGAATGTAGTTTTGAACCTGCTTGTGAAATATGCTTTAAGGTACCGACGCTTAGTTCAGACTATGTCATGTTTCTGTCTTCTACCATTGGGATTCCACATCCTGTTTTTTTTATTATTAAGGTGCATTTAATTGGTATGTTTTAGTGCTGGAAATGTAGGTTTTTCTTCCCCCCCCCACCTCCCCCCCACTTTAATTTAAGAAAAAAGCAAATCCTTTCATTAGCAAAATTTGCCCCTTGCAATCCCTCATTTGAACTGCAGACATTCCATCGTGCTAGAGTGGGTAATTTATAATGAGGACATCCTGCTGTTCAAGGGAAATGCTTCTCATTAAGGAATCTGACAGTGGCTGGATAGATCTGGATGTACCGGCACTGGTTATTGGCAGTACCTGCTAAACAAAAAAAAACCTGATCCTCTTTGAAGAACCACTGCAAAACAATAGTTAAACAATGCCTAAGAGGTCCAAGCGAGTGATTAAAGAGGCTCGGAAGGGCTGCTTGTGTAGCATGGGTGGGGCTGGCAGTCAGTGAGACAAGCATCTGATTGCCCTTTGGAGCAGGCCTGTGTCTGCAGCAGCAGGTGTTGCCTGAGGAAGGGCGCAGTCTTGCAGTAAACCAGGGGAGGAGGGGGAGGGGAGGCAAGCGTCCTGGGACACCTGCCTGTCATCTGCCAGCAGTCTCGGGCACCTGCCGGCAGGGTGGCTGTGGTGGGGGAGGGGGAGGAGGGATGGGGGGCTGGGATGGGGTGGGAGGGGTAGCTGTTGACCATTGTTGCAGGTGGCCTGGAATGCATCAACAACAGTATTACATCTGCTGCAGGTCTGATGCACCTGTCGGGGTGGGAGATCCAGTCATTGTTTGCAGACTTGGCAAGTGTTGCATCTGCCCAGGGTTTGTGCTATTTCCAGCTCTGGAGAGACAGCTGGCTGCAGTTCAGGGGATGCTCGGAGCTCAGTCAGTATCTGTCCCGCTGCCGATAATGAACGCGACTCCCAGCTCCTGGATTAGACCTGCATAAACACTCCCAGGGAATTAAATGTTAATGACTTTCGTAAGCAAGTGAAAGCCGTACTTCCCTAATAGAAAGTGATGGCTTTTTGTCTAATCGCTATATTGTCAGCGGATATTGTTGCAACAATCCTGCACCAGCCTGCTATCAAAATAAAAGGTGCATTAACGCTGAAGGTGGTGGGTAAAGCAGAGTTAATCCTCAGCTCAGCCTGGGTAAGTGATTAAACAAATTGCAAAATCACCTGAAGACTAAAACAGGCAGCACAGAAGAGACCATTCAGTCCATTGCATCATTACTGGCTGTTTGAAGGATCTGTCGAATTAATCTAATTCTTTTCTCTGCCCCCCACTTATTGTTTTCTCTTATTCATGCTAAACCGTATGCCCTTAACATACCAATCTAGTTTCCTTCACTACTGCTTGTACCACCCTTTCCAGATTATGGAACTCCCTCGGTTAAAATAAATTCTTTACATCCCCTCCGATTCTTTTGCCAGTTACCTTAAAACTCTGGTTATCCATCAGGCTGCCATGGAAACAGTTTGTCTTAACAAATCCCCACACCGCTTGGGACAGTTCTAATGAATTTGCCCAATGCAGAATTTATATGTTAACTTTATTATTTACTCCAAATATTGGCAGCAGCAGGACGTTGCTTGGCCATCCTCTTTAAGCTGACGAATGCAGCACTGGTTACAAAACAAACTCCTTAAGGTTAGTGCCTGCTTACATTTGCTAGACCAATCACGCATCTGAAAGTTCAGCAGTGTAAACATAAACAGGGCTATTTACCATAAAACATTCATTGAATGTAGCTAAACCAGTTTTTCAACCTCGTGTTATTTGAAGTGTCCAGTCCAGGCCACATCTATGGGCTAGCTGCCCTGCTGTACTAACATTCGAGCTGAAAAGATATGGATTTAACCATTACTTTGTCCCAGGATGAAATATAACTTTTATTGGAGCTTTTGTGGGAGAGTTAATTGGGAAAGGTAGCAATCGGCTCCCAACTCACAGGCAATGTTCCAGTTTTGTGATCCGACAAGGGAGTTACACCACATGGGAGCAAAAACAGGAAATTCCAGTACACACGAATTCAAGTCAATGATCATGCACGTAGCTTATCCAGGCCTCTAATGCACATATCATGTGCATGCATTTTACTGCTCATAGCTTAAAGTTAGAACATTACCCCCCCCCCCCCCCCACCCCCACCAGTATCCCAAATCTGGGGCTTGTAGTTGTACAGCTGTGATTTATTCAACTCACTGGTGTGCACAGTGATTTCTTTACTGTGATTGCAATAATATTAATGCCATTTCTAACTATTTTATATATATATATATGTTGACAGTTTTATCCATCAAATTGTTGGTCTCAAAATGGTAAAATGAGCACTTTCAGGCAGTGCTTTCCTGATTTGTTTTTAAAAAATGGTTTGCTCGCATCGCCCCGGTTCTTCTGCCAATTACCTGAAACCTGTGTCCTTTGGTTACTCTTTAAAACGGGCATGTACGAACAGCCCTATCAAATCTCTTAATCTTCTCTGCTTCAAGGAGAACAACCTCAGCCTCTGGAGCCTCTTCAGAGAGTAATCTCTCTCATCTCTGGTGTCTTTCTAATAAGTCTGATAGGCAATTCCATAGAGGTAAAGGAAATGGAAAAATAAGTTCAGAAAATTGCTTTACATTAAGCTGCAAGAGTAGGAAAGGGAGAAAGCTTGAAAACAATAAGCCTTAAGGCTAATGTCACAAAGTTTGCATACTTAGAGCTACTAATGTTTGGAATAATCTTCTAGGCAAAGTAATGGCAGTAAACCCTGGAATCATTTAAAGAATAATTCGATTATTGTTGATAACAGAGACAATTTGTCAAAGCTTTTTGTCTTGCACTCACAGGACAATCATTCGAATACCATTGTAAATAATTAGTGACAGCCATTCGCTGGTTCATTCCTTAGGGCAATGCCTTTACCAATCAGAGTCAAGCCACCTGGCTTAAATTTCATCAGTGTTTCAAATTCATGTACCAGCCATGGGTGTCACTGACTAGACCAATCTTTGTTGCCCATTCCCAATTGTCCTTGATAAGATGGAGGTGAGCTACCTTCTTGACTGCTGCAGTCCCAGGGGTGTAGTACCCACCCCATCTAGCTAACAGTCACCATCAGCTGGTGTATTGTCCATGGCAGTGCCTCTACCAATCAAAGTCCACTTGCTAGCCAATCAGCACTCTTTTCTCATACAGTATAAACTTCTTGTTTCCCCTGACAGTGATACTCTTGCAGTAGTCCTGTTGAGTGGAAGATGAAAAGCTTCGACAAAAATATCTCATTTTTTTCAATAATTGGTTACTTGAATAATTTGATGCTGCAAGGATGTTGGAGTCTTTCTGGAAAGTTAGAATAAGATGGGCCAAATGGCCGTCCCCATCTGTTCGGGCTAAAAAAAGCTCTACTTATAAAGTTAAGCTGCCTTTTCTCTGTTTAATAACAACAACCTGTCTTTAATATAATAAAGCATTCCGTGAAACTTCAGATATTCATCTGCTGGTGGTCCTGTGTATTTTGAGCATTTTGTACTTCTCCATTATTCTAAGACTCCACACCAGCTGGCCTAATGGCCAGCTACAGCCTGGCAGTAAACTTTCAGCATTTCGCTAATCCTTCTGGCTTTGAAAGACCTGGTTTAAAAACAGGTGACTGAACACTAGCTAGCCCAAGGAAATCACGGGCAAGTTTACTCCTGGCTTGCCTCTGTCGGAGCAAAGTCCTCAAGTCTGCGTCAGTCTTGTGAGTGGCGGATTTATCCAATGGTTTTATTCCAGGGTAGCCACACACAGCATTGCAATTCCCAGTGCCAGACTGTGAAATAAAAGTGTCAGGTCATTCATTGTCAACTGTGCGATGATACTCTGTACAGCCCCTTCCACAATCTACAAAGTGTCATTCCAAAACAAAAGGAGCCATTAAGCCCGTCTCATATTTTGTGTTTGTAGAGTAACAAATATCTTGCATCTCTTTCAAGAGAGGAACATATCTGGAGGTCAGGAGCAGAAATAGTTTTGAGCTTTGCAGTTGCACTTCATGGTGCTGTTTGATCTTGCCCCTCTATCCCATCGATATGCGTTACACTTTTGTTATGCACTCCTAGCTACTTATCACCGTTTACCTACCATGTGCAGTGATAGGAGGGGCATTTCTGAACGCACTTAAAAGGAGAAGGAAATCCCAATTGAAAATGAAAGCCCTAAACCCTTCAAAGAAAATGCGAACGGCGGCTTTTATAAGAATGAAGTCTGTGTGTAAAGGAATCCAGTGACCAGCATGTCAGAGGCTGGCTCCTGGGATTAGATGGTAAACTGAGAATGAAGGGAAACTGGATACGTGTATATTTCACTATGCTAACTGCTTTAAACGAAATGAATTGGCTGAAGTTTAATGTGAAAATAGAATGAACTAGCAAAGGAAAGATGTGGTAATAGTTGTGGCTGAATGTGGAAGAGCACTTTGATTCATTAATTCAGGAGTGTGCCTCAAATGACCCTCAATTTGCCCACAGTTGGTCGATATGTAAGCTGACCAATGGATTTGTGATGGGCTTATTTGGATTCCCTGGGACTTTATAGGCAAAGACAGCACCCAGTCTAACAATCCACTTGTACTATCTCAGATGGCTAAGGAAATTTGGCATGTCTGCTACGACTCTCACCAACTTTTACTGATGCACTATAGAAAGTATTCTTTCCCATTGTATCACAGCTTGGTACGGCTCCCGCTCTGCCCAAGACCACAAGAAACTACAAAAGGTTGTGAACATAGCCCAGTCCATCACGCAAACCAGCCTCCCATCCTTCGACTCTGTCTGCACTTCCCGCTGCCTCGGAAAAGCAGCCAGCATAATCAAAGGCCTCACGCTATCCGGACATTCTCTCTTCCCCCTTCATCCATCAGGAAAAAGACGCAGAAGTCTGAGGTCACGTGCTGACCGATTCAGGAACAGCTTCTTCCCTCCTGCCTCCAGACTTTTGAACGTTCTTACACATATTAAGTTGATCTTTCTCTGCACCCTAGCTATGATTGTGACACTATATTCTGCACCCTCCCCTTTCCTTCTCCCCTGTATACTCTATGAATGGTACGTTTTGCACAAGAAGCAATCTTTTTTACTGTATCCCAATATGTGTGACAATAATAAATCAATTCCAAGGATGGATTTTACGGAGTAAAGTCAAATGGGCTGCTCCTCGCTGCCAGCATAAAATAGGGCACAATGTCGTGAGATTGGCAATATAGTGTCATTACACATGTCTCTGAGATTACAGAAGGCGAGTGGATTTTGGAAATTTGAAGCTGTTTTGAATATCAGAATTAACAAACTTTGAGCTTGTTAATGATCCAATCATCTGGAATTCTTTTGTTAGCCGCTGCATTTTCTGGATATCAAATGTAAAAAGATTTGGGAGTGTTTTACAGCAACTGTGATGAGGTGGCACAAGGGTGGAAGGAAAGACTTGACACAGGGACTAGGCTGATTGGAGCAGCGGATTCTGATGGGGAAAGGTGGCAGTGTCTGTATGATTTTTCTCAAGCACTTTAAATTTGTAATCATAACTGACTTCT
Source organism: Carcharhinus amblyrhynchos (assembly GCF_965287045.1). NCBI lineage: Eukaryota > Metazoa > Chordata > Chondrichthyes > Carcharhiniformes > Carcharhinidae > Carcharhinus > Carcharhinus amblyrhynchos. Next base: position 79,308,441 of record NC_137335.1, on the reverse strand, counting down.
TGTTCATGCATGATCCCTTTGCCACATGTCCTGGCCTAGAATCCCAATTGGGGACAGGGCACCCTGGACAGCCACTAATTGGTCATTCAGAGCTTGATTCAATGAGCTCAGACAGTGATTGGAGCAAGCAGACCGTCCATTCTCAATTCTGCCACCCTCAGTCTGTCAAAAAGCTTAAATCCAGCCCAAGGAAAGCCCAGGTTTTAATCCCTGATCTGTGCTGAATCAACTCGGGGCAGCAGTACTGCACAATGCCTCTTAGACTTGGGACACATGGATTAGGAAGAAGAAATTCCTTATTAGGCGTTCCTTTTCCCGGTGACCTCCAGTGGAAAATGCAGACAAGCGGGATGTCTGTTGGGAATGGGATCAGGCTCATCCATGAATTATAGAATCACAGAATACTACAGTGCAGAAGAGGCCCTTCGGCCTATCGAGTCTGCACTGACGCATGAAAGGCCCTGATCTGACCACCTAATCCCACTTGTCAGCACTTGGCCCAAAACCTTGAATGTTACGGCGTGCCAAATGCTCATCCAGGTACTTTTTAAAGGATGTGAGGCATCCCGCCTCCACCACCCTCCCAGGCAGCACATTCCAGACTATCACCACCCTCTGGCTAAAAAGGTTTTTCCTCAAATCCCCCCTAAACCTCCCACCCCTCACTTTTAACTTGTGGCCCTTCGTAACTGACCCTTCAACTAAGGGGAACAGCTGCTCCCTATCCACCCTGTCCATGCCTCTCATAATCTTGAAACCCCACCGTGACGGATAGCTGGCTAACACACTCTCTTTTGTCCAGATCATCATGTGCAGAATGAATGGCCACTTGAAGAGGGAGAAATTAGGGAATTAAAAAGTTACCGAAAAATAAGGCTAAGGGCGTTATGCAGATTAAGTTATTTCACGTGAATTTTGTAGACCTAAAGCTGATTATATGGCATGGACTTTTCTGCTGATTTTTCCCATGTGAATCTGCATCTCATACTGTACAGGTCAATGAGGATCCTAATTGAAATACAGTACACGTTTAGACACTGGCAATGGGTTTTGTAGCAAATTTGTTAGGACACTGGTATTGTTTTAACTGCTGTCAGTTGAAACTCACAAAGCCCCACTGTCTGTTATCTATAACTCAGCAGACGGAATCCCTTCATTTTGATGTAACGTTAGATGCCTTGCATTTGTCCTATTGTCTTTAGCCTTCTGCAGATCGGTCGCTTTCTCTTCCCACGTGTGGGGAACACTCAGTTTTACTGGGGTTCTGGCTTTTCTTCCTTTGTTTCCTCATTTTGCTCAGAGCTTCACTCGTTTCTTCTGGGAGGAGAGAAGGATACACTTGGCTTGGGAACTTCATTGGAGCCGGGCGCAAATCCTGGACACAGGACTCGATCCCCGGATCCTCCAAACAAATAACTTCTCTGACATTTTGTTTTGCACTGCACATCCGCAAATTTCTGAATAGTCCTTTTTTTCAAAGTCCTCGTCCTCTGTCCTAAAGCATGCGATCCCTGCCTGTGGATTTATTAGCTCCAGTAATGATAATGTAATCGATTTTTATCTTGCCTTACTGTGAGAGCCGGGTCCCCTTTTATTTTCCCTCCCTTCTTGCTTTCAGTTTGCGATTTTATCATTTCTCCACAGAAGGCCTCGAAGTCGGACTGTTCAAAGCGAAGTAGTATCTCTGAGTGGGGATCGACAGGTTCTTATTCAAATTATAGGGATCTGTGACACTATATCTGCTTCCTGCGTTTACAGTGCAAAGACCAGTCTGTGCTGTGCCTGTGATTCTGCTCTTGGGATAAAGGTGGAATAAAAGACAATGCGCCTCTCAAAACATCTCGACGCCAGGACATCGCAAAGCAGTTTATAGGGGTATTTTTGAAGTGTAGTCACTGTTGTAATGTAGGAGACACAGCAGCCAATTGCGCACAGCAATGCAATAATGACCAGATAGTCACAATTGCAGAATTGTTACATTGCAGAAGGAGACCATTTGGCCCATCATGTCTACACCAGCTCTCCAAATAAGCAATCCACCTAGTGCTATTCTCCCACCTTTTCCCTGTAAACCTGCACATTGTTCCTATTCAGGTAACAGTTTCTAACACTTCGATTGAACCTGACTCCACGACACTCTGAGGCAAAGCATTCCACTCACTGTGAAAATAGTTTCCCTCAAATCACATCTGCTTCTTGCCAATTACTTTCAATCTGTGCCTTCCCGTTCTTGATCCTTTCATGAGTAAGAAAACTTTCGCTGTATCTACCCTCTCCAGACCTTCGTGGTTTTGAATACCTCTATCAGATCTGCTCTCAGCCTTCTCTTCTCCAAGGAAGCCCTAACTTTGCCTGTCTATAACTAAAGTTCCTCATCCCTGAGACATTCTCGTGAATCTTTTCTGCATGTTCTTCAAGGCCTTCACATGCTTCCTAAAGTGCAGCCCAAAACTGGTTGCAGGATTCCAGCTGGGGCTGAACCAGTATCTTACACAAGTTCAACATAATCTCTTTGTTCTTTTACTCGATATCTTTATTAACAAATCCTAGATTACTATGTCATAGAATCCCTGTAGTGCAGAAGGAGGCTATTCGGCCCATCGGGTCTGCACCGACCACAATCCCATCCAGGCCCTATCCCCATAACCCCACATATTTACCTGGCTAGTCCCCCTGACACTAAGGGGCAATTTAACATGGCCAACCCGCACATCTTTGGACTATGGGAAGAAACTGGAGCACCCGGTGGCTTTATTAACTAATTTATTAACTTAATTTGTCCGTCAACCTGAAGTTGGTTGATGGACAAATGTGGGCCATGTCACCTGGATGAATTTCCCTGCTTCTTCTAAATAGCGTCGCAGGATACTTTATACCCATCTGAGAGAGCAGACAGATGCCTTGTTGTAAAATACCTTGCAGTGCAGCAGTCTTCCAGTGTAGTTTCTGAATTGCAACTTAAACACATAAGACATAGGAGCAGAATTAGGCCACTCAGCCCATCAAGTCTGCTGTGCCATTCAGTCATGGCTGGTATTTTTCTAATCCCCTTTCTCCTGTCTTTTCCCCATAACCCACATCTCCACATTAATCAAGAACCTATCTATCTGTGTTAAAGACCCTCAATGATCTGGCCTCCGCAGGCTCCTGCGGCATTCCCTCCAACTCAGGTGATTGAGAGAGCTACCTACTGAACCACATTGGACCCTGCCATGTCAGATATAGACCAGATTGAGTAAGGACAGCAGCTTTCCTTCTCTGCTTGGTGATGCCCACTCTGACAGGAAAGAAACAATCAGTGAGACTGTTCAATAATGTTGCAGGGTTTTTAACCAGCACAATACTTTTGATTTGGAGCAGCATGATGGCTCAGTGGTTAGCACTGCTGCCTCACAGCACCAGGAACCCGGGTTCAATTCCTGCCTTGGGTCATTATCTGTGCAGAGTCTGCACATTCTCCCCGTGTCTGCATGGGTTTCCTCTGGGTGCTGTAGCTTCCTCCCACAGTCCAAAGCTGAGTGGGCTAGATGAATTGGCCATGCTAAATTGCCCCTAATGTCAGGGGAATTAGTAGGGTAAATAGGTGGGATTAAGGACTGGAGCCTGGGTGGGATTGTTGTCGATGCAGGCTCGGTGGGTTGAATGGCCTCATGAATTTGATTTGATTGATTACTGTTAACATACAGTGAAAAGTATTATTGCTTGTGCGCTATACAGACAAAGCATACCGTTCATAGAGAAGGAAAGGAGAAAGTGCAGAATGTAGTGTTACAGTCATAGCTAGGATGCAGAGAAAGATCAACTCAATGCAAGATAAGTCCATTCAAGAGTCTGACAGCAGCAGGGAAGAAGCTGTTCTTGAGTCAGTTGGTACGTGACCTCAGTCTTTTTCCCGATGGAAGAAGGTGGAAGAGAGAATGTCTGGAGTGTGTGGGGTCCTTAATTATGCTGTTGCTTTGCTGAGGCAGTGGGCATTATAGACAGAATCAATGGATGGGAGGCTGGTTTACGTGATGGATTGGGCTACATTCACGACTTTTTATAGTTCCTTGCGGTCTTGGGCAGAGCAGGCGCCATACCAAGCTGTGATACAACCAGAAAGAATGCTTTCTATGGTGCATCTGTAGAAGTTGTGAGAGTTTGAGAGCCAAATTTCCTTAGTATTCTGAGAAAGTAGAGGTGTTGATGGGCTTTTTTAACTACTGTGTCGGCTTGGGGGGACCAGGACAGGTTATTGATGATCTGGACATCTAAAAACTTGAAGCTCTCGACCCTTTCTGTTTTGTCCCTGTTGATATAGACAGGGGCATGTTCTCCTTTACGCCTCCTGAAGTCGATGGCAATCGCCTTCGTTTTGTTGACATTGAGGGAGAGATTATTGTTGCCGCACCAGTTCACCGGATTCTCTATCTCACTCCTGTACTCTGGCTTGTCATTGTTTGAGATCCGACCCACTACGGTGGTGTCATCAGCAGACTTGAAAATCGAATTGGAGGGGAATTTGGCCACACAGTCATAGGTGTATAGGGGGTATAGTCGGGAGCTGAGAACACAGCCTTGTGAGGCACCGGTATTGAGAATGATCGTGGAGGAGATGTTGTTGCTGTCTATCCTTACTGATTGTGGTCTGCGGGTCAGGAAGTTCTGGATCCAATCGCAGAGGGAAGTGCTGAGGCCCAGGCCGCGGAGTTTGGAGATGAGTTTTGTGGAAATAATAGTGTTGAAGGCTGAGTTATAGTCAATAAATAGGAGACTGACATAGGTGTCCTCGTTATCTAGGTATTTCAGGATTGAGTGCAGGGCCAGGGTGATAGCGTCTGCTGTGGATCTGTTGCGGTGGTAGGCAAACTGTAGAGGATCCAGGTAGTCCGAGAGGCTGGAATTTATTCATGCCATGACTAGCCTCTTGAAGCACTTCATAATGATTGATGTCAGAGCCACGGGAAGAAAGTCATTAAGGCACCCTGCTTGGTTTTTCTTAGATACTGGGATAATGGTCTTTTTGAAGGAGGGAGGGACCTCAGATTGTTGTAGAGAGGTTGAAGATGTCTGTGAACACCCCAGCCAGCAGAACTGTGCAAGATCTGAGTGCTCGTCCGGATACCCCATCCGGGCCAGTCGCTTTCCGTGAATTAATCTTCGAGAAAGCTGCTCTGACATGTGCAATGGTGACCCCAGATACTGGTTCATCCAGGGCTTCCAGAGTGGAGGGCATGCTCTCGCTGACAGCTTGCTCAAAACGGGCGTAGAATGCACCAAGCTCATCAGGGAGGGGTGCGTTGGAGCCGATGGGTGTAGAGGGATGTGGGCTGAATGCTGGCAACTGGGAATAGCTTAGGAGTTCAAAAAAAGGGTGACTTGAACACCTCAGACCTGGACTTCAGCAAGTGGTGGATATCCCCGTTCATCCATGGTTTCCCATTGGGGAATACACGGATTTGCTTCTTTGGCACACAGTCTTCGACACACTTACTAATGAAGTCAGTTACTGTAGTGGAGTACTCGTTCAGGCTGGTTGCAGAGTTTTTAAATACTGACCCCAAGCAGCCCCATAGGAGATCATCCTTCTGCACTGTTGGGATTCTGTGATTAGAGTCACAGAGGTTTACAGCATGGAAACAGGCCCTTCAGCCCAACTTGTCCATGTCATCCTTTTTTTAACTCTGAAGCTAGTCCCAATTGCCAGCGTTAGGCCCATATCCCTCTATATCCATCTTACCCACATAACTATCTAAATGCTTTTTAAAAGACAAATTTTTGCCCGTCTCTACACCTTCTGTGTAAAAAAAATTGTCCCTCTGGACCCTTTTGTATCTCTCCCCTCTCACCTTAAACCTATGCCCTCTAGTTTTAGACTCCCCTACTCTTGGGAAAAGATATTGACTAGCTGATGTATGCCCCTCATTATTTATAAGATCATCCCTAAGCCTCCTACACTCCAGAGGAAAAAGTTCCAGTGTATCCAGCCTCTCCTTATAACTCAAGCCACCAAGTCCTGGTAGCATCTTCTGCAGTCTTTCTAGTTCAATATTCTTTCTATAATAGGGTGACCAGAACTGTACGCAGTATTCCATGTGTGGCCTTACCAATGTCTTACACAACTTCAACAAGACATTCCAACTTCAATGTTCTCTGATTTCCCTTTAGCCCATAGTATGTGTAGCTCTCCCTTAAATCTGCATATCCTACAACAGTAAAATGACTGTTTCACCTTCCTATCGTGCTATTTTGCAGTTTCAGATAGAGGTAAGCACTGGACTACATTACTGCTGTTACTTCAATTGGCTATGGAGGCAAAACACTGCGATTTGTCAAGTTTACTCCTTTATTTTACTTCAGCGAGAGAGAAAATGTCTTTGCAAATTGTTTTGTGTGCCTTTCTGGCTGTGCCGCTCAAACCTACTTTGACCATTCTGTTAGTATAGATGCTACCAGATGGACCTCTTGCTGATAGTCACTGTTTCGCACAGTGAGTGCAGCGAGTGAATAATTTGCCGTCATTGTCCGGCCATTAACCTTTGACTCTCTTCCTCAGGTGCCCTGTGTTGACTCTCGGGCTGTGCACCTGGCCTCTCTCTTTGTTCGGGGCCTGGCCGTGCTCCTTTCAGCTAATAGTGCCTGTGGGTTTCCATTTAAAATGGTCGACCTGATGCCGTGGAAGGCATTTGATGGGAAGCTTTTCCACACAAAGTACCTGCAGTCTCACAGTGGATGTACAATGGAGGACCTTCTAGAAAATAACGTAGGTCTACAGATGGAGTGTGCATGCTTGACGTGTTTCTCAACTAATGATGGTGGTTTACAGTAAATTGTTTTCCAAAGCAAATACCATCTGGTAACGTGCATGCAAAACCAGTTATCACAAACAAGGTGAACTTAATGATTAATCTCGATGGTACAAACCAGGCCAGCTTCTATCTACGTACGTGAGAAAATAAACTTTTTTACATTTTGTATGTATTTAATATAAGTATGTTCTTGGAAAGGGATAATGTTTTTAAAAAGGTTTGAGATTCCTGCATGTACGTTTTGCCACAGAGCTATTATTAAGGTCTCTATATGATCCAACATTGGATTAAAGGGCAGCTTTGCTAATAATGAGGAATTTTTACTGCAGTCTGCTGTTGTATTTTTTTAAGTTTCTCCCCACATCTGCTGATGGTTCTAGTGTAGGTTTCTACAGATGCTGCGTCATTCATTCTTCACGTATTGGTGTCAACTGAGCTATTCTGACCAAGCAGGGCGTCACACCCTAGCCTCACCTGACATCAACCTGTGTACCTTCTGGCAGGGTTACTGAGTAGCGGTTGAGAGAGAGGGTGCGATTGTTCATGTCTTCCCCTAGCTTAGGGATTGGGTTGGGGGTACGAATGGAGAGGGGGAGGGGGTTTTATCCTGATAGCAGTTCAATCACAATGCCTGCTTTATCTGTGCGCTTGTCACCTTGGGCTGCCAAGTTTGTTTGGCAATTGTGTGTGTTCCTTGTTCCCCATCATTAATTTCCAACTGTCTAGCTTTTAGCCCTCCATTCATCAAAACATTTCTGCAGCTTCCAATCTGCTCAATCCAAAATCCATCTCCATCTTTGTTGACTATATCCCCATTAAAAACCTTCTGCAGCTTGGTCATTCTCTTTGTTATGCCCTCATCTCCACTCCCTTAAGTCCAAGGGACGCACTCGCGGATGTTTATCCATTACAGTCAGTTTAGTCAGTCATTGCCAGATCTGGCTGGACCACTGCAGAAACAGGTTCTGTTGTCCTCTGCTGAAACTATTCCAAAATCATCCTTTAATGCAAAGATAACCCTTAGCTCCCCCTCCACCCCCTGCTCCCCTCCTTCTATCCTCACCTAACCCAAGGTGCTCATGGCCTCCTTTGTCACCAGGATTATGGACATCAGTTGCTGCTGCCACTTCTCTCCCTTTCCCTAGCACCCCCAAACCTAACCTCCTCTAAAGTGCCCCCTTGTCCTTGCCATGAACTTGCATCTTTCTCTAGACTCACCCCTAAATCCCCAAATCTCCTGTGTGTGCTTAGTTTGTCCCTGAGATCCACCCCTTGTTCCCTCATCTCTATTCACATTGAAATACTGACCACCTAACTTCCCTTCCTGGCCTTAAATGCTGATGTTGTTAATGATTTTCTTGTCACAGGACTCATCCTCCCTCTCTCTCAGACTCCCTTTCTCTTTCTCAGCCTCCCTCTCTCTTATCTGTCAAGCTCCCTGTCTCTGTCTGCCTCTTTCACTAACTCACACTCTCTCTCTCCCTATCCTTCAAATCTTCTGCATTAATTTCGCTTACATTTCTCTCCAGAGTTCTTAAATATTTTGTTCCCTCTTAAGTCTCTTTTCCAGAACTCCCCCCAATTAAGTTTCCATCCCTGCCACTAAAGAAAAGAAGTCACAATTTATATGCTATGCAGCTATGATAATGGTAAACTATCCTTCCTCGTCCTCCTTGACCTCACTACATTTCTATTACATCTTCCAAATTCTTCGACCCGGCATCAACTCTGTTGTCGAAACCCGTGTTAAATGTTTTGCTTTTTTAAAATCTGACTACTCCAGTGCTGCCCTAACCAGCCTCATTCTATCCATCTTCCAAAATTTGGCTTATCCAAAACCCTGCTGCCCATATCCTGAGCCCCATTTACCCATCTCCCCTGTGTCCTCTGACCTACATTGCATCCGGTTCACCAGTTCCTTGATTTTAAAATTCTCACCCTTGTTTTCAAATCCTTCCCCCTCCCTCCCTATGTCTGTAACCTCCTCTAACCCTAAAACCCCTCCCAACCTATGCGCTTCTCCAATTCTGTCCTCTTGGATATCCCAATGTTAATCATTCCCATCATTGCCAAGTGTACTTTCAGCTGCCAAGACCCAAACTCAGGAATTTCCTCTCTGCCACCCTCTACCTCCCCGCTACTCTCTACCTCCCCTCCACTCTCTACCTCTCTGCCACTTTCTACCTCTCTGCCACTCTCTACCTCCCCGTCACTCTCTACCTCCCCTCCACTCTCTACCTCCCCGCCACTCTCTACCTCCCCGCCACTCTCTACCTCCCCGCCACTCTCTACCTCCCCGCCACTCTCTACCTCCCCGCCACTCTCTACCTCCCCGCCACTCTCTACCTCTTTGCCACACTCTACCTCTCTGCTGCTGTCTACCTCTCCGCCGCTCTCTACCTCTTTGCCACACTCTACCTCTCCGCCGCTCTCTACCTCTCCACCGCTCTCTACCTCTCCACCGCTCTCTACCTCTCCACCGCTCTCTACCTCTCCGCTGCTCTCTATCTCTCCGCCACTCTCTATCTCTCCGCCGCTCTCTACCTCTCTGCCACTGTCTACGTCTCTGCCTCTCTCTACCTCTGTACCACTGTACCTCTCCAACGCTCGATCTCTATCTCTCTCATTCCTCCCTTAAGACTCCTTTGAAAGCTCCCTCTATGACTAAACTTTTGAGCATCTGTCCTGATGTGCATTGGAGTCAAATTATGCTCCAGTGAAGTGCCATGGAACATCTTGCTTGTTGAAGGCACAATACAAGATTGAGTTGTTGTTGTAATAGCTGCTGCAAAGTGTGTGGTGGAGATGTGATACTTTGATTTTTCTGATTTTTCTGTTGTTCCTGGGTATAGGATGCCCAGCTACAGGAATTTCAGAAGCTGAAGGTCCTCATCAACAGAATTTGTGCGAGGAGGAGTCGAAATGTACAGAGCAGCCCCCGGCCACAAGTAGCAGGTCAGTGACCAAGACTGAATTTTAATAGTTTTGTTGTTCATGGCCTGTCCTGTATTGAACAGACCCCAGAGAGGGAATTAAATACTGGACCTAATAGTGGCTTTTGTCAATACCTTTAAGTGAAGAACTGGAAAAATCAGCAGAATAAAAACTACTTGAAAAATTGCACATATTTTCCTCATGTTGTGGGGGAGTTTAGTATTCTTTACTTGTTAGCTGTTTTGTTGGTGAGTAAAACATTCTGTTGTGTGTTCTGCATCAGTAGAGAATTTCAGAAGACCTGGTCCCCATGGTGGAAGAGGCAGTCATTTCATGGCCAGGTCTGAGCAAAGGCCACAGAATTATCCTCCACACCCCACCCGTTGCCAGGGTTATCAGGGAAGGTATCCACAGCCTGGTCCTGCCAATCTAGCACAAACAGGTACGATAAAAATCACTTGTATCATCATCTGTTATGTTCTGGTGCTTAATTCAACACCCCGCCCCCGCCACCTAAATAAACCTAGTGGCATCTTCTGGTGATTTTATTGTTTCATTCAACATGAGAGAGTCTAAGCATCTCCCTTTGTTCTCCCTGTACACGTTCTCCCCCTTGTCTGCATGGGTTTCCTCCGGGTGCTCCGGTTTCTTCCCACACTCCGAAAGACGTGCTGGTTAGGTGTATTGGCCATGCTAAATTCTCCCTCGGTGTACCCGAACAGGTGGCGGAATATGGCGACTAGGGGATTTTCACAGTAACTTCATTGCAGTGTTAATGTAAGCCTCACTTGTAACACTAACAAAATAAACTTTAAAAACTAAATAAACTTTCAACTTTTGACATTCAATGATATTTCCTTCACTGAATCCCCCACTATCAATATCCTGGGGGTGTTACCATTACCAGAAACTGAACCACATCAGTTATATAAATACTGTGGCTCCAAGAGCAGGTCAGAGACTGGGTAACTCCTCTGACACTCCAAAGCCTGTCCGCCATTTACAAGGCACAGGTCAGGAGTGTGATGGAACACTCTCCACTTGCCTGGATGGGCACAGCTCCAACAACCCTCAAGAAGCTCAACATCATCCGGGACAAAGCAGCTTCTTGATCTGTCGCCTGAAACATTCACCCCTATCCAGCATTGATGCACAACGTCAGCCGTGTGTACCATCTACAAGATGCATGGTAGCAACTCACCAAGGCTTCTTCAACAGCAGCTTCCAAATACATAACCTCTAACGCCTAGAAGGACAGGGCATGGCAGCAGACACAAAGGAACACCATCCAAGTTCCCCTCCACGTCATACATCATCTGAGCGTTTCTTCTGGAGTTCCTCCACCATGTCCTCCAGAGATGCATCCCAGAATCTGTGCGTTCTCTCCTTGGTCTCTGAGCCAATCTGTAGCATGTCACTGCAAGGCAACTAGAGCATTAGTGGATGGCACGGTAGCACAATGGTTAGCACTGCTGCTGTACAGCGCCAGGGACACGGGTTCGATTCCAACCTTCGGTAACTGTGGAATTTGTATGTTCTCTCCATGTCTGTGAGTTTCCTCCGGGTGCTCTGGTTTCCTCCTGTACCCCAAAGACGTGCAGGTTAGATGGATTGGCCATGCTAAATCCTTAGTGTCCGAAAATGTGTAGGTAGGGGGATTAGTGGGGTAAAAGGCGGGGTTATGGGGGTAGGATATGGGTGGGATGCTCTTGTCAGAGATTTGGGGCAGGCCCGATGGGCCAAATGGCCTCCTCCTGCTCTGTAAGGATTCTATGACTCCACACCGTTCAGTGAAAGTGGGTGCGTAGACCCCACAAATAAAAAATTTTTAAAGTTTAAAAGAAATACTTATTAGTGTCACAGGTAGGCTTACATCAATACTGCAATGAAGTTACTATGAAGATTCCCTAGTCGCCACACTCCAGTGCCTGTTCAGGAACACTGAGGGAAAATGCATCTAATGGCCAATGCACCTTACCAGCATGTCTTTCAGCCTGTGAGAGGAAACCCCCACAGACACAGGGAAAACGTACTGACTCCGCACAGTGACCCAAAATGGGAATCGAGCCCAGGTCCCTGGCATTGTGAGGCAGCAGTGCCATCCACTGTGCCACCCTATACCTCACCACAAAAAATTGCATCCAATCATCACTTGAGTATTAAATGTAGATGTGGGTTTGGTACCTCCATCCGAATCACAATATGGTAATCAGCGGTTAGGATCACAATTATGTGCTTAATCCAAATTCTCAAACTGATGTGTCTTATTAGCAGAGCAGCCCTTTCACATGTCTCTGCAGGCACTTCCAGACCTGTTGAGTGTTTGCAGCATTTTCTGTTTTAGTGCCTAAATCTGTAAATCTAATTTGATTTACTACTTTATCTTTAAAGATTTTAGCTGTCATTGTAGTAGATTTTCACAGATGGTAATTTTTAATTCAAAAAGTAATCATGTTAACTCCTCCTTTCAAGACATTGGGTTTTATTCCACATTTTCAACTGTTTTATTTTGCTTTTAATTCCTTGTGAGGTGGTAGGTGGAGGGGTCATCTATCTCTGCCTCAGAAAGTTTCTGATAAAGAGTTCATGTGTGAGATGCATTAACCTTTTCCTGGTGAAACGTAAACAAGAATTTTTTCTCAGCAAGTTTTTATCTTTAATTCTATCCAAGTCTGAAAAATCCAAAATAAACACCAGAAGTTTGCCAGCAGATCACTTGCATTGTCAGTCAATAGTAGTGGAGCTGCTGTAGATTGAGTTGCAAAAAGTACAGCATATTTAATTAGCTGTAAAATGCTCTCATAGAATCTTTATAGTGTCGAAGGAGGCCATTCGGCCCATTGAGCCTGCACTGGCTCTCTGAATGGGCATTCCAGCCAGACCCATTCCCTTGTCTTATCCCTGTAATCATAGGAACGTAAGAGTGAGAGTAGGCAATTCAGTCCTTTGAGCCCGCTCCGCCATTCTATATGATCGTGGCTGATCTCCATCTCAGCCTAATTTCACTTCCCTGCCTTTTCCCCATAACCCTTTATAAGCTCGTAAGATATAGGAGCAGAATTAGGCCATCAAGTCTGCTGCGCCATTCGATCATGGCTGGTATACTCCTCAACGCCATTTTCCTGCCTTCACCCCATAATCCTTCAACCCATTACCAATTAAAAATCCCGCTTTTGATCAAATTCTTGCAAATTCTTTCTTTTCAGAAAGCAGTCCAACTCCTTTTTGAATACCTTGATCAAACCTGCCTCCACCACCCTCTCAGGAAGCTCATTCCAGATTCCAACTTGTCCTGAGGTTGTGGGAGTTACTGTGTAACTATAAGTCTTTTACTTTTGTACTGATTGGCTATTGCAATTTAAGTTAAGAAAAGCACGGTGCTACAGTGGTTAGCACTGCTGCCTCACAGCACCAGGGTCCCCGGTTCAGTTCTGGCCTTCGGCCACTGTCTGTGTGGTGTTTGCACGTTCTCCCTGTGTCTGCGTGGGTTTCCTCTGGGTGCCTCCCACAGTCCAAAGATGTGCAGGTTAGGTTGATTGGCCATGCTGAATTGACCCAGTGTCAGAGGGATTAGCTGGGTAAGTGAGGCTTATGGGAATAGGGCCTGAGTGGGAGTATGTCTGGTACAGACTTGATGGGCTGAATGGCCTCCTTCTGTACTGTAGGGATTCAATAAAACTGTAGGTAGCACTCATGGGCAATGGGCACACTCAGTGTTGAGTTTCATGTGGTTTGCTTATCTATTCAGGTAGAGGATCTCAACCAAGACTGGGACCCTACAAGAGGTGACAACAACTCTGTCCATGGTGAGTAGAAATCGTTTCTATCATAAAGTGATACTCTCTTTATGTAAGGTTCAATTATTATGTTCTGTAAGCATGTAACAAGTTAGTAAATTGTATAGATATGGCTGAGATATGTGGTACTTTGAGCTGTCAGCATGCTCAAAGCAGGAGGGGACATGGTTCAGAAGGGAGGCTCTGTAATAAGGACATAAGAGTAGGCCATCTGGCCGCTCGAGCCTGCTCCGCCATTTAATAAGATCATGGCTGTTCTTTTCGTGGGCTCAGCTCCATTTACCTGCCTGCTCACCATAGCCCTTAATTCCTTTACTGTTCAAAAATTTATCTATCTTTGCCTTAAAAATATTCAATGAGGTAGCCTCAACTGCTTCACTGGGCAGGGAATTCCACAGATTCGCAACCCTTTCGGTGAAGAAGTTCCTCCTCAACTCAGTCCCAAACCTGCTGCCCCTTATTTTGAGGCTATGCCCCCTAGTTCTGGTTTCACCTGCCAGTGGAAACAACCTCCCTGCTTCTATCTTATCTATTCCCTTCATAATCTTGCATGTTTCTATAGGATCTCCTCTCATTTTTCTGATTTCCAATGAATATATTCCCAGTCTATTCAGTCTCTCCTCATTAGCCAAACCTCTGAACTCCCAAATCAACCTAATGAATCTCCTCTGCATCCTGTCCAGTGCCAGTACATTTTTTCTCAAGTAAGGAGACCAAAACTACACAGTACTCCAGGTGTGGCCTCACCAGCACCTTATACAGCTGCAACAAAACTCCCTGTTTTTAAACTCATTATGAACTCTCTTTCTCAAAAAAATGTGACTGCTGGGACAATCGGAGTTTTCAACACTAAGATCCTTAGATTTTTAATAAAAACAAAGTTCTAGGAAAATTCAATTGGTCTGGCAGCATCTGTAGAGAGAGAGAGAAATGGAATTACTGTTTTGAGTCCAATCTGTTTTTGTTACATCCCTCCAGCATCTGCAATATTCTACTTTTATCATAGATTTTTATTTTGTCACGGGTATCCAGGGTGATGGAGCAAAGGCTTTTAAAAGGCACACAATCACTCATCTGCCTAAATGATAGGGCGGGCTCAATGGCCTACCCCTGTTCTTTCGGTTCATTACTTGTGGTTTTGCGATATTGATGGGGTTGTAAATTGTACGGGGTACTGGTGAGGTTGCTGGCCGTGAACCCTGGTATCCTTTGGCACTTGTCTCTGCCGGTGTTGATGGAGTGTGTTTGGCTCTGGGACCCTGTTGTTGAACTCAGTGGCAGATCCGGTATAGGAATTCCTGGACAGGAGCTTAGTGAATGCTGCTAACAACCTGATCAGCCTGCCAAATCTGCCAGCAGAACAGAGCAAGGTAGGTGCTGGAGAGCAGGGTTGGGGGGGAGTTGGCTGGCAGAAGGGACACAACACTGGAAAGTTCTTAGAGACGCAGAACCCACCAATGTTTGTCATCCTCCAGAGATGTTCAGCTTCCCAATGCACCAAGTCATCGCGAGTTACCTCCAGGTGAAGAAGTGTCTCATGATTTCCCAATTGGAAATATTATTAATTGTTTTACATTAATAACCCTTCATGTTTCTATTTCTACACTCAGTCGGCAGTGTGAAAAAATAAATGTTGGTGAAGCTTGTTTTAAAGTAATTGTTGAGCAAAACCTACAATCAACAGAAAACTCATGCTCCGTTTTGTAACTGACTGTCGGGTGAAGGGTGACTTTCAGCTGCACTCTGCACCTTTCGCATGGCTGTGATTATGGACATACCTTGCAGTCCATTCACATGATTGAAATTCTCTTCTCTGATTGTCAAAAGTGGAATCTCTTTCCAAGGTATTTTTGCAGATTTGCAATCGGAATTCTCCCAAAGAAATTCTATGTGTCGAATTCACGTGAAAACAGGAGGAATTCACGCTGTTTTTTCAGTGGGAGTTCAGAGAAGAGGAAGCCACTAGCATGCATATCATTATAAAACAGTGGACAGGGCCTGTTCCTTCCAGAGAGGTCAACGCTGAAATTGATGCATGCACAGTGGCCCCACATTGCCAGACTCCCAGTTGCTGGTCAGCAATCGAACTGGTCAGCCCCGTGATCCCCACATTGCCGGCTCTCTGAGCCCCACCCACAGCCTGATCGCTGGCCCCCCTGACCACTAATGGTCCATCCCAATCTCCAGCCCCCACCAACCCCCCCTTAACAGTTCCCCCTGCAGCCCCTCCGCCATGGCACTGCCCCATGCCTGATGGGCAATACCAAAGTGCTCCCTTGGCATTGGCACTTTGCCCCTTGGGCAGTGCCAGGAGGCACAGATTGGCACTATTAAAGTCCCAATGCCCAGAGGCATCTCCCATCATCCAACTCTCTGGGAGGTTCACTCCAGCAGTGTCCGGTTGCTAGTTCCCTGAAAGTGGGGAGCTACTGTAATCCCCGCTGGAAACACTCTGGTCGGGGAGGAGAGGTAGAAATGCTAGCTGATTTCCAGCGTGGAGCTGACGTCGTCAGAAATCTGGTGCTGGGAATTGTTATCGGAGTGGGAACACGAACGCTGTGAATTGGGCGTTGCGAGAATCTCCCAGCCCACTGCACTAATTGGATGGGAGAGTTGCAGCCCCTATCCTTGCATTGCTGAATTGAAATCTCTTTCAGAATTACTCAGGGTGTGACTGTGTGGAGTATCTGATCCAGTAACTCACTAAAATCAAATTGGATTGTGTCAAGATGTGCAGCATTTGTCTGGAAATCACGGGAGTGCGCTAAATGATGGCCTTTGACTTCAGTGGGAAAGAAAGTCCTTTGTGGTATAGTGTAACCAGCCCTACGTGTGCTGCTAACAAAGTCCAATTTCATGACCGTCATCTCTGCTGGTATGAAGATCCATACACACAGGCACAGCCATTAGATGTGATGGTGCAGGGATAGGTGAACACCCATACACCAGGTTGCTCCCACACACAGCATTCTGATAGCCCTCCATATATGTTCACTTCACTGTCATGTTTCAGGTGACAGAGTATAAACAGTCATAGATTCTTCAAATGAAGAAGAATCTGGATCTTGTCAGGTTAATGCT
This sequence comes from Carcharhinus amblyrhynchos, assembly GCF_965287045.1. Taxonomy (NCBI): domain Eukaryota; kingdom Metazoa; phylum Chordata; class Chondrichthyes; order Carcharhiniformes; family Carcharhinidae; genus Carcharhinus; species Carcharhinus amblyrhynchos. The sequence goes on along the minus strand of NC_137335.1, from coordinate 79,291,841 downwards.
CATCCTTGTATGAAGCCAACTCCAGTGTGAGAAGTGCTGCTTATACTGCCAGCCCTCCAGGAATTCACCAGTGTCTTCTTTCCACTTACAGTCTGGGGGATCGACACATCCATCAGTTAGCGTGTCCCTGATGTTAAAGCATGCTCACAAATATGAGTTCTGGCCTGCTGTACTGTTTCCCCAGATGTGAACCTAAGGGGGTATGCTGCCCTTATTCTCCTTACACTTTGTCTAAGACTACATCACCAGTCAGAAACATCCGATCTCTTAATGATTCCATTCTTTCACATGAACGTTACTCTGTCAGTTTTCTATCACTCACCTCTCTGACGCCTGTCAGAAGCACACTTTTTCTTCTCTTAATTTTAATTTTCTTTTCATGCATGGGTCTCCAGATATGTTTGCCCTCCCTTTGCTTTTGAAGGAAATATATATCTTGACTGTCTCCAGACCATTTGTGCTTTGAAGGTAGCCATCTGTTCAGCTACAGTTTTTCCAAACAGTCTTTCATTCCAGCCAGACCAGCCTAGCCCCACTGAAGTCAACTCTCCCCCAGTTAATGATTTTTACTTCGAATTACATCCTTTTTCTACCATCATCCTGAACTTTACGATAAAGTGATCAACGATTAATATCAGCGTTGTGACCCCCATGTCATGTTGCCATGAGAAAAGAGCTCAGTGATTTTTAAAGAAGGATTGGACTTTGATGAGTGTGATCTCCGCGAGTGTCCAGCCTTCTGGACTCTTCGGTTAACACTCGGTAACGATGCAATTGATGTTCATGGCACTGTGTCACTTACATGTAACGGTGCACACAGTATCTGTTGACACAGTATCTGCCATGTCCTCCAATCACACACCCATCCAGTACAGTGCCAGAGCCACCCATCGTGGTCTTGTGGCCATGCATGCTGGCTCAAGACAGTGCGCATCATCTCAATAATGTTGGTGTCTGCAGGACTGACAGAATCAAAGGACTTTTTCTATATTTTGAACTGGATGAAAAAATAGAATTGAGCTAATCCTTACAATGCCAGGGACCGGGATTTGATTCCCGGCTTGGACCACTGTCTGCAGAGTCTGCACGTTCTCCCCGTGTCTGCATAGGTTTCATCTGGGTGCTCCGTTTTCTTCCCACAGTCCAAAAGACATGCTGATTAGCTGCATCAGCCATGCTAAATTCCCCCTCAGTGTACCCGAACAGGCACCGGAATGTGGCGACTAGTGGATTTTCAACAATAACTTCATTGCAGGATTAATGTAAGCCTACTTGTGACTAATAAATAAACTTTAACCTTGTCTAAAATAACTCTCATAATTACTTCTGTTTATGCAAGATTTTTCTGACTAAAGGTCGAAGTGTTAATTTGTGTTTAAATTTGTTTTTTTTAGGTGATCTGGATTTCAAGATTCTGCTTCTGGCTGGAATTAGTTGGATTGTGGCGTTTTAAAGGGTTAAAAATGTTATTTGATCTAATGGAAGATGCAGCATTGATTTCTGTTCATTCCAGGAAAAATTAATGTCCTTCCAATTATTAACTTTGTATTTGAAATACTTTCTTGTACACATACTAAATATGACTTATAAAACACAATATGGGCATTGATGATACCTCTGCCAGTGGTTCCACATGCGTCGTATTGGGAAAAAAATCCCAGGTTTGATTGCTGGGCAAGTACGGGATCAACTGATCCCAGGAAATGTTCCTACAACAGCCATGGGAAAATTGCCCAGTGTGGGCAGCTTTGTTAACAGTCCAGTCAGCTGCTGGGACGTGTATGTGAAAATTGAGAACATGTTGGGATTTCACAGTGATGCCCCGCATGGTCAAATAGCGCCCTCCCCGTATTGACTGCCGGGGCTTGGCGATAAAGAGAGACCATTTGGACAAGAACCTGCAAGGAAGGAATTCCAGTGAGCGGAAAGCCTGAATGGCCAAAAGCAGGGTCAACAATGGTAAATCAAAGGAAGTCGGAGATGCACAAGAAGCAGGAGTTACTCCGAGAGCTGTAAGGCTGGCCAGTTTGTTGCAAAGATGGGATGGATCGAGATCATGAAGAGATTTGAGCTGAGCACAGGATGAAATTGGAGCATCAGGATAACACAGGGAAAAGTCTCACAACACCAGTGCTCCGAAAGCTTGTGATTTGAAATAAACCTGTTGTACTTTAATCTGGTGTTGAGAGACTTCTTACTGTGTCCACCCCAGTCCAATGCTGGCATCTCCACATCAGGATAACACCAGTATTGACCAACAGGTTGAGAATTAGTATACATCCATGATAAAGACTGGCTGATTAGAGCTGTTCTGTGATTGACCGCCTGTGATATTTGACCTACAGATTGTGTGGAGTTGAGTAATTTGACCAGCCACTTGGGCGAGGAAACAGGGTATCTAAAAATACATCAAGCCTTGATTTGGCTGGAAGTTGCCCTGGGGGTGTGGAAGATGGCTGGGGGAGCTGCAAGAATGGTCTCCTTCACTAAAGAGAGCTAGGAGAGGAAGGTGATTGATTTAGGGCAAAGGGAAGCCCTCTGAATGGAGTTCCTATGCAGCAGGTTACAGTAATCCAACAGACATCCAGCAAGATAAAGGAGGTTAGCTCTAGAAAAGCAAATTACTCCAGATGCTGGAATCTGAAACCAAATGAAAAACATCGGCTTTTGTCTCTCTTCACAGATGCTGCCAGACCTGCTAAGATTTTTCAATCTCAGCAGATCTGGCAACGTCTATAAGGAGAGAGAAGAGCTGACCTTTCAAGTCTAGATGACCCTTTATCAGAGCTAAAAGGCACGCAGAAAAGTACAGAGGTTAACTCTGCCTCACACAGACGTTGTCCCATAGTGTGTGGTTGGCAAGTGGAGTTCACTAGCAAATCAAATGGTTGAGATGAACAGCATGATTGCATTTGAGGGGGGCGGGGTTTAAGGGTGAAAGAAGGGCAGGATGCGCTTATAACACTAGATGAAGTAGGGCAGGAGGAGACTCTTGGAGCACAAACACCGGCAGAGTAGTTAGGCCGAGTGACCTGTTAGTGTGATGTAAATTCTGAGATACATTTTTTCCCTGGGTGCCACGTCGGACTGTTGAAGGCTTAGAAAATATGTGGAGATTTCTTCAGCCCGAGAGTGACGTTCAGACACACTTTGAAAGCTCCTGGCCAAGCATGGGGTTAATAGCTCTCTGCTTGAATGTTTGACAGGGATCTGAAACATGGAAAACTAATGGATAATTTGACGCAAAGAAAAATTATTGCTGCATCCATTCAGCATCTGCACAGACTGGTTTATGGAACCTGTTTAAGACAAAAAGGAGATAAGAAAGGAAGGCATAGAAACATGTTGTGATACAGGAGTGCATCAACCTGCATAAGAAGATATATATCTAGCTGGTTAGGCCGTCTACTGAAGATGTGCAGCAGCCCAGGGATTTCTCATCATTTCCTGTGGGACTGGCCGAGAATTCTGGATGGAAATTGCAAATCAAATTTAATTTCTGGCAGAAGCCTCAACTCCCTGAACTCCACCAATAATTATTTTAGGTGATGTCCCACTCCTGTCAATCAGCCAGAGTTCTCATGAACGTGATGGAGCCCACGTCTGCTGCAGGGATAGTAGGTGTGCTAGCTGCCATTTTCCAAAATTCCTTAGATTAAGGAATGGTCCCACTAGATTGGGAGTTGGCAAATGTTGCACCACATTTCAAGAAAATGGGGAAAGAGAGAAAACAATGAACTAGAGGCCATCAGTCACTATGGGAATGTTATTATTAAGGCAGTCTTAACAAAGCACTTGAAAAAGTATAGCATGATTAAAACAAGTCAACATAGTTTTACTCAAGGGAAATCCTATTTTGAGGATGTAACTAGTAGCGTGGATAAAAGAGAAGCAGTAGATATTGTACACCTCGATTTCCGAAAGGCATTGAGTAAAGTGCCACACCTAAGGTTAATAGACAAAAAAAGGGCTTATAGATTTGGGGATAATTAGCATGGATAGAACATAGAACATTACAGCGCAGAACAGGCCCTTCGGCCCACGATGTTGCGCCGACCAGCTTTTTTAAAAAAAAACACTGACCCACTAATCTAAACCAATCCCTTTTCGTCCATAAACCTATCCATAGATCTCTTAAACGCCCCCAAACTAGGCGCATTTACAACCGCAGCAGGCAGGGCATTCCAATCCCTCACCACCCTCTGGGTAAAGAACCTACCCCTGACATCCGTCCTATAACTACCACCCCTTAATTTAAATCCATGCCCCCTCGTGCTAGCATTCTCCATCCGAGGAAAAAGGCTATCACTATCCACCCTATCTAAACCTCTAATCATCTTATATGTTTCAATAAGATCCCCTCTTAGCCTCCTTCTTTCCAGCGAAAACAACCCCAAATCCCTCAGTCTCTCCTCATATGACCTCCCCTCCATACCAGGCAACATCCTGGTAAATCTCCTCTGCACCCTCTCCAAAGCCTCAACGTCCTTCCTGTAATGGATAGAGGGTTGGTTAATGGATAGGAAATAAAAAGTGGGCATAAACGGGGCTTTTTCACGTTGGCAGGCAGGGAATAGTGGAGTGTAACAAAGATCAGTGCTTTTTATGACTTATATGAATGATATGGGTGAAGAGGCAGGCAGTATTGTACCTCAATTTGCTGGTGATACCAAGCTAGGTGGAAAGGTAAGCTGTGAAACCACATCTGAAATACTCTGTGGTTTTGGTCTTCACATTTAAGAAAGGATATTCTTGCACTGGTGGCAACACAGCGAAGATACACTGGTCTCTGGGTGAGGAGGCTGTCGTATGACAAGAGACTGAGTAAATTGAGCTTATATTCTTAGAAGTTAGAAGAATGAACGACTTTAGCAAAATTCAGAAGGCGCTTGGACACTGACAGATTGTTTCCGCTGGTCAGGAATCGAAAACACAGGGGCAGTTTCTGGGGGAGGGGCCGATCATTTAGGACAGAAATGAGTAGAAATTTCTTCACTCAGAGAGTTGTGAATCTTTGGAATTCTGAACCCCAGAGAGTTGTGGCTGCTCCATTGTTGAATGTATTTAAGGCTGGGATTGACAGCCATGAGAATGGGGTCAAATCCCAGGATCTGCCATGATAGCATTGAATGACGAGATTTGACAGGCAGTGTGGTGTGATCTACTCTTGCCCCTTGGGGATAGCGGCTGAGGCAGAATCAGGCTTGGCAGGCAGAGGTTGGGTGAGTTAGAGGATCAGCACAGGGATTGGAATTAGGGAGTGAAGGTTGAACTCGCAACATGGGATCAAAGATGCAGAAAGACCCAGTATGGAGGGAGGGCTGCCGGTTTCCATGGAAGAGTAAGAGGGGCTTGTAAACTGAAAAAACAAGAAGAATAAAAACAAAAAAAGGTAAAAATAAAGTTTATTAGTCACAAGTAAGGCTTACATTAACACTGCAATAAAGTTACTGTGAAATTCCCCTAGTCGCCACACTCCGGCGCTTATTCGTGTCAGTGAATCTAACCAGCACGTCTTTTGGACTGTGGGAGGAAACCGGAGCACCCGGAGGAAACCCATGCAGACATGGGGAGAACACGCAAATTCCACACAGACTGTGGCCCAAGCCGGGAATCGAACCCGGGTCACTGACGCTGTGAGGCAGCAGCGCTAACCACTGCCAAACTTGAACATAATGGCAGAGTTACCAGCATCAGAAAAATATAAGGAGTAAAATATAGATACAAAAACAGATTCTAATCCATATGTGTAAAAGCAAATTGCTGCGGATGCTGGAATCTGAAACCAAAAGAGAGAACACTGCAAAATGTCAGCAGGTCTGGCAGCATCTGTAAGGAGAGAGAAAGCTTTGACAAAAGGTCATCTGGACTCAAAACATCAGCTCTTTTCTCTCCTTGCAGATGCTGCCAGACCTGTTGACTTTTTCCAGAGTTTTCTCTTTTGGTTTGTAATCCATATGTTTGTAATCCATATGTGAATGTCTTACGTTTAAAAGTAAGACATGGACAGCATTCAGACTTGAGCTTGCAAGTGACAAGTGCGGCACTCAAGTGCCAGGTAATGACAATTGCCAATAAGAGAGAATCTTCCCTTGAGAATAACAGCATTACCATCGCTGAATCCCCCACCATCATCATCCTGAGAGTTATGAAACTCAACTGGAACAGCCTTATAAATAGTTTGATCAGCGGCTGAGGATTCTGAGACAAATAACTCACCTCCTGACTGCCCAAAGCCTGTCCTCCATCGTCCAGACACAAGTCAGGAGTGTGATGGAATGTTCTCCAGTTGCCAGGATGAGTATAGCTCCAGCAACACTCAAGAAGCTCAATGACATCCAAGTCAAAGCAGTCTGTTTGACTTTCCCCATCCACCATCTTAAACATTCACTCTTTCCACCACCGCTGCATAGTGACAGCAATATGCTCTAATGTAAGGCGTGTGCACATTGGTGGGCCTGAGATTCTGAGCCTTGTATATTTTAACAGTTTATTAATTAGCAGTAAGTATGTAAAATATAAGGTTTAAACCAGGAGCTGCCTCCAGGCTTGACTCTACACACATCTCTGTCCAGTACAAAACTGACCTTGACTGGCTTCATGTGTTCCATTACATCGCATTGTGAGCAGGCAGTACTGTATCCAGTCTCGCGTCAACCATTTCTGCACCAGACCCTTACACTATATATACCAAATAGAACAGCCACTGCAGCAACTTGCCAAGGCTCCTTCAACAGCATCTTCCAAACCCACAATCTCCCCACCTAGAAGGACAAGGACAGAAGCATGGAATCACCACCACCTGCAAGTTCCCTTTCAAGCTACTCATCATCATAACTTGGAACTATTATTTATTCATTGGATAGAGATGTTACTGGCTGCTCAGCATTTATTGTCCTTGAGCTAAGTGGCTTGCAGAGCCATTTCAGAAGGCATTTAAGAGTCAACCACTCTTGCTGTGGGTCTGGAGTCACATGTAAGTCAGACCCAGTAAGGATAGCAGAAATCGATAATGGTGGGATTCGAACCTGGGTCTCCAGACTCACTAGCCCAGTGACAATACCACAATGCTGCCACCTCCCCACAACTCCTTCACTGTTGCTGGGTCTAAACCCTGGAACTCCCTCCCTAACAGCACTGTGGATGCACCTACAACACATGAACTGCAGCGGTTCAAATAGGCAGGTCACCTCCACCTTCTCAAGGGCAATTAGGGGTGGGCACGAAGTGCTATTCTTGGTGACAGCCACATCCCATGAGAGAATAAGAGAAATGAACCATCTCCCTGGTTTTACACTGAAGTGGCAAGGTGTGATTCTGAGTGGAATTTGCCAGGGTTTAGAAGCAATCAGTGAACAAATGTGCCTATTTCATGAGCCCTGGTGGTAGAGGCTGCTGATGCCTTTTGGAGCAGCAGGTTTGTGACCTTCCCGGATTAATAGTGAGGAGGGCTTCCCCACAGGGCAGTGCAAGATTAAAGCGTGTAGGTGCTACTTTGCCACTTACAGTTCATATTCAAATTATGGAAGTAACATCTCCCCACTAAAGCAGTGTGTGACAAGGGGCCTACAGAAAGCATGGGCTTTTTTCACACACATTCCACCTTTGGCACAACCATGATAAATAACCCAAAGCCACAGGAGGCCTTTCATTTACAGCAATTAAAGGGCTGGACAGGTTTCCGAGACACTTTGGCAGGACGCTGGTCCCTTGACTTCAAACCTCATCAAATTAGGCAAAGGCACTGATGTGGATGGAAGAAGAAATCAAAAACGCAGGTGGAGATTTTTACGATACAATATACCTGGCAGAGGTCAAATTAGAGGGCAGAGTCGTAAACGTATGTGTGTGTGTGTGTCAGTATGTGTGTGTGTCAGTGTTTAAAGTTTATTTATCAGTCACAAGTAGGCTTACATTAACACTGCAATGACGTAACTGTGAAAATCCCCTAGTCGCCACACTCCGGCGCCTGTTCGGGTACACTGAGGGAGAACTTAGCATGGCCAATGCACTTAACCTGCACATCTTTCGGACTGTGGGAGAAAACCGGAGCACCTGGAGGAAACCCACACAGACACGGTGAGAACATACAAACTCCACACAGACTGTCACCCAATCCAGGAACTGAACCCAGATCCCTGGCGCTGTAAGGCAGCAGTGTTAACCACTGTGCCACTTTGCGTATGTGTCAATGTGCGTGTCAGTGTGTGTGTGCCGGTATGTGTATGTCGTGTATGTGCATGTCACTGTGTGTGTCTGAATTGTACGTGTGTGTTAATTTGTGTGTGTGTATGCATATCTGTGTGTGTATGTATGCCTGCGTGTGTGTGTGTCAGTGCGTGTGTCAATGTGTGTCAGTATGTGTGTGTGTGTGTGTGTGTGTGTGTGTGTCAGTGTGTGTGTCTGCGTCTGTGTGTCTGTGTGTGTGTGTGTGTGCCAACTTCCTGAAGGGTTCAACTCCAACAGCCACAGCAGCAGCCAAAAGAATTCACTCCTATCATTATCTTATCAGGGATTAATGAGCACTATAGTCAGTGCACATAATACCAATCTCCCAGAAAACAGGTGCAGGTTTCCATGGCAGTTTTGTGTTAAGCACACAGTCACAATGTGTACACATTTACAACTGCTAATGTAAAGTGTTTACACTTTATTCTGCGCCTCAGTGCTTTTCTCTAATTATATGCTGCACAGTTTCCCAGCCAAAAGGGGTAGCTGAAATCTTCCTTTGCTGAAGAATGTGTGTTCATTATTTTGGGGAGGGGGAAATTGGATCCTTGCGCGTGTGTGTGTGTGCGTGTGGGAGAGAAGTGGAAGATCCTGTATCGCTCTTGCCTGCGACGTGCTCTGCATCATCTCTTAAGGAAAGGCAGAGAACTGACCGAGACAGACATCCAATAAATGTCTCTTACCCTCTCCACCCCCGGCAGCACTGGCAAGCTTTTAATTGAATGCAGGGCCAGGATTCGAGCCTGTTCTCAGTTGTGCAGGCAGCAGTCTGTTCATCAGTCATCCAGAGAAGGCTTAAAAGGACCATTGTTTAGCCAGTAGAGATTTGCGAACTACATGGCGGAATAATCATCTCTCTAGACACCTTCAACTTTACATGAAGTCAAGCTCCCTGCTGCCTCAACTGGTTAAAAACGCAATGTGTAACACATAGCTATTTGGATCAATAGGTACCATCTATGACTCTCAGGCTGTAGTGAGTTGGCCGCATCTCAGCTGGGCAGTGGATGTGGGGACCCGGAAATGTTCAATATGCAGGGAGTTGAAAATAACTCCACACTTGCCCTCTCCCCAATCGCCCCCAGTAAGGCTCGTTTTAAGGATATACTAGGTTTTTTTAAATTCATTCCTGGGACATGGGTTTCGCTGGCTGGCTAGCATTTATTGCCCATCCCTAGTTGCCCTTGGAGGGCAGTTGAAAGTGAATGGATTGCTGTGGCTCCAGAGTTACAGGTAGGCCAGACCAGGTAAGGACGACAGATTTCCTTCCTTAAAGGACATTAGTAAACCAGATGGGTTTTTCCAAGAATCAACAATGGTTTCATGGTCATCAGCAGATTCTTAATTCCAGATTTTTTTTTATTGAACAAAAATTCCACCGTCTGCCCTGGCGGCATTCAAACTCAGGTCCCCAGAACATTAGCTGAGCTTCTGGATTAATAGCATAGCAATAATACCACTAGGTCATCACCTCCCCTATTTATGCAGTCATTGAGTAAGGACAGGAAAAGGCTAGACTGTAAAAGCACCAGAAATATTCTAATGACATTCCCGGTCAAGGTTCATCCATGATGGATGGCCATTTAGGCAAAGCACCAAACAATATATTGCTGCCATTGGACTAATACCCAGCTGATTCTCTTAACCTCACAGTGAGAACAGACACAAATTGGGAGTGAAAAAATTTATCAGCTCAAATCTATAGACGTGTAAATCTTTGCACTTGATGCATATTGCGATAAATTTGTTTAATCTCTTTCTAAATTGGTTCATTGGCCACTAATGTCGACAGGTGAAAAATCAGGTTGATGGTTGGTTTCAGAACAGCAGCATCAGAGCTGCCGGTGGTGGAATTCTCAATCCCTTCCATTAGAAAAGCTGCAAATTTTCAGTCCACACCACCTTTGAGACGCAGAGAAGTGCCAGCACTTTGTTCCCCTGTGCATCACTGACCCTCATATAAAGTTCCCTTTTGTTGTAATATGCCTTTAAGGGACAGCAGCATGCCATCACTTTAAGGGAAATATGTCATGTGATCCAGCCTCAGTCTTACTTTGACCTGGAGTTCTGATGTCCTTGAGCTCTCTATCCATATCTATCTTCTGTTCACATGTGCCTGTTCTTAATGAGTGAGCCCGCAACACATTTGTACAATCCTTTATGAGTGATTGGTGTTTTTATGTCATTATAGCATACATACATACACAATATTCTGCACTGACCACAATCCCACCCAGACCCGATCTCCATAACCCCATGCATTTACCCTAGCTAGTCCCCCAGACACTAAGGGGCAATTTAGTATGGCCAACCAGCCTAACCCCCACATCTTTGGACTGTGGGAGGAAACCGGAGCACCCGGAGGAAACCCATGCAGACACGGGGAGAATGTGCAGACTCCACACAGGCAGTGACCCAAGCCGGGAATTGAACCTGGGTCCCTGGCGCTGTGAGGTGGCAGAGCCAATCACTGTGCCAACATTCAGCCCCAGTTAAAGAAATCGCTAGACAATGTCAATGGATTTCTGGTTATCCAACACTGGAATACATAGACCAAACACAGGGTGAGGTGAACAGCGCAAAGTATCCTTTGTCACCTGTGGCTCAGTGTTTCTGAGAGAGAAGGTGTAGAAGTTCAAGATCCATTCCAGATGCTTAATCACAAACTCTAGACTGTAACCCCCAGTGTAGAACTGAGCAAGTACTACACTGCTGGCGATAGCATGTGACATATAACCGATGTGCTCCCTGCTCCCTCTGGTGAATGTAGAAGATCTCTTAGTGGTGTTACTTTGAAGAAGAACAGAGGAGTGCTTCCTAGTGTTCCTGACCTGTATTTATGCCTCTTATCCTGCCATTATCATTGTCCTGTTTGTGGGAGCTTGCTGTGTGTAAATTGGCTGCCATGTTTTCTGCACAGCAACAACATCACGCTTCTAAAACAAAATGCTAAGTAGATTACAAGTGTTTTGGAGCACCCTAAGGTTGATGTACAAATACAAAACTTTCACTGAGATCAGGTAAGATAGTAACTCCTCCCTGATTGCAAACACACATTCAAGGGTAGACAGGCTCTGCCTAAAACAGCACAGGATTTTGTTTAAAGTTTATTTATTAGCATCACAAGTGGGCTTACATTAACACTGCAATGAAGTTGCTGTGAAAATCCCCTGGTCAGCATACCCCGGCACCTGTTCAGGTACACTTTGTATTAATATCTTGCATTAAGTTGATCTTTCTCTACACCCTAGCTATGACTGTAACAGTATCTTCTGCACTCTCTCCTTTCCTTCTCTATGAACGGTCTGCTTTGTCTGTATAGCGTGCAAGAAACAATACTTTTCACTGTACATGTGACAATACTAAATCAAATCAAATCAAACTTAGGGAGAATTTAGCATGGCAATGCACCTTACCAGCACGTTTTTTGGACTGTGGGAGGAAACCAGAGCACCCGGAAGAAACCCACACAGACACAGGAGAGCGTGCAAACTCCACACAGACAGTGACCCAAGCTGGGAATTGAACCCAGGTCCCTGGCACTTTGAGGTAGCAGTGCTAATCACTGTACCATGATGAAAGTGAGAGTATGTCAATACTCCAATGTTACGTCATAGTGAGAAAGGTAAGGATTGAGAGGGACTCTGATGTTCTGCACACAAAATGAAGAAAATACCAGTTAAAATCTCACATCTGTGCATTGTCCCTTCAACAGCAAAAGCTCCAAGATTTAGAATTCCCTCCTGTAACCACTCCCCATTTCTACCCCTCTCCTCTTTTAGGGCAATTAGAAACACAATCAGATAAGGGTGCATTGTTGAAAGATAAATATCAGCAAGGACATTCCTCCACTATTCCTCAAATACTACCGTGGAACCCTTTACATAGAACTGAGAGGGCCATGGGTTTAACACCTCATCTCAAAGATGACAGAGCCTTCAGCTGACAGAGTGCAACCCACTGACCCAACACTGACACTTGATCGATGCAAAGAATCAGGAAAATATTTGATGCTGATCGCGAAGTCGGAGGTGTTGGGAATGGTGACGATAGACATCCTTTTCAAGGAGAGTCTTGAAGGAAGAAGGAAGGATGGAGAAGCAGAGAGCTTTAAGGAGGGAATTCTGGAGATTCAGACTGAAGGCGGCATGGTGGCACAGTGCTTAGCACTGCTGCCTCACAGTGTTAGGGACCTGGGTTCAATTCCCAGCTTGGGTCACTGTCTGTGTGGAATCTGCACGTTCTTCCCTGTCTGCCGTGTGTTTCATCCGGGTGCTCTGATTTCCTCCCACAGTCTGAAAGACGTGCTGGTTGGGTGCATGGGCCATGCTAAATTCTCCCACAGTGTACCCAAACAGGTGCCGGAGTGTGGTGATTAGGGGATTTTCACAGTAACTTCATTGCAGTGTTAATGTAAGTCTACTTGTGACGCTGATGAATAAAAATAAAGAGACATCCCGAGGGAAGTTTGGACGAACAGAGTGAGAGGAACAGATTTTGTGCGATAACAGTGGAATAAGAACATAAGAACATAAGAAATAGGAGCAGGAGTAGGCCATCTAGCCCTTCGAGCCTGCCCCGCCATTCAATAAGATCATGGCTGATCTGTCGTGGCTCAGTTCCACTTTCCCGCCCTCTCCCCATAACCCTTAATCCCCTCTCTTATCAAAAACCCATCAACCCGCGTCTTAAAAATATTTAGCGAGGCAGCCTCCACCACTTCAACGGGCAGAGAATTCCAGAGATTCACCACCCTTTGAGTGAAGAAGTTCCTCCTCAACTCCGTTCTAAACCGCCCCCCCTTTATCTTGAGGCTGTGCCCCCTAGTCCTACTGTCTTTTTTGAGCGGGAAGAGTCTCTCCACCTCTATCCTATCCATCCCATTCATCATCTTATACGTCTCAATGAGATCTCCCCTCATTCTTCTCAACTCTAACGAGTACAAGCCTAGTTCATTCAGCCTCTCCTCATAGCTCAACCCCCTCAACTCCGGTATCAGCCTAGTAAACCTCCTCTGCACTCCCTCCAAGGCCAAAATATCTTTGCGCAGGTGCGGCGCCCAAAACTGCACACAGTACTCCAGCTGCGGAATGGTTGGGGATTCAAGAATTAGGGAGTTACTAGGCAGACCCTAAAATAGAGATGTGTGGGATGGTGGGTGACAGAGATAGAAGGGTAAAGTGTTAGTAAGGGGCAAGGACATTTTGTTTATTAGAGTCGCAAGTAGGCTTATATTAACACTGCAGTGAAGCTACTGTGAAAATCCCCTAGTCGCTATACTCCGGTGCCTGTTTGGGTACACTGAGGGAGAATTTAGCATGGCCAATTCACCTATCCAACATTCTATGATAGCCACTTTGACATTTACTGAATCTCAGGCAGAGATTTGATTGCTTACCGGGGTGTAAACATGATGATCAGATCTCAGCACTGACTGAAACAGGTTCCCTCAGTCACAGAGAATATAACCCAATACTTTCCAGTGTGCTTGTACCAGAAGAGTCAGCAAGTGTCAAAGTGGCTGTCATAGATGTACTGGTTAGGCACATTGTCCATGCTAAATTCTCCCTCAGTGTACCAGTGAACAGGCACCAGAGTGTGGCGACTCGGGGATTTTCACAGTAACTTTATTGCGGTGTTAATGTAAGCATATTTGTGACACTAATAAATACTTAAACCAAACTAAACATAAAGAGTGGTCGAGGCAGGTAACATGGATGCGTTTAGAATGATTTAATACCCAACCCCCATTCTCATTGTGACCACGATTTAACAGCATCTAGAGTGGAACATGTTATTTATTTACTAGTGTCACAAAGTAGGCTTACATCAAGATCAGAAAGGTCCTCGGATTAAGATGCAGCAAATTTTGAGTCAGGTTCATATTAATACTCCAGCAGAAGACCTCTGGAGGAGGGGGTAAGTGGACTGGCAGCAAGGAAGCCTGTTTGTATTGTTTTTGATCACTGGAAGGTCTTCAGCGAGCCAAGTGCCCTGTACCCGGGGTCAGTGATCTCCCCCTCTCTCCTTACGTGGTTAAGTAATTGCTGTGAAGTTGTGAGTTGTTAGGAGTCTGTTGATCAGAGCAGATTTTCTGCTGCCTTTCCCCTTCTCTCTCTTTCTGCATGAAAGAGCCCTGCTAATCTACATGTGTGAGAGATTACAATGCAGCACCAAATGAGGAGGAAATATCAGGTTATGTTTCTGCACCAGCCTCCTCTCCACCCTCCATCTGTGGTGATGTCAGGCCTTTATTGTCACATATGCTGCCTGTTGCACACTGACCATCTGTTTACCAAGTTGATTAAGTGCTCTGGTTGCTATGGGAACTGAGGCACCCAGTGCAATGGCATTGAAAGCATTTTATGGTCAGATTTCACTTTTTTCTCATTCAGTGCAGCGGAATGACAGTAAATTATATAATTTTTTTTGTGTGCGATAGGAACATCCCCTCTAGTCTTTTGCACTCAGATGACACAATGACATGCTGCATATGTGTCCCAACTCCCTTTACAAGGCTGCACAGTCCCCGGCCGATAATAACATTACAAAAGGGAAATTCAGCTTCTCTGAACAGACCACAGACGCTCTTCCAACAGCTCCCGGAATAGGGGGTTCTGATCTCCCCGCACTGCCCTCTTCACCTTCTTTGACGTCTCACATCGGGCCCAGCTTGTCCCAGGGAAGCACTCAGGCAGAGACTCGATTGCTTACTGGGGTGTAAACATGATGATCGGACCTCAGCACTGACTGAAACAGGTTCCCTCAGCCACAGAGAACGGAGCCCAATACTTTCCAGTGTGCTTGTACCAGAAGAGTCAGCAAATGTCAAAGCGGCTATCATAAATGTACTGGTTAGGTGCATTGTCCATGCTAAATTCTCCCTCAGTGTACCTGAACAGGCGCCAGAGTGTGGCAACTAGGGGATTTTCACAGTAACTTCATTGCAGTATGAATGTAAGCTACTTGTGACACTAATAAATAAACTAAACATAAACAGTGGTCAAGACAGATACTATGGATGTGTTTAAAATTATTTAATACCCAACCCCTGCTCTCAAAGTTACAGCATCCCCAGTGGAACATGTTACTCATTGGTGTCATGAGTAGGCATACATTAACTCTGTAATGAAGTTACTGTGAAAATCCCCTGGTCGCCACAGTCTGGTGCCTGTTCATGTACACTAAGGGAGAATTAGCATGGCCAGTGCACCTAACCTGCATGTCAGACTGTGGGAGAAAACCGGAGCACCCGGAGGAAACCCACACAGACACAGGGAGAACGTGCAGACACCACACAGACAGTGACCCAAGCCAGGAATTGGAACTGGCCCTTGGCACTGTGAAGCAGCAGTGCTAACCACCGTGCCGCTGAAGGTTAGTTTGCAAACCTCAGAAAAATATTACAAAAATAATATAAAAATCAGAACTTAGGGCTATTAAAGGGGATGATGTCAGGAAGCACTTCATTATATGAAGGCGAATAGGTAGGGGGCATAGCCTCAAAATAAGGGGCAGCAGATTTAGGACTGAGTTGAGAAGGAACTTCTTCATCCAAAGAATTGTGAATCTGTGGAATTCCCTGCCCAGTGAAGTAGCTGAGATTACATCATTGAATGTTTTTAAGACAAGGGTAGATACATTTTTGAACAGTAAAGGAGTTAAGGGTTATGGTGAGCGGGCGGGTAAGTGGAGCTGAGTCCCCAAATAGATCAGCCATGATCTGCTACTCCTGCTCCAAGTTCTTATATTCTTATATAAGTCCAGGACTCTTTCCCTGAAAAGGTTGTTGAGACTTTGGCCTGGATTTTCATGCCTCCATCCATGCTGCAACAGGGGAATTTAAAAATAACGGGTGAGACACAATTACAAGTTACCACCCTGCCACCACCCCCTCCCTCCCCACCACTCCCATCGTGTGGCATTTTAATGGCCCCGTGATAAGGGTGCAGACAGCAACTTTGCACTCAGCAATCCCACCCTGATCTGCTCAGCTGCAGGGGTGGACATTTCTGACAACCCTGCTATTTCCCTGGAGCCAGGCACGTTTTGTGTGGGGACATCTTTCACGGCACCTCAGCAGAGACGTGAACCATGGGGAAACCCCAGAGGAGAGAAAAAAACAAGCTTTGAAATATAAAATAAAGCTGTTCTTTCAGCTTCAATAGTTCGATGTTGCTTTGTACATCAGTTGTATTTTTGCCAAAATAGTTGATGGTATGGCTAAACACTGCTTGGCATCTCTAATGTAATAATCTGAAGTAATTTAAATTCCCAGAGTCCTTCTAAAATGAAGAAATCCTTCAGCAACTCTCACTTAAGGGAATCTGAAAAAAACCCACCTGTTCCTAGACTGCTTTGATTAACAGGATGCCTGGTATAGCCAGGGCGTGGGGGGGGGGGGTTGTTCCTAGACTGCTTCGATTAACAGGATGCCTGGTATAGCCGGGGGGTGGGGGAGGGGGGGGGGCGGGGGGGAGGTCATCTGGTTTTTCAGTTTCAATAGATTCCATTGTCTATAGCTCACAACGTTTTTATAGCTGACCTCCATTATGAATGCTTGGCTGGGTTTCAAAAGATACAAAACTATTTATTCCAGCAGAAGAGTTGTGTTCACACTTTGATTGACAGTCTTAAGAGATTATTAAAGGAATGTATGACTTTAGTGTACTTAGTAAAGTAGATGCTTATCTGACAACAGATTGCCTACTTGAGGGGATTTAAATTTATTAAAGGGTTTTAAAGAATGAGAATATTTTTTCAACATTTGAGTGAGAGCTCTATTAGATTGTTAGAAGTTTCCATCTCCATTTCAAAGGTATGGCTCCTGAAATCTGCCCATTCTGGATATTGAGTGAGTGGCTGTGGAAGGTACATGGGGTCTTGGAGGAACCTTGGGGGATATTGGGGGCTCATGAAGGTAGCATGGGGAAAATGAGGGGACAAGGAGGGGGTCATGGTTGCATGAAGGAGCAGACATGTGTTATGAAGAGGCATGGAAGGGGTATGGGGAGCGTGGAAAGTCATGATGATTATGGGGACACAGAAGAGGTATGGGGATATGGACAGGCATGGGACTTATAAAGGGGAATGGGGAATATGGGGGAATGGGGAGGTATGGAGGAGCATGTAGTGTGGGAGAGGGTGAGGAGTGAGAATTCGACATTTCTCATTAAAACTGGGATGATGATTCAGTTTGTTTCAATGCGTCCTGTACTCACCAAGCCAGGCGCTAGTTCCCACAGTGACTAGATGGAGCTCTTTGGACACAACTGAGGCTAAAATTGCATCTAAACATTGTCCTTGTACTCTATGCCCCTATTGATAAAACCTAACCCCTATTAATAAAGTTAATCATGTGTTTTATTAACTGTGCTCTCAAACTACCCTGTCACCTTCAATGATTTATGCACATTTACACCCAGGCCCCGCTACTCCTACATCTCTTTCAGAGTTGTAAACTTTGTTTTACATTGTCACTCCATGTTATTCCTACCAAAGTGAATCACTTCACATTTCTCTGCATTGAACTTTATTTGCCACCTATCCGCCCAATCCACTATATTGGAGTCTGTGTCATTAATCTACATCAGGAAAAGCACGGCTCCCAACACTGAGCCCTGCAGGTCTCCACTGCGGACCTTCCACAGCCTGAAAAAGGATAATTAGCCACATTCCCTTCACTCAGCCAATTCCGTATCCATGTTGCTGCTGTCCCTTTATTTCATGAGCTATAATGTTGCTCAAACACCTGTCGTGTGGCACTGGATCAAATGCCTTTTGGAAGTTCGTGTACAGCCACTCAATGGCATTATCTTCATCAACTCTCTCTGTTAACTCTTCAGAAAGTTGCAGCAAGTTAGACAGATTTTTGATTGACAAGCAAGTCAAGGGTTATGGGGGGCAAACAGAAAAGTGGAATTATAGAATCGCTACAGTGCAGAAAGAGGCTATTTGGCCCATCAAGTTTGCACCAACTCTCCAACAGCGGATCCCACCCAGGCCCTTTCCCAAGCCCCTACATACTTACCCTGCTAACCTACACATTTTGGGACACTAAGAGCAATTTAGCATGGCCAATCCACGTAACCCGCACATCTTTGGACTGTGGGAGGAAACCGGAGCACCCGGAGGAAGCCCATGCAGATTCTAGGAGAATGTGCAAACTCTGCACAGACAGTGACCCAAAGTCAGAATTGAACCTGGGTCCCTGGCGCCGTGAGGCAGCCATGCTAACCACTGTGCCACTGTGCTGCCCACATGAGAGTCGAGACCACAACCAGATCAGCTGTGATCTTATTGAATGGCAGAGCAGGCTGGAGGGGTAAAAATACACCTTAATACAGAATGGTGATAATGTACTTCATACGTATCCATTTACTAAATTAATTATACTCAAAATAAAAGTGGAACTTTTCATCATATGGAGCTGTCTTCAAGCTCAGCAGCCTGTGTTTGTTCAGGAGGGTCAGCCTGTGTTGAGCTGCTGGGTTTTAACACACATTAACTTTAGCCCTCAAAAGACACCTTAATACAGACACAATCGAGGTAGTGTACTTCACACCTGTCTATTTACCGGACAAACATCTTCCACCACTCAATAAACAAGCTTGTAACCCACACAGAACAAATAAGAAAGACTGTGGCTCTTCTCTTCCCAATATAGGAAGGGTCAGCATGGTGGCACAGTGGTTAGCACTGCTGTCCCATTCCAGTTTGATTCCCAGTTTGTGTCGTTGTCTGTGTGGAGTTTGCATGTTCTCCCCATGTCCGCGTGGGTTTCCTCCAAGTGCTCCAGTTTCCTCCCACAGTCCGAAAGACGTGCTGGTTAGATGCATTGGCCGTGCTAAATTCTCCCTCAGTGTATCCAAACAGGTGCCAGAGTGTGACGACTGGGGGATTTTCAGAGTAACTTCATTGCAGTGTTAATGTAAGCTACTTGTGGCACTAATAAATAAACTTTATTTAACATTTTAAATCAGCTTTAACTTTATAAACACAAGAAACACTTATGCATGTGTCCAGCAAACTTCAATATCGCGATCCCATTACTAACATTTTTATTTACAGATCAGAACTACAACCAGCCACATCTGGGTCTTTCATTAGCCACATGTGGTGAGCATTAATTTATTGGACAAATAAAGCACTCGGTTATTCTCCATATCTCAGAATCACTGTCCTGTCATCCCTGCACTTGTGAAAATATCCAGACAGGATCAGTCTTGTGCAGGTACAGCAGATAATTCAGAAGCCAAATGAAATGTTGGTCTTTACTGATTTGATTTGATCTGATTTGATGTGATTTGATTTATTATTGTCACATGTACTGGAATACAGTGAAAAGTATTGTTCCTTGCGTGCTATGCAGACAAAGCATACCATTCGTAGAGTACATAGTGGAGAAGAAAAGGAGAGAGTGCAGAATGTAGTCATACAGTCATAGCTAGGGTATAGAGAAAGATCAACTTAACGTAAGGTAGGTCCATTCAAAAATCTGACAGCAGCAGGGAAGAAGCTGTTCTTGAGTCGTTTGGTACGTGACCTCAGACTTTTGTAGCTTTTTCCCGATGGAAGAAGGTGGAAGAGAGAATGTCCAGGGTACATGGGATCCTTGATTATGCTGGTTGCTTTGTCGAGGCAGAGGGAAGTGTAGACAGAGTCAATGGGTGGGAGGCTGGTTTGCGTGATGGACTGGGCTTCGCTCACAACCCTTTGTAACTTCTTGCGGCAGGAACTGTACCAACCCATTCCAGAGAGGATGCTTTCTATGGTGCATCTGTACAAGTTGGTGAGGAAGTAGATACATTGATGGTTATTGCAAAAGGGATGGAGTTTAAAAGTAGGAACTCTAGTTGAACTGTATAGGGCTTGCTGTGGTCATACCTAGAGTACTGTGGAGTTTTGCTCTCTTTATTTAAAGAGGCATGAACTTGAATTGGAGACAGTTCAGAGAAAGGTTCACCAGGTTTATTCCTGGTACAAAAGGGGTTGCCTTATGAGGAAAAACAGAGCAGTTTTGGCCTGAAGTCACAAGAGTTTTGAGGAATGAGAGATGATCTTATTGAAACATATGAGATTCTGATAGAAATTGGCAGGCTAGACGCTGAGAGGATATTACCCCTCTTGGGGAAATCCAGAATGAGGGGGCATAGTTTCAGAACAAAGGGTCGTCCATTTTAGGCTGAGCTGCGGAGGAATTTTGTCTCTCAGAAGGTCTGGTGGCACAGCCTCACAGCACCAGGGACCCAGTTCCATTCCAGCCTCAGGTGACTGTGTGGAGTTTGCACATTCTCCCTGTATCTGCATGGGTTTCCTCCGGTTGCTCCAGTTTCCTTCCAAAGCCCAAAGTTGTTCAGGTTATAGGTGGATTGGCCATGGTAAATTGCCCCTTAGTGTCCCAAGATGTGCAGCTTAGTAGATTAATCATGGGAAATGCATGGAGTAGGGGGCTGGTTGAACCTGGGCCTGGGTAAGATGCTCTTTCACAGAGTGGCTGCAGACTTGATGGGCCAATTAGCCTCTTCCTGTACTGCAGGGATTCTATGGTAGTTAATCTTTGGAATCATCTTCCCTGGTGGGGGCTGTTTTGGGCAGGTTTTCGATCTGTTAGGGAGTCAAGGGTTATGGGGGAAAGGCAGGAAAATTGAACTAAGGCCACAGACAGAGACAGCAGCTGTGAACTTATTGAATGGCAGAGCAGACTCAATGGGCTGAATGGCCTTCTCCTGTTCCCAGTTCTTATGTTCTCAATTCCTGCGTACCTTGTGGGCACTGATGGCTGTGATGAGTAGCATTTTATCTGAGAGGCCAATCGATGGCTGTTGGACTATCGCTCAACGGGAGTCATCATCTTCAGAAGATGTCAGTGAGGTGGGTGGGGTGCGGGGGAGAGGTGGGGGTGGGAGGAGGGTCTAGGGGTGAAATTGATCATTGTATGATGGAATAAGTCCACAAAAATAACTTGTCCCATTGGCAAGTGTGGAATCCCAAAGGAATGAATGCTGAGGTCAGTAGAATGTTAACATTCACTTGAACACAGGTTTAAAGTTTATTAATTTAGTCACAAGTAAGCTCATGTTAACACTGCAATGAAGTTACTGTGAAAATCCCCAAGTCACCACATACAAGTACCTGTTCGGATACACTGAGGGGGAATTTAGCATGCCCAATGCATCTAACCAGCACGTCTTTCAGACTATGGGGGGAAACCGGAGCACTTGGAGGAAACCCACGCAGACACGGGAAAAAAAATCACATTGTCCGCACCTTTAAGAATTGATTAGCTGTAAAGACTCGCATTCTAATCAGTATTCTGTAAACTGTGTGTGCCTTTATATGTTCTGTCTGAGACCAGAACTCTCCACTCACCTGACGAAGGGGCAAACCCCGAAAGCTTGTGAGTTTACTATCGAGTAAACTTGTTGGACTTTAACCTGGCGTTGTGAGACTTCTTACTGTGCAAACTCTGCACAGACAGTGACCCAAACTGGGAATTGGACCTGGGTCCCTGGAGCTGTGAGGCAGCAGAGCTAACCACTGCGCTACCCAATTGAGACAATACATAATACATGTCTATAAGACAAAACATGCCATTCATAGGGCACATCGGGGAGAAGGAAGGGAGAGGGTGCAGAATATTAGTGTTACAGTCATAGCTACCACTGTGCCACCCTAGTTATTTTATACATATAATTATGGAGGTATAATGACAAGAACCTCCGCCATATCGGAAAGTGCTATATAAGTATCAGCATACTGGCCTGCAAGAGTCATATTCACTCACGTGCAGAAATCTCAAAGGACAGGATGTCTCGCGACTGATAGTGTTTATCAAAGACGACAGTAATACAGGACTTAAGTAGGACAACAGCAGCTTTCTAAGAGGCTTAGGGCACAGGATAGACCTGGAAAAACCGCCACAGGAATGTCCTGATTAGTGATTGATGCTAAAAGTGATTCTTGCAATTTTCTTCACCCTGGCGTCCCCAGTCATAGCTCATTAAAAAAATGACCAATAGGAAACAAGGACACCCATCGTCACCATGGCTCTGTGAACCTCCCACTACGGAGTTCCTCACTATTCATTCCCCGAGCACCTCACTCTGTGAGCAGCCTGCGCACTGGCCAATCACTCACTCCAAATCGCTACAGGCTCCAGGTACAACAGGTGAAAGTAAGAGGAGAAACCGCCCAGACCTTCGTCACCAGGGAAATTTCAGAAAGAATGCTCCGGATGGTGGGGGGGGGGGGGAGTCCAAAACTAGAGGTCATAGTTCGAGGATGAAGAGTAAACCTTTTAGAACTGAGGTGAGGAGAAAATTTCTTCGCCCAGAGAGTGATGAATGTGTGTGGTTCTCTACCACAGAATGTCATTGAGGCCAAAACATGGTCTGATTTCAAGAAGAAATTGGATATAACTCTCGGGGCTGAAGGGATCAAGGGATATGGGGAGAAAGAGGGGATCAGGATAGTGAATTTAATGATCAGGTATGATCATAATGAATGGCGGAACAGGCTCGAAGGGCCAAATGGCCTACTCCTGCTTCCAGTTTGTGTGTATGTTTCTATGTATCAGCCTGTAAGCAGAGCTACAAATAATATATCACTCGCAAGCATTGTTACCAACAGGTGGAATAGATTTCGCTTTGTATCGAATTGTCAGTATTAAATGTCTTTGGTCAACTTGACTGGCGTACAAGGCTTAATCTGTCACCGTCCCCTGGCAACTGAAAGATAGATTTGCATTTATGTAGCACCTCTCTTGACCTCAGGCTATCCCAAAGCATTATGCAGCCAGTGAAGTAGCTTTGCAGCCAAAGGAAAAAATGCTGGAAAATCTCAGCAGGTCTGGCAGCATCTGTAAGGAGAGAGAAGAGCAGACGTTTCAAGTCTAGATGACCCTTTGACAAAGGACACAAAACATCAGCTCTTTTCTGTCCTTACAGACGCTGCCCCACCTGCTGAGATTTTCCAGCGTTTTCTCTTTTGGTTTCAGATTTCAGCATCCACAGTAATTTGCTTTTATTAAGTAGCTCTGCAGTACGGACACTGTTGTGATGTGGGAAATATAGAGTCATAAAATCCTACAGTGCAGAAGGAGGCCATTCGGCCCGTCAATTCCACACCAACCATGATCCCACCCAGGCTCTATCCCTATAACCTCATGCATTTACCGTAACTGGTTCCCCTGACACTAAGGGGCAATTTAGCATGGCCAATTCCTCCCACACATCTTTGGACTGTGGTAAGAAACTGGAGCACCCGGAGGAAACCCACGCAGACACAGAGAGAATGTGCAAGCTCCACACAGACAGTGACCCAAGCCGGGAACCGAGCCCGCATCCCTGGCACTGTGAGGCAGCAGTGCTAACCACTGTGCCACCGTGCCACCCATAACTGTTACTCACTCAGGTGAGACAATGGCACAGTAGTAATGTCACCAAACTAGTAATCCAGAGTCCCAGGCTAATCATTGAATCATATAATCCCTACAGGAGGAGGCCACTCAACTCTGAACGTGTCTTACCAAGCCCTCTCCCCTGTCCTATCCCCATAACCCCACACATTCACCATGGCTGATTCATCTAACTTACACATCTTTTGGACTGTGTGAGGAAACCGGAGCACTCAGAGGAAACCCACGCAGATATGGGGAGAACATGCAGACTCCACACAAGCGATCATCCAAGCTGAGAATCGAATCCAGGTCCCTGGTGCTGTGAAGCAGCCGTGCTAACCACCACTGTGCCACCACGCCACCCATCATGGCAGCTAATTTGCACTCAGCAAGGTCCCACAAAGAACAGTGCGGCAAAGACCAGATAATATGTCTTAGCGATGCTGACTAAGTGATTGACACTGGCCAGGAGGCCAGGGACCAGCCCTCTGCGGAACAGTAACAACCTTTAACAACCAGACGCCCCTCGGTTTAATCTGAATGGTGACAGCTCTCCATCGGGAAGGGCACACAGGTTATGCCAAAGCCATTCCCGCACAGCAACCTGAGGACCAAATAGGCAACTATCTGGCGTGGCATTGAGAGATCGGGAATGTCTGACAGCTCTTCCCTCTTGAAGATAGGCCACGATTCTAGCAAGGAAGAGTCACAGGCTTTGTGTAGAATCTGTTTAAAGACTAGTTTATGTACACTATTTGCAGTATATCCAGAGCAAATTGTCAGCAAGACCCATTACCCCGCTGTTAATTATGAGGTCTAATGTTGGAATAAAAGGAGACCATGCGGTGAGTAAGTGTAACCAAACGGGGGGGGGTTTATTCAGCGTTGTGTCAGTGGGATAGACTGACCCCATTCTTCCCGAGTCACCTGACCCGTTCTCTTAAAGGGACACACACCCAACTATATACGTAACACCCTGAACTGCTCCAAATAGCACTTTATAGAAAGTCATAGAAACCCTACAGGAGGCCATTCAGCCCATCAAGTCTGCACCAATGACAATCCCATCCAGGCCTTACCCCGTAATCCCAAATATTGCGCTGATAATCCCTCTAACCTATGCATCCTGGGACACTAAGGGTCAATTGACCATGGCTAATGCGCCTAACCCGCATATCTTTGGACTGTGGGAGGAAACCAGAGCACTTGGAGGAAACCCATGCAGACACAGGGAGATCATGCAAACTACTCAGACAGTGACCCGAGGCCGGGAATCGAACCCAGATCCCTGGAGCTGCGAGGCAGCAGCGCTAACCACTGTGCCACCGTGCCGCCACCCATCAGTGCTGGCATTAGTGCTCCATTGATGAATAAATCCTTTATTCTACACTTCCTTCGCCTGTGCTGCATTCATCAATCTCAACATTATGGGAGCATCAATTGGCGTTGGCACTGCTGCCCTCAGGATTCCTGACCTTTCTCACCGTACCCTCGCTGGAAAACCCAAGTGGAGATTGCCAACCCTCTAGGGTTGCCCTGGAGTCTCCAGGAGATCAAGGATTCATTTCCAGGCCATTGTTGCAAGCAACCCAGGAGGAAGAATACAAGGATTTGAAATTGCGGGTTTGAACATTTCCTCGGAATACTTCAGGTTATTAGTTATAAAAACATCAGACAAGGGAAAACAGAATTTTGATGGGAAGTCAAGAGTTACCCTTGTGAAGCTAGCTTACCAATGGGCATGGAAAGGCCAGGCATCATGGGAGTGGTCATATTGAGCAACCAATGGCAGGGGAATGGATTGTCATGTGACAACATCTCCAGGGAATATATCCAACCAGAGTTGGCAACCCTCAGATTGGATGATAGGCAGACCAGCCCTGACCAGTGGAGTCATGATCCGTTAACTTGTTGACACACACACACCTTTTGGAGCAGGAATGGGAGCAGGGAGATCTGGTGTCAAGGAAACCGAGCTATAGTAAGGATTTGGCACCCTTGGGGAAGAATGGGAGAGGGGTGGATGCGGAAACATATCCTGAGAGACTTGTCAGGCTTTGAACTCGCAGAACTGCCCTTTGCTGTGTTTCGGCCAGTTAATTCTCTGGACTTTATCCACCAGATCAAGTGTAGATTTCCTCTCTGCCCTGACACTAGCTGCTTATCAGTGAAGAGGAAGCCACATTCTCCTTTCCCTGTGTGTTCAACCGTGTAAACAATGAAACAAATCCTCGCCTGAAATGGTGACAGAATTTTTTCAGGGAAATTGTTTCGGATAATGACATTACTCAAGCTGGAGTCTCCAGGTCTGACGTGTGCCTCTGCTTCACAAAGACAGAAACATCTTTGTTTTAGCTTTACCATTTTCAGATCTGCTCCGATTGGATTGTGTTTGATGATTTGATAGATGAGTGTGCAGAATCCCAATC
Source organism: Carcharhinus amblyrhynchos (assembly GCF_965287045.1). NCBI lineage: Eukaryota > Metazoa > Chordata > Chondrichthyes > Carcharhiniformes > Carcharhinidae > Carcharhinus > Carcharhinus amblyrhynchos. The sequence continues at coordinate 79,265,783 of NC_137335.1, read as the reverse complement.
CACCCTCCCAACCCCAGGAAAGCAAGATTATTTATTCATTCCCTTTCCTGGCCCTTCTATTCCCTCCTTCTTCTTGCAAGAATCCTAACGTTGAAATGAGAAGCTTGGCCGGTTACCTGTGAGTGCATTCACATCGAGACAGACAAACCCCACACAGGCTACCTGTGAAAGGCAGCAGCTCTGACTGACTTCCCCTTTTTCTTAGTACTGAGCATGGAAACTCAGTTGTGACAACCTACCCCTGTTCCCCATCCATTTTATTTTAGACATTGGAACAGAATTAGGCCACTCAGCCCATCGACTCTGCTCCACCATTCAATCATGGCTGATTTGTTTTATCATCCCTGTTCTCCTGCCTTTTCCCCGTAACCCCTGATCCCCTTATGAATCAAGAACCTATCTATCTCTGTCTTAAAGATACTCATTGACCTGACCTCCACAGCCTTCTGTGGCAAAGAGTTCCACAGATTCACCACTCTCTGACTGAAGAAATTCCTCCTCATCTCTGCTTTAAAGGATCGTCCCTTTAGCCTGAGGTTGTGCCCTCTGGTTCTAGTTTTTCCTACTAGTGGAAACATCCTCTCCATGTCCACTCTATCCAGGCCTCACAGTATCCTGTAAGTTTCAATAAGATCCTCCCTCATCCTTCTAAACGCCAACAAGTGTAGACCCAGAGTCCTCATCCGTTCCTCATATGACAAGCTCTTCATTCCAGAGATCATTCTTGTGAACTTCCATTCCCTGCCTCTCCCTGCTAACTCAGAGCATGTTGGTTGTGTGTTCCAAGGACTTGCAACAAACAAGCTGAGCAGCTTGTTCTCCCTCCCACACTCCGGGGAGAACTCCCACACTCCTGTCACGTGACTTCTTAAGTAACCACGTCATCAGATTATCACATGACCACTCAGTCTACGCGAGTGTTCCTTGTTAGTATAGTGGTTAATATCCCCACTTGTCACGTGGGAGACCAGGATTCAATTCCCCAACGGGAAAAACACAGTGGCACAGTGGTTAGCACTGCTGCCTCACAGTGCTAGGGACCCGGGTTCGATTCCCAGCTTGGGTCACCATCTGTGTGGAGTTTGCACGTTCTCCCCGTGTCTGTGTGGGTTTCCTCTGGGTGCTCCAGTTTCCCCCCACAGTCCAAAGATATGTGGGTTAGATTAATCGGCTGTGCTAAATTGTCCCTTAGTGTCAAAGGGGCTAGCTTGGGTAAATATATGGGGTTATGGGGATGGGACCTATGTGGGATCGTAGTCAGTGTAGCTTCAGTGGGCTGAATGGCCTTCTGCACTGTATGATTCCATGCTGGGCTCACTCCTTATTGAAGGAGATTGCTGATTGTGATGTTATAATCTCCATGGACAAATGCTTTACTGATATTAGTTAGCACTCTCCTGTCGATGATGGTTTTTATTTGTTGCGGAGATCCCTGAGTCTTGGATTGTGGACAATCCCTTTCCATTATCACTTTGATGATGGTCTATATGTTTCAATGAGTTGTTTATAGTGGAACTTTCAGCTAATTTGGCAAATAATCATTAAGAGAGATGCGCATTCTCAATAGCACCTAGAGTTGACTTTGGCACGGGAATGGTGATGTTTCAACTGGCAGGGGGCCTTGTCAATGCGATATAATTAACCACAAGACTATAAGAAATAGGAACAGGAATAGACCATTTGGCTCCTCGAACTGGCTCCACCATTCGATAGGATCATAGCTATCCGACATTCCTCACGTCCACTTTCCTACCCTTTCCCCATAACCCTTGATTTCCTTACTGATCAAAAATCTATCTATCTCAGCCTTAAATATACACATTGCTCTCTGTGGCAAGGAGTTCCAAAGACTCACAACTCTCGAAGAGAAGAAATTTCTCCTCATCTTAGTCTTAAATTGGTATCCTTTATTCTGAGACTCTGCCCTCTGGTCCTAGACTCTCCCATGAAGGGAAAACACCCTCTCAGCATTTACCCTGTCAAGCCCCTTAAGAATCTGATATGTTTCAATGAGATCGTCTCTCATTCTTCTAACTTCCAATGAGTGGAGTCCCAACCTGTTTAACCTTTCCTCATCAGACAATCCCTCCACACCGGGGATCATCCTAGTGAGCCTTCTCTGAACTGCCTCCAATGAAATAATACCTTCCCTTAAATAAGGGACCAAAACTGCTCACAATGCTCCAAGTGTGGTCTCACCAGTACCTTGTACATTGGCAGCAAGACCTCCCCACTCTTATACTCCAACACCACTGAAATAAGAACCAACATTCCATTAGCCTTCCTAATTATCTGCTAGACCTGTATGTTAGCTTTCTGTGTTTCATGCACAAGTAATTTGTTGAGTATATATCGTGATACGTTGAGCTTGACTGCAAATTCTCTTATCAAGCATACTGTCAGATCCTCCAACTAGCAGTATGCTTGTATCTTTTATTCTGCACTGAATCTGCCATGATTGCACTATTGGACAAGGTTTTAGGGATGGAGTTTAAGCTGGCAACGTGCCCATAGACAGAGACGCGGTGTAATGAGGAATTGATGCAAATTGGCCATTGATTAATTTGCGATACCCATGTGATTCCTGCTATGAACGCTGGGTAGACTTGATGAGGAGTTGAGGAGGGGTATCAGATTGCATCGGGCCAGCCCAGCGGTTAACTGCCTCACAGCTGCAGGGACCTGGGTTCAAGTCCAGCCTCAGGTCACTGTCCATGTGGAGTTTGCATGTTCTCTCCGTATCTGCGTGGGTTTCCTCTGGGTTGCAGCCCTTCGCACCCTACATCCTGTAAGGACTCCATCCCTTTCTCTCAGCTCCTTTGTCTCCATCGCATTTATTCCGATGATGCCACTTTCCATAATGGTGCTCATAATACGTGCTTCTTTTTCCTCAACCGTGGATTCCCATCTATAGTTGTCGACAGGGCCCTCAACAGCGTGCAGTCCATCTCCCGCGCCAGGACCCTCACTCCCTCCCAGAACAAGGATAGAGTCCCCCTTGTTCTCACATTTCACCCCACCATCTTCTGCATGCAAAGCCTAATCCTCTGCCTTTTTCACCAATTCCACTTTGCTTCTCCTTTCCCCTCTTTTCTCAATTTTACCTCTCTACCGCCCTCCCCTCACATCTCCATCTGTCACACTTTACCCTCTGATTTCAGCTTCTCTGCTGTTTGACCATTGACACCCTTTATTCTCTCTATGGGCTGCCATTAGCAGCCTTTCCCTTGTTTTTTGTGGCTATGACTCATCTTTCATTCCCTCACCTTACAGTATAAATACCTCCCACTTATATCTCCCGGATACCTGGATCCTCTTCAGTTTGCCTACTGCTGCAACAGATCCACAGCAGACGCCATTCCCTGGTCCTGCACTCAATCCTGGAACACCTAGATAACAAGGACACCTATGTCAGACTCCTATTTATTGACAGCCTTCAACATCATTATTCCCATGAAACTCACCTCCAAACTCCGTGGCCTGGGTCTCGGCACCTCCCTCTGTAACTGGATCCTGAACTTCCTAACCCACAGGCCACAATCAGTAAGGATAGGCAACAACACCTCCTCCACAATCATCCAGTGCCTCACAAGGCTGTGTTCTCAGCCCCCTACTATACTCCTTATACACATAACGTGTGGCCAAATTCCTCTCCAATTCGATTTTTAAGTTTGCTGATGACACCACCGTAGTGGGTTGGATCTAAAACAACGAGGAGACAGAGTACAGGAATGAGATAATCTGTTGAATTAGTGCGGCAACAATAACCTCTCCCTCAATGTCAACAAAATGAAGGGGTTTATCATCAACTCCAGGAAGTGTGAAGGAGAACATGCCCCTGTCCACATCAACGGGGACGAAATGGAAATGGTCGAGAGCTTCAAGTTCTTAGATGTCCAGATCACCAACAATCTGTCCTGGTCCCCACATGCCGACACTATACTTAAGAAAGCCAACCAACACCTCTATTTTTTTCAGAAGACGAAGGAAGTTTGGCATGTCAGCTATGACTGTCACTAACTTTTACAGATGCACCATAGAAACCATTCTTTCTAGTTGTATCACAGCTTGGTATGGGCTCCTGCTCTACGCAAGACCGTCATGAATGTAACCAAATCCATCACACAAACCAGCCTTCCATCCACTGACTCTGTTTACACTTCCTGCTGCCTCGGCAAAGCAGTCAGTATAATTAAGGACCCCACACACCCCAGACATTCTCTCTTCCACCTTCTTCCATCGGGAGAAAGATATAAAAGTCTGAGGTCACATATCAACTGATTCAAAGACAGTTTCTTCCCTGCTGCTGTCAGACTTTTGAATGGACCTACCCTCACATTAAGTTGATCTTTTTCTACACCCTAGCTATGACTGTAACACTACATTCTGCACACTCTCATTTCCTTCTCTATGAACAGTATGCTTTGTCTGTGTAGCATGCAAGAAACAGTACTTTTCACTATATGCTAATACATGCGACAGTAATAAATCAGATCAATCAAATCATTTTCTATGGCTTTTTAGTTTTGACTAAGGGTCATCTGGACTCGAAACGTCAGATCTTTTCTCTCCTCAGAGATGCTGCCAGACCTGCTGAGATTTTCCAGCAGTTCCTCTTTTGGTTCCACTCTCATCAAGGTCTTATCAGATAGATACAGAGCAACTTTTAAACAATTATGCAAGTAGAGCATACATTATCCAAATTCTCAGAGGTATTTTGATTTGATTTGATTGGATTTATTATTGCCACATATACTGGGATACAAGGAAAAGCATTCTTTCTTGCACTATAAGTTTAAGTTTATTTGTTAGAACATAGAAAAACTGCAGCGCAAACAGGCCCTTCGGCCCATGTCCCTACCTACTAGGCTAACCTATAACCCTCTATCTTACTAAGTTCCATGTACTTATCCAAAAGTCTCTTAAAAGACCCTATCGAATCCGTCTCCACCACCACTGCAGGCAGCCCATTCCACTCACCCACCACCCTCTGAATGAAAAACCTTAACCCTGACATCTCCTCTGTACCTACTCCCCAGCACCTACTTGGCGTCACAAGTGGGTGAGAGTTGCAGTGGGTGAGAGTTGATGGGTGGTGGGTTTGGGGGGTTGGGGGGTGGTGAGGGGGAGGTCATACATCAATGTTGCTCCTAATTGGGTTGCACTTCTGCAGCGCGATAACGTGCAAATCAAACGCAGACTGTGGCTATGCACTTACACTGCAATGAAATTATTGTGAAAATCCCTTAGTCACCACACTCTGGTGCCTGTTTGGGTACAATGAGGGAGAATTTAGCCTGGCCAATGCACCTAACCAGCACATCTTTGGACTGTGGGAGGAAACCGGAGCACCCGGAGGAAACCCACGCAGAGACAGGGAGAACGTGCAAACTCCACAAAGACAGTGACCCAAATGATAATCAAATTCGGGTCCCTAGCCCTGTGAGGCAGCAGTGCTAACCACTGTGCCACCCTGTTCAGACAATACATATGTCTATACAGACAAAACATACCGTTCATAGAGTACATAGGGCAGAAGGAAAGGAGTGGAGACAGAATGAAGTGTTACAGTGATAGCTAGGGTGTAGAGAAAGTTCAGCTTAATTTCAGATAGGTTCATTCAAAAGTCTGACGGCAGCAGGGAAGAAGCTGGTGGTACATGTCCTCAGACTTTTATATCTTTTCCCCAGTGGAAGAAAGTGGAGGAGAGTATGTCTGGGGCGCGTGGGGTCCCTGATTATGCTGGCTGGCTTTCCCGAGGCAGCGGGAAGTGGTGGATGGAGTCAGTGGGTGGGTGGTTTGCGTGACGGACTGGACTACATTCATGGGAAACAGGCCAGGTAGTTGGGATAGGTTTGCGTGAAGGAAACATGCCAATACTGACTGGTATAGCAGAAATAGCCCTGAGTTATAATTTCAGTGTAACTCCAGGATGCAGGGTCCCCCAGGACAAACAGCCCTGCTGTATAAGGTGGGAGTGTTAGTTGAGGAGGTGGCAGTGGGTGAGAGTTGATGGGTGGTGGGGTTGGGGTATTTGGGGGGTGGGTGGCGAGGGGGAGGTCATACATCAATGTTGCTCCTAATTGGGTTGCACTTCTGCAGCGAGATAACGTGCAAATCAAACGCAGACTGTGGCTATGTCATGGGACAGCTGGTAGATGAGGACATTTACAGCCCATCTGCTTTCACAGAGCTATCTATTTCTGATCAGCACGTCACTCCGACCCGAGCCAGTTCGACAGTGTCTGAGTAAATGGAGCCTTTAATTACAAACCAAAATCTTGAAGTATTTGGCTGGTGGCTTGGGAAGGAGAACTGATGCAAATCTCTCCCCCCAAAGGCATGAGGAGCAGCTGATCTCACCCAGCTGTCAGACGATTGCAAGAGTGAAGATCAGAAGCAAGCTTGAATATTTAATCCCGGGACAATCAGGTGTATGTCAGAGTAACAAAATGCCTCATGTTTAATCTAAGTGGAGATATTTTACCTCAAACAGTTTCTGAATATCAATGTGAACTGTCTTTACGGGGGCGAGGAAGTTGTAAGCTGTTGCTAAATGTTGCAGCGATGATAAATGGGTTAAAAGGTAATCACACCTCCCAGTGATGAGACCTCAATGGCACTTTGATTGGAGGCTTTACCATTTGTCTTAGCACCTCGCCTGCCAATTGTCTCCATTGTCTGAGGTAAATACTTGGTCCAAGCACGTCAAAGAGTTGTTGAATCAAACCGTGACTAAAACTCCGTTCCTCTGCTCTCACCGCACTGTTTGTCAGTGTGTGACACAAATCCAAACACCTTCCTCAGTTACGTCTCTGATCTGTCCAATGTTTCTTTATTGTTCTTCGATGGGATGTGGGTCTCACTGGCAAGACCAAGATTTGTTGCCCATCCCCAATTGCCCTTCAACTGAGCATCTCGCTGGGCCATTTCAGAGGGCAGTTGAGAGTCAACCACATTGCTGTGGCCCTGGAGTCACATGTAGGCCGGCCCAGGTAAAGACAGCAGATTTCCTTCCCTAAAGGACATTAGTGAACCAGATGAGTTCATGGTTATTATTACCAAGACTAATATACCATAAGACCAAAAAATACAAGAGCAAAGTTAGGCCATTTGGCCCATCGAGTCTGCTCCGCTATTCAATCATGGCTGATATGATTATCATCCCCATTTCCTATCTTCTCCCCGTAACCCTTGATCCCCTTATTGGTCAAGAACCTATCTATCTCTGTGTTGAAGACACTCAGTGAGCTGGCCTCCACAGCCCTTTGTGGCAATGAGTTCCACAGATTCACCACCCTCTGGCTGAAGAAATTCCTCCTCATCTGTGTTTTAAAGGAGTGTCCCTTCACTCTGAGGTTGTGCCCTCGAGTTCTAGTCTCTCCCACCAGTGGAAACATCCTCTCCACATCCACTCTATCCAGGCCTCGCAGTATTCTGTAAGTTTCAATTAGATCCCCCCTCATCCTTCGAAACTACATCGAGTACAGACCCAGACTCCTGAACTGCTCCTCATATGACAAAATAGCTTTCAATTCCAGATCTTTTTAAAAAATGAATTGATTTTAAATTCCACCAGTTGCTGTTGTGGGTTTTAAACGCACATCCCTGAATCATTAGGCTTGTGATGTTACCACTCCATCACCACCATAGGGTGGTGTGGTAGCACAGTGGTTAGCACTGCTGCTTCACAGCTCCAAGGACCTGGGTTCGAATCCCACTCGGGTCACTGTCTGTGTGCAGTTTGCACATTCTCCCTGTATCTACGTGGGTTTCCTCCGGGCGCTCTGGTTTTCTCCCACAGCCCAAAGATGTGTGGGTTAGGTTGATTGGCCATGCTAAATTGTGTGCTAGTGTCCTGGGATGCATTGATTAGTGGGTAAATATGTAGGAATATGGGAAGAGGGCATGGGTGGAATTGTGGTTGGTGCAGATTCAATGGGCTGAATGGCCTCTTTCTGCACTGTAGGATTCTATGATTCTAACTCCCAAATGGCAGCTAGATGTGGTCACGGTGAGATAGGGTGACTTCAATTGACCTCAGTGCCTTTGTGTGAGTGGGGGAGGGCAGGTTGCAAGGAGTTGATGAATATGAGATGATCTAGAGATGTTGCTCATTGAGAAAGTGCAGCATAGGTTCACCAGAATGATACCCGGACTCGACAAGTTGGGTTAAGGTGAGAGATTACAGAAACTAGACTGTAATCACTGGAATTTTGACAGGAAAGGGTGATTTGACCAAATTTTTCAAGATACTATGGGGAATAGGGCGGGTGGAGAGAGAGAGGGATAACATCTCTGCTGACTGGGAAGCCAAGGCCTAGGGGTTTCGGTTGAGAAATTAGACCCAGGCCTTTGAGGTGTGAAACTTTCCTTCATACTAAAGCTTAGATTTTCCAGTCCCACCGGCTGAGCGCATCATTGCAGGCGGAACGGAAAATTTAACGGACCAGCAAAAGGTCGATTGACTTCCAGTGGGAACGTCCAGCAACACCACCCCCCCCCCCCCACAACAGCCTCAATTTCTAAGCTGGCAGGGGGCATTGAACTTCAATGGGGGTAACCCAAAATCAACAGAATTAGATCTCGGGCCAGGGAGGGAGGGGCTGCCTCCACCAGAATCCCCCTTCTGAAGCTGGCTGGCCTGTAGGCCTCCCACCGCTGCATGGTTAGAGATGGAGGCCACTCGGCCCAGTCCCAGCTCCCTGCGAGCAATTCAGCTGGCCTGACACCCTGACCTTCTCCCCGTAGCCCAGCAGCTGTTTATCCATTTCTCTTTGGAAGGTCCCAATTGAATCTGACTCCACACATTCTAGTAATCCAGAGACCCAGAGCCCTGCACTGGGGACCCAGTTTCGAATCCCACCATGACAGTAGGTGAAATTCGAGTCTAATAAAAATCTGGAATGAAAAGTAATGATGACATTAAATCACTGTCAATTGTTGTTAGGAAAAGCATCTGGTTTACTAAATTTGCAAACCATAGAATTGCTATGGTATGACGGAGGCCATTCAGCCCATCGAGTCCGCATCGACCACAACCCTACTCAGGACCTATTCCCATAACTCTCATTTACCCTGCTAATTCCCCTGACACCAGGGTCAATTTAGCATGGCCAATCAACCTAACCCACACATGTTTGGAGTGTAGGAGAAAATCAGATCACCTGGAAGAAACCCACACAGACACGGATAGAACATGCAAACTCCACACAGACAGTGACCCAAGCCAGGAATCGAACCCAGGTCCCTGGAACTGTGAGGCAGCAGGACTAACTGTTGCATGTGACTCCAGACCCACAAGAATGAGGTTGATTCTTAACTGCCCTCTAAATGGCCACTCAGTTCAAAGGCAATTAGGGATGGGCAAGAAATGTTGGCCAATATTTTGGAATAAAACAATTCCAGTATATTCCACATTTGGCAGAGTTCAGCTACTCTCTTGACCTTTCCTGAAGCTTTGGCCTGACTGAGAATGCCAACCTTCTCCAACACTTCTTCTCCAGCTGGGTGGATCTGCACCATCTTCTTGTACCCAACTATAGTCAGAGAATCTCCCCCGTTACCTCTGGAATTCTCCATGGATCTATCCGCTTCCCTTTTATATCCACATGCTTTCCCACATCGACATGCCCCGAACATCAGGTTCCACATGTTCACTAATGGAAGCCAGTGCTACCTCACCACCACCCTTCACTTCCTCTGTCTTGTCAGCTTACCTGTGCAAAATAAGGTCATGTTGAGCTACAAATTTCTCTAGTTAAACATGGGGGAGTCTGCATAAGAACATAAGAAATAGGAGCAGGAGTAGGCCATCTAGCCCTTCGAGCCTGCCCCGCCATTCAATAAGATCATGGCTGATCTGAAGTGGATCAGTTCCACTTTCCCGCTTTCTCCCCATAACCCTTAATTCCCCTCTCTATCAGAAACCTATCTACCCGTGACTTAAATATATTCAGCGAGGCAGCCTCCACCACTTCAACGGCCAGAGAATTCCAGAGATTCACCACCCTTTGAGTGAAGAATTTCCTCCTCAACTCCGATCTAAACTGCACCCCCCACAGACAGAGGGATGGGCAATAAATGCTGGTCTAGACAGTGATGCCCACATCACATGAAAGAATATATAAAATTTCCATCCCTCCTGTCTCACTGTCTCAGTCTGACCCAAACAATTAGCAAGCTCGCAGTCTCATTCTTTGCGTTACATAGTGATCAGGAAACAGGACCCTGGCTGCTTTATACCCTCCTCCATATTTCCCACAGCTAATATTGGGTGTGGTGGAGTGGGGGTGGAAGGGGACAGAGAGGGTGGGGAATAGAACATGATTGTCACGGGTAATTTGGATTTAAGTTGTTAGTGCGAGTGAAGGAGGTAAATGGAAATGTATAGAGTATTTCTCTTACTTTGCTTTATTAATGCCATTTGCAATATCTTTCATATCTTTGCAATACCATTTTTGAACATTTCCTCTCAATAAGTTGCTCAAACAATATTGCAGTAAAAATAAATGGCACAGTGGCACAGTGGATAGCACTGCTGCCTCACAACGCCAAGGACCCGGGTTCAATTCTTGCCTTGGGTTACTGTATGTGCAGAGTCTGCATGTTATCTCTGTGTCTCTGCGGGTTTCCTCCACAGTCCGAAAGACATTTAAGTTTATTTATTAGTGTCAAAAGCTGTGTGGGTTTCCTCCCACTGTTTAAAAGATGTGCTGGTTAGGTGGATTGGCCGTGCTAAATTCTCCCTCAGTGTACCTGAACAGGTGCCATAGCGTGACGACTAGGGAATTTTCACAGTAACTTCATTGCAGTGTTAATGTAAGCCTTACTTGTGACACTAATAAATAAACTTTAAACAGGAGTAACAATATTTCAGATCAGCTTTCCACCAAGGAAGTGGCTCGAGTGTCACACATTATAAAACATCCCCTATTTCACCCAATGAACTTTTCCACAGCTGGTTAACTTTGCAAGTTGGAACCAATGATTGTCCCAGCAAAGACACTGATTTAGGCAGTGATTTGTTTTAAAAGTACCACAGCGGGGAATGGATTAGGCGTGACTTTGACACCTCGGAGTGAGCTGCCACTTGAAGTTTTATAGTGGCCCAAATGGATGAATGAAGCAGTGTTCAGGTGCGGTGCTGGTGTTAGTGCTGACCATATGGAGCTCCAGTTTGTTCAGTGGGCCCAGGAGGGAATATCCTGCACTAGTGGGCGAGGACAGTGACCAGGCCTGCTTCAATCGCTCCCCCACAAAGCTCCTGCCCCCACCCCCCCCCCGCCAACCCCACACACACACACACACACACACACACACACACACACACACACACACACACACACACACACACACACAAAGCCAACCTGCCCTGGGTTCCACTGGTCTCCATGGAGGAAAGGTTCTGTAACATGAGGGACAGTCCCCGCACCAATGTCAAGAAACCCCTTTCCTCTCTGCGTGGACACCACGTTCCTCATCGTCACACAGCTTAGCACCTGGGCTGACCAAAGGGAAAAGTGGTGACATGGACGAGGCAACAGAAGTTGGGCAGCAACCAGTTAAACCATCGCACAGCAAAAGCCCCGACACCATCAGGGGAAAGAGGAAAGGAAGTTAGCAAGAAAAGTAGTCACAAATGATTGTAGGTTTAGAATTGACCTATGTGTACTCTGGCATTTAGTCAATTTATTGGAGAATATTTGGAAAATTCTGTACTGGGCCCAGTAATGACACTTAAATATGATTAAAAGCAGATTTTAATTATTCACCTGTCTTCCCACTGGTTTTTTTGATTTTGATTTATTATTGTCACATGTGTTAACATACAGTGAAAAGTATTATTTCTTGCGCACTATACAGATAAAGCATACTGTTCATAGAGAAGGAAAGGAGAGAGTGCAGAATGTAGTGTTACAGTCATAGCTAGGGTGTAGAGAAAGATCAACTTAATGCGAGGTAGGTCCATTCAAAAGTCTGACAGCAGCAGGGAAGAAGCTGTTCTTGGGTCGGTTGGTGCGTGACCTCAGACATTTGTATCTTTTTCCCGACGGAAGAAGGTGGCGGAGGGAATATCCGGGATGCGTGGGGTCCTTAATTATGTTGGCTGCTTTGCTGAGGCAACGGGAAGTGTCGACGGAGTCAATGGATGGGAGGCTGGTTTTGCTGGTTTTAGCTGGTTAGTGGGAGTTCACCTTCGTTATCCTATCACCAGTTTACATTCCACGCCATGCAGACGTGACGATCGCGCTGGACGAAACGTCCACCACTACTTGAGATGAAACATCCCGAGGCTTTGTTTATTGTGGCCAGGGAGCTTCAATCAGGCCAAGCACAAGAGCATCCTACCAAGTTACCACCAACACCATCTCTTGCTCCAACAGAGGCCCAAATATCCTACACCATAGAACATAGAAAAACCACAGCACAAACAGGCCCTTCGGCCCACAAGTTGCACCGATAATATCCATACCTACAAGGCTTACCTATAACCCTCAATTCTATTAAATCCCATGTACTCATCCAGAAGTCTATTAAAAGACCCAATCGAATTTGCCTCCACCACCACCGAAGGCAGCCAATTCCACTCACCCACCACCCTCTGAGTGAAAAGGCCACTGCCACACAAATATCAAACATGCCTACCGCTCTATCGCCCACCTACACTTTGGCAAATCAAAGCACAAGGCTGTGCTCCTGCTCCCAATTTACAAGCAAGAACAGAAGTGGGAGAATCCATCAAAGAGAGTCGAGCAATGTTGGTCTGAGGAACTGGATGATCTACGGGACTGCTTGGAATCAGTGGACTGGTCAGAGTGTAAAAACTCTGCAACCAGCCTGAACGAGTACGCCACAACAGTAACTAATTCATTAGTAAGAGTGCAGAAGACTGTGTGCCAAAGAAGCAAATCTGTGTGTTCCCCAACCGGAAACCATGGATGAACAGGGATGTTCACTGCTTGCTGAACTCCAGGTCTGAGGCATTGAAGTCAGGTGACCCCGATCTATACCAGAAAGCCAGATACGATCTAAGGAGATCCATCAAAGATGCCAAAAGACAGTACCGGTTTCCAGCACGGTCCCAACTGCGCCTGCTCTCCGGCTGTGGGAGACCCACATGTGTCGGGAATGCATGCGTGAATCCCACAAAACGGCCGACAGGCGCATCTCCCAACCTGACATTCCAAAAAACGTGCAAAAGGAGAATCGAGCCCTGTGATTCCCATGGCAGGCGGGACAGGAAAATCCCCCCCTTTGAGTTGAGAAGGTTCTGGGTTCGAGCCCTACTCTGGGGGCTTGAGTAGATAAACTCGGCTGATGCTCCAGTCATTTTATTCAGAACACGTGAATCCATTCCCAATTTTACATTAAGTAACATCATTTGGAGGAACTTTCCTTCTCACACAGAAACTAGAAGCTGGAGTAGGCCCTTCGAGCCTGCTCCACCATTCATTTTGATCATGGCTAATCATCGAATTCAATATCCTGATCCCCCACACAGTGATCAGGGTGTCTTTGTAACTCCCCTGCCTTAATACAAAGGCCCGTGTTCGAAGAAAACATTGTAGAAAAATCCTAGTTATTCAATAGTGCCCAAAATGGGAACCAAAAACAAACCACAGTGTTTCAGAATGCAAAGGTCCAGCCCACCATAACCACAGTCCAGCCAGATGATAAAAACTCACATTTATTTAGACACCGTACCACAATAAAACATATACCACAGTGTGATAAATCAACCCTGAGTCACATAAAGAGTCAATAGGACCGGTGAAAATTATTTTGGTCAAAGTAGTACGTTTTAATGAGTCTCAAACAAAGTGTGGCAATGAGGATAGCATCACTGGGCTAGTAATCCAGAGCAAGATCTGGGGGCCTGGGTTCAAATCCCGCATGGCTGGTGACGAAAATTGAATTCAATAAAAATCTGGAATTAAAAGTCTAATGATGACAATTGTTGGTCATCTGGTTCACTCGTGCCCCTTTTGTTAGAAGAGGGTGTACAGGATATGGAACTGCGGCGGGCGAATGGAGTTTAGGTACAGAGCAACCACATTCTAACTGAATGAGGGAGCAGCATCGAGGGGCCCCCTTGTGTTCCTACATTCTGGGGATGTTTCAGTTGCAGGATGGAAGCTGCCACCTTTAATCATTTTCTGTTTCCTTATCTCACACAAGCTGCTGATTTGGTAAGATTAGATTCCAGTCGAAGAAGTCAATTATAGATCAGATTAGGAGGGTTTTGGGCGAGTGTTATTTCTACTGTTGAAGTGAGCCACAATTACTTTTACTTCTTTTTATGGGATGTGGGTAATGTTGGTGAGGCCAGCATTCATTCCCCATCTGTAATCGCCCTGCAGTCCATGTGGTGCAGATACACCCACAGTGCGGTTATTCTCGGTTCGTGAGTGGGGCCTTTTTTGCTCCGAACAGGGGCTTCTCTTCCACGTTCCCAACCATGTCAGCAGTGGTGGTGGAGATAGGGTCACGGGAAAGCAGAGCTTACGGAATAAAGCCAGATGCATGACCTCAATGAGGCTGAAGATTCAACGCTACTCACAGATGTGAGACTAACGTATATTATCATCCAGGGTACAACTTGCGAAAACCATCTCCAAGACGCATTGAACCATAGAAACTCTACAATGCAGAAGGAGGCCAATTGGCCCATCGAATTTTCACTGACCAGAATCCCACACAGGTCCTAACCCTACATATTTACCCTACTCGCCCTCCTGGCACTAGGGGCAATTTAGCATGGCCGATCCACCTAACTCACATATTTTTGGACTGTGGAAAGAAACCCACGCAGACACGGGGAGAATGTGCAAACTCCACACAGACAGTGACCCGAGCTGGGAATCGAACCCAAGTCCTTGGCGCCGTGAGGCAGCGATGCTAACCACTGTGCCACTGATCTGCCCAACCCCCTTTTCACAACGATTAAAGAGAGTAGGACATTTCCGCAGGAACCTCACTTCTGAGGATCAAGAGGCAAACACTTGACCAAAGGGGAGTGTTGAAGCAATCCAAACGTAAACTCAACTAGACTAAAGTCAGCTGGAATGTTTAAATGGCAGGACGTCAAAGGACAATCAGAGAAATGTGACAGATGGAACTCATAAGGGTGGAGGGAGATGGGGGGAGGCGGGGAAACAAGATGGAAAGCAAGAGAATAGAAATGGACGAGTAAAACAATTGAAGAAATAATAAATAAAAATAGAATTAAAAATAAGAATATAAAATAATAGAGATGGATTAATAACATTACAAAATATCCCAAAGTGCCTCACAGAAGCATTATAAAACAATATTCGGAGATATTAGGTCAGATGACCAAAAGCTTGGTCAAAGAGATCAGTTCGAAGGAGGAAAGAGGAAAGGTGAGGTCGAGAAGTGCAGAGGTGGAAAGGGGGAATTCCAGAGTTTGGGGCCGAGACACTGAAGGCACAGTCACCTACAGACCGATTAACATGGGGGCTGCCCAAGAGACCACAATTAGGTGAAGTCAGAGATCTCAGAAGGTTGTGGGCGAGATGGTGGTTACAGAGGTAGCGAGGAGAAGCCACGGAGGGATTTGAAAACAAGGATGAGAATTTTATAATCAAGATACTGTTTGCCCAGGAGCCAATGTAGGTCAATGGGCACAGGCAACCGGAGCTTGATCTGAGTTAAGACATAGGCAGCAGAGTTTTAAATTTTTCATTCATGGGACATGGGCATCGCTAGTTGGCCAGCGTTTATTGCCCATCCCTAGTTGCCCAAGGACATTTGAGACTCATTGAGTCATAGAGGTTTATAGCATGGAAACAGGCCCTTCGGCCCAACTTATCCATGCTGCCCTTTTTTTAAACCCCTAAGCTAGTCCCAATTGCCCGCATTTGGCTCATATCCCTCTTACCCAAGTAATAGCCTAAACGCTTTTTAAAAGACAAAATTGTACCCACCTCTACTACTACCTCTGGCAGCTTGTTCCAGACACTCACCATCTTCTGTGTGAAAAAATTGACCCTCTGGGTACTTTTATATCTCTCCCTTCTCATCTTAAACCTATGCCCTTTAGTTTTAGAGTCCCCTACTTTTGGGAAAAGATATTGACTATCTAGCTCCCTATGCCTCTCATTATTTTGTAGACCTCATACAATCACTCCTCAGCCTTCTACGCTCCAGAGGAAAAATGTCTCAGTCTATCCAGCCTCTCCTTATAACTCAAACCATCAAGTCCCAGTAGCATCCTAGTAAATCTTTTCTACACTCTTTCTAGTTTAATAATATCCTTTCTATAACAGGATGACCAGATCTGTACACAGTTTTCCAAGTGTGGCCTTACCAATGTCTTGCACAACTTCAACAAGACGTCCCAACTCCTGTATTCAATGTTTTGACCAATGAAACCAAGTATGCTGAATGCCTTCTTCACCACTCTGTCCACCTGTGACTCCACTTTCAAGGAGCTATGAACCTGTACCCCTAGATATCTGTTCTGTAACTCTCCCCAGCGCCCTACCATTAACTGAGTAAGTCAACCACATTGCTGTGGTTCTGGAATCATATGTAGGCCAGACCAGGTAAAGATGGCAGATTTCCTTCCCTAAAGGAAGGAAGTCATTCAGTTATTGGTGTCACAAGTAGGCTTACATTAACACTGCAATGAAGTTACTATGAAAATCCCCTAGCCGCCACACTCTGGCACCTGTTCGGGTACACTGAGGGAGAACTTAGCACGGTCAATGCACCTAACCGACAGGTCTTTCAGGCTGTGGGAGGAAATGGGAGCACGCAGAGGAAACCCATGCAGACACAGGGAGAATGTGCAGACTCCACACAGAAAGTCACCTAAGACAGACAGTGGCCCAAACCGGGAGTCGAACCTGGGTCCCTAGCACTGTGAGGCAGCAGTGCTAACCACTGTGCCACGGTGCCACCCCCAATTGAACTCGTAACCCCCTGGTTTACAAGTTCCTGAGCCACTGAGATATGGAGCCAGGGGCCATTAGTGAACTAGGTGGGTTTTTCCTGACAATCGACAATGATTTCACAGTCATCATCAGATCCTTAATTCCAGTCACTTTTTATTGAATTCAAATTTCACCATTCATCATGGCAGGATTCGAATTCGAACCAGGGTCCCCAGGACAGTAACTGAGTTCCTAGATTAATAACATGGTAATAATACCACTAGGCCATCACCTCCCCTCAGGTTTACTGCAAGTTCCTGGGAGGTAGAATGTGGGGGAACAGCCAGGAGTGGGTTCGATTAGTCGAGCCGAGAGGCGACGAAGGCAAGAACGAGGCCTTCAGCAGCCGATGAGCCACGACGGGGGCAATGTTCCAGAGGCGGAAATAGGCTGGTTCCCGACAACAATCTGAGAAAGCAGGAGAGAGTAGCAGACATCAGTTAATCCATTTCCCGCCACCCCCCCCCCCCCCCCCCACCCTGCTCCCCACCCATCCCCCAAACCCTGTGTGTGTAAGTTGCAAAAAAGGAGACCATTTAATTGGGTCAGAATAGTTCACAGCCTTTAACTAAACATCTGTGCGATCGTCCCAGCTAAAAGGTGTCAGGGAAACTTTCCCATGGCCGCTGGTGTGATTTCCTCAGTGCCTACTGGTGTAACTGGGACTGGAAAGCTGATAATTAAATCACACTGAGTGATATACACAGTAAGCAGATTACTGAAGGTGTGAAGCCAAAGACTGAGGTCAGAATTACACCATTTCTAGACACTGAATAAAGCAGATCTCTCAATAGTGATGTAAATTAGTCAAACTCAAAGGTCTCTGCTAATGTTGCTCCCCCCCCCATTCCCTTTATTCCGAGAACCACTTCCAAAGGGATTGTAGTTTGCCAGCGTTCCCGGGTGATGTGGAATCAATATCATGCACATTCCCGGGGAGATACTGGGGGCACCAACCCAGGCTTCAACTGGGGTTTTTACATCGGTTTTAAATACAGCAAAGCACCCCAAGATCTTTATTCCATAATCAGGAATTCTGTCCACTGGTCGGAATAACGGTGCAGGAGGAGGCCATTCAGCCCCTTCATCCCTGCTATTCAGTTAGATCGTGGCCGATCTGCGTTTCTTCCGGGTGCTCCAGCTTCCTCCCACATTCCAAAGATGTGTCAGTTATGTTGATTGGTCGTGGAAATTTGCTTTTTAGTGTCGGGGGACCAACAGGATAGATATGTGGAGTCACGGGATAGGGTCTGGGTAAGAGGTTCTGTCAGAGAGTCGGTGTAGATGTGATGGGCTGAATGGCCTCCTGCAGATGCAATGGGCTGCAGGGTGCTGGGTGCTAAGTGCAGATACAGGGTGCTGGGTCCAGGTACAGGGTGCTGGGCGCTAAGTGTGGGTACAGGGTGCTAGGTACAGGTACAGGGTGCTGGGAGCTAAGTGCAGATACAGGGTGCTGGGCACTAAGTGTGGGTACAGGGTGCTAGGTACAGGTACAGGGCGTTGGGTGCTAAGTACGGGTATTGGGTAATGGATGCTAGGTACAGGTACAGGGCGCTGGGTGCTAGGTACAGGTACAGGGTGCTAGGTACAGGTACAGGGTGCTAGGCACTAAGTGCGGATACAGGGTGCTGGGTGCTAGGTACAGGTACAGGGTGCCAGGTGCTAAGTGCGGGTACAGGCTCCTGGGTGCTAAGTGCGGGTACAGGCTCCTGGGTGTGAAGTGCAGGTACAGGGTGCTGGGTACAGACACAGGGTGCTGGGTGCTAAGTGCAGATACAGGGTCCTGGGTGCTAGGTACAGTACAGGGAGCTGGGTGCTGGGTACAGACACAGGGTGCTGGGTGCTAAGTGCGGGTACTGGGTGCTGGGTATAGGTACAGGGTGCGCTGACCTGTTTATTTTTACCTCGTGGTCTTACACGGTGTTGCAGTGAAAATTAACCCAGACACAAAATACAAACAAGGTCAGGTGATCTTCGGACCTCACTTATTAGCGACACATTTTTAAATCCCACGACCCACGTGACCCCCACTTTGAAAAGCATTGCTTTAATTCACCCCTGCTCTGTTAAAAAAAATTATAAAAGCTGCCCACCACCCCCACACTCACTGTCACACCCCCCTCCCACCATCTCCAATATATCTATTAGAAAGTGTACAGAGAATGTTATCTCAACCCCCACAATTATAACATCCCTGTTACATACATCTCACACTGCTCCTTAATTCCTGGGGGCTTTTATAACCCCCCATTCCCACTCTCCCCCGTCTGAGCAGAGAGATGGGTTAACATTTCAAGGCAGCACCTCCAACACTGCAGCACTCCCTCGAGTACCACCCTGGAGCACTGGTTTTGTGTTCGGGTGGTGGAGTGTGAACCATGTGACGCTGCAGAAAGTGCGTTGTTACCACCATCAGTCTAGCTACTGAGAGAGTGTCTGCAAAAGAAAATCAGTCATACGATTACGCATTGCTAAATTAACAGGTAGGCTTCATTCAAGCCCAGAAGTGAGGGTTCATGCAAGAACACTTGGATGGGAGTTACTGTAACACAGCCACTTTGATTCATTCTCTTTAAAATGTTGGAGCAATGGGAAATGAGTTAAAGGTGGCATACAAACAGTGCAGTGTGAAATGAAAAGTAGACATCAGCACATAGATAAGAAAAGAAATTGGTTAGAGTTTTCCAGCCATTTGATTTATTATTGTCACATGTATTAGTATACAGCCAAAGGTATTGCGTCTTACACGTGCTACAGATAAAGCATACCATTCATAGAGAACAGTAAGAAGTCCCACAACACTAGGTTAAAGTCCAACAGGTATACTTGGAATCACGAGCTTTTGGAGTGCTGCTCCTTCATCACTCACCTGATGAAGGAGCAGTGCTCTGAAAGCTCGCGGTTCCAAATAAACCTGTTGGACTTTAACCTGGTGCTGTGGGACTTTTTACTGTGCCCACCCCAGTCCAATGCCGGCATCTCCACATCATTCATAGGGAAAGAAAGGAGAGGGTGCAGAATGCAATGTTGCAGTCACAGCTAGCGTGTAGAGAGAATGAGAGTAAAATATAGAATTCGAGGGTATGCTGGGCACAGTCTGGTGCCCCGCACTGATGCCATCGTTCATGCTCCACTTAGGGGCATAGATCACCTAGATAGTCAGCATCTTTTCCCAAATGTAGGGGAGTCTAAAACTAGTTTGAGCTGAGAGGGGAGAAATTTAAAAGAGTCCAGAGGGGCAATTTTTTCACGCAGAGGGTGTTGAGCGTCTGGAACAAGCTACCAAAGGCAGTAGTAGAGGTGGGTACAATTTTGTCTTTTAGAAAACATTTAGACAGTTAAACGGGTAAGATGGGTATGGAGGGAAATGCGTCAAACACGGGCAATTGGAACTAGCTTGGGTGTTTAAAAAGAAGGGCGGCATGGACTAGATGGGCTGAAGTAAGCCGCGATGACTCTATGACTCACTGCCGCTGGCAGCGAGGAACCTCCGTTCACTGCAGTGGGATGGGAAGATCCCGTTGGCATGAACGGCTGAAATATTCTGCCAATTTAGCGATTTCACAGCGTGTACAAATAGTCTACACTCGGAATGTCAACCTGCCTTTTTTGCTTTTCGAGAAGCTGTGCGGTTGCAGGATGTCCTGCTCTTATTTTTCCCGTCGGGGGATGCTCCCTTTTTTTTAATTGTCTTCACCAGAAGCCCCAGTCGCCTGGTTTCCCCCGGGCCTCTGCGTGCATTTTCCCAGGCCACTGTGAAGCGTGAAGGGTTTCTGATCTCCCACACACCCGGGGGTCTGCGAAGGTGTCAACGTGGCTCATTCACACCCACAGAACAAGCAGTGTCAGTGGGGAGCCAGACATTCCCTGAACTCTCCACTCATCAGCTTCAAGATGCAGAAACGTCGCCTCGCCTCCTCCCCCACCCACCCACACTGCTAAAGTGGAAGTCCATTAACCTCACTGAGCTTCATTACATTAAGGCTTTAAGGTTTCCCATTGTGCCTGCACTCGAACAGGATGATTGAATACTTCGAAAAACTCACAAAAGGGTTTGGGCCAACAACTCAATAACGTTGTGAAAATTGATTCTGCCCACTTCCAGATATCCCCCTTTTCAAACTATTCACTCATAAAATGTCATACAAAGCTCCAATTCAATTCTTCTTCACCATCTCCACCCTAGTCGACGCAGCGACTTAAGGGATCGTTGTGAAATTACTGCATTGTCCCGGCAAAGATGTCACCAACTCGGCCACATTAACATCAGAATTGAACGAGGAGTCTCTCGAGTTGGCTCCTCCTGCCCTTGGTGTCTCCCTATATCGGCCTGGGCTGGACGGCGGGGCACTGCAGCACTCCTTAATCCATTTTTTCGTTGTAATAACGTACAGTGAAAGGCCAGTATAAAATTGCTTCTCTCTGCTAAAACAAATGGGTAAATGTTCGGGGAGGGGGGGATTTATTGAGGTAAATGCGGGGGGGTTCCAGCGATAAGAGAGGAGGGAGGGTCTTGGTAAGGTGCTCTGACGGAGAGTTGGTGCAGGCTCGATGGGCTGAATGGCCTCCTTCTGCACAGTAAGGATTCTATGATTCTAACTGATCCCCCTTGTGTGACTGGATGTTTTATAATAAAGTTTATTTACTAGTCACAAGCAGGCTTACATTAACACTGCAATGAAGTTACTGTTAAAATCCCCTAGTCAGCACACACTCCAGCGCCTGTTCGGGTACACCGAGGGAGAATTTAGCACGGCCAATGCACCGAACCAGCACGTCTTTCGGACTGTGGGAAGAAACCAGAGCATCTGGAGGAAACCCACGCAGACACGGGGAGAACATGCAAACTCCACACAGACAATGACCCAAGCCAGGAATCGAACCCGGGTCCCTGGTGCTAAGCGGCAGCAATGCTAACCACTGTGCCACCCTTTGAAGTGCCTTGGAATGTTTCCATTTTAAAGATAAGGTGTCATTGTTGAATGAAGTTACATTGTTAACACAAATAAAAGCTAGTATTTGGAAATAACGCTTGTTAGCCATTTTGTTACTGAGTCACCAATAAGTCGCCTCATGACCCACATTACACCGGTGACTACCCCTAATGAAAGTACCTCATTGGCTGCAAATGCTATATGGTTCTAAGAATGTGGTGTGTGGTCCATTGGCAGTCTGGAGGGTCTCCCAGGTGGGCCGCTGGCGAGGCACTGACCCACATGTCCATGGCTGAGGCCAGAAACCTCATCCACACCGTTCGCCTGACATCACACAACCAGGCCAATTCCCATATGGGTGGCACAAGTCACGAGACCATAAGACATAGGAAAAGAATTAGGCCACTCAGCCCATCGAATCTGCTCCGCCATTCAATCATGGCTGATATTTTTCTCATCCCCATTCTGCTGCATCATTATCAGGAGGTACAACGAGGCAGATGGATGTCACTGCCACAACACACAACTGCAAGGCTGGCTGAAAACCATGAAGGAACCAGCTGAGCGTGGAGTCCAGAATGGGACCGAAACTCTTCAGCTTGGAACCAGACATCACCTCACTGGGATCACATCAAATCAACAGCATTAGCTCCCACAAGGTTTTTTATGGTGGAAAGCAGAAAGTGGTGAGGTACGTGGGCGTCTCTTGTCTCAGCCCAAGCAGTCTGTGCAATGAAAATGCTTCAGAATTATTGTATTAGGATGCCCTCATGTTGTGAAAGGCGCTATATAAATGAAAGCCTTTCTTTCTTAGATGTCGATGTAGGGTGGCATCACAATTTTTGAATGGAGAGGAAATCAAAGGCAAGCGTTAGAAAAATAAATACTGCAGATGCTGGAATCTGAAACAAAAACGGAAAATGCCGGAAAAACCCGGCAGGTCTGACAGCATCTGTGGAGCATCCTGACTCGAAACGTTAACCGGGATTTTACAACCTGACTCAGGCAAGGTTTATAGACCAATAGACAATTCCGTTCTGCGAACCTTGCCCTCTCCGATTCCGGGGTGAGCGTGGCAGTAACATTCCGGTCGTTGGCTCGATTCTGTCTCCACAGATACTGTCAGGCCGCCTGAGATTTTCCAGCATTTTCTGCATACGTATTCAAAAAATAATGATTGATGGAAGGACCGAGAAGAAGTGGTCAAACTGCCCCACAGCAGTTTCCTTTCAACAGAATCCTCTCCAGTTGCTGGGAGTTGGAGATCTAACATGTGGCATCGGCAAACAAGGCCCTTCTGAAGATGTCACCGGTGAGATAACCTTCCCTTTGATTGTGTTTACAATTGGGATGATTTGGGAGTGACCACATTCTATTCAATTGTCTTGTGCAAATATTGTGAGCTTTTATCCTGAGCAGCTCTGTGACACGGATCTCTCCATTCTCCGGGCTGTACACAGGGACTCACACCGAGACAAAAGCAGCTATGCTTAGAGGAGCATCAACTCAGTGAAAGATGTTCTTTGGCCTGCCCAGAACTTGCATGTCTTGCAGTGCAAGTAGTCATCCTCTGTCAAGTGTTGCAGGCTAGCATATCCCCAGGTCCAGGACTCTACGCTGAGGGACGCACTAAAGCTAGGGGCAGCCACCAGAGAGACGCAGTGGGGAAAGATCTCTGTATGACCTTTCAATCATACTGCACTGAGGGGCTGGAAGATTTGTACAACCTCTCAGGCTGACATTGAATGTACTTTGCAAGTAACAAGAATATTGGAATTGTCCTGAGGTATCTCAGAGGGGGGCATGTGTAGAAAGGAAAGTGTTATTGCACTTTCTGTAAATTTTTGATTTTGATTTGATTTATTTTTGTCACATCTATTAACATACCGTGAAAAGTATTGT
Organism: Carcharhinus amblyrhynchos; assembly: GCF_965287045.1. Taxonomy (NCBI): domain Eukaryota; kingdom Metazoa; phylum Chordata; class Chondrichthyes; order Carcharhiniformes; family Carcharhinidae; genus Carcharhinus; species Carcharhinus amblyrhynchos. The sequence continues at coordinate 79,241,986 of NC_137335.1, read as the reverse complement.
TTCTTGAACGCTATACAAAGCATACTGTTCATAAAGAAGGAAACAAGAGGGTGTAGAATGTAGTGCTACAGTCATAGCTAGGGTGTAAAGAAAGATCAACTTAATGCAAGATAGGTCCATTCAAAAGTCTGAAAGCAGCAGGGAAGAAGCTATTCTTGAGTCGGTTGGTACGTGACATCAGACTTTTGTATCTTTCCCCCGACGGAAGAAGGTGGAAGAGAGAATGTCCGGGGTGTATGGGTTCCTTGATTATGCTGGCTGTTTTTCCGAGGCAGCAATTTGTATTCAATTTGCACCGTCTTTTCCTCCCCCGGACCTGGACATGGGACGCATATTTTAAACTTGACAAGAATGACAGTTGTATAGAGATGTCTAGGAGTGGAACCTATCATGTGGAGACAAGTTGAATTTTATGGCATTTTCAAGTTGAAATGTTTTGTGATGTACTTTTACAAATTCTAGCTTTTTAACTTCAAAGTTTATTGATTAGTGTCACAAGGAGGCTTACATTAACACTGCAATGAAGTTACTGTGAAAATTCCCTAGTTGCCACACTCCGGCGCCTGTTCGGGTACACTGAGGGAGAATTTAGCATGGCCAATGCACCTAACCAGCACGTCTTTCGGAGTGTGGGAGGAAACAGGAGCCAGTGAAGGAAACCCACACAGACATGGAGAAAACGTACAAATTCCGCACAGACTTTGGGGACACAGGTTCAAATCCCACCATGGCAGCCAATGGAATTTAAGTTCAATTAATAAATTATAAAGCTGTTTTCAGTGATGAAGAAATGTCCTTTAGGGAAGGGAATCTACTGTCCTTAGCTAGTCTGGCCTACATGTGACTCCAGATCCACAAAAATGTGGTTGACTCTCAACTGCCCATCAAGGGCAACTAGGAGTGGGCAATAAATGCTGGCCAGCCCACAACGCACATGTCCCATGAATGAATAAAAAGAAGTGGATTGGCCATGCTAAATTGCTCCTTAGTGTCTCAAGATATGTAGGTTAGATGGATTACCAATGGTAAATATGTAGGTTTGGGGATAAAATGGGGAAAGGGCCAGAGAGTTGGTGCAGACTTGATGGGCTGAATGGCCTCCTTTTGCACTGTTGGGATTCTATGACTTCAAAAGACTGTAAACCCGGTGTTGGAGGGTTGATGTATAACAGGCTGTCAACGCTAACCCGCCCTCAGTCTGCAGATGCAGCATTGATCAACATCAGGGTTCAAAATCTCAGCAAAATATCGAGTTAGTTATCTGTGCAGTAATGAGGGAGTACTGCATTGTGCTGCTTCCTTCAAGTGCAATGGTAAACCAAGGCCCGTGCCTTTCCATTCATTGAGATGTAAAAGATCTCCTGGCTAGTTACACGTTAGGTTTCTACATGATTATGTGATTGCTGGCTGCGGGATCTTGCTGTACACAAGGAGAAACCCACAAGGTGAGGGAAAGACTGCATTCTGAATGTGCAATGAAATGCTTTCAGATATCCCGTGGATATATACCAGACTGATTCCAGGAATGACGGGAGTGATATATGAAGAGAGATTGGATCGCCTGGGCCTTGTACTCACTGGAATTCAGAAGAATGAGACGGGATCTCATAGAAACATATAAAGTCCTGATGGGACTGGACAGGGTAGATGAGGGAAGAATGTTCCCAATGTTGGGGAAATCCAGAACTAGGGGGTCACAATCTAAGAATAAGACCACAGATCATAAGACACAGGAGCAGAATTAGGTCAAGTCTGCTCCCTAAGGAGTAAGCCATTCAGGATTGAGACGAGGAACAGCGTCCTCACTCAGAGAGTTGTGGAATTCTCTGCCGCAGAAAGCTGCCGGGCTCAGAGGGAGCTGGACATGGCCCTGGTGGCTAAAGGGATCAAGGAGTATGGAGGGAAAGCAGGAGTGGGATACTGAAAGTGCATGATCAGCCAAGGTCATATTGAATGATGGTACAGGCTCGAGGGGCTGAATGGCCTATTCCTGCACCAATTTTCTAAATTGCGCATTCAAACTTCCTTCTATAAACCAGCCATCTCTTCACTGAAATCTTCCTGAGAGTGTTGAGTGGGCGTTTCAAGGCGGAGGGACCCCTCACCTGAAATGATCTCGAAAAGCCAACATTCCCTCATCTGGGTTTGTCATTGCGATCCAGAATCGGGAATTCTGACTGTGAGAAGCAAGTAAACATTCACCATCACTGACACCCGCTGCTTTCAGTGATGAAGTTAAACATTGACAATTGGCTTTGGCACAGTGTCAATGGCCAAGCAGGCATTCACTCTCTGCTGCCACCTCTATTCAAGTCGAGATCACCATGAAATACACTTAGCAGAATTACTGGCCCAGAAAGCGGTTTCCCTCATTCCTACTCGCAGGGCTGATTAAATAAAACTCGCTATTGCCTTTTACCGTTCTCTTGTGGGGGTCCTTGTGAAAGGGCCGCTTTATATCTTTCCCATTTCCTTCTTCAACGTGGCAATCTTAGCCTGGTGCCCCCAAATTGATTTAGATTGATCTCCCCGAGGCTTTCTCACAGTCTGAGCTTCTGTCCTTCCACCCACTGACCCCGAGTACCCCAGAGTGAGGGGCTTCACTGCACCCTGCTCCCACCCCCACAGAACACCACCCACTCACCCCGAGTACCCCAGAGTGAGGGGCTTCACTACACCCTGCTCCCACCCCCACAGAACACCACCCACTCACCCCGAGTACCCCAGAGTGAGGGGCTTCACTGCACCCTGCTCCCACCCCCACAGAACACCACCCACTCACCCCGAGTACCCCAGAGTGAGGGGCTTCACTACACCCTGCTCCCACCCCCACAGAACACCACCCACTCACCCCGAGTACCCCAGAGTGAGGGGCTTCACTGCACCCTGCTCCCACCCCCACAGAACACACCGACCCAGACATCAAACCTGCACAACCTCAAATCAAACTGTTTCTCTCTAAATGTTAGAAAGAATACATTACAAATGCACACTCACACACACACACACACATACACATTCACTCACACAGACACACACATTCCCAAACACACACACATTCCCAAACAGACACACACACACATTCACTCACACACACACACATTCCCAAACACACACACACACTCACACACACGCACTCACAGATACACACATTCCCAAACACACACACACACGCTCACACACACACACACACGCACTCACACATACACACATTCCCAAACACACACATTCCCAAACACACGCACTCACACAACACTCATACACACATGCTCACAAACACACACTCATATACACTCACACACATACCCATTCACTCACGCACACACACTCACACACAGACACAGACACAGACTCATAAACACACACATGCACACACACACTCAGACACACACACACACACATTCACTCACACACACACACTCACACAGACACTGACACGCACACAAACACACGCACACACACTCATTCTCACACACACAAACACACACATACACTCACACACTCACACACATAGAATGGAATTTCCCCATACTGAGAGAAAAAATTTTCTCATCCCTGTCTGAAAAGGGAGTTTGTGGCTAAAGGGTTAATAGTAAGCAGATAGTGATGTGTATCATGATATAACACTGACATGAGCAGCCATGTACTGAGGCTCTGTGGTGCAAATGGAACAGTCTGCACACAATAGGGATATACTTATCTCACGGCCCATCACAGACAGGGTACACAGTGTTGATAAAGTAGTTTTAAGTAATCTGCCTGTGTCAAACCTGAGCACTCACAATTAGAGGGATACCTTCCCACTTTAGATAAGCTACATTTGGGATACTGCACACAATTCTGGCTGCCACACTGCCAGAGGGACATGGATGGTTTGGAGAGAGTGCAAAGAAGGTTCACCAGGATGTTGCCTGGTCTCGAGGGTGTTGGCTATGAGGAGAGGTTGGATAAACTAGGATTATTTTCACTGGAAAGACCGAGACTGAGGGGAGACCTGATGGAGGGCTACCAAATTATGAGAGGCATAGACAGGGTGGATAGTCAGAGGCTTTTTCCCAGAGTGGAAGGGTCAACTACAAGGGGGCACAGGTTTAAGGTGAGAGGGAGCAAGTTTTGGGGAGACGTGCGGAGAAGGTGGTGGGTGCCTGGAACGCACTGCCAGTGGAGATGGCGGAAGCAGACACAATGGCAACAATCAAGGTGTATCTTAATAGATACACAAACAGAGGGATAGAGACCGCGAATCAGCACAGGCTTAGTGGGCCAAAGGGTGTGTTTCTGTGCTATATTTTGTTCTTTGTTCTGCCTTGTATAGATTAGGCCACAAGATAACGCAGAAACCATGGCAGCGACAGTCACCAATTGAACAATGATTTGGAACACACACGGCAAGGAGTTGGAAGAAGCTGTCTTCGAGGAAACAATCTCAAGGGTTACCTAGATGAGAGGCACACTGAGAGTCAGTAGCGATATCAGTATTGGCACGGTGGCTCAGTGGTTAGCACTGCTGCTTCACAACGCCAGGGACCCGGGTTCGGTTCCGGCTTGGGTCACTGACTGTGTGGAGTTTGCACATTCTCCCCATGTCTACTTGGGTTTCCTTTGGGTGCTCCAGTTCCCTCCCACAGTCTGAAAGATATGCTGGTTAAGTGCATTGGCCACCCCAAATTGCCCCTTCCTGTCCCAAGGTGTGGCGGTTAGGAGGATTAGCAGGGTAAGTATGTGGGGTTTTGGGGATAGAATCTGGGTAAGATGCTCTGACGGAGATTTGGTGCAGACTCGATGGACCTCCCTCTGCGCTGTCGGGATTCTGTGATCAGCATCAGCTGCCCCTTCCTCACTGAAGACCCCCAGAGAGGCTAGAATTGTGAATTTTAGAAAAACATTTGCTGAGATATTGATGGGCTGAATGGCCTCCCTCTGCTTTGTAAGGATTCTATGATTAAGGTGATTCAATGACATTACTTTATATCAGTGTAAACCCTCTTTCTCTGGGTCTATCCATCAGTCCTTCACTTCACAGAAACCAATGTCCTGGAACCAAAGGCCCTTTATACCAACAATTGCCTTTATATAGCACCGTTCACACTGTAAGACCTCCCAAGGTGTTTTCGCAGAGACATTATTAGACAGAATTATACATTGAGCCAAATGAAGTGATATTGACCAGAATTCCCCCCCCTCACCCGCAGATGGGATTTCCCGACCTCGCCCCTGACTGGGATTCTCCAATCTTACCCACAGCTGGGATTCTCTGACCTCGCTCATGGCTGGGATTCTCCGACCTCGCCCGAGGCTGGGATTCTCCGACCTCGCTCAGGGCTGGGATTCTCCGATCTCGCCCGAGGCTGGGATTCTCCGACCTCGCTCAGGGCTGGGATTCTCCGATCTCGCCCGAGGCTGGGATTTTCCGACCTCGCTCATGGCTGGGATTTTCCGACCTTGCTCATGGTTGGGATTTTCCGACCTTGCTCGTGGCTGGGATTCTCCGATCTCACCCGAGGCTGGGATTTTCCGACCTTGCTCGTGGCTGGGATTTTCCGACCTTGCTCGTGGCTGGGATTTTCTGACCTCGCTCGGGGCCGGGATTTTCCGACCTCGCTCGGGGCTGGGATTCTCCGATCTCGCTCGGGGCTGGGATTCTCCGATCTCGCTTGAGGCTGGGATTCTCCGACCTCGCTCAGGGCTGGGATTCTCCGATCTCGCTCGGGGCTGGGATTCTCCGATCTCGCTCGGGGCTGGGATTCTCCGATCTCGCTCGGGGCTGGGATTCTCCGACCTCGCTCGGAGCTGGGATTCTCCGACCTCACTCGAGGCTGGGATTCTCCGATCTCGCTCGGGGCTGGGATTCTCCGATCTCGCTCGGGGCTGGGATTCTCCGATCTCGCTCGGGGCTGGGATTCTCCGACCTCGCTCGGAGCTGGGATTCTCCGACCTCACTCGAGGCTGGGATTCTCCGATCTCGCTCGGGGCTGGGATTCTTGATCTCGCTCGGGGCTGGGATTCTCCGACCTCGCTCGGGGCTGGGATTCTCCGACCTCGCTCGGGGCTGGGATTCTCCGATCTCGCTCGGGGCTGGGATTCTCCGACCTCGCTCGGGGCTGGGATTCTCCGACCTCGCTCGGGGCTGGGATTCTCCGATCTCGCTCGGGGCTGGGATTCTCCGATCTCGCTCGGGGCTGGGATTCTCCGATCTCGCTCGGGGCTGGGATTCTCCGACCTCGCTCGAGGCTGGGATTCTCCGATCTCGCTCGGGGCTGGGATTCTCCGATCTCGCTCGGGGCTGGGATTCTCCGATCTCGCTCGGGGCTGGGATTCTCCGACCTCGCTCGGAGCTGGGATTCTCCGACCTCGCTCGAGGCTGGGATTCTCCGATCTCGCTCGGGGCTGGGATTCTTGATCTCGCTCGGGGCTGGGATTCTCCGACCTCGCTCGGGGCTGGGATTCTCCGACCTCGCTCGGGGCTGGGATTCTCCGATCTCGCTCGGGGCTGGGATTCTCCGACCTCGCTCGGGGCTGGGATTCTCCGACCTCGCTCGGGGCTGGGATTCTCCGACCTCGCTCGGGGCTGGGATTCTCCGATCTCGCCCGGGGCTGGGATTCTCCGATCTCGCCCGGGGCTGGGATTCTCCGATCTCGCTCGGGGCTGGGATTCTCCGACCTCGCGCGGGGCTGGGATTCTCCGACCTCGCTCGGAGCTGGGATTCTCCGATCTCGCTCGGGGCTGGGATTCTCTGATCTCGCTCGGGGCTGGGATTCTCCGATCTCGCTCGGGGCTGGGATTCTCCGACCTCGCTCGGAGCTGGGATTCTCCGACCTCACTCGAGGCTGGGATTCTCCGATCTCGCTCGGGGCTGGGATTCTCTGATCTCGCTCGGGGCTGGGATTCTCCGGCCTCACTCGGGGCTGGGATTCTCCGATCTCGCTCGGGGCTGGGATTCTCCGATCTCGCTCGGGGCTGGGATTCTCCGACCTCACTCGGGGCTGGGATTCTCCGACCTCACTCGGGGCTGGGATTCTCCGATCTCGCTCGGGGCTGGGATTCTCCGATCTCGCTCGGGGCTGGGATTCTCCGATCTCGCTCGGGGCTGGGATTCTCCGACCTCGCTCGGGGCTGGGATTCTCCGACCTCGCTCGGGGCTGGGATTCTCTGATTCGCCCGGGGCTGGGATTCTCCGATCTCGCTCGGGGCTGGGATTCTCCGATCTCGCCCGGGGCTGGGATTCTCCGATCTCGCTCGGGGCTGGGATTCTCCGATCTCGCTCGGGGCTGGGATTCTCCGATCTCGCTCGGGGCTGGGATTCTCCGATCTCGCTCGGGGCTGGGATTCTCCAACCTCGCTCGGGGCTGGGATTCTCCGACCTCGCTCGGGGCTGGGATTCTCCGACCTCGCTCGGGGCTGGGATTCTCCGATCTCGCTCGGGGCTGGGATTCTCCGATCTCGCTCGGGGCTGGGATTCTCCGATCTCGCTCGGGGCTGGGATTCTCCGATCTCGCTCGGGGCTGGGATTCTCCGATCTCGCTCGGGGCTGGGATTCTCCGGTCTCGCTCGGGGCTGGGATTCTCCGATCTCGCTCGGGGCTGGGATTCTCCGATCTCTCTTGGGGGCTGGGATTCTCCGACCTCGCTCGGGGCTGGAATTCTCCGACCTCGCTTGGGGCTGGGATTCTCCGATCTCGCTCGGGGCTGGGATTCTCCAATCTCGCTCGGGGCTGGGATTCTCCGACCTCGCTCGGGGGCTGGTATTCTCCGACCTCGCTCTGGGGCTGGGATTCTCCGGTCTTGCTCGGGGCTGGGATTCTCCGATCTCGCTCGGGGGCTGGGATTCTCCGATCTCGCTCGGGGGCTGGGATTCTCCGACCTCACTCGGGGGCTGGGATTCTCCGATCTCACTCAGGGCTGGGATTCTCCGATCCCGCTGCGGTGACCGGAGTTTGGGCTGAGCGCCAAATCCACCATTCTGGTTGGCAGCAGTGTCGGAACACGAAAGGGACCGGAGAATCCCGGCCGTTGGGTCAGGTGACCGAAAGCTTGGTCACTGGGGTAGGTTTGAAGATGTGTCTGAGGTGGAGAGGTGTCGGAGGGGATTTCCACAGCTTAAGCTCCAATCAGATGAAGGAATGGACTCCGATTTGGGAGTGATGGAAATCAGGGAACACCAATTTCAACAACTGGCATTTCATAAATCTTTTGAACATAAGACACTGTAGTTCGTGGTGGCAACAGTGGCACAGTGCTTAGCACTGCTGCCTCACAGAGCCAGGGACCTGGGTTCGATTCCCGGCTCGGGTCACTGTCCATGTGGAGTTTGCACGTTCTCCCCATGTCTGCATGGGTTTCCTCCGGGTGCTCTGGTTTCCTCCCACAGCCCAAAGATGTGGAGGCTACGCATGTTAAATTGCCCCTCAGTGTCAGGGGGGCTAGCTAGGGTAAATGTATGGGGCTATGGGAATAGGTCTTGGGTGAGATTGTGGTTGGTGCAGACTTGATGGGCTGAATGGCCTCCTACTTGCACTCTAGGGATTCTGTGAGCTACATTTTTACAGCCCCAAAAATCATGTTTTTGCGTATACTCAGCGTGTAAATCAAAACTCCCTCTACAGCCACACTCTCAATAGTAGCCACACCGATAATTGTTTTACTAATCATTATAACCGGGTGCAGGAGATAGGGGCGGAGCTGCAAAGATGCACAGAGGTTTAAGACACGCCTTCTTTGCGTTGGATGTTGACATTTCAAAATGGCGACCGCATACACTGGCGATTAACTTTTATACTCGGAGTATAAGTCAAGTCCGATTTTGGAAGGATTTTGAGAGGCTTTCAGGGTCACCTTCTCCGCAACATCTCTGGTAGAATGCCCCAAGATGTTTCATTGCAGTCTTATCAAAACGTGCTGGTTAGGTGCATTGGCCGGGCTAAATTCTCCCTCAGTGTTCTCAAACAGCTGCTGGAGTGTGGCAACTAGGGGAATTTCACCGTAACTTCATTGCAGTGTTAACGTAAGTCTACTTGTGACACTAATAATAATAAACTCAAACAGGATTTTCTCCATCAGGAGATGTTGGGGTGGAGTTGAAGGAGGAAAGAGTTCTTGGGAGTGTTGTTAACCTGGAGGAGGTTTAAAGGGATGTCTCACAGTATAAATTATTTCTAGCCTTCCCATCATAATATAAGCCAATAAACATCATTCGCCAGTGACCTCTGGCACAATTTCTGATGTGTTTTGAACAAATATTTATAGGAACCAGCAGTATTCAAATACCAGGAATTATTTAATTCCAGTGATAAATCTTTTGGGTTTCTGTCCAAAGGTGTGGTATTTCCTTGCGGCACCATTAACCCTCGCGACTTGTCATACCCCTTCTGCAAATAATGCACAGAACTAGTGGCATGGGGCGACACGGCACAATGGTCAGCACTGCCACCTCACACTGCCAGGGACCTGGGTTCGATTCCCACCTTGGGTCACCGTCTATCACATTCTCCCCATGGGTTTCTTCCGAGTGCTTCATTTTCCTCTCACAATCTGAAAGGCGTGCTGGTTAGGTGTACTGGCCGTGTGAAATACTCCCTTTTCCGCCGCCTTCCGTCAGGAAAAAGATACAAAAAACTGGGGCCACAAAGCAACCGGCTCAAGAACAGCTTCTTCCCTGCTGCTGTCAGACTCTTGAATGGACCTACTTCACATTGAGTTGACCTTTCTCTACACCCTAGCTGTGAACTGTAACACTACGTTCTGCCCTCTCTCCTTTCCTTCTCCATGAACGGTGTGCTTTGGCATGTAAGAAACAATACTTTTCATTGTATACTAATACGTGTGACAATAATAAATCAAATCTAATCAAACCCGAACAGGCGCCGGAGTGTGGTGACTGGGGGATTTTCACAGTAACTTCATTGCCGTGATTTAAACAAAGCGAAGAAAAAACCTCCCAGTTGAATTTTACCCAGTCTGGTCTAATTTTTTCAAGTCTTCAATACTCTGACCGTCTGAAACACATTTGTCTTTCGTTGGTGGCCTTTGTAGTTGTTCCCATCTTTGGAGAGACGGACGGTCTTCCGGATCTTTCCATTTGCCTCCCCCTCCCCCCCCTCCCCTCCCGCCCCTGAGCTTGGCTCTTTTCCTCGGGGTGCAGTTCAAAGGATGCTGGCTGCCCTCCAAGACAATGGCCGTCAACCAATTCTTCCTGTGTGAGCTTAAATGGAGCGCACGAGCCGGCGATTTAACCTGGCAGGGGAGCAGAGTGGAGCTGTTCTCCTAATCCACGCTTCTGGGCCAGGGGAAAACAAAAACAAAACAGAAACGTGCTTTGGCTGCTGTTCCCCTCCCTGGCGAGGGGGCTGCAGGGGTCAGCCATCCGCTGGGGTTCGGCAGAGGCAACTCAATTGAAACCATTAAGATCCTGAGGGGTCTTGACGGGGTGGAGGTGGACGTTTCCCCTTGTGGAAGAATCTAGAATAAAAATAACGGGGTCACTCACTCAAGACAGAGACGAAGAGAAGCTTCTTTCTCTTTGGGTGGCCAGTCATAGAATCATAGAACCCCTGCAGTGCAGAAGGAGGCCATTTGGCCCATTGAGTCTGTACCGACCACAATCCCACCCAGGCCCAATCCCCATGCATTTACCCTAGCTAGTACCCCTGACACTAAGGTGCAATTCACCTAACCCGCACATCTTTGGACTGTGGGAGGAAACCGGAGCACGTGGAAGAAACCCACGCAGACATGGGGAGAACGTGCAAACTCTGCACAGGCAGTCACCCAAGGAGAGAACTGAACCTGGCCCAGTGAGGCAGCAGCGCCAACCACTGTGCCACCGTGCCGCGTCTCCGGAATTCTCTTCCTCAAAAAGCAACGGAAGCAGAGTCTTTGAATGTTATTTTTTAGATTCACAGTGAAGAAGGAGGCCATTCGGCCTATCAAGTCTGTGCCGATGCTAGCCAGACCCTATTCCTGTTGCCCCATGTATTTACCCCAGCTGGTCCCCCTGACAGTAAGGGGCAATTTGGCATGGCCAATTCACCGAACCCGCACATCTTGAATAAATTTTGATTGAAGATTTTTCCCATTATTATAAACAATGGAACAAGCCCTCAATGATTGCTGCAGGACGGCGTAATCGAGGAGTATTGGGATTCACCTGAACCATCCCAGCGGTGTCCTACCCAGAGCAGGCAGCAACCCGATCATTATCCAAACACACTAATCCTAATGCAATTAGCTGGCTGCCCAGCCCATTCACCGCACCCCTGCCGTTCACCTGTCTGCGGCGGCAAAGGCACCGGGCGGCCTTCGTGGACCTGGCGGACTGACCCCCCCAGGGCCCAAAGCTCCGGGCTGTTAGTACCAGGGGGTACAGTTGATGGAGGGGATTAAATGGGGGTCGGTGGGGGTGGGGAGAGTAGGTTTAATGTTACCAGCTCTCTGTTCCATTCTCCTTATCATGGCATCCACAATCCCAAATCTCTTGAAACTTCCAGCGGTGTCTCTCCACCTCGTGCGCCGAACCATTGTCCATTCAGAATCCCCTGACCTTTGGCCACCACGCAGCAAATCTCTGAAATAAATGGCTTGATAAACGAGGCATAGAAGAAGCTTTCAACTTTAAACTGCTGCTGGCGTGTTTTCAGCGCTGGTTTAACTGATCTGCACGCAGCTGGGCGATAAACAACACTGTTCAAGTTTAAAAGCTCAGACGGTGTCGCTGGAACAGTTTAACAATGAATCAGAGTCAGTGAAATCCGGATTAATTGTTCGCAACTCCTCACTCAGCCCAAGTCACTTCTTTCAAACAGAGTTACAGCCCGGCTGCTGTTTCTCTTTTCCCCCAAAATTCCTGGCCTCAAAGCATTGCCTCATTGGGAAGAGGGTCAGTGGGAATTGGGGTCGGGGAGAGTGGTGGGAGGGAGAGGAGGGGGGGTGCATTGTAGCTCAGCGCCAGGACATCTCTACAGGAATCCCTCAGGGTAGTGTCCGAGATCCAATAATCTTTAGCTACTTCATTAATGACCTTCCCTCCATCATAAGGTCAGAAGTGGGGATGTGCGCCGATGATTGCGCAATGTTCAACACCATTCGTGACGTCTGAGATACTGAAGCAGCCCGTGTCCAAATGCAACAAGATCTGGACAATATCCAGACTTGGGCTGACAAGTGGCAAGTACCATTCACATCACACAAATTCCAGGCAACGACATCACCAATAAAAGGGAATCTAACCATCTCCCCTTGACATTTAATTGCATTACCATCACTGAATCCCCCCACTAGCAACATCCTGGGGGCTACCATTAACTGGAAATTGAACTGGACTAGCCATATAAATACTGTGGCTGCCAGAGCAGGTCAAAGGCTAAGAATCCTGCAGTGAGTAACTCATTTCCTGACCCCCCCCAAAGCCTGTCCACCATCTACAAGCCACACGTCAGGAGAGTGATGGAACGGTCTCCACTTTCCTGGATAAGTGCAGCACCAGCAAGGCTCAAGAAGCTCAACACCATCCAGGACAAGGCAGCCCTCTTGATTGGCACCCCATCCACAAACATCCACTCCCTCCACCACCGATGAACAGTGGCAGCAGTGTGTACCATCTACAAGACGCACTACAGGTACTCACCAAGGCTCCTTCCAAACCCACAAACGCTACCATCTAGAAGGAGAAGAGCAGCAGATACCTGGGAACACCACCCCCTGGATTTTCCCCTTCCAGGTCACTCACCATACTGAAAATATATCGCCATTCCTTCACTGTCGCTGGGTCGAAATCCCGGAACTTCCTCCCTAATAGCACTGTGGGTGTACCTACACCACATGGACTGCAGCAGTTCAAGAAAGTAGCTCACCACTACCTTCTGAAGGGCAATTAGGGATGGGCAATAAATGTTGGCCTAACCAACAACGTCCATATCCTGTAAATGAAGTCATAAAAAAGCCTCCAGGGTGCGACTGGAACCCATAATTGTCACAAGGTCCCCCGCCACCACACCCTCAGCCTTCTCTGCTCCAAGGAGAACAACCACAGCCAAACCAGTTTCATAGCTGACCGGTGGATTCCAACATTACCACACAGGCTACATTTCAAAAGTACTTCATTGACTATAAAACGCTTTGAGGCACTTTGGTGGTTGTGAAAAATGTGATATAAATTCACGTTTTTATTTCTTCAGTAAATGCCTCAGTAACCTTTGTGTTGTGAGACTTCAGTTGCCACTTGAAGTGATCAGTTTGCGATTAACTTTCCAAATCCATTTCCCATTGACACTCGTCTGCTCACACCCACTCACAGAGGGAGGTTTGTGAGGTTAGTGGGTATGGATAAATTTGGGAATTCTTTTGCTGTGATAATTCTTGCTGCAACTGTACAGGGTACTAGTGAGGCCGCAGCTGGAGTACTGTGTGCAGTTTTGGTCGCCGCACTTGCGCAAGGATATATTGGCCTTGGAGGGAGTGCAGAGGAGGTTCACTAGGCTGATACCAGAGATGAGGGGGTTGGACTATGAAGAGAGACTAAATAGACTGGGTCTGTACTCATTGGAGTTTAGAAGGATGAGGGGGGATCTTATAGAGAGGTATAAGATAATAAAGGGGATGGATAGGGTAGAGGTAGAGACATTCTTCCTGCTCAGAAAGGATAGCAGGACTAGAGGGCACAGCCTCAAGACAAGAGGGGGGCAGTTTAGATCGGAGTTGAGGAGGAACTTCTTCACTCAAAGTGTGATGAATCTCTGGAATTCTCTGCCCATTGAAGTGGTGGAGGCTACCTCGCTAAATATATTTAAGTCACGGGTAGATAGGTTTCTGATAGACAGGGGAATTAAGGGTTATGGGGAGAAAGCAGGAAAGTGGAACTGATCCACTTCAGATCAGCCATGATCTTATTGAATGGCGGGGCAGGCTCGAAGGGCTAGATGGCCTACTCCTGCTCCTATTTCTTATGTTCTTATGATGCTTCAAAGGCAGGGTGGAATTCCAGAGCTTGTGGGAATGATTATTTGACACACCAGGAAAAGGTCAGGCCCGCTGTGGAGATAAACTCCACTTTGCCAGTTTGTGAGGAATGCCTTCTATTGCCTCTCTCTGGACACCTCCGCCTTTATCAGTTAGAAATCTTTGACCAACCTGCCCTGTGTTCCGGAATCTCTACGATACAGAGGGAGGCCAATCAGCCCATCGAGTCTACACTGACCACAATCCCATCCTAGCCCCATTCCCGTAACCTCCCATATTTACTCTGCTAATCTCCCTGACACTAGGGTGAATTTAGCATTCCCAATCAACCTAACCTGCACTCTTCGGAGGAAACCAGGGCACCTGGAGGGAACCCACGTAGACATGGGGAGAATGTGCAAATTCTACACAGACAGTGACCCAAGGCCAGAATCGAACCCGGGTCCCTGACGCTGTGAGGCAGCAGCGCTAACCACTGTGTCAGCCTACACTTCTACACTTGAAAATCGAGGTTAAGATTTTTCTGGGATAGTCCAGCCCACGCATTAGTTCCCAAACACCCCAGAAATGGACAAGTCACTCTGTTACATGGTCGTACAGAACTTGAAAAATCACAGAAAAGAGAGACATGCTGCCGAAGCTTTTCATCTTACACTCATCAGGACTAATACAAGCATACCAAATTTCAAATAATTTCAATAATGTATACCACAGGAGAAAAGGGTTTAAGATAATCAGTTGAGATTGTAATGTGGCTCATTTATCCTGCTCCAAGTGACACACATTCATTGATAGGGACCCACACTGTGCAAACAAAAGGAATATGGTCAAGCCTTTCACCTTTTTTGAATCACCTGGAATTTGGGGAGCTCGTAGTTCCCCATTGCTTTCGCCATGTCACTATCTCGACCAATCACAGTCAACTTGCCAACCAATCAGCCCCCTTTTCTCCTGTCATAGAAACTGAAAATTATTATTTGTGTTGGTGCTGATGAGTGCAAGATGAAAAGTTTTGACAACACTTCTCTCATTTCAGCAGTTTACAGTTTACACTGTCTAACCTGGTGTAGAACAAGGATGGAATCATCAATGTGATCATTGTCAATTCTGGAACACTCTCACAGGCAAACATTACAACCTCCTCATTGACTCTGTCTACACTTCCCGCTACCTCAGAAAAGCAGCCAGTATTATCAAAGATCCCACACACCCCGGACATTCTCTCTTCCACCTTCATCCATTGGGAAAAAGGTACAAAAGTCTGAGAACAAGTATCAACCGACTCAAGAACAGCTTATTCATTAGATATATAAATGGACCTACCTTGCATTAAGTTGATCTTTCTCTACACCCTAGCTATGACTGTAACACTACATTCTGCACACTCTTGTTTCCTTCTCTATGAATGGTATGTTTTGTCTGTATAGCACGAAAGAAATAATACTTTTCACTGTATCCCAGCACATGATAAATCAAATCAAATCACAAAAAATACAACAAACTCAGTCCCTCAGCATCTCCACAGTTTGAGAACCCCGGCTGGAAGGATTCACAAAGCAGCAACAAAGTGGTGACTTGTACAGTGCTGAGTAAGACTAACACACGCTCAGCTCCAGGCAGCAATTGTTGAACTAACTTTATTAACACCTCCTCAACAGAAGGGGCAGTAGAGAGGGCGCTATAACAAAATGCCCAGATCATGAGTTATACTACAGACGGCGAGGGGAATGTGATTTTCCATCCAGTTCCTGGGTTGACAGATAATCAGGTCTCCACTCTTGCTCACTGAGCAGTTGACACTGAGCAGTGTATCGAGGTGATTGGAAGGGGATGTAGCATCATAAAATCCTTACAGTGTAGAAGGAGGCCATTCAGCCCATCAAGCCTATACCATCAACACCACCCATTCC
Organism: Carcharhinus amblyrhynchos; assembly: GCF_965287045.1. NCBI lineage: Eukaryota > Metazoa > Chordata > Chondrichthyes > Carcharhiniformes > Carcharhinidae > Carcharhinus > Carcharhinus amblyrhynchos. The sequence continues at coordinate 79,226,126 of NC_137335.1, read as the reverse complement.
CATAACCATGTGCATTTACCATAGCTAGTTCCCCTGACACTAAGGGGTAATTTAACATGGCCAATCCACCTAACTCGCACATCTTTGGACTGTGGGAGGAAACCGGGGCACCCGGAGGAAACCCACGCAGACATGGGGGGGACATGCAAATTCCGCACAGACAGTGACCCAAGCCAGGTCGCTGGCGCTGTGAGGCAGCAGTACTAACCACCGTGCCACCGTGCCTTGGTTCTCATACCAGATCCCCAGCTCTCTTTCTCTCATCTGCAATTCTCCCCACCCTCCCTCCCATTAAAATAGCCCCTTAACACACGGACACAGCTGGACTCGCGCCTGAGGAATGGCCATTCCAGCAAGGCACCAGATCTCCAGCTTCAGGAACGAGGGACTGAGTGAAAACAAGCCAAGCCCAAGTTACATGAAGCCAGGTTTGTCTGTCTGTGCTTCAGAGCTGTAACGTCACTGAAATTGTGCTGTTGTCATTTCTTTGCCAAACTCAGTTTATATGTTTAAATCCCATTTCTGTGTCAGCCTGAAGCACTTAGCATTTGACCATCATTGACCGCGACAGGATGGGCTGAGTGAGCAGGCCTCGGTTGGACCATGTGATTTAACTCCACCTGCTGGTCAGCTGAGGGACTGGATTGGTCAGCAACCTTCCCTCATGCCCCATCCATCCAAAAATACACACTAACCCTCAGTACTTCCAATCTTTTATTGTCTCTGTCACCCACAACCAGGCTCCATTCCACATATCAGTCAGACTCTGTATGAAGAACGTCTGAATGTGCGCCATTCACCCTCTCAAACCTGTTCCACTAGGGGCGACATTTCACTGATACCTCACAGCGCCCAGGAACCCGGGTTTAATTTCCAGCCTTGGGTCACTGTCTGTGTGGAGTTTGCACCTCCTCCCCATGTCTGCGTGGGTTTCTTCCGGGTGCTCCAGTTTCCTCCCACAGTCCAAAGACGCGCAGGTTAGGTGGATTTCTCATGCTAAATTGCCCCATAATGTCCCAAGATGTGTAGGTTAGATGAATTAGCCGTGGCAAATTCCTGGATATAAGGGGATAGGGGGTACTGGGCATGGGTAAGATGCTCTTTTTGGGAGTCAGTGCAGACCCGATGGGCTGAATGGCCTCCTTCTATGAGAGATTGGATTACAATACATTAATAGGGTCAGATCAACTTGGATGGGAGAAGGCTCTTGGGAAGGATAAACACTGACATGGTCCAGTTGGGCCAGAGGGACTGTTTCCATTGGCTGTGAATTTATATTATGGCTGATTGGGAAACGCAGTGGAATTATCATCTGTTCCCAAATCTCCATAATTCAGTCCTGGTTAGTTCTCTCATACACAGGGCTCATCCTAAATCCCAGAATCCTCGTAATCTCCCGGCGATTTCTGTCCCACAGCTCACCAGTCCTCCAGTTTGGAACATTTCCTTCTTTAATCTTGAACTAATGTTCCAGATTTACTCTTCCTTTCACTTTATTTACTCTCCTTCCCTTAGCCACCTCTTCAGGAGTGAAGCCCCCCCTGCCCCAGATTCCACCTTCTTCCCTCAGGAAAAAGCTACAAAAGTCTGAGGTCACGTGCTGACCGACTCAAGATCAGCTTCTTCCCTGCTGCTGTCAGACTTTTGAATGGACCTACCTCACATTAAGTTGATCTTTCCCTACACCCTTGCTATGTCTGTAACGCTACACTCTGCACCCTCTCCTTTCCTTCTCTACGAACGGTATATTTTGTCTGTATAGCACACAAGAAACAGTACTTTTCACTGTATACCAACACATGTGACAATAATAAATCAAATCAAACCAAATCAAATCCAGTCTGTGTAGTGTGGGATGGTCAAACAAAGAACAAAGAAAATTACAGCACAGGAACAGGCCCTTCGGCCCTCCAAGCCTGTACCGACCATGCTGTCCCACTGAAATAAAATCTCCTACCCTTCCGGGGACTATATCCTGTTCTCATCCTATTCATGTATCTGTCAAGATGCCCCTTATTTATTTTTGAACAACATTGGCCATTCTCCAGTTCTCTGAGACCTCCCCTGTAGCCAGTGACGGTACAAAGATGTCTCTCAAGGCCCCAGCAATTTCCTCCCTTGCCTGTCTCAGTATTCCGGGGTATATCCCATCAGGCCCAGGGGGACTTGTCTAACTTAATGTGAATTTGATATCTGCAACATCAGTCAATGTAAAATTAGATGAAGTTTTTAAAGTTTATTTACTGTCACAAGCCGGCTTACATTAACACTGCAATGAAGTTACTGTGAAAATCCCCTAGTCGCCACACTCCAGTGCTTGTTTGGAGGGAGAATTTAGCACGGCCAATCCACCTAACCAGCAAGTCTCTCAGACTGATGAAAGCAAAATGCTGTGGAAGCTGGAATCTGAAAAGAAAACAGAAAATGCTGGAAAATCACAGCAGATTTGACAGCATCTGTGGGGAGGGAATAGTGGCAATGTTTCAAGTCCCGAAAGGGAGAGTCATCTAGACTTGAAATGTTGGCTCTATTCTCTCCCCACAGATAAAATTAAATTTGACTGGATTGTACGCATGTTTCATCAAACTCTAGCTACGCGTTAATGAGTGCGAATATCTTGTGATCCTGGCCTAATTCTTTGCCCTCGTGTTTAACCTGTGTGGTTGTCACCCTGGCAGTGTTTAACCTCAGCCAGTCGCCGCATCTGTCAGTGAGTGAGTGAGGGATCGCCCGTTTCACTTTGATATAATTGACAACAGCACCCTCCAGTGGAGATGTTCACACATCAAAGGAAATGTTCTCTCACTCGATAAAAACAAATTACTGCGGATACTGAAATCTGAAACCCAAAAGAGAAAGTGCTGGAAAATCTCAGCAGGTCTGGCAGCATCTGTAAGGAGAGAAAAGAGCTGACGTTTCGAGTCCAGATAACCTGGTCATTTTATTTTGCTGTTTTGCCGTGATGTCCCCACATGTACCTTTAATTGTTACTGAAGCAGGATAATTGAAGAAATGTTTGTTTCTAATTTGGCCTAATGCAGTGTCCTGGAGTTTTACGACCCTTTTGAAATTGTTGGGTGGAGCATGATTGACAGGTTAAGTGCTGGCTTTGGATGAGTTTTTTTTCCCAACAGGAAAATACAAGGTTTTAGTTGCATTTTCTCATAAGTTGTTTGGACTACAGCTTGAAAGCAGTGTTTTTGTATCTCTCTCTGGAGTGAGAATTCTGCTGTCTATGAGTAGCTGCTAGAAGCTACTGAAGTGTCTCTCTCCAGAGGTGATAGAAAGTCTCAGGATGGGGACGCCTCAATGTTTCAATTCAACATTTCAATGGACCAATTCACAGCAGGTGTTACACCTGCATGGTGGCACAGTGGTTAGCACTGCTGCCTCACAGCGCCAGGGACCCGGGTTCAATTTCCAGCTTGGGTCACTGTCTCTGCAGAGCCTGCACATTCTCCCTGTGTTTGCGTGGGTTTCCTCCGGGTGCTCCAGTTTTCTCCCACAGTCTGAAAGACATGCTGGTTGGGTGCATTGGCCGTGCTAAATTCACCCTCAGTGCATCCGAACAGGTGCCGGAGTGTGGCGACTAGGGGATTTTAACAGTAACTTCATTGCAGCGTTAATGTAAGCCAACTTGTGACATTAACAAATAAACCTTAAACAAAGCTGCAAACTCAAGCATCATAATGAGCATACTTTCTGTGCCAAGCCGAGAACAAATCTGTGGGGGTTGTTTGATTTGGAACAGTATATTTAGCTGTTAAAGTTTATACAATCGCATGGGTTTTTTTGTAATTGGTAAAACTTGTGCTAATTTTCTTATTATATGCTAACTGTGTTCTTAAATAAATTTAGTTTGATAAAAAGCTCCCTAGTGGGTTGTTTGAACCGTACCTGGAGTGAAATATCTTAAGCTCATCCACACCAAATTCAAATTACAAATCTTACAGTCTAGGCTGACTTTATAAAACACCTTGAAATCTCTGACCTGGGTCGTAACAAGCTGATGTGAGAGCACCACCTGCTGTATTGTTGGAATAATACATTGGGATCACCAAATTAATACATACTGAACTGGAATTTACTTTATTAAAAAAGGTATGTGAGCAGCACTTCTGTTGTTAATGTACAAGTTGACCTTTAGAAAGATCTATTGCCACCAGATCCTGGGAAATCTGTGTTGTTCCGCCATCAGCTTTGTGAGACTGAACAACTGGTTATCAAATTCCCATTGCGCTTCCTGAAGATAACAGCCACGTTTAAACAACAAAGAAAAGTACAGCACGGGAACAGGCCCTTCAGCCCTCCAAATCCATGCTGATCATGATGCCCTTAAAAAAAACCTACTGCCCTTACTCGGTCCGTATCCCTCTGCTCCCTCCCTACTCATGGACCCATGCAGATGCCTCTTCAATGTTACTAATGTGCCTGCTTCCATCCATCCTCTGGCAGCACGTTCCAGTACCCACCCCTCTCTGAGTGAAAGACTTACCCCCCACATCCCCCTTAAACTTTCCCCCTCTCACCTTGAACCCGTGCCTCCCTGTAATTGAAACTCATTCCCCATTACACTTGCTGTAGAAAGTGAGGCCTAGTCATTGACAGCAAACCCCACTCTACAACATTCTGCAGCATCTGAAAAAGCCCCTCTTCAGGCTTGAACCCAGATCACGTGTTGCTTGGCTATTCCCCGATTATAAAACCATGACGTATAGGAGCAGAATTAGGCCACTCAGCCCATCGAGTCTGCTCCGCCGTGGCTGCTATGATTCTCATCCCCATTCTCCTGCCTTTTGCCCATGACCCCTGATCCCCTTATTAATCAAGAACCTATCTGTCAAGACACTTAATGGCCTGGCCTCCACAACCCTCTATGGCAATGAGTTCCAGAGATTCGCCACCATTTGGCTGAAGAAATTCCTCCTTGTATCAGCCCCTTCATTCTGACATTGTGCCTTCGAGTTGTGGTCTCTCCTACTAAGATTCAATTAGATCCCCCCTCATCCTTCCATATTCCATTGAGTATAGGCCCACACTCCTCAACCACTCCTCATATGACAAGCCCTTCATTCTTGGGATCATTCTTGTGAACCTCCTCTGGACCCCCTCCATCCTTCCAGCACAACCTTCTTATATATGGGGTCCAAAACTGCTCACAATATGAATACACTGGGCATCACAAAACCAACATGATTGTGGTCCTCACCTGGCATTGCCAGTGTGCGAATATTCCATTGCGGAATTGGGTGAACGTTGGGTGCCAAACGGGATCCAGATCCCTGGCTAAGGGACAGTGAGACCTGCCCCTCCACCCTGAGCTCAGCCCAGCCCCCGGCTATGAGTCGGAGCTTAATCCCCAGACCCTTTCCACAGCATTTATGGAGTGCGCAGTCTCAGTATGAACATTTGTGGCCTTCACAAAGTGTGAGCTTTTCTGAGAGATTTGCTCAATAGTCTATTTTTATCCCAGGGCCGGAATATAGCAATGCACCAGGGAGGAACAGGTGGAGATATTATAACAACATTCAGCAGATCTGCCAGCAGCAACTTAGCGTTTCTTTCACACTAAACACCAGCACAGCGGCTTCAGCCCATTCACAATAAAACAATGTGGATATAGAAAGAAAACAGCACACTCTGAGCTCGTGCTGGGTTAGTAAGAGGCTTCCCCTTTATTTCATTCCATCGAAACTACCCCCCCAACACTGAGCTGGTCGGCTGCCACACACAAACACTCTCCAACTTTACAGATAGAATCACAGAATTCCTGCAATACAGAAGGCCATTTGGCCCACAATCCCACCCTATCCCTATAACCCCACATATTTACCCTGACATTAAGGATCAGCTTAGCTTGGCCAAGCCATCAAACCTGCGCATCTTTGGACTGTGGGAAGAAACCCGGAGCACCCAGGGGAAACCCACGCAGACACGGGGAGAATGTGCGAACTCCACACACCTGAATCTGGAATTGAACCCGGGTCCCTGGCGCTGTGAGGCAGTAGTGCTAACCACTGTGCCACCATGCCACCCCAAGGATAAAAGCAGCTGTGTGTTGGTGGGACCTTCAAATGCTTTTACAAACCACAATGTTTTATCAGTGTTAGATTCCAGCTCTGTCAATCTCGTTCACTTCCACCCCCACTCTTTACCAGTCTTGCACTGAATCCTCATCACCAACAGGCTTTACAATTCCAATACTTCCCCAGGCAGCCTCCCTGAACCTCAACATTTTCACACCTCCTGCTCAGCCTTGGTTTTGGGTCAGTCACAAGTAGACACCAGTTCAGGGGGAGGGGCGGGAGGTTTAGGGTGGATGTGAGGAAAAGCTTTTCTACCCAGAGGGTGGTGGGGGTCTGGAATGCGCTGCCTGGGAGGGTAGTGGAGGCGCATTGCCTCACGCACTGTAAGAAGTACCCAGATGAGCACTTGGCACATCATCACATTCAGGGCTTTGGGCCAAGTGCTGGTAAATGGGATTAGGCGGAAGGTCAGGTGTTTCACACGTGCCAGTGTGGACTCGATGGGCCGAAGGGCCTCTTTTGCACTGTACGATTCTATCATCCCGCTCTGACCTGCAGTGGATCCCTGTGCCTCCAATCTTAAAGTGTCACCCTTGTGTTTGAACCCCTGTTGTGGCCTGGCTTCTCTCCATCTCTCTCACCTCCTCAAACCCTACAACCTTTCACTCCTCTGAGTCTGGTTTGCTAATGCACCCGAACCAATCTTTGTCCCATTACTGTCTGTGCCCTCTGCCACCTAGGCCATAAGCTCCGGAATTTTCTCTCTTGACCTTCCACCCCTCCTTTTTAAGCTCGACTCCATCGCCCAGTGTTTGGTCACACTTTCTCACATCATCTTCTTTGCCTCAGTGTTTATGATTTGACTGGTTACAGCTCTGTGAAATACCCAGGGAGGATATTTTTACAACAAAGGCACTCTGTAAATGCAGAATAATCTTGGTCAGATGATGGTTACAAGTTTTTTTTTGAATATACGAGATGGTGAAAGGTTTCGAGGAGATTTCAGAAAGCGAAGGAAAGCATCGCCCAGAGGCTGAAGTCTGCAATGACATTGTGACAATTGACACAGCAAAACTGAATGGGAAATTCCGGGAATTTCAAGGGCAAAAGGGAAAATGTGACCATAAACAATGACCACAGGGAAGAAGGATATTTACAGGGAGTGCATAACATTCAAAATGTTCCAGTAATCATGATATCTTACTGTAAACTATTGCAGAATGATAGACTGTGATGTTAGCAGTTGTAAATTCGTCTTGTGGGTGAGAAGGGACACTGAATCACTCTGTTTATGTTACTGGAAAGCTGAGCTTCAGGGAAGAATCCTGCACTTACGCATCATCAATTGTCAAATCTCTCTGAGGAGAATAATGTGGATCTGCTACTGTTATCCAATTTCTTTGTGAATTTGAGTTTTAATTTGTTTTAATATTTAGGGTGGCACAGTGGTTAGCACGGCTGCCTCACAGTGTCAGGGACCCGGGTTCGATTCCCGGCTTGAACCACTGTCTATACAGAGTCTGCGCGTTCTCCTCGTGTCTGAACAAGGAAGAATACTGCACAAGAACAGGCCCTTCAGCCCTCCCATGCTCACCTATCTTGTGTTCCTGACTAAACACTGTTCCTCCCACAGTCCAAAGATGTGCGGGTGAGGTTGATTGGTCATGCTAAAATTGCCCCTTAGTGTCCTGGGATGCTTAGGTTAGATGGGATTAGCAGGTAAAATGTGTGGAGATGTGGGGGTGGGGTCTGGGTGGGATTGTGGTCAGTGCAGACTCAGTGGGCCGAAGGGCCTCTTTCTGTACTGTGGGGTTCTATGATTCTATTAAGCCATCTGTTTGTATCCCGCTATTCCCAGTCCGTTCATGTGGCTATCTAGATAAGTCTTAAATGATCCTAGCATGTCTGTCTCAACCACTTTGCTTAGTAATGCATTCCAGGCGTCCACCACCCTCTGTGTAAAATACATCCCCTGTATATCTGTATTGAACCTTGTTCCCCCTTACCTTGAACCTGTGACCCATTGTGCTTGTCATTTCCAACCTGGGAAAAAGCTTCCAACTGTTCACCCTAACTATGCCCTTCACGATTTTATAAACTTCTAACAGGTCGCCCCTCAACCTCCGTCTTTCCAGGGAGAACAACCCTAATTTACTCAATCTCACCTCATGGCTAAGACCCTCCATGCCTGGCAACATCCTGGTAAACCTTTTCTGCACTCTCTCCAAAGCCTCCACGTCCTTCTGGTAGTGTGGTGACCAGAATTGGACGCAGTATTCCAAACGTGGCCTAACCAACGTTCTATACAACTGCAACATCGTATGCCAACTTTTATACTCTATACTCTCTGCGTGGGTTTCCTCCGGGTGCTCTGGTTTGCTCCCATAGTCTGAAAGATGTGCTGGTTAGGTGCATTGTCCATGCTAAATTCTCCCTCAGTGTACCCAAACAGGTGTGGCGACTAGGGGATTTTCACAATAACTTCATTGCAGTGTTAACGTAAGCCTACTTGTGACGCTGATAAATAAACTTTAAAACTTTAAGCGTGCTTCCATTTCAGTCAGTGTTATTACAAGACTGTTTGTTATCTGAAAGCCATTCCTACTGCTTTCTAGATCTGCTACTTATTTAAACCCCAGTCTTTTTCAAGCCTTTTCCACTGTAACCAAACGGCCGGCATTTTCGAGCCACAATGATGTGATGCAATGGCCGGAATTTTACTGCCTCCCCTGCCCTGGAATCGGGGCGGGCGAGGCTCACAGAACGGAATTCTGCGTTGGTCTCAGGCGGGATTTTACAAGCCTCGTCCGGGCAAAGTCGTAAAATCCCGGCCAACTTCTTGAAAAAGTGTTGGTTTTCTGAAAACCATTTCCTGGTCTGCAGCAGGCACTGAAATGAGGATGTTTATGGGAATGGTGGCGTGAGTCCAGTTAGAATGTTGCATTGCAGTGTCCTGTTTCAAGCAGCAAAGGGGGCGAGTACAAGTAGATTGGGAAAGTTGGAAATTCTCCTGGAATTTGTGGAACATGACCACTGTCTGTGCATAAGAACATAAAACATAAGAAATAGGAGCAGGAGTAGGCCGTCTAGCCCTTCGAGCCTGCCCCGCCATTCAATAAGGTCATGGCTGATCTGTCGTGGCTCAGTTCCACTTTCCCGCCCTCTCCCCATAACCCTTAATCCCCTCTCTTATCAAAAACCCATCAACCCGCGTCTTAAAAATATTTAGCGAGGCAGCCTCCACCACTTCAACGGGCAGAGAATTCCAGAGATTCACCACCCTTTGAGTGAAGAAGTTCCTCCTCAACTCCGTTCTAAACCGCCTCCCCTTTATCTTGAGGCTGTGCCCCCTAGTCCTACTGTCCTTTCTGAGCGGGAAGAGTCTCTCCACCTCTATCCTATCCATCCCATTCATCATCTCATACGTCTCAATGAGATCTCCCCTCATTCTTCTAAACTCTAACGAGTACAAGCCTAGTTTATTCAGCCTCTCCTCATAGCTCAACCCCCTCAACTCCGGCATCAGCCTAGTAAACCTCCTCTGCACTCCCTCCAAGGCCAAAATATCCTTGCGTAAGTGCGGTGACCTAAACTGCACACAGTACTCCAGCTGCGGCCTCACCAATGCCCTATACAGCTGCAGCAAGACCTCCCTACTTTTATATTCAATCCCCCTCGCTATGAAGGCCAGCATCCCATTCGCCTTCCTGACCACCTGCTGCACCTGCAAGCTGGGTTTTTGCGACTCATGCACAAGGACCCCGAGGTCCCTCTGCACCATCGCCTGCTGCAGTTTTTCGCCCTGTAAATAATAATCCTTCCTACCATTATTCCTACCAAAGTATCTTCTGATTTCTTAAATAGAAATAGTTTTCGGGATCAGAATGAATCCCTTCTTCTTGTTCAGTCCATGGGGCAGTGGAGAGTGGGTTAGACAAGAAGGGTCCAGTTGCCAATTGTGAGAAAAGGGTTTAAATGGGTTAGAGTGTCCTGTTCGCAGCCTGGGCTGGTGGTCTATAGTGACACTTGGAGTTGTTACTGAGAGGCTGATTCCTGTCTGCCTCACAGCCCTGGGAGATGCTGGGTTTAAACTGAATCATCCCAAATCAGACAGATCCCTCAAGAATGGAGGGGAGAGAGTGAGAGAGGGGAGAGAGTGAGAGAGGGAGAAAGAGTGAGAGAGAGAGAATGGGAGAGTGAGAGAGTGGAAGAGAGAGAGAGGGAGAGAGAGAGAGAGAGATAGAAAGGGAGAGTGAGAGAGAGCGAGCGAGAGACAGTAAGAGTGGGAGAGAGAGAGCGAGGCAGGGAGAATGAGAGGAGAGAGAAAGGGAGAGAAAGAGAAAGAGAGAGAATGAGAGAGAGAGCCAGAGAGAGTGAGAGAGAAAGATAATGAGAGAGAGAGAGAGAAAGAGAGAGGGAGAGAGAGAGAATGGGAAAGGGAAAAAGAGAGAGTGAGAGAGCGAGAGACAGAGAGAGGGAGAGAGCGAGAGACGGAGAGAGAGTGAGAGAGGGAGAGAGCGAGAGATGGAGAGAGAGTGAGAGAGGGAGAGAGAGAAAGAGAAGGAGGGAGAGAGTGAGAACTAACAGCGGGAGAGAAAAAGAGTGAGAGAGAGCGAGAGGAAGCATGAAAGGAGAGAAAGAGAAAGTGGGAGAATGAGAGAGTGAGACAGACAGCGAGAGAGTGAGAGGACTTACTCAGTTAATGGTAGGGCACTGGGGAGAGTTACAAAACAAAGAGATCTGCGGATACATGTTCATAGCTCCTTGAAAGTGAAGCACAGGTGGACAAAGTGGTGAAGAAGGCATTTGGCATGCTTAGTTTCATCGGCCAGAACATTGAATATAGGAGTTGGGATGTCTTGTTGAAGTTGTATAAGACATTGGTAAGGCCACACTTGGAATACTGTGTGCAGTTCTGGTCACCCTATTATAGAAAGGATATTATTAAACTAGAAAGAGTGCAGAAAAGATTTACTAGAATGCTACCGGGACTTGATGGTTTGAGTTACAAGTAGAGGCTGGATGGACTGGGACTTTTTTCTCTGGAGCGTAGGAGGCTGAGGGGTGATCTTATCGAGGTTTATAAAATAATGAGGGGCACAGATCAGCTAGATAGTCAATATCTTTTCCCAAAGGTAGGAGAGTCTAAAACTAGAGGGCATAGGTTTAAGGTGAGAGGAGAGAGATATAGAAGTGTCCAGAGGGGCAATTTTTTCACACAGAGGATGGTGAGTGTCTGGAACAAGCTGCCAGGCGTAGTGGTAGAGGCGGGTACAATTTTGTCTATTAAAAAGCATTTAGATAGTTACGTGGGTACAATGGGTATAGACAATATGGGCTAAATATGGGCAATTGGGATTAGCTTAGGGGTTTTAAAAAAAGGGCAGCATGGACAAATTGGGCCGAAGGGCCTGTTTCTATGCTGTAAACTTCTATGACTCTACGAGAGAGAGAGAGAGAATGAGAGAAGGTGAGAGAGAGAGAAAGAAAGAAAGAGAGAGAGCAAGGGAGAGAGAGAGTAGGGAGGGAGAGGGAGAAATTTTTGGGGTCAGACAGAGAGAGGACATGTTCCCTGTTCTTCGTGCTCTGCCACTTTTCTTTTGGCTCATGTCCAACAGAGAGGTGGGGGAGAGAATGAGAGAGAGCAAGTGAGAGAATGAGAGAGGAAGAGAGGGGGAGAGGGAGAGAATGAGAGAGGGCGAGTGAGAGAGAGAAAGGCAGAGTGAGAGAGAGCGAGTGAGAGAAAGGGAGTGAGAAAGGGAGAGACAGAGAGAGGGGGGAGAGAATGAGAGCGAGAGCAAGTGAGAGAATGAGAGAGGGAGAGAGGGGGAGAGGGAGAGAATGAGAGAGGGCGAGTGAGAGAGAGAAAGGCAGATTGAGAGAGAGAGAGCGAGTGAGAGAAAGGGAGTGAGAGGGAGACAGAGAGGGAGGAGACAGTGAGAGAGAGAGAGAGCGAGTGAGAGAAAGGGAGGGAGAGACAGAGTGGGGGGAGAGAGTGAGAGAAAGAGAGAGAGAAAGGGAGGGAGAGACAGTGGGGAGAGAGAATGAGAGAAAGAGAGTGAGAGAGAGAGAGAGAGAGAAAGGAGCAACAAGCTAACCCGAGTCCATTTATAAATCAGTGAAACTTGTTTCCATTTTGTTTGTCTACCCATAACTTTTTTAGAGAGAGAGAAAATATTCAACAAAGTGTGGAGTTTTCCTGGGCGAGATTAAATTCCGGGGATTTCCTCACTGTGTGTTTTAATGGGGCTGTGGGTGGAATGGGGAGAAGCGCAGGAACAGCAGAGACACACTGAACCCATAGGCCATCATCAATCTGCTTTTGCAGAGTGTGAGGAAGGCAGTGTGTTGGGCAAGACCTGACTCTGCAAACGGAGAAGGTGGGTAGGATTTTCCACTCCCGCCTGCCACGGGAATCGAGGGTGGGGGGGGGGAGCGGGGTGGAGCATGCAAAGGTCCACTGACCTCTGGCAGGATTTTCCAGTCTTGGGGCAAGCGTGGCCAAAAAATCCCACCCGTTATGCCAGAGCTGAGGAAAGATTTAATTAGTGCAGCATTTTATCAGCTCGAGTCCAGGGAGTGGGTATGGGAGGGGGTGGGGGGCGCTGGGGGGAGGGGGGGGTGCTGTAAATAGTGACACATCCTGGGGTGATTTTTCGTGACCCATTTTCTGATGTCACGCGACCCACCCAAGGGTTTTGACACAAAAAATCTTTTCAAAAACTATTTATAAATAAATATATCCCCGCTCTACATTGGAGAAGTGAAGATGGAGGAGGATAGAAAACAGAATTGGTATTTTAAGTGATGATTGATGCAACCTGGTTCCATTTCAATATGTTTGACTTTGATGAGGATATTAATTCATTGTCTGTTTGTCAGGGCAGCAGCCTAGAAAGCAAAAAGAACGACGTACATTTATATAGCGCCTTTCACAACCACCAGATGTTGCAAAGCACTTCAAAGCCCATGAGATACTTCTCGAAGCACAGTCACTGTTGTAATGTGGTAAAAGCAGCAGCGTATTTGTGCACAGCAAGATCCCACAAACAGCAATGTGATCCCAACCAGATCTGATTGGCCTCAGTGGAGACAGATCCGAAGGAGACGGAAATGGGCCTAAGTGCGGCTCTATTAAGTTTAAAAACAACAGCGAAATAAAAGCCAATATTTCCCTAAGCTTTTTAAAGGCAGCAGTGGAGATGACATGCTGTTTTATTGTGTTTATCCTTGGCATAACTCAAGAGGTAACATTTTCTTCAATATTGACGGAATGGTGTGCAGTCACTCCTGTTACAGGAAGTGATACAGCTCCAATCTCTAAATCTCCAGTCACTTGTTTGGATTTTTATCCAGCGTTTGGTTTCAGTTCGCCCTCTTGTTTTCCACATTAACTAAACATTTATTCTATTTCTCTTCCCCTTCCTCTTCAATTGCTAAATGTCCTCCAGCACGTGTCTGAGTCACCAATGTTCATGTGTGAGCTACGGTGGTGAGCACTGGACCAGGCAGATCCACAGTGTTCTAAAAATAATCCTTGAGGCGCTGGAGTAGGTGCAAGAAAGATTTACGAGGATGAAACTAGAACTGAGGGGTGGTACCTTATCAGAAATCATGACACAGTTGTTAACACTGCTACCTCACAGCACCAGGGACCCTGGTTTGATTCCTGGCTTGAGTCACCGCCTGTGTGGAGTCTGCACATTCTCCCCATGTCTGCGTGGGTTTCCTCTGGATCATCTGGTTTTCTCCCACAGTCCAAAGATGTACAAGTTAAGTGTATTGGCCATATTTAAATTCTCCCTCAGTGTACCCAAACAATCACCAGAGTGTGGCAACCAGGGGATTTTCACACCAACTTCACTGCGGTGTTAATGTAAGCCCACTTGTGATACTAATAAACTTAAACTTAAAAACATCTGAACAGACTGACGCACATTTTACTAGGAAAGAGGTTGAGGGGATCATCTAATTATGAAGGGTCTGGTATGCCTTGGAGAGATGGTGGTGCAGTGGCAATGTCACTGGGCTAGTAATATTCTGTAAAAACAAGGGTTCAAAGCCCATCACGGCAGCTGGTGGAATTGAAAAACTAGCCTCTGTAATTGTTTATTTATTAATCCATGAGATATGGGCATCGCTGGCTGGCCAGCATTTATTGCCCACCACTAGCTGCCCTTGGAGGGCAGTTGAGAGTCAACCACATTGCTGTGGCTCCGGAGTCACATGTAGGCCAGACCAGGTAAGGATGGCAGATTTCCTTCCCTAAAGGACATTAGTGAACCAGATAGTTTTTTCCAACAATCGACAATAGTTTCATGGTCGTCAGTAGATTCTTAATTCCAGATTTTTTTTATTGAATTCAAATTCCACCATCTGCCGTGGTGGGATTTCCCAGAACATTAGCTGAGTTTCTGGATTAATAGTCTGATAATAACATCATTAGGCCATCCTTGGGGCCAATGAAACAATTATTGTTTAAAAAAAATCAGGTTCACTAATGTTCTTTAGGGAAGGAAATCTGCCGTCCTTACCTGGTCTGGCCTACACGTGACTCCAGAACCACAGCAATGTGGCTGCCTTCTAAATGCTTTCTGAAATGTTGTGGCAATGGCGATTAGGGATGGGCAATAAATGCTGGCCTTGTCAGCAATGCCCATGTCTCACGAAAGAAAAAATGAAAGAAGATCCCACTTGTAGGGAAGACCAGAATTAGAGGTTATAAATTGCAAGATAGTCATTAATAAATTAACAAGGCTATGGGCCAAGTGCTGACAAGTGGGATTAGGTGGGCAGGTCATGCATCGGTGCAGACTCGAAGTATAGAAGGGCCTCTTCTGCACAGCAGTATTCAGTGATTCTGTGAAATCCAATGGGAAACAGCACCGTGGATGTACCTACACCACATGGACTGCTGTGGTTCAAGAAGTGGAGGTGCTGGCGTAGGACTGGGGTAAACACAGCAAGAGGTCTCACAACACCAGGTTAAAGTCCAACAGGTTTATGTGGTAGCAAAAGCCACTGGCTTTCAAAGCGCTGCTTCTTCATCAGGTGAGTGGGAGTTCAGTTCACAAACAGGGCACATAAAAACACAAACTCAATTTACAAAATAATGGTTGGAACGAGAGCCTTTACAGATAATGAAGTCTTAAAGGTACAGACAATGTGAGTGGAGAGAGGGTTAAGCACAGGTTAAAGAGACGTGCGTTGCCTCCAGCCGGGACAGTTAGCGAGATTTTGCAAGCCCAGGCAAGTCACGGGGATTACAGATAGTGTTACGACAATGGAAGAATGAACATGGCTTGACAATCACCAGTCAAGAGTGTTCTCTTCCTGTTGGGGAACACTTCAGCGGTCACGGGCATTCGGCCTCTGACCTTCAGGTAAGCGTTCTCCAAGGGGGTCTTTACAACACACAACAGTGTAGAATTGCTGAGCAGAGAGCGATAGCCAAATTCCGCACACATGAGGACAGCCTTAACTGGGATCTTGGGTTCATGTCACACTTTCTGTAACCCCTGTGTTGCTGGCTATGCAACCCACCCCATCCCCATGGCCCAATCGTTGATCCCCCCGACCATTCCCAGAATAATAGTAGAAAGGACTACTACTTACAGGGCAAAAAGCTGCAGCATGCTACGGTGCAGAGGGACCTGGGGCTCCTTGTGTATGAGTCACAAAAACCCAGCCTACAGGTGCAGCAGGTGGTCAGGAAGGCAAATGGAATGCTGGCCTTCATAGCAAGGAGGATTGAATATAAAAGTAGGGAGGTCTTGCTGCAACTGTACAGGGCACTGGTGAGGCCGCAGCCCGAGTACTGTGTGCAGTTTTGGTCGCCGCACTTGTGCAAGGATATTTTGGCCTTGGAGGGAGTGCAGAGGAGGTTCACTAGGCTGATACCGGAGTTGAAGGGGTTGAGCTATGAAGAGAGGCTGAATAGACTGGGCTTGTACTCGTTAGAGTTTAGAAGGATGAGGGGGGATCTTATTGAGATGTATAAGATGATGAAAGGGATGGATAGGGTAGAGGTGGAGAGGTTCTTCCCGCTGAGAAAGGACAGCAGGACTAGAGGGCACAGCCTCAAGATAAGGGGGGGGGGCAGTTTAGAACAGAGTTAAGGAGAAACTTCTTCACTCAAAGAGTGGTGAATCTCTGGAATTCTCTGCCCGCTGAAGTGGTGGAGGCTACCTCGCTAAATATATTTAAGTCACAGGTAGATAGGTTTTTGGTAGGCAAGGGGATTAAGGGTTATGGGGAGAAAGCGGGAAAGTGGAACTGAGCCACTTCAGATCAGCCATGATCTTATTGAATGGCGGGGCAGGCTTGAAGGGCTAGATGGCCTACTCCTGCTCCTATTTCTTATGTTCAACCCCGAACCCAAACTCCCCAGCCCACCCAATTCACTGGCCTCCCTTCTTCCACTACCCATCCTGTCTGCAGAGTGGCAGCAGGACCCACCAATTACCCCACCAGGCCCCACCTCCTTGGCATTGCTGCATGCCTGATAGGCAGTGCCAAGGTGCCCCCTGGGCATTAGCACTTTGTCCTTGGGCAGTGCCAGGGGGCCTACAGTGCAGAAGAGGCCCTTTGGACCATCGAGTCTGCACTGATGCATGAAAGGCCCTGACCTGCCCACCTAACCCCACTTGCCAGCACTGCTGGAAATCCAGCGCTGGGAGATGCTATTGGAGCGGGAGTGCATGTGCGAATCCACCACCGTGAGATTCTCCCGGCCCGCTGTGCTAAAAAATTACCGCAGCAGGATGGGAAAATCACCCCCTTGATCATTGTACCAAGGCAGACAAAACGTGAAGTGTTTCCCTCTGGTGTCTCTGTTGGCAATTACACCATCCATAGATTGAGTAACTCTTAACACCTTCTACAGTTGTTTATGTTATTCATTGATATGGACATTAATGGCAAGACCAGCAATTATTGCCCATTGACAGTGGCCCCTTGAGAAGATGACCAGCCTTTGGGTAGCAATTTTGACAAACAGTGTGTCTCAATGAGTCATTTCAGAGGGCAATTAGGAGTCAACCACATTCTGTAGGTCTGGATTCACACGTAGGCCAGACTGGAAAAGAACGTGGCTGTTTATTTTTTTTGACAACTTTTCATGGTCACTTTTACTGATTTCAGCTTTTTAAATCTGAAGTCAAATTCTCAGAATGCTCTTGTACGATTTGTACTCACATTATTTGAATTATTAGACCAGGGCCCTCTGCATTACCCGTCACAGTAATATCACACAGTATTTTGTTAAATATCCTCTCCATTCCTTGAGTTTATTTATTAGTGTCTCAAGCAAGCTTACATTAACACTGCAGTGAAGTTACTGTGAAAATCCCCTGGTCGCCACACTCCGGCGCCTGTTCGGACATACTGAGGGAGAATTTAGCACAGCCAATCCATTTAACCAGCACATTTTTTCGACTGAGAGGGGAAACCGGAGCACCCCGAGGAAACCCACACAGACACGGGGAGAAAATGCAGACTCCATACAGACAGTGACCGAAGCTGAGAATCACACCTGGGTCCCTGGCGCTGTGAGGCAACAGTGCTAACCACTGTGCCACCACAATGCCCCCAGAGGACACAACACTGAATAGTCTATAAAACGCAGCCACACAATTGTAATGTTGCTAATATTTGATTGCAACTGTAGTTCCGTTAATGTTTCATTACAAGTATAGTTAAACCTTAATGTTTAGGGTTTTCTCAAAAAAAATGAAGATAAATCAACTAGTATTTAAGGAAATGCCAGGGAAATTGGGAAAACCAGCAGTACAATTGTCATTTTTAATAAAAGTTGGCCCGCAGAGCCACTGCCATTATGAGTACAGGACTGGAAAAGATCACTGCAATCCAGCTGGCCAGGGCAGACAGTTCTTGGACTTCATTCCCTGTCTCTTCCAAACTAGCTGAGCAAGACTGAATTGCCGAGGGTGTCCAACGAACTATCTTTGTGTCTTCTGAAGCACCTACTTACGATTGCTGGTTGGGTCTGGTGAAGTGGATTTACCTGGTATTCCCTGGAATTTAGATGGTTGAGGTGGTGATTCGATTTTGATGCTTAAAATCATGATGAGATTCAATAAGCGATTTCCTCCGGTTAGCAAATCAAGTTCAAGGAGACATAGGCAGGAACTCTACCACCTGGCCTGCCACAGAATTGGCATGGGCGAGGGTTCGACAATAGAAACCTCTGGTTACTTTGGACAGGAATTTCCAGTCTCGCCCAAGTGAGGCTGTAAAATCCTGTGCATAATCTTGAAATTGGAAACCTTCTGGTGCTGTCACATTTTTAAATAGTTGTGTCCAGCGACTGGTGAATTGCTGCAAGGATGTAAATCGTGTAAATGGACACACTGCTGCCACTATGCTCTGTTGAAGGATTGACTGGTGAACTGGGTGCCAAGCAAGCGGGTTGCTTTGTCCTGGATGGTGTTGAGCTTCTCGAGTGTTGTTGGAGCTGCATTCATCTGGGCAAGTGTTTTCCACCACACTCCTGCCTTGTCATGTAGATAACAGTCAGGCTTTAGGGAGTCAGGAAGTGACATACTCACAATTGAATACCCTAATCTGACCCCTCTTAAAACCACAACATTGATATGGTTGGTCCATTTAAGTTTCTGGTCAATGAAAGTCCTCCGGACGTAAATATTGGGAGTTTACTTGATAATGTCAAGGTACATCAAGGCAAGGTGATTGAATTCTCTGCTGTTGGGAGATGGTTGCAAATAATATTTGCACCACAAACTAACAAGCTTGAATGTTTTCCAGGCCTTGCTGCTGGCACCAAGTGCAATGATCAGATAATGTGTGTTTAGTGCTGGAGAGAGGGGCAGTTTGAACTGCTAGACCATAAACCCAGAAGGGGGGGGGGGGTCCTTAATCAACTCATATCACGATGGATAATAAAATCATTCTGTGGCAGGCATGTGAGCTGAAAAATATCACTTCTCAGCATCAGATCAATCCCAATATGAGGTGCAATGCTTGTCAGCTTGGACCTTGTTTATCCAGCAGATTAAATAACAATAATGACATCCTTTTCATACAAGAAAATAAGTGCCATATTTGTCTACCATTCATCAATAGGGTAATTTTTTCGCAATGTGCATTGATAGCTCAATAGCCAGAGCAGGAGAGTGGCACAGTGGTTAGTGCTGCTGCTGCTGCTCAGCGCCAGGGACCCAGGTTCAATTCCTGGGCATGGATCACTGCCTGTGCAGAGTCTACACACCTGGACCTACACCACATTATCTGCAGCAGTTCAATAAAGTACCTCAGCCCCACCTTCCCAAGGGCAAATAGGAAAGAGCAATGGGTCATGAATGAAGCCCAGTATGTCACATGAACCAGCCTCCCATCTACTGACTCCTGGTAAGGTGCTGCAAGGATATAAATCCTGTAGGTGGACACACTGTTGCCATTATGCTCTGTTGAAAGATTGACTGGTGAACTGGGTGCCAAGCTAGCACGTTGCTTTGTCCTGGATGGTGTCGGGCTTCTCAATTGATGTTGGAGCTGCCTCTGAAAAGCAGCCAGCATAGGAGCCCACGCACCCCGGACATATTCTCTTCCACCTTCTTCCGGCAAGAAAAACATACAAAAGTCTGCGCTCACATACCAATCAACTCAAGAACAGTTTCTTCCCTGCTGCCATCAAACTTTTGAACTACCTCACATTAAGTTGATCTTTCTCTATGCCCTAGCTAAGACTGTAACACTACATTCTGCACTCTCGCATTTCCTTCTCTATGTGCAGTAATATTTATATAGGGTTCAAGAAACAATATCTTTCACTGTATACTAATATATGACAATATGAAATTAAACCAAAAACTAATGCAGAATATATAACACAGAAACAGGCCATTCAGTCCGTGCTGCTGTTTATGCTCCACTTGAACCTCCTCCATCTTTCCTCTAGCCTAACGTAGTCCTTGCTCATGTTTATCCAGCTTTTCTGTAAACACATTGATAATCTTCACCTGAATGACTTTATGGAAGCATGTTCCACCTTATTATAAAGCCCCGATTCGATTTTGGAGTTATCAGAGGTTAAAATGGTACCCAGAGGTTCATACCCCAGCAACAAAGATAACCATCAAAACAGGAGCACGGGAGGAAACTTGATTCAAAAAGCTGAAACTTTTAGCGGAAAACTGACAGCCTGACTCACATTTGGGACATTGTTACGACAGAACTTCAGAAGTATGGTTTCACCTGGAAATGCAAAAAGGAATTACCAGTGGGAAAGTTTATTTTCTCAGTATATATACAACAAAGCATACAAAAAGAATTTGCCAGTGCAAGTACATTACTGATGCAAAAGGAAAATGGCTATTTCAAATCAACAGGGAAGGGGATTTGGTCTCAATCTTTCCGGAGAGGCAGCAACTCCTCCCTGACCCCTTCGTTTGTAATGACACAAATCTTCAGAGAGTCACCAGTATAAACATCTCTCTCGGCTGCTGAGATAAAAACATCTTTGACCAGCTGGAGGGCTTTCTCCAGTGTAAGAGGGACATGTTCCACATTCTCCATGTTCTTGAATCCAATCTAGCAAAGGAAATGCAGCAAGTTAAGGTCTTCACCATCTCCAAATATTCATCACATTTAACTGTGAACTGTGATCACAACAAAGCTACAATTTAAAAGAGGAAAAAAAACATACTAAATGTCCTAACTTTGAGTATTTTCGTTGCCGACTGGTAAATCGAGTATGTCATGATCCAGATTCCCATCCACTCCACAGGAGCAGCAGGACGGGCATGGCTTAGACATGCAGTCCTGCATAGATTTCATTTGTCATTCAATTGTTTAGAGATGTTCTTGGATCGAATGGTGTTACCTGGTTGTCCAGAAGTGGCTGCAGCATGGCACTGGCCGATCCGCCAGCTTTGTAGGCATCTCTCTGATAGGACCCTACAGGGTCAAAGCTGTATACGGCACCCTTCCCTGCATTTCAAAGTGGGAAAACATACACGTCATGGATGAATGCATTCAGAATTTAGTTCACGCAGGTTCTTTCAAGTTAGGTAAGTTTCTGATATTGGAAAAAGATCAGAAACCCAGTTGTAAACAAAAGTTCAAATCCAGCACTAGCTTATTTGTGCAGATCTGTATTATTGATTCCGTAGTGAGTCAACATTATGAGAAACAACTTACATTTATGTTTTATTTTTCACAACATTATGATATTAAGCCACAGGAAGGCCGAGAAAATACTTTCAAAACATACCCATTGTTGTAACAGGGAAATGCAGCAGCTAATTTATACAGCTTTCAAATACACAACCCAATAAACTGTGTTCAAACTGAGAGATAAATGGATACCCAAATGAGGGAAACAGATAGTTCTTCATTTAAACATATCATCTGAGAGACAATACGTCCAAAAGCACTCCCTCAGTACTGTAACATGCTTAACACACGACAGTGGGACATGAACCCGCCACCTTATGATGAATAGAAGGACAAATCAGGAATTCTCTTCCACAGAGAACAGGGGAAGTGGAATCATTGAATATATTCAAGGCGGAGTTAGACAGATTTTTAATTGACAAGCGAGTAAAGTTATAGAGGACAGCAAAGCAGAGTTATGGCCACAATCAGATCAGTCAGAATCCTAATGAGGACTGGACAGGCTAGATGTGGGAAGAATGTTCCCAATATGGGGAAGTCCAGAACTAGAGGTCATTGTCTAAGAATAAGGGGTAAGCAATTCAAGACTGACACAAGAAACTTCTTCACTCAGTTGTGAAACCTGTAGAATTCTCTACCACAGAAATCTGTTGGGGCCAAGAGGGAGCTGGATGTGGCCCTTCTGGCTAAAGGGATCAAGGGTTATGGAGAGATGGTGAAAGTGAGATACTGAAAATGCATAATCAGCCATGGTTATATTGAATGGCGGTGCAGGTTTGAAGGGTCGAATGGCCTACTCCTGCACCTATTTCCTATGTTTCAACTGTTGCTCTTATTTCTTATGGCCATACACCTGTTCAAACAAAAAGACAAAACCTCAGAAGCTAGAAATCAATAAAAGAGACACAAAGCCTTTGACCTATCTTTTCCCTTTTCAGGTGTGATATACTTCTGGCATATAGTATGTAATCTATTTAGCTGGTTTTAAGCCTCATTTTGGATCCAGCTTTGCTGAAATAATGGTAGTCACAATGAATATTGTTCTACCAAAAATAAAAGATTTAACCAAAGCTTCCCAAGAACTGATTTTAAAAAATTCAGATGTGGGCATCGCTGGCTAGGTCAGCATCTATTGCCCATCAAGATTGCCCTTGAGGTGGTGGTGACGGTGAGCTGCCTTCTTGAGCCCGCTGCAGTTCCTGAAGTGTAGGGACACCCATTGTGCTGATCAGGAGGGAATTCCAAGATGTCGACCTAGCGACAGTGAAGGAATGACATTTTCAAGTCAGGATGGTGAGTGATTCGGAGAACTTTCAGATGGTGGTGTTTTCCATGTGTCTGCTGCCCTTGTCCTACTAGGTGGTAGCGGTCGCAGGTCTGGAAGGTGTTGCCTAAGGGACCTTGGTGAGGGCAGCACAGTAGCACAGTTGTTAGCACTGCTTCTTCACAGCTCCAGGGACCCGAGTTCGATTCCCAGCTTGGGTCACTGTCTATGTGGAGTCTGCACATTCTCCTCGTGTCTGCGTGGGTTTCCTCCAGGTGCTCCGGTTTCCTCCCACAGTCCAAAGATGCATAGGTTAGGTTAATTAGCCATGCTAAAATTGCCCTTAGTGTCATGTTATGCGTAGGTTAGAGGGATTAGTGGGTAAATATGTAGGGATATGGGGGTAGAGACTGGATGGGATTGTGGTCGGTGCAGACTCGATGGGCCAAATGCCTCTTTCTGTACTGTAGGGTTTCTAAGATTTCCTGCAGTGCATGTTGTAGGTTGCACAGTGCAGACACTGTTCACTGGCAGCTGAGGGATTGGATGGGTCCAAATCAAGGTGCTTTGTCCAGGATGTTGTCGAGCTTCGAGTGTTGTTGGAGCTGCACTCATCCAGACAAGTGGAGAATATTCAATCACACTCCTGACTTGCATCTTGCAGATAGTAGACAGGCTTTGGGGAGTCAGGAGGTGAGTTACTTACTGCAGGACTTCTAGCCCTTGACCTGCTCTTGTAGCTACAGTATTTACATGGCTAACCCATGACTGACATAACTGACTCCACGACTGACAAGAACACAAAGGTGCACACACACGCACCTCAAGCCACCCCGGTGGTACTGGGGTAATACTTTCACCTTAATTAGAAGATTGCGGATTCAAGTGTGGATCAAGGGAGTCGAGGATAAAATCTAGGCTGACAATCCAGTGCCATACTGAGGAGTACTGCACAGTTGTAGGTGCAGCCTTTCAGAAGGAATGCTGAACCCGAGACCCTTTGCTCCTTCTCAGGACTGTAACAATGTCACCATTTCGAAGCAGGAAAATTAGCTCCACAGTCTTGCAAATATTTATCCCTCGATCAGCATCACAAAAACAGCTGATCTGGTCATAATCTGCCATTTGTAGGAGTTTGCTGTGTATAAATTAGTTGCCACATTTCCTAAGATACAGGAACTTAAAAGTACTGCATTAGTCATTAAGTGCTTTTGAGACATAACAGGGCTGTCAGAGGTGTTATATGAACACACAAGTCACAGCAGGAAAGCAGGTGGATAGCAACCTGTTTGCACGCATCTGTCAATCCTACTCTGAAAACAGCCTATAAATACAGGTCTTACAATTACTGTACCCTGTCGCTGGGAACATGCAGAGAAGAAATACACAGCAACTCATGATCTCCCACAGTAACTAACAGATCAATGCTGAGGAAATTATTGCAAGATGGGGAAAATCAAAAGATACAGTATTTTGTTATATTCAAATCTCACCTTCCTCATCAAGGCCACCAATGATGTTGTAAACATAATACGGGAAAAAGCGTCGAGAGTACAGAATTGTAGAAAGCATTGCTGCTATTGCCCCACTCGTCATTGTCTTATTGTTTGAGTGTTTGTACATCTGAAATACATCAAATTATTGTAGCTTCAAAAGCAATATCAAATACAGAAACAAACTTTTCCTGGAATGTGGATGCCACTGGCAAGGTCAGCATTTGTTGCCCATCCCTAATTGCCCTTGAACTGATCGGCTTGCTGGGTCTGGAGTCACACGTGGGCCAGACCGAATAAGGACAGCAGATTTCTTTCCCTAAAGGGCATTAGTGAATCAGATAGGTTTGTATGACAAACCAATGACAGTTGTCAGTCATCACTGCTGATATTAGATTTATATTACAGATTTAATAACTGAATTCAAATTCTACTAGCTGTCATGTGGGATTTGAACCCATGTCCCTTGCACATTTGTCTGGCCCTCTTGATTACTAATCCAGTTACATTACCACCACACAAAGTCTCCTAGAACTACACTGGAAGAAACTTCCAGTCCTTCAATCATAGAACACCAGAAGTCCTATTTCTAATTGGATTGTGACAGGGGATTGTAGTGGGATTAAAGGAGCAGTTTTTCCATAAGGAATTACTCTTCAGAGGTTTGAGCTAAGGAACAGTGTTACGACAGAGCAGTGGGAGCTTTACACTGCAACTAGCCACACTAGACTGATCAAAGTGTGCTTGAAGGTGCCAAGTGACCAAAACAGGATTTGCTCCATTGGTCAGATTTATTACCTTGAATGCTGGCAAACCCAAATAAATATTTACCAATCAATGTCACTTACTATACTTTCAAACCCCCAGCTCAATGCCCAAAGTAACAGAATACCTTTGCTGCATTTTACAAATACCTTTAATCTTGCATCAATAATTTTTGTTAATGTAAGGCAGTCGCCATGGAATCCAGTGCATCCAATCACTGTTTGGTTTGTCCTAAAAGATCAAAACAAGATCGCAATCCGGTTGGTTGGAACTTTAATATAATGCACCAAACAAAACAAACAACAAGGAAATAACCCACATCCTCCTGAGGCAAGCAAATCCTCCATTTAACACTTCATCTGAAAAGCACCACCACCAACAGTGCAGCATTCCTTCTGTAACTGGACTATAGCTTCAGTTTTGACTTATGGGCTCAAGCCCTAGACTGAGATTTGAACTCAGCCATTAGATCAGAGGCTAGGGTACTATTTACTGAGCCATGATAACCACCAGCATGTTTCTCGCCAATGGAATTGTTGACAAGTTGGAATAAAAGGGGCCTAATTGACCTAACATTTAACAGAAGTAAGGTGTGAGAAGGAGAAACCATTCAGTAGCCAGAAACTTTGGGGCAGGACTGGCCTACATCGGCACTAAATCAGAGGTAAACACAAAGTTACCAATTACAGACAGTCTGCATTTAAACAGTGGCAATAACCACCACCCAAGCTTGCCTTCCTCTGGTGTACATCGAACTTTAAAGCCACTGGGTGTTGGGGGTGTGTGTGTGTATGGGGGGAGCGGGGTCTTGAGTCATTAGACACAGAACAAAGGTAAAATGGATAATTCATTGGAGTGATCTGATGAGGAAAATCAAACGAGCCACACATGAAGAGTTCCTTCGCTGTGAATTTTACCCCAAAGATTGCCTTGTCAATCTACAAATGTCACTTTCAAACTAATCAGATAATATAGTGATAAAGAGTATTAGGGACATTCTGCCTCGTAAACAGTCAATTCCAAACCTTTCCCTCTCACAGATTAAGTTTGGAAATCCTGGCAGATATCTTCTCAGACGCGAGTGGGAAGAGACTAACTGTATCACTTCTGTCACACTGTCAGATAATCGAACAAACCAGGCAATTGAACCCGTGCTTTTTTTACTCAGTCTCAGAGATGTTCTACCAAAAGCTATTGATACAAAAAAGGAACTGTCAAAATCCACGGGATTGCATCCACTATGCCCACAATACATCGTACAAATAAAACATTGCTTTTTGGACTTACAGTTTGTAGCATTTTGGTGAGTCCCGGCTATGAATGGAATAACCCTCACTTAGTCGTGTATCTGAAGCAACAATGGAAAAGTCTTCGCCAGCTAATGCCAACACAGTTCTTCAGTAATGAATACAGGGGAAAAAATATTAAATCAAAGCGTCAGAAGTACGTTCCAAACAAACAAAAACTCCCATCAAAGGTGGCCTTTTATTTTGCAGTTCAAGGTAGATTAAACTATAATTTACTGAAAATTATTTTAATACAAATTACTTCACCAGGATGGTTTCTAGATATCCTCCAGCACTCAATGCTATTCGTCTCTGCAAAAAACCTCTGTTGTGCAGCCTTCCTGTTGCCCACATCCACATTCTTTCAACCATATTTCTTGATTTCCACAGAAGGGGATGAACGGTTTCCAAGAAAACGTGACAGAGTTCATTTTTTGATTTTCTAAAGAGGCTAACAAACTGCTTATTGTTTAGTTTTTGGGGGAAAGTAGCAGTAGGCATCTGTCAACCTCAGGAGATGATGGACTATGCCTTTTCCAAATGTCATTCCTGAACTGAACATTATCTATCGTGCCCATTGAGGTCGATTCACGAGGGACGGTCCCTTATGCAGATGAATAGCACTGGCCCACGACAGACTGAATTTTCTTCTAACATTTGTTCATTTACTTTGTCCTCTGATTTTTCCATACCCTTCCTGACTGCTTGTCTCCAGGCATTCTGATCAGCAGCAAGAATTTCCCATGCATCTACTCTGATCCTGGTCAATTTGAGGTGTTGCTTGCAAATACCCTTATATCACAGACATGGGCATCCCATTGTTGCTCTTGCTACCATCACGAGACCAACTCTCACCAAGGTGCCTTTAATCTGAAAATGTACTTTAGCTAAAACAAACCCCCCATTTAAAGTGAATATTTTTCTGAATTCTGTGGGTTGGGGTGGGTGATTTCTGAAAAGTGAGAGTTGATTCTGTAACCACTGGCCCCTTGCACATCACACATCCGCTCTAGCTCATCTACAATTGCTCTGAGACGTCCGCCATTCAACTATGCCTGAGTCCCTCTGTCTTTTTGCTCTCCTTCACTTTGCCCTTTCAGAGAGATTCCACTAGCTTTTCATCTCTGATCAAATGGCTGAAACGCCAGCATTTTCTTTTCTGGGTGTCATTTGTCAAAGCGTTATTTTTGCTTTTGCAATTTCAAGCACCTCTTTAATGGTCTTACAGTCTGTATCTGAGATTTTTAGCATCAACATTTCAAAGACCTCTATTTTCTTCCACAGATCTTTCTTTATTGTCCAGGTTTCTCAGGCAAACAAGCAAGTGGATGAAATGTAGCATCTAGACTTTTTTTTCATTATTAAAAGCTTGAGTTTTCTTGCTGTTAACACTTTCAAAATCACAAAATTACTTCTGCATGAGTCTATCCTTCTTCGGAATCTGACATCACAGCAACCATCTTCACTTATCATTTGTCCTAAATAGACTAATTTATCTTCTTAATCCATTGTGGCAACATCCACTTAAGTTTCACAACAGTTTCTTCTAATGTATTCCTTCTAACCACTTCTTTTTATTAATAAAGTAGGATTTATCTCAGGTGATAAAACAAATAGGGTGTTTTGGGATCAGCTATCCACTATGTGTAGTGTCTAATATTCAAATCTACTATAATCTATGGAATTAAATTCTTGTTCCTTCATGTTTGACAGAGAGACTCCAAGGGCTTAATAGCCAAATCATGTTCCTAAGTCTGTCAATCTGCACATCTATCTGTACAAACACACTGAACATCAAATCTCAGAGCAAAACCACTAAGGAATCCAGGGTTTCTTTCATTACCTAGTTCATAAACACAAACGAAAAGACCTCCCAACCAGAACCAAAAATACAAGTGTTAGCAATTTAATAAATACAAGCTCCACATACACTCATCGCAAACTGCAGGAAAAGATCGCCACAGAAACCACTGGCATTTAAAAGTGTTCACTGTGGAGAATATCCTGTCTATATAGTGAAAGTGAAAGCTGGGCATCAAGCTCTCTTTCGTACCGCCTAGGATCAATGCTAATTCACTCTTATACTCCAAGCCTAGCATCTGTGGATGTTTTGTCAGCAACATGAACCTGAATATTTCTGTGCACCACAATCTAAAAACAAATTACTGCAAATGCTGGAATCTGAAGAGCCCTGACGCAGAGTCATCCAGGCTCAAAATATTGGCTCTATTCTCTCTCCGCAGCTGCTTACTCCCAGCCCGCGACCTGTTTCTTCACTCGTCACCACTCCCCCACTATCTCCCAATCTCACACGGCCTGTTTACTGCACCCCCTTTCCCAGACCTGTTACTCCCACACACAACCTAGCCCTTATCGTCCCCCCCTCCTCCACATCCCCAGACTCAGATCCACTTAAACCATCCCTTTCCCAGACCCGTGACTCCCACCTCTAACCCACACCACTCGTCACAAAGTCATTTACCCCTCTCCCTGCCCCATTCATAACCAACTTCCCCGAGCCTGGTTTCCCCACCCCCACCAGAGCCTGGTTTCCCCACCTCCCCCCCGCCTCTGCCAGAGCCTGGTTCCCCACCTCCCCCCCGCCTCTGCCGGAGCCTGGTTCTCTCCCACCCACCCCGGCACCCCTCCCCACATCCTTGCCGGAGCCTGGTTCTCCCAGCTCCCCGCGCCCTCCCCACCCCACCGCCCCCCCTACCGGAGCCTGGTTCTCCCCGCACACCCCCACCCCCCTTCCGAGGCCTGGTTTCCCCCCCCACTGCCGGGGCCTAGTTACAGCTTTGCTGGGGCCTAGTTTCCTCCCCTCTCTCTCCGCGGGCACTCTTGCTACTGACTCCTCACGCTCACCCTCCATTGAAGCTGTAAGGGGAGAAGCGGTGCTGCACGGGCCCCGAGTGTTGATATTCCTCCATCTCCAAGTGCGGCATTCCCTCCCCGAGCAGAAGTGCTGCTGTCTCACTGCCAAGATGGCGGCCGCTGTGTCACAGCCAAACCCTTCCCCCGGCGCACGCGCGGATCCGGTGCCACTGCTTCTGCCTCCCCCGCCCCGCCGGCTAGAACAACCTGCACATGCGCGCCCCTGTCCTTCCCCAGTCCAGGTGGTTGTCGCAACACCTGAGGGAAGTGGGGTAATTGCCCACTGCAGTGCAAACTGTACGTTTATCACTCTTTCTCCCCACGCAACATCTCAGATAAGATATGGTGGGACCTTACTTTTCCCGTGTAACGTGTAGTATTGTCTGTAGCATTGTTCACATTGTCTGTACTTTAAGACTTGATTACCTGTAAAGACTCGCATTCCAACTATTATTTTGTAAATTGAGTTTGTGTCTTTATATGCCCTGTTTGTGAACAGAACTCCCATTTACCTGACTAAGGAACAGTGAGCGCTCCGAAAGCTAGTGGCTTTTGCTACCAAATAAACCTGTTGGACTTTAACCTGGTGTTGTGAGATTTCTTACTGTGTTTACCCCAGTCCAATGCTGGCATTGCCACATCATAACATATAGTATCACAAATCTTAACATGAGTACTTTCAGTTGTGGGAAACATGATCGTTTTGAGAATGAAAGTAGAACAATAAATGATCAAATCTGACTGCCACATTAATAAATGACAGCTGGATATTTATCCACAGCACAGTTTCATAAACTGTGATCAATGATTAAATATTTATTATTAAATGTTAAATATATTAAGGGTAGCACAGTGGCACAGTAGCTATTGCTTCACAGCACTAGGGATTGGATTGAATTCCAGCATTGGGTGACTGTGGAGTCTGCATGGGTTTCCTCTAGGTGCTCTGATTTCCTGCCAAAGTCCATGTTAAGTGGATTGACCATGCTAAATTTCCCCTTACTGATCCCACAATTCGGCGCACACGCAAATCTCCTACCCCAACGCACCAAAAAATTAGTAGGCCAGAATGGGAGAATCGCCCCGATAGTTTCCGATAATGACTTGGAAGGGAATATGCAGGTGGTGGTGTTGCCATGGATCTACTACCCTTGTCCTTCAAAGTGGTAGAAGTCATGGGTTTGGAAGAGACTGTTGAAGGAACCTTGGTGAGTGGGTTCATATATTGTAGATGGTACACACTGCTGTCACCAAGTGTGGTGGTGGTGGGAGCAATGAAGGGCCTGTTTTGTCCAGATGGTATCAATGTCTTTATGCATTTATCCAGGCAAGTGGAAAGTATTCCATTATATTTCTGACTTGATAAGAAGTCTCACAACATAAAGTTAAAGTCCAACAGGTTTATTTGGAATCACAAGCTTTTGGAGGTCTGCTCCTTCATCAGACGAATGGGGATAGGTTCACAAACATGGCATATATAGGCAAAGACACAATTGCAAGATAACTACAGATTGAAATGTGAAGAATAGTTGGAATGTGAATCTTTACAGGTAATCAAGTCTTTACAGGTACAAACAGTGTGAATGGAGAGAGAGATAATTACAGGTTAAATAGGTATGAATTGTCTCAAGCCAGGACAGTTAGGATTTTGCAAACCCAAACTTCTGACTTGAGCCTTGTAGATGGTGGACAGCCTTTGGGGAGTCAGGGTTGATCCGCTTGCTTGATAATATTGGTAGAGTGAGGGATGTGCTGGGTCATGAAGTTACAGTTTGTGGTTGAATAAAATTCTGTTGCTGATGATGGCCTAGATCACCACATGGATGTCCAATTCTGTGTTGATAGATCTGTTTGAAATCTATCCCATTTAGCCTGCTGGCGCTGCCACACATTTTGGAGGATATTCTCAATGTGAAGTTCATCTCAGAGGACTATGGGGTAGTTACTCCTATCTATACTGTCATGGACAGATGATTCTGCAACAAGTGAACTGGCGAGGACAGAGTCAAGTAGGTTTATCGCTCTTGTTCGTTCCCTTACCGCTTGCCGCAGATCCAGTCTAGCAGCCATGACCAGCTGGTTCAGTCACCAAGCCACTCTTAGTGCTGTACATGATCCCTCAACCAGAGTAAAAAAGCATCAATCGCAAGATGCATTGCAGCAACATGCAAAGCTTCCTTCAGTAGCACCTTCCAAACCCACTGCATCTACCTGCGAGAAAGCTTCTTAACAATATGGGTGTATTTACACCAGATAGACTGTAGTGTTCAAGAACATAAGAAATAAGATATAAGAACATAAGAAATAGGAGCAGGAGTAGGCCATCTAGCCCCTCGAGCCTGCCCCAGGAGGTTCATCACCACCTTCTCAAGAATTAGGGATAGGCAATAAATGTCAGCCTTGCCAGTGAAGTTCACATCCCATTACAGAATACAGAAAAAAAATCCCTCAGTGTTGAATTGAAGAGCTGGATCTTTCCTGCCCATGAGGTGGGTTTGGAAGTGGGGCCAGAAAAATAGGGAGATATCATGTCATGCTATTTCTCAATGCCTTCCAACCTGGCACAGGCAGGGAACCAATTCAGCATTCTACTACATGGAGGCATACAGCTATTTTGTGAAGGTGGTAGGAGTTTCCTGCCATTGCAGTGCACCCACGCCTTTCCCCCACTCCATACATAACCTGTGTGTGAAGCCTAGCAACCACTTGGTGGCAGCTTCCTTGTAATATGCTAGAAGGCCATTGGAACCAGAAACCCCACATTCTGATGAAGGAGACGCCACGGTGATTGGCCACAGCCGAACTCAATCTAGTGAGAGGTTTCCTCCTTTAGAAGTTGTGTGCCTCTTCATTCACAAATGAAACAGATTTGCATTTGGATGTGATGCTTTTCACGAACCACTGGACATAAAGCATTTTATTGCTTTTGAAGTGTAATCGCTATTTAGATGTGACCAATTAATGGCCTTCCCCACCTTCACCTTGCATTTCATCAGCAGACTGGGGCCCTCTGCTGGGTTCAAATCCCAACAAGCTTCAAGGGGGGGCCTTCCTATTCATGCACTCTTTGGCCAATGGATAGAACATCAGCAGCAATGGCCATCCCTGTAGTAAAAATGTCTCCTGCTTCTGTGACCACCCTGCCTTTGTTTGGGCCACCTGATTGACCCTATGGCCCCCAGATCCCACTTTCCTGAACTTAAGGACACATGGCCATTGATACTCCCTCATCTTACAAGTGGAGCTTCAGCAATTCTCACCACTCTCAATGGTGCTGTTGAAGCTGCTGGCTCTCTGATAGGCTGACAGCTCTTGGGGAATGGGTGGCAATCCTTAAAAGGGTCAGCAGGCAATTAATTGGATGCCACTGACAAGATACGGTCTCTGTCTACTGAAGTGGGTTCCTCCTACTTTTAACCATTGTAGTTGGCCTGTCAAATCCAACCTATTAACTCTATTTTTCTATCTCTGCAGATGCTGCCTGACCTACTGAGTGTTTACACCAATTCCTGCTTTCACTTCACGTTTCCAGCATTCACAGTACTTTATGTTTGTGAATTGATATAGGGGCAGGTTGGCACATGAGATTAGAATCATGCAAAGATTAAACAGCAACGTCCAACACTGCAGCCTTTTCCCAATTTGCAAATTCTGTGTAATTCTATGTAAATATCTCCAAAAAGAAACTTGGAAACAGAGTACATCAAAGCTAGTACTCATTTTATTACTGAATTCCAAAAACAATATGTATCATTTAATATGAACTTAACTGAAAATGAATAACATTACAATTCTGCCAAGTACTTCACTAAGCATTATGACCATTTGATAATTAGATAATGATATTACATAAATGTTTATTTATGGCAAAATAAAAAGTATTATGGAATCTGAAATGCTGGCTCTTCTCTTTGGGTTGCATATATGTTATTAAGAAAATGTATGAGTTTGTTTGTAATACAGCATCTCTGCGAAGATCTTCATATACTTGTAGTAACTGTAGGCAAAGCTGCAGAGTAGAATAAATATAAAGGACCACACCAAAGTGATAACAATGATGCCATCTTCCCTGTAATCACACAAAACTTTTCATTATTAATCATTATGATCTCTGAGAGACTTCTAATCTTTAAAGAGAAAATTGAACACTCATTTGTTAACTTAAAGCATTATACAACAAGATATAATGTTTCTAAATGAAAACAAATTTACTGTCCACATAAAAATGTTAAACAAACACTTACAACTTAATATTATAGTTTGTCAAGGCTTGGGGTATAAATCCAGTTCCTCGTTTACATCCTAATTCTACACAAGAGTATCCTAATACATTAAGAGATCCTGAGAATTTATTCACTACTTCTTCTGGAAGCAAATGAAGAAAGCCACAGCTCTCTGGAATTCGCTTTGATTTCTCTTCAGTATTCCAGGTATTCTCTGAGGTACAAAATTTTACACAGATCCTTCCATTAACCTTTGACTAGGTGACTCGCTGACCTTTCTTCAAACCTCACAATCCTGAATTTCTGAGCTTGGGCTTCACTGAACTATTGCTGGTTTCCAAAGCCCTCTACACTCTGTGCCCCAGAATCATAGAGTCATAGCATGAGATTTTCCAGTTGCGCTTCCCCAAAACAGGAAAATCCCACCTGAGGTCAACAGACCTTTGCATTGTTTGCTTCCCTCCTTACCCTTGCCCCATATGTCGGGCAGGGTGGGAACATTTCCCCCATAGAGTCATACAGTGCAGAAAAGGTCCTTTGAGTCCACGCCAACAATTTAGTTTTTTTTAAGAGCATTGTGTCCAGTTTCAAATTCTTCATAGATTGAAGGTAGGATGTATTTGGGAAGCTAATATAGTGATATTGTCACAGGAATTTTAAGATTGTTTGAATTCCTCATTTCTACTGCTTTTACGCTTTTTGAATATATATTCTCAAAAAGATATTTATTTGATGGCTAGGATTCTGAAGGCATAACCATATGGTAGGGCTCATCTGTGTTAGCTGAGATGTGTACCAGAACAAGAAGCCTACTTTCACTTATCTGTTTATTGGATTTTACATAATCTTGTGCTGAAATACCAAATACTCTTTGGATGCTAAATGCAGAGCAGATTTACATGGATTGAAGTAACTAATATATTTATTTAGATCAGAGCAGTGAAATGTTCACTGAATTAATTTCTGTTGCATGCGCAGAGCACAAATTGAGAAATTGTGCAACCACACACCATAATTTTATGCTCATTCACTTTAATGGACATAAACATACACACTAGGGCTGGGATTTGCTGGCCCTTCCCGCCAGTGGGATCTCCTGGCCCTGCCTGATGGCAACAGGGAAGCAAGGCAAATGGCTATTGACTTTGGCAAGACTGGAAAATCCCGCCAGCAGCCAAGGTAGAGCTGTCTTTGTTGCCAGAAAAAGATGCTGCCAGAGATGCGGATGGGTGCGGGGTTTGGGGGGGGGGGGGGGGGGAGGCGGTGGTGAAATCCTGCCTGGGAGTGAGTAGCTCCTCAATCGGTGCCAGAAATGTTGGCAGAATCCTTATAGCAATATCAAACATAAAAGTTTGGCAAATACAATTAAAATGGACTGAATTTTTGCATGGGAACGGGGCAGGAAACAAGAACTTTCTTGGTTTTAAACCCACCCTAAGGGGCAGTCACTGACCTGAGAGTTTACTGACCTGCGCTCATCAATTGGCATGGAGAATTGTTCCCTGTCTAATTAAGGCTGATAAACAAGTGCCTGAATCTAGAGGGACAATCAGCGTCCTTCCACCTTGAGAGGAGTAGCTGGCTGCAGCAGAGGGCATATAACTGAGAGGGCACTTAAGCAAGGAAGCACACTCATCTAGGTCCATATTTTTATAGACTCAGACCAACTCTGCAAGTGTTTAAAAATGGTGGACAGGACTCAGATGCAAAAATCACGCTCACTTTTCTGGCAGATCCCATTTTTGCAGCAGGGGAAGGGAATGGGATATGTATCACAATAGCACAAAGACAAACTCAAGCAGGGCCATTTAAAATTGGTGTTGAGTTCAAACAGACACAATTTTCATTGCTCCAAGGGCCTTAACCTGCATTGTGGGGATCATGAATTTGTGCAGTAGACATAAATTCTCTTGAAGGGCAGATAGGGTCAGTTTAATCATTATGATTTGAAGTTTTTAAAATTCTCAACTCTTTCAATATGGAAAAAGGCTGAGGTTGTCAGTTAGAATTTTGATTGACAGGCCATTTGATTGACAGGTGCACGTTGGACAAATAAACATAAGCACCAGTTTCTGCAGTTTCATTAGAGTTCTCAGTTGACATTTCCCAAGGGCTGTTATTATAGCCCAGATCATTATCAATGTTTGGCTGGGTTTCAAAAGCAACAAAAGGACTGACCTCAGTGAGTGGTGGTAGTGGGGAGGAGCGGATGGGGTATGGGGACAGTGATGGTAGCACTGAGCTCACAATTTGTATTCACAATTTAAAAAATATTAACAAATTAGCTGTTTTTGATGTAGTTACCGAATAGAAGTTTGTTTTTATAACAGAGAGAATGCTTAAGGGCCTTTTCAATGGCTGCGGAGTTTTATTTTCCAATGTGAAATGGATAAGTGACAGTTCGTTTACACTATCGGAAGTTTAATTTGTTCATGTTTATTTCAAAGTCGTCCCATAGTTCCTGAGATCTGCCTATGATGGATATTGGGTGAGAGGCTATAGAGGTGGTATGAGAATAGGAGGGGACAGGTTGGTGTATGAGGGACATGGAGGTGGGATGGATGCCTTGGAAGTGGCATGTGGGATGGAAGGTATAGGGGAAGTAGGTGGCTGATGACAGGACTATAGGGTTGAACTGTTTTTAATACAACTGGGACAAAGTGCCAAAGAATCTCAGGGCCTTCTAGTTAGTCTATCTTGGTATTCATCTGCCCCAGTGGCCATTTAAGATCTGGTTCCAGGGTTGGCGGACACAACCCTCCCCTGCCCCCACAGCTCTCGAGGAAAAATTGAGCCCTTTAAACCAAGGCAGGAAGTTTTCCAGTTGAAGGTATTCATCTCAGTTCCAAAGATCTATTCAAAGGTTTTTTTTTAAAGAATTTAAATTAAAGCCAGACCATCACTGCTGAGGGGCATGTGGGAGACACTGGTGATGGGGGAATGTGGAATCGCTCTACAAGGTGATCTTTGGCTGGACATGCATTCATTTGAAGACAGGCTGGGAAGGCCTAGCTGTAGGCCTGGAGTATTAGCCACTTCTCCCCACACTCCAGCCACCTGCTGGGTACCTGCCTTCATTCAGGCTGTGGAACTGCAAGCAATAGAACTGATGTTCCATTGTTTCAAGAAACTGAAAGCTGACTGGAAAACGTCCCAGTTGGCCTCCTGTCAGGGTCCTTGGCAAGGCTTTTAATGAGCCTAATTGACTATCTGTGACCCAGAGGCAAGCAGCCTTTATCTTAAATGCTGTTTTTCTAAACTACAAAAGAAAATGACAGTTCCTCGTGGTTTAACAAAGCCTGAGCTTCTAGCAAATAAAATTCTTCATGGTTTGTTTTTCCTTGTGGTATATCAATTCATAATTCTGATTTGATTTATTACTGTCACATGTATTGGTACACAGCGAAAAGTTTTGTTTCTTGCACACTATACAGGCAAAGCATACCATTCATAGAGAAGGAAATGAGAAAGTGCAGAATGTAGTGTTACAATCATAGCTAGGATATAGAGAAAGATCAACTTAATACATGGTAGATCCATTCAAAAGTCTGATGGCAGCAGGGAAGAAGCTGTTCTTGAGTTGGTTGGTGCATGTCCTCAGAGTTTTGTATCTTTTTCCCAATGGAAGAAAGTGAAAGAAAGTACGTCCAGGATGTGTGGGTACTTTGATTATGTTGCCTGTTTTTTTAAGGCAGCGGGAAGTGCAGACAGAGTCAATGGATGGGAGGCTGGTTTGCACGATGGACTGGGATTCATGACCCTTTGTAGTTTTTTGCCATCTTGGACAGAGCAGGAACCATGCCAAGCTGTGATACAACCAGAAATAATGCTTTCTATGGTGCATCTGTAAAAACTGGTGAGAGTCATAGTGGACATGCCAAATTTCCTCAGCCTCTTGAGAAAGTAGAGGCATTGGTGGGCTTTCTTAACTATAGCATCGCCTTGGAGGGACCAGACAGTTTGTTGGTATTTTATGTTTCTTCAGAAGAAACTCTTCAAAAAGCAGCTAATGAAAATACAACAAAACTTATTCCAACTTATAAATCAAAGAAAGGGTTTAGTAAAGAAACATCATTACTCTGAATATGGGACCTTGCTCTGGGCCTCGCCAAGCTCCCCACAATTCTACATGGTTCCTTATTTATAGTGAATCAACTGGTCAGCTACTACATCACTCTGTAATTGGTTCCATGGTTTACTGCATCAGCTAATCCTTACATCTTGTTCCCATTGGTCACATTACATTCAATACAAAGTTATCACCGGTTACAATTTAGACACTTAGAAACTTGAAGCTCTCGACCATTTCCACTTCGTCCACATTGATGTAGACAGGGGTATGTTCTCCACTACGCTTCCTGAAGTCGATGACTATCTCCTTCGTTTTGTTGACATTGAGGGAGAGATTATTGTCAATGCACAAGTTCACCAGATTCTCTATCTCTTTCCTGTACTCCATCTCATCATTTCTTGTGATCCAACCCACTACGGTGGTGTCATCAGCAAATTTGAAAATTGATTTGGAGGGGAATTTGGCCACAAGTCATAAATGTATAAGGCATATATTAATGCACTTAGGACACAGGCTCGTGGGGCACCTTGTGAGGATGATTGGGAGGAGGTGTTGTTGCCTATCCTTACTGATTGCGATCTGTGAGTTAGGGAGTCTAGGATCCAGTCGCAGAGGGAGGAACCGAGCCCCAGGCCATGGAGTTTAGAAATGAGTTTTGTAGGAATAATGGTGTTGAAGGCTGAGCTGTAGTCAATAAATAAGAGTTTGGCTTAGATGGCTTTGTTATCTAGGTGTTCCAGAGTTGAGTGTAGGGCCAGGGAGATGGCATCTGCTGTGGACCTGTTGCAGCAGTAGGAAAACTGTAGTGGATCCAGGCAATATGGGGGGCTGGAATTGATTGGTGCCATGACTAATCTTTTGAATCACTTCATAATGGTGGGTGTCAGACCCTCTAGACGATAGTCATTAAAGCACACTGCATGGCTTTCCTTTGGTACTGGAATGATGGTCATTTTCTTGAAGTAGATAGGGACCTCAGACTGGTGTAAAGAGAGGTTAAAGATGTCTGCGAATACCCCTGCCAGCTGATCCGCGCAGGATCTGAGTGCTTGTTTGGGTACCTTATCTGGGCCGGACGCTTCCTGTGGGTTGACTTTTGAGAAGGCTGCTCTAATGTTTGCAATGGTGACTTCAGATGCAGGTTCATTTGAGGTTTCTGGAGTGAACGGCGTGCTCTCACTGACCTCTTGCACAAAACAGGCAAAGAATGCGTTGGGCTCATTGGTATCGACGATTTTACATGCCTTCACCTTAGGTCACTTACCTCTTGCAGACCTTGACATAGTTGGCGAGAGTCTGGGTGGCAAGCCTGGGACTCTAGCTTGGTCCGGTACTGTCTTTTGGCATTCTGATGGATCTCCTTAGATTGTACATGGCTTTCTTGTATAGATCTGGGTGGCCTGACTTGACTTCAGCAAGCACTGGCTATCCCTGATCATTTTCGGTTGGGAAACACACAAATTTGCTTCTTTGGCACACAGTCTTCAACACAGTTATTAATGAGGTCAGTTACTGTAGTGGCGTACTCATTCAAGTTGGTTGCTGAGTTTTTAAATATTGACCAGTCTACTAACATGAAGCAGTACTGTAGAAAATCATCCGATTCCTCACACCAACATTGTGCGACTTCCTTTGCAACAGCATTTTTGAACACTTTTACATTACAAGAAAAATGTAATTGCTCTAGAGAGAGTGCAGAGGGGATTTACAAGAATGTTGCCAGGGCTTGAAAATTGCAGCTATGAGGAGAGATTGGATAGGCTAAGGTTGTTTTCCTTCGATCGGAGGAGGGTAAGGGGTGTTCATCCAATAGTAAGGATACTGCAATTGCAAGCAATAAAAGAACTCAATTTCAAAAAGTAAATTGAAGAAAAAGGTTTAATAAAGAAACTTCTTTACTCCAACACTTGGGGCCACGCCTTGGGCCATATAATTCTGTTCTGCTTTCTATCAGCTGACCACCACATCATTTTGCCATTAGTTACATTATAACAGTTTCCAATGTAATCACTGGTTACATTACAACAAGGGTGAACTAATTGAGGTGGATAAAATTATGAAGGGCCTGAAAAGGGTAGGTAGGAGAGATTTGTTTTCCATGGCTGAGGGCTGATTTACTAGCGAGCATAGATTTAAGGTGATTGCAGCGGACATGAGTAAAAACCTTTCCACCAAGAAGGAGATGGGTGTCTGGAATTCACTGCCTAAGTTGGTGGTTCAGGCTGCAACACACACTTCATTTAAAAGGTTCCAGGATCTGCATCTGAAGTGCTATAACTGCAAAGTTTTTCACCAGGTGTTGGAAAATGGGATTAAAATGAGTGGCTAGTTTCTTTTTCAACAGTGCAGACTGATTGGCTTCTTTCTGCACCATAACTTTTCAATGGTGCTATGGTTCTATGTCCTTAACTTTCTAAGGCTACACCAGTAAATCTGGCAAATGATGTAAGCTATCATACTGCACATTCTCATCCTTTGTGCCTAGAATTCGAATGGTGCACAAAATTCCACAGTGTTGTAACTATTACCCCTAAAACTGTGAGCTCAGTTAAACTAATTCATTGAAATCTCATATTTTATTCTATTCAATGGCGGTATGGATGCACAGGCTACTCTAAATCATTACTTTAGCTAAAGAAACAATACCTTATTGGCACCCCATAGGTTTCTACAACAAATTCAGCTGTTAATTCACAGAAACTGCAGAAACAAAAATATAAGATTAACAAATTAAAAATAATGGGAAAGTATTGGAAAATACTTTCCCTTTAGCCAATATGTGAACAAAGTTCCAAAAAACAAGAATGAATTACTTTTAAGCCTGAGATATTCAGCTTCTTGTGCAAGACCCTTGACCACCGACAATTGTTTATTACTGGGCCAGGTAATCCAGTTCTTATTTATGTTCATATTCCTTATTAGCTAGTTTATCCAGTTTGATTCTTGTGGAGGTTAAAAGTTTGGAAAGAGCTGTTCTAGCAGGGGAATTTGAAATCAGAACACCGACTAATCTCAGCTTTTTGAGATGAACGCAAATTGATGGGAATCTGGATTTAATCTTGATAAATAGGGGTTGAAGCTTTATTGAATGGCTCTGAGATAGACCAGCTGAATATTAAAGCTCAATTTACTCCAGGGAGTATTAATTCACCAGTGACAATGATTAACATGCTCTCAATGTGTATGATTTTGTTTAAAATAGTAAACAACCGGAATTATCCCCCACCCTCCCTTGTGCTTTAAACCCAAACACAGAAAATGCTTCTTCTCCTGCACCAATGTCTATGTTTTAATATTCCATATTTATGTTTTTTATCCCTTAGTCAGGATCTAACAGGTGTCAAGGTGTATGGGGAGAGTGCCGTTGAGATATAGGATCAGCTATGATCATGCTGAATGGCAGAAAAGAATCAAAGGGCCAAATGAAAAAGGAATGTTTTAGGTTACAAGTCTGAACAAAACTCAGGGCCTACTATATGTAGATCTGATGAGCACTGCCTTGAAACCAGTGGGAAAAAATGCTTGCAATGATACAAGAAAATTAGACATCATTAACATTCACTTAGAACACCTGTAAATCAGGGGGCAAATTTTTCCCAATAGTGTGTCATATTAAGAAAGGGAATTCTGCTTTTAGAATGAAATTACTTCAAAGATGGCAAAATGAACAAATTATTTTATTTGAGAAGTATTGTTAAGAACTCCAACATAAAAATAATGTTTTCTATGAGGTAAATAGGAATCAAACAACCTGTAGTTGGGGTCCACTATTTTCACACGGAAAGCATAAACGCCAGAATGATCAGTTGGCCAGGTCAGATGCATAGAGCCTGAGTGGTTCAGGATTTCATATGGTCTATTCATCCTTGTAATTGATCCAGAAAATTCAAAGCAAGACCTGTAATTCTTAACCCAAAATACATCAGCATAAACCTCAATTATCTTGTTGCTACACAAATGATCTTCTATGTTAGATGCTGTAAGGAAAATGGATACCCATCCAGTTCATCGCCTATGAAGCTGGCTGCTGAGCTGCAAAGGCATTGTGCAGGCACCCCGATCTCCCACTGCACTGTGCAACTACACTGACTCCTGCTAAAGCGAAGATGTGATTTTTAAAATTCTCATTCTTATTTGCAAAATTCCTGCATGCAAGTACCTTCCCTATCTCTGTAATTTCCTCCAGACCCATGACCCCACAAGATATCTGCACTCATTTTGTTCTGGCCTCTTGAGAAATCCTGATTTTAACCACCCCACCAGTGATGGCCATGCCTTTGTTGCCCACTCCCTATCCCCACCACAAAAACTCCCAGCACCACCCCCACCCCACAGCTCCCGCACAGAATCCCCTAGCATCACTCCCACAGAACCTCTCCATGGAACCTCCTCCATGGAATCCACCAGCACCTCCACCCATGTAACCTCACCCAACATTTCCCCTAGCATTGCCAGGCTACTGCGCATGATCCACTCCCCTCTGTGGCTCTACTCACTGTGAGCCTCTGGCGGTTCTGCTCACTAGGTACACATCACGAAGGACTTGTTATGGTTCATGTCAGCATGCCCTCATGCCAACATAAATGGAAAATTTAATGTGAGAAGGCTATCAGGTATAAAGTCCTGGTATGCATAGTTAAATAGATGCAAATAGGAATCCCCACTTTTAAAGTTGGGATTCCCATTACTTCATTTGGGGCATATGTGGAAAATTAAACAGGGAAATCCCACCAGTGTAAAAGTCGTTTTGGGACTCATACTCAATTCTAGGTCCCTCCGAAATCTGGAGTGGAAAATTCCCCCTCAATATCTCCTGACGTGACTTGGTGTCAAATTTTGTTTTACGGTGCCTCTGTGAGGTGCCTTGAGATATTATTACTTTGTAGGTGTGATATAAATATAAGTGCTATTACTGTGGTAGTTTCTTCATCTAACAAAAATCTATCAATCTCAGTTTTTTTTCAATTGACCTGCATCAGAAGATGGTCAAAAGATCACCTCACTGTGAGCAGAATAGAGTCATAGAGGTTTACAGCATGGAAACAGGCTCTTTGGCCCAACTTGTCCATGCCGCCTTTTTTTTAAAACCCCTAAACTAATCCCAATTGCCTGCATTTGGCCCATATCCCTCTATACCCATCATACTCATGTAACTATCTAAATGCTTTTTAAAAGATAAAATTGTACCCACCTCTACTACTACCTCTGGCAGCTTGTTCCAGACACTCACCACCCTGTGTCCTCTGGACACTTTTCAATCTCTCCCCTCTCACCTTAACCCTATACCCTCTAGTTCTAGACTCCTCCATCTTTAGGAAAAGATATTGACTATCTAGCTTGTCTACGCCCCTCATTATTTTATAGGCCTCTGTAACGTCACCCCTCGGCCTCCTACACTCCAGAGGAAAAAGTCCCAGTCTATTCAGTTTCTCCTTATAACGCAATCCATCAAGTCCTGGGAGCATCCTAGTAAATCTTTTCTGCACTCTTTCTAGTTTAATAATAGCCTTTTGATAATAGGGTGACCAGAATTGCACACAGTATTTCAAGTATGGCCTTACCAATGTTTTGTACAACTTCAACAAGACATCCCAACTCCTGTATTCAATAACTGCAATCCAACAATCTCTCTCCCAATGCTATTGTCCGGCAGACTTGCACTGCTGCACACCTTACTTAGAACAATTATGTCCTGCCAACCTCAACCCAAATGAGAGTAAGTCTGGCTTTCCAGCCCATTCCTCAT
Organism: Carcharhinus amblyrhynchos; assembly: GCF_965287045.1. Taxonomy (NCBI): domain Eukaryota; kingdom Metazoa; phylum Chordata; class Chondrichthyes; order Carcharhiniformes; family Carcharhinidae; genus Carcharhinus; species Carcharhinus amblyrhynchos. Next base: position 79,183,221 of record NC_137335.1, on the reverse strand, counting down.
CAAAGAAAAATTCATACTTTCACTTTCACTGAGCACATCATGGCTATCTCCAAGCACATCACCAGCACTTCTCCCCATGAAATCCCACCCAACACTGCCCCCCGTCCCCACCCCCGTCTCCCCCCATAATAGATACTCAGCTCATTTTTGTTTTCCATTGCTCCCTGCCCTTCACCACTTTCTACTACTCCTCTCTGTCCTCATTCCTTGATCCTCTCATCTCCTTCCCATTCCTTAGTCCCTATCAACCTCCTCTCCATTTCACTTCCCTCTTCTACATCCCCTGTACCCACTCTCCAAGATCATCCTCCTCCCCTCCTAAAGCCCAGTTCCCAGCTGCTCCTACTAATCCCACCACTTTCTAACATGATTGACCTGAATTACTGGATTTGGTCTTGACTTCTCATATGCAATGTCACAAGAAAGCATCCAGTATATATTACCAGCATGGACACAATTAGCTGAATGGCCTCCTACATGCAGTAAAAGTTCCATGATTTTATGATTCTGTATAGTGATTTCTATATATAGTAATCTATTGCATCATTGTTGAAAGATCAGACATTAAATTTAAACAGTGAATTGCTTAATGCTCATGCATTATGATGGCTGACAATTAATTGAAAAATAAAAATACATTCGTAAGCCCTTTCTCTCCAAATCTGAGCTGCTAAAAAGGAATAAAAAAAATCACATTTACCCAAGGACCCCAGACATCTTGTTTTTTAAACTTTTTTCCTTTGTAAGCGTTAAGCATAGAGTCCCAGGTCTGCGCTTCCTGATAACAACCAGCCTGAAAAAAGAAAATTCGAAAAGGATTTAAATCTATCAATGTCACACCCTAGATAACACTTGATTTAGTTTCATACCAAATAACGTTGCCATAGTGCATTAAGTGGCTGAGAAAATCATTTATGTTTGAATGTATTATCTAGGAGATTGATAGGAACTAAGGTATTATCAATGAATGCATTTATACTGTAGTGGTTCTAGCTAGGCACTATCTGCATCTTCTTTATGCTGTTGTGTGCCAATTGGCATTCTGCACTCACTCCTGGTTGTCAAGTTTTAAAAGTACTAGTGGATGCACACTGCTCATTGTAAGTCATGGTATACACAATTGAGGAAATTAGTTTAGCTCTATTGGCTTTCTTTTCAGTGTGCATCTGGGCTTTTACTGGTGGCCTGCAGTCCCAAATAAGGCAATCCTCCTTTGATGCCGCCAGATCCCCTATTTTTCCTCATCACAGGGACCAGTATTTCCCAGATATCTCTATCATGTTGTCATGAACAATTAACTATTCTTCTGACATTTGCACTATTATTTCTTCACTAATAAGTTGTGACACCTTATGGGTTGCTGCTTCCCCAAATTTTATGCTAAGTGTGCAACAGCACAAACTCTGTGGTGTAGATTTTCCATTTATATACATGATACATGGTATATTTACCTCTCGCATTGTCGTATTATAATAGAAGTCAGTCCTGTCCTCTACTTCCCAAATAATGTAATTAGCGGGTACAATACTAACAAATTTTTCATCCATATACCTAAAATCAAATAACAAAAAATCCTTCAAATTACATGTTTCATGGCTTGATATTACTTTCATTATTCATTTACGTAAACACATATTATGCTTAACTGAAACAAATATAAACATTTAAAACATCCAGTTCTAACTTTTGCAACCAAGGGTCTATAGAAGACACAGCTCATTCATAGAAATAAACAAGACAATGCTGGAAGCTTTGATGACAATGTATAATTTTAGATTTAATTTTTATATGTGTGTTAAAAAACGTTAAGATGTTTCAGTTTTGTTTACGAATCTTGAAGCATGGGTGTCTGGATATACTTGTGACTAAAAGATTTCAGGTCTTTTGGGTTGTTTGTATATATACGTTTTAACAAGGTCTTACAATCCCTGAAGTTAAAGAAATGGGCAAAAAGGGTTGATTCTGGCAACATAACACAAAGTAGAAAAGCTTTATTGTTGCCAAGCAACAATGATCCAGGTACACAGCCATTAATAAGGTAGGAGTCGGCGGGGGGGCATTGGAGTTCTGTGTTTAGAGAGTGTTCCAGAAAAAGAAGACAAGAACTGTAAGCTCTCAGAGAAGAAAAACTGCTAGGCTAGTGAGACGGTTAACTGAATAAGTCAGTTATGGGGTTCACTAAAGTGATCAGTCTAGCGGAGCTGCTACTGGAAGACTGAGTTTTGGGAACTCATTTGTTTGTTCCGCAGTTGAAAAAGTGCATTTAGAGTATGGTATTGGGTCACTCAGGGGGTGGTATAAATTGGATGAGAAGTATCAAGCGAATGCTCAAGAATTCACTGGAAAAAAGCCAAATGCACTGTGCCAATCCCAAGCACGAAGCCTTTGTGTCAAGCGAGTAGCAACTTTTCATCGGTTTATGTGCATGTTAAGATATTGCTTGGGTAAAGGGTATGAATATGAATTATCTTCTTGTGTTTGGACTGAGCTCTCTCCAGCCTTTTTGTCTGGTGTAATATGGTTCACTGTTCTTATTTAATAAATTTTTTTGCATTAAAAGTTAATTAACAGACTCCTGTAAATTTGTTCAATAACTTTCTGCCATGTTTTCAAAGAAAAAGTTAGGATCTATCAAGCTCTGGGATCTGACGATCCCAACATTCACAGCAGCTGAAATTGTAACACAGGCGTCTTCAATTATCTAGCAATGTCACTGAAGGAAGGCATGTCACATGGACACGAAGGGCATTCCATTGCAGTTATTTTGAAGGTTACCACTGCACTGAACTTTTTTGCCACTGGAGCCTTGTAGGGCTCTACTGGAACCATTTGTGAAATTTCACAATCGGTAATACATAAATGCATAAGGCAGGTGAGAGGTCCCATTTTCAGTAAAGATCACCATTATGTGCAGTTCCACATGAATGAAAAAAGCCAGAATGCCAGAGCTGTTGGATTTGTTGCTTTCTCAGGTTTCCTGCAAATGTGTGGCTTTGAGAGCTCCCTGGCAGCAGCCTGAGATTTAATAGAAAAAGAATTCACTCTATGAACATTTAGCTAATTTGTGATCAAAGAAATTGACCCAGCATGCTTGTGCTAGATACCCAGCATGCTTGAGAAGAGTTCTCATCACTCTTACATTTTAAGTCACTTGCAGGTGCCAGAGATATTTGACAGGCCTCAGTCAGCACTGAGTGGGTTGGCTTAATGGGTTGATGACATGGTGTACCCCAGAAGACATGGCTAATGATGCTTCTTCAGTGTCCACAAAGGAAAGACACAATGCTGCATGTTCTGTCACAAAGTCCTTAACACAGCAAATTATTGGCTTCCTAAAGATGCATCCCTGATGTTTGGACCAATCAGGCTAGGCTCTCCAATATTCACCACAGTGTTCAACATCATCATTGCAGTCTGCACAACCTACCATGACAAAGGGGGAGGATTTATTTCCAGAGAGAGAGATGGAGGAGCTAACCATCTTGTTGGATGAGGAGGTCTTGGAAGGGGATGACTCTGAAAAGGACAGGATTTCAGACAAGCTACATGGGGATGCCACTGCATGGGCATGATGTGGCAGACACATCCATGGCAATCTCATAGCTACAAGATTCCAGGAGCAAAAAGGTGAACACAAGTTTCACATTCAAAGTTCTTTTCAGCCATTGATATAAGGAACGCAACAAGACTTTCATTTTCAACATGAGCATATCAGAAAAAATCATAAAGATCACAATGATCACAGCAGCAGCATAAGTCCTCTTCTGCCCTAACAATGGGCTCATCCTTGGATGGCATTATAACTTTGGCAACATGTGGCCACTGTGGAATTTGATTAGCATTCCATTAGCATACCTCCTGAGGCAATTTCACATACTGTAGCCTTTCACCCATGGCATCAACAAGTCAGTGGTCATGGCAGGTTTGCAAAATTGGCATGTATGGATGCACTCATGTGAGTGTGACACCAGCTCTGTGAGTCGGCATGACCAGTAAAAACAGTAAAACCCAACCCTGCCTTCACCAACATGTGGCAGCTAATAGAAACTTGCCTGTGATGACCTACTGCTGAAACTGACATGGAGCAGTCTGTGAGGCCTGGACCTGATGTGTGCGAGCACTGCTCAGTGTAAGGTATGCGAACTAACCTTGGAATCTTGAGTGAACTGCAAGTCACCGGCTGCACAACACTTAAATCCTGTGGTGAAACACACCTGACTGCATGCCAACTTGGGCTCTTAATCCAGCGCGAATGGTTTCAAGCAGGCATCAATCCAGCATGGATGGTTGCAAGCAGGCATCATAATGAGATGCTAAGTTATGCAAACGACATTTGCGATGTTCAGCAATGGAAAACATGGCCTGCCATTGATGGTTAAAGTGCACAATCACACCCTAACTTTATGTCATCAGTTTTGGGTCTTCTTGCAAGATTTAGCTCTGGCATCTACCACGACACCCGCCCACTCGGGAGTGGAAAATCCCAGACTTGGGCTCAAAAATTAGCTACTAATAGTATTCATTATGCTGTATGAAATTACAGGTCCTTTGCTTGATATAGATGATAGCTGGGATGCAAAACTTGAGTTTATTTTGCCACATGGTAAACATGATAGAATTCCATAGCATTCCATTCCCAACCCACCCATTTCTGTTCACTTAATGTTCTCTCTTCGTTATAAGGTTGCAGCAAATACTCACAACATTAAAACTGGTTTGAAAGGTGTTTTGTAATGAACCCTAATGGGACAACCAAATCTTTTCTTGTCATATATCACTGTCTAGAAGAAAAGTAATTTTGAAAAAAAGTTTCAGCATATATTTAAATCAAATATTTTTTAAAAATTACATTTAACTTTATCAAAATAAGAATTTCAGAGTTTAGAAATCTCACCAAATCATCTTTCACAGGTTGTCTTAAAACTGACCTGAACAAGAAAAAAATCACTATGAGGTACAGAAATATATTTGCACTCTGAAAATGAAACCGAGTGAAATTTTTTAAATGTGTGTGCACAGTGGTCTTATTTTAACTGAACTGCAGAGACCTGTCTGTGGCTCAGTGCATACATCCTGAGACAGAAAGTTATGGGTGGCATTTTACCATCTCGCTCATCCTGAAACCATAAAATCCTGTCCGGTGCCAACAGACCTTCCCTTGCTCTATCCCTTGCCTGCTTCGATTCCTGCGGCGGATGGGCCAGCAAAATTTCGGCCTATATATTGGAGGAAGGCTCAGCTTTAATCTCTTTCTGTAATGAGCGTTCTAATCATCAGCTGGGATGGCGGCTACAATTATCCAAGTGTCCCTCAGTGCTGGAAGGAGACTTGGGACTTCCTCAAATTGTTAGTGGTACATAGGAGTCAAGACGAAGGGCATTTATTTAGGCCCAAAACTGCGAGGAAAGACGAGGATAGACTGAACCAAGGTAGGAGAGGTGAAATGAGGCAAATAGATGTGGAAGGAAATAAAGAGGCAAATGGAAATAACAGAGGGAGAGGGTTGGGCAAATGGGGACTAAGACAGAGAAGGGATGGGAGTGACTACTAACCACAGAACTATACAGTGTAGTAAGAAGCCATTTAGTTTATCAAATCTGCACCAACTCTCTGAAAGAGAGAGTAATCCCACACATTTACCATGGCTAATCCACTTAACCTGCACATCTTTGGAGTGTGAGAGAAAACCAGGGCATCCAGAGGAAATCCACGCAGACACGGACAGAATGTGCAAATTCCCCAGTCATCCAAGGCCGGAATCAAACCAAAGTCCCTGGCGCTGAGGCACCATTTTACCACCATGTTGCCCTGCAGTTAGTAATGTAAAATTTTTCACTCATGATCAGCATGAATTTAGATATGTATGATACTTAAAGTTAAAGTATTCAGAAATTTGTATAGGGAACATGAAAGACTGGATACCTTCGATGAAAAAATCATTTAACTTTATTGAATTTACATCCTTAATAATGTCAACACTCTTCTGTCTGAGATTTTCACTTCCAAGGCTGTATCTTCAATTGAAAATGAAGCTATCAACTAAGCCATGAGAATGTTGCAAAACCTTTCATTTGCATAACTCTGCTATAAACTAATATTACCTTACTCACCCAGGAATTTTGTAAAATGTGAGATTTTTGACGTCACATCCTGATAAGCTAGGTCTGAAATGAATGGAGCATGTAATTAATGTAAAATAAAGAACAACAGTAAGTGAAATGCATTAATCAAACACTGGAATCGCAGAAACCTTTCAGTGCAGAAGGAGGTCATTCATAGAACATAGAACATTACAGCGCAGAACAGGCCCTTCGGCCCACGATGTTGCGCCGACCAGTTTTTTAAAAAAAAACACTGACCCACTAATCTAAACCAATCCCTTTTCGTCCATAAACCTATCCACGGATCTCTTAAACGCCCCCAAACTAGGTGCATTTACAACTGCAGCAGGCAGGGCATTCCAATCCCTCACCACCCTCTGGGTAAAGAACCTACCCCTGACATCCGTCCTATAACTACCACCCCTTAATTTAAAGCTATGTCCCCTCGTGCTAGCTTTCTCCATCTGAGGAAAAAGGCTATCACTGTCCACCCTATCTAAACCTCTAATCATCTTATATGTTTCAATAAGGTCCCCTCTTAGCCGCCTTCTTTCTAACGAAAACAACCTCAAATCCCTTAGTCTCTCCTCATAGGACCTCCCCTCCATACCAGGCAACATCCTGGTAAACCTCCTCTGCACCCTCTCCAAAGCCTCCATATCCTTCCTATAATGTGGGGACCAGAACTGCACACAGTACTCCAAGTGCGGCCACACCAGAGTTTTGTACAGTTGCAACATGACGCTGCGGCTCCTAAATTCAATCCCCCTACCAATAAACGCCAAGACACCGTATGCCTTCCTAACAACCTTATCTACTTGATTCCCAACTTTCAGGGATCTATGTACACATACACCTAGATCCCTCTGTCCATCCACACTATTCAGAGTCCTACCGTTAGCCCTATACTCTACACATCTGTTATTCCTGCCAAAGTGAATTACCTCACACTTTTCCGCATTAAACTCCATCCGCCACCTCTCGGCCCAGCTCTGCAACTTGTCCAAGTCTCTCTGTAAACTATGACACCCTTCCTATCTACCACATCTCCGACTTTGGTGTCATCAGCAAATTTACTAATCCACCCAACTATACCCTCATCCAGATCATTTATAAAAATTACAAACAGCAGTGGCCCCAAAACAGATCCCTGAGGCACACCACTTGTAACTGAACTCCATGACGAATACTTACCATCAACCACCACCCTCTGTCTCCTATCTGCTAGCCAATTCCTGATCCAATTACCTAAATCACCCTCAATCCCATACATCTGCATTTTCTGCAGAAGCCTTCCATGGTGAACCTTATCAAACGCCTTACTAAAGTCCATATATACCACGTCAACTGCCTTACCCCCACCCACCTCTTTGGTCACTTTCTCAAAAAACTCAATAAGGTTAGTAAGGCACGACCTACCCTCCACAAAACCATGCTGACTATCTCCAATCAATTCATTACTCTCTAAATAACTATAAATCCTATCCCTAATAATTTTTTCTAAAACCTTGCCCACAACAGAAGTAAGACTCACCGGTCTATAATTCCCGGGGAAGTCTCTGTTCCCCTTCTTAAACAATGGGACAACATTCGCTATCCTCCAATCTTCTGGCACTATACCAGTGACCAACGACGACCTGAAGATCAGAGCCAGAGGCTCTGCAATCTCCTCTCTTGCCTCCCAGAGAATCCTAGGGTAAATCCCATCCGGCCCAGGGGACTTATCTATTTTCAAACCCTCAAGAATATCTAGCACATCCTCCTTATCAACTGCAATACTGTCCAGTTTACAACCCTGTAACCCAGTGCTCTCCACAGCTACATTTATGTCCCCCTGCGTGAATACCGAAGAGAAATATTGGTTCAATGCCTCTCCAATCTCTTCCGGTTCCACACATAACTTCCCACTGCTGTCCCTAACTGGCCCTAACCAATCTTCTGTTCTTAACATATCTATAGAACGCCTTAGGATTCTTCTTAATCCTATCAGCCAAAGTCTTCTCATGTCCTCTTTTAGCCCTTCTTAACGCACTCTTTAACTCCCTTCTAGCCAATCCAAAGCTTTCTAGTGCACTACCTGAGCCCTCAAGTCTCATCCGGACATAAGCCTCCTTTTTCCTTTTAACCAGCGAATCAACTTTTTTAGTGCACCACGGTTCCCTAGCTCAACCATTTCCTCCTTGCCTGACAGGGTCATACATATCAAGGACTCGCAGTAGCTGCTCCTTGAAAAAACTCCACATTTCGGACGTTCCCAGGCCCTGTAGTCTCCTAGTCCAACCTATGCTTCCTAATTCTCTCCTAATAGCCTCATAATTACCCTTCCCCCAGCTAAAACTACTGACCCGAGGTTCATGCCTATCCCTTTCCATCACTAAGGTGAACGTAACCGAATTGTGGTCACTATCACCAAAATGCACACCAACTTCCAAGTCTAACACCTGGTCTGGCTCATTTCCCAGCACCAAATCCAATATAGCCTCACCTCTAGTTGGCCTATCTACATACTGAGTCAAAAAACCTTCCTGCACGCTTTGTGCAAAAACTGACCCCTCTAATGAGCTAGAGCTATAGCTATTCCAATCAATATTAGTAAAGTTAAAGTCCCCCATAACAATTACCCTATTACTTTCACTCCTATCCAGGATCGTCTCCGCAATCCTTTCCTCAACCTCTCTAGAGCTTTTAGGAGGTCTATAAAAGACTCCCAACAGGGTGACCTCTCCTCTCCTATTTCTAATCTCAGCCCATACTACCTCAACAGACAAGTCCTCATCAAACTTCCTCTCTGACACTGTGATACAATCCTTGACTAATAATGCTACTCCTCCCCCCTTTCTACCTCCTTCTCTACTCCAATTGAAGCATTTGAACCCCAGAACCTGCAACAACCATTCCTGTCCCTGCTCTATCCATGTCTCTGAAATGGCCACAACATTAAAGTTCCAGGTACTGATCCACGCTGCAAGTTCATCCACTTTATTGCGAATACTCCTCGCATTAAAGTATACGCATTTCAAACCCTGCTCCGCTCCACCCCCACGATGCCATGCATTGCAGTCCCCATCTATGCCCCCCTCACTTTCATCCCCGCTACTCAGGATCCCACACCCCCTCTGAATCAGTTTAAACCCCCCTGCATAGCCTTTGCAAATTTTCCTCCCAAGATATTGGTTCCCCTCTGATTCAGGTGTAGACCATCACTCTTGTAGAGGTCCCACCTTCCCCAGAATGAGCCCCAATTGCTCAAGAACCTGAACCCCTCCCTCCTGCACCATCCCCTCAGCCACGAGTTCAAACTTTCCCTCTCTCTGTTCCACTCTAAACTATCCTGTGGCACAGGCAAGAGTCCCAAGATAACCACTCTGTCTGACTTGGCCTTAAGTTTCCACCCCAGCTCCATAAATTTCTGCTTAATATCCCCTTCCCTTAACCTCCCTATGTCATGCGTCCCCACATGAACTATGACTTGGGGTTGATCTCCCTCTCCCTTAAGAGTCCTGAACACCCGCTCTGAAACATCCCGGACCCCAGCCCCTGGGAGGCAACACACCAGCCCTGAGTCCCTACCATTACTTCTGACTCTCCTATCCGTCCCCCTAACTGTGGAGTCCCCAATCACCAGGCCCAATCTTTTACATCCATTCAGACCCTGTAGAATGGATCCATTACATCCATTCAGTCCATTGAGTCTGCATCAACTCTTCAACAGAGCATGGCCCTATCCCTGTAACCCCAGGTATTGACTCCACTAATCCCCTTAACCTACACATCTTGGGACACTAAGGGGCAATTTAGCATAGCCAATCCACTTAACTTGCACAACGTTTGGACTGTGGAAGTAAACCAAGCACCCAGAGGAAACCCACACAGACACAGGGAGAACATGCAAACTCGACGCAGTCATACAAGCTGGAATCAAACTGGGTCCCTGGCACTGAGGCAATATTGCTAACCACTGTACCACTATAGAGTGGAAGCTTAATCCCCAGTGCAATGGATGGACCATTTTCTAGTTTGGAATTTGACTCTCATTGCAGAGCACCCTGTATTTGCTCTTTACAAGGGCAATCCACTTCACAGCCCATCTCTGGCTCTCCAACCGATCAACCAATGAGTAAGAAATGCGACACCTGAGTTTTTCAACTGTAATAATCACAAGAATAGAGAGGAAAGCTTTGACAGCTGTTCCCAGGCTTTCTCACCTTTACCCAGAGGTTCTGCTGCTGGATTTCAGGGATCCTAGATAGGTAAACCAGATCAAGGAAACTGCGGATATAAGTAGCAACTTACTGTAAGACCCTCAACTTCCTGAAGTGCTGGTGCTCAGACATGAGAGCTGATACTCTACCAGCTGACTGTGCATTGGGAGATCTGATCCTCTTCCAGCTGGATCGCAAAGTCCATCTCCTCTTACCTATGAAGGGGCAGTTAAAGCAAAAGCAGCTGGTACAGTTGGCTTTCTTATGGCCTTTGCTTTTGACCTCAGCAGAGGTAAAGGGTGGAGATGTGTCACTGGCTGTCATGACATGGTAAAGCTGGCAGCAGTGAAGTGTAACTGAAGATTAGTGAAAAGCTAGGCAATTAAAGTACCTTCCAAGGAACTGGCATTCACTATTTTTGTTAGTATGGCTGGGGATGCAGTTACAGTTTGATGTTAATTTTAATAATACATTCATTCACAGTGACATCACTCAGTGAGAAAAGAAGTGCTATGAACATTAGTCTCAATGGGCATGGTCGGTGCTCTTGGAGGATTTTCCAGCCCTGCCTGCCATTGGAATTCTCCAATCTTGCTGAAAGTCAATGGCCTTTTGGCTGGCTCCACTGCGCTCCCTGTGGCGGATGCCATCATGGCATGTTCGGAAAATCCTGGCCAATGTGCATCATACATATATAAAGACATATGAAGTACGAGCAGCCAGAATGAACAGTTTCTGTACACATGTAATGACTTCCTATGTAGATGATGTATGAAACTTGCAACTATAAATGATGGTCATAGAGTCATCGAGGTTTACAGTGTGGAAACAGGCCTTTCAGCCCAACTTGTCCATGTCACCCTTTTTTTTAAAACCCCTAAACTAGTCCCAATTGCCTGCATTTGGCCCACATCCCTCTATACCCATGGAGCTTGCAAACTTCCTTGTTTTGAAAAAGGGGGATATTTAGAGAAATGTCAATCTGCATTGTTTTTGCTCGTGGCTTGCCAGTCATGGGAGGAGAGACCAATTTTGCAAAAGTGCTTTGGAAGAAGCTATTTTCATACACCACATGGAGCAATGTGGATCAGTCAGAGGCAGAAAGTCATGTAATGAAAATTCCAGAATGCATCCAAGCAGAGTTGGCAGCCCTCAGTAGCATTCGTACTGATCAACTCACTTTCCTGATCCAAATGCAAAGTTAAATCATACCTTTGTACTCTTATATGCTTGTTCAGGGGACAGCCCACAGAAATATGTGAAACCTGTGAATTGAATTTTTAAAAATGTGTTATTGAACTTGTTTTCTCCTGCTACACTTTTTTAACTTTATTGTAAAACTCATGCAAAGTATTAGGGAAAGAAAACTGCCTGCTTGAGTAGGGAGTACAAGAATGCCAGATTACATTGAGAGGAGGGAGAGTGAGAAAGACACAAACATCAGAAATCTACAGCCCTGCCTGCCATGGAATCAGAGCAGGCGAGGGATAGACAATGGAAATATCGTTGACCTCGAGCTGGATTTTCTAGTCTTGTTTGAGCGAGGGCGTAGAATCCTGCCCAAAATGTTGATGATGTGGCCTTGCTATTAAGTTCAGTAGGGTCTCCACATTCCCAGGATATTCAGGTTCCTTCCTCCCACTGCATCCCACCAAAACATTCCCTCCCTGTTCTTCCATAAATATTGGGTCCACAGCTTCATAAGGACAGTAGTAAGCCAGTTGATTCTTTGAAACAGTCATCCACTCACACACCAGATGAGCCCTGCCAGATGGACACTGCCCAATGGGAACTGCCCAACCATGCCCCGAATCCCCTGGGGGCTTCAGTGACCTCCAAGCCCCTCAGGGTAACCAATACGCCAGGTCTCCGCTAGTGGAGGCCAAAGCCAGAAATCTCCAACTGTTCATGCCCCATCGCTGCTGCAAGTGAGAAAGAATTTGGCGTTCATCAAATCCCCATTCACCGCAGCAGGACCAGGGAATCATGCCTGCACGAATAGCTGGAGAATTCTGGCTCAGTTGTGATTCCCATCATTATCACACTGTCCTCGAAGGCCAATTAATTCCATGGCTAGGATTTGAATGGGCTATGCACATTTGACTTTTCCTTTAAATATGGCTAATTAGTCTCGCATTCTTTCTGGGCATGAACCAGTTCGCTTCATTAGAAAGGGGCCAGGAGAATAGCAAATTATTGGGCAGCATGGTGGTTAGCACTGCTGCCTCACAACACCAGAGACCAGAGTTTGATTCCCAGCTTGGGTCACTGTCTGTGTGCAGTCTGCACATTCTCCCCCTGTGTGTGTGGGTTTCCTCTGGGGGCTCCAGTTTCCTTCCACAGTCCAAAAGACGTGTTGGTTAGGTGCATTGGCCATGCTAAATTCTCCCTCAGTGTACCGAAGTAGACGTCGGAGAGTGATGACTAGCAGATTTTTATAGTAATTTCAGTGCAGTGTTGATATAAGCTGACTTGTGACAATAAATAAACATTTAAAACTTTATTATTTTGCACTAGGCATGCACATATTATTCTCTGGGATTGGCGCAATCTACTAACAGAGTGGCAAGCTAGGAGAATTGCCCCCAATGAATTGGTTCAACTACATTTACCCTGAAAGGTGGGAATTAGAGACTATAACTATTCAATTTGCATTTAAAACATCACCATGGTAAGTTTAACAATGTACAGAGAAAATGTTTCGTATAACAATAAATATTTTATATCAAACATACCCTTCTGGATGAAAATTGACAAGTATACTCAATTTGACTAGTTTGGAATTCCACAGTTAAAACACCACTTGTTGCTTTTCTGGAACAGCAAAAGATGTTGCACACATTTTATTGAACAGGTTTCAAGTGCATCATTTTCAATAATGATATAAGGGGAATACACTCTCATTTATCTGATCTTCTTGAGGGGTGCAAACCTCAAAAAGATCAGATTCTTGAGGTTTGTACAGCAAGCCAATAAACACAAGGGAATTTCACAGTAACTTTATTGCAATGTTAATGCATTGTTAATATGCTTATGATGGGTGCCATATTTTATGTTTGTTTTTGGTGCTGAAATAAAAATTGTAACATGGCTTCACTCCTACTTTCTTAAACAAGAAACATTTCAAGTTCAGATGCAAAGGCAGTAAGATATGGTAGGTGATTCAGTTGTTGGCACTGCTGCCCATATACTGCAAGGTAATGAGTTGAAGTCCCTCTTCAGAGTATTGGGGTAATGGGCCACTGTGGGCAAAAGAGGAGCAAGCAAATAAAAAATGGGGAATCCAATTCCAACCAGTCTCCAATATTCCCACTGGAACTTTTAATCAGAGTGTAGTGATTTATCCACATTCCAGAGGAAGTTCAGTTATTAACATATTTTAATCTGACTGCTTGCCTCAAATTTGACCAGAAATTTACTACTATCACCTGATTCGGGTGAATGCCAGTTACCAATCACACCAATGAGTGTTACAACCTCCAGATGTGGAGGTTGTGACACTAGTTGCAAAATAAACATTAGTTGCAAAATAAACAGAACATCACTTGACAAATGAGCAGTCACAGCTAGAGTGGTGAGGGAGACAGCTGGAATTCCATCATTAGAAACCCATAAGCCTACTTTACAGCACCTTACCTTATGCCATCACAAGCAAGGGCCATCATTCAATAAGCCCTGCTACTTTATAATCTTCAAAGGTAGCTGTGAACATGGACAAAAGGTTACAGTAGGACCATGTTCTCATTTATACAGGCTTGCCTGTCAAATGTTTTTAAAATTTGTTCATCAGATATGGGCATCATTAACAAAGCTTGTTACCCATTCCTAATTGTCCTTGAGAGCAATTATGAGTTGGCCACATTACTGAGGGTCTGGAGTCACATGTGATTCACATCAGGTAGGGACAGCAGATAAAAACAAAGAAACACAGGGCCATTCAGCCTTTTGAGCCATTCAATGGCTGATCCTCTACCTCGATGCCATATTCTCGTTTTCTCCCCATACCCCTTGATGCCATTAAAATCCAACAAAATCTTTCTTGAATGCATTCAGTGACTTGGCTCCACAGCCTTCTGTGGTAGAGAATTCCACAGGTTCACAAACCCTTTGAGAAAATACTTTTTTTCCTTATCTCAGTCCTAAATGGTCCACCCTGTATTTTGAGACAGTGTCCCTGGCTTAGACTACCCAATCACAGAAAACATCCTCCCTCCATCTAGTCTGTCCAACCCTGTCAGAACTTTATGGTTCAAGCAGATCTCTCATTCTTCTAAATTCCAGTGAATACAGGCCCAGTCAAACCAATCTCTCCTCATAGGACAGTCCCACCAACCCCGGTATCACCCGAGAGAACCTCCGCTGCACTCCCCCTATAACAAGTATTTTTTTGTTAGGGAAACCAAAATAACACACAATATTCCAGGTGTGATCTCACCAAGGACCTGTATAACTTATTTTTAAAAAGGGATATTGGGCCTCAGAGGCTGTGAACTACAAGTCCCAGTAGACCTCGGCAGTTTCTGCACATGCTGTGGCCTATTACAGCCACACCTGGACAGATCATTCCTTTTTGTGACCTTTGTATTCTGTGCATGTGCTGACCAGAGAATGCATAGTTGGTTTGGGTTATTGGTGTTAGGCCAGTAAATGGCTCTGCACACATGCAGTTCGTTCTATTCACTTTTTTTATTTTAAAGGCAGTCCTGTACCTGCATAGAAGGGAAAATGAAAGAAAAAGTAAAAAAGAATATTGGGTTACCGAGAAGAAAAATGCCACTGCACAGAGAGGCACAGAAGGAGCAGGAGGGGAGCTGCAGAGAGCTGACTTCCCAGGAAAACAGAAGGAAGTCCCAGAAAACAGGGAGTAGGGACAAAAGAAAATCCCATGAAGACAGGAAAAACAGAAAAGGTCCTACTAAGTGATGTCAACAGTGAGAGGCAGAAGGTGGCTTCAAATTTAAAGGAGAAAGCTCATGGAAGCAGAATTGGCTTTGCAAGAAGCAGATCAATGGAGATAACAAAAGGTAGGGGACTTCTTATATTGCACCTGTGGAGCAGTGGTGTTCTATTGTATGGCTGAATATCTGAGAGAGTATGTGGAAGGTGAAGCTTGAGTGCACTTTGCTATCCAGGGAAGAGGAACATCACAAGGAGATCTGAAACACTGATGGTGGATCCTTGCTGAAGATGCCCAAGTGAAAGCATAGTTTGGGAGGGCTATTCATTCCTAGGTGACTTAAGAGTGGCAATTGGAAAGCCAGGTTAAAAGACAGTGTTTCTCTGAGACCTACAGTGTGACAAGTGTCGGGGTGGGGGGAGGTGTTGATGAGAGAACCATGGAAATGTTTTGGATGGCATTTGTCACTTGGTGTGTCTGATCACAGGTCCTACCTGACAGGCTGCCTGAATCTCAATCTGCCAGGCTGCTAACTGGGAAAAGAATACAAAAAAAGATTAAATGATGCCCTTCCATTAAATTGGGCAGAATTGAAGGAATGTCCCATTGCTGGGGTGGCGGCATGGTTCAAACTGGAGTTCAAACTATTTATTTTAAGAACAAGATAAATAAGATAAAGAGTAAAGCAAACATACTTACAGATCTGCCAAATAGTTTTCTGATTGTGCATAGTCCTTTTTGTGTTGAAACATAACTGACTAAAATGACAAACAATTTATTCAGTATACTGTTAAGAGTGGCACCATAAGTCTCTAAAATTTCCATCATTATTGACAGCATTGCTGTGATTTGTTAAGACAGCAGTGGGCATGGGTAAATATTATGAGTTAACATCCTGATAAAGATTCTTGTGTGATCAAATAAGATTCCACCAACCTAGCCAGATAGCTCATTCTGGAATCTTACAGCAGCAACATAAGACCGTTCTGTCCAATGCCCACTCTGCATCAAATCTTAACATCAATCCACAGTCGGGTTTGTGCTGTGTGCAGACAAATGGCAGATACACTATTGCTTAAAAATAGTGATGCAGAAACTGGAGCTTTGCAAAAGATATACTGGAATGATTCAAGAACTGAGAGAATATGCCCACCTGGAAAGATTTTAAAAAGCTGAGGCTCTTTTTCTTGAAAACAGAATAAGAAGGGGTAATCACAGACTCTAAAACCTTGGAATGATCTGACTGGTAGGTGGAGAAAGTATTTCCCTTTGTGGAAGAGACCAGAATGCCAGAAATACAGTCAGAGGCTGGATTTTCACTAATGAGGTGGGTAGTTTCAATCAGGAAATTTTCCAACTCAGCAGACCCTCCTCGACATGAAGAGCCCCATAACACACAATGTCTGTGATTCTCCCATTCTGACCTGCAACTTTTCCGGTGGGTCAGGGTGGGAGATGCACGTCGTCAGCCTTGTTCCAGGATTTGCGCATGCGCCGGGAACACACGCACATCTTCCAGAGCCGGCAAACAGTCACAGGCCTAACCACGCTGGAAACAGGTAGGAAGACGGGCAAGTAATTTGAATCTCTTTTTTAATGTTCTAAATGTCTTTTCAATCTAACTATCAGGAACTTACTGGTCCCGATTGAATGTCCCATCCCACCAGGAGTACTTCATTTTGGCGGGGTTTAGAGTAGTTTCCCCACATTTGGGGAATTAGTGGTAGACCCCACCAGAATGAAGGGGAGGCAAACGAAGCCCACCAGGGGGTCAGGTGGCAGGGGGGTGGTGCCCCCTGGCACTGTCCAAGAGGCAAAGTATCCATGCCCAGGGAGCACCTTGGCACTGTCCACCAGGCATCCGATAATGCTAAGGGGTGGGGTCGATTGTGGACCGGGCCTGGGGGGTCCCGTGTCATTCTGTATGGCGATCGGTCTGGGATGGAGGGAAGGCAGCGATTGGGGTGGGCGGGGGTCTGGTCTGTTGAAGGGAGAGGGGAGCCTGTCTCTCAGGGAGAATGGGGGCCTGCCTCCTGGGGAGGTGAGGTAGGTGCGGCCAGTGGGGGAAGGGTCTGCCAGGTGAGGGGGGATCACCACTGCTGGGTGGTGGGCTGGACATCGGAGCACTCCAGGACAGGGGAGACTCAGGCTACAGGGGAATTGTTGTGGGAGCCGCAATTGGGCTGTGAGGGGGCGGGGTGGGGGGGGGGGGGGGTGCGGGAGGAGGGCAGGCAGGAGGGCAGCACTGCAAGGATCCAGGGCTGGCTAGCAATCGAGTTGGCCAGCAAACGGGGAGTTTGACAGATTGGCGCCACAGCACATGCAGAATTCTAGAACTGTCAGACTCCGGCACGAATAGGCCTCCCCCACTGGGTTTTTAATGAGATTCATGACTGAGTCTTCTGCAATGCATGGAGTGGGGAGATTCAGGTGAGAAGTTGAACTGACAAAACAGTCAAGATCTAGAACAGTTTTCCTGCCAATTCAGCGCTTTTGGCAGAATCGCAGCCAATGTTTGTCTAGGGAGGCAGTTATCTGAGACTTGTCGGTTGTCTGAGGCCTTGGTTTCAGCCCAGTTTTATAAAAATCTTGTTAGCCCCTCTAGTTCTAACCCTAACCCACCTAACATCCCCCCCACGTCACTCATCTGATAACCACTGTGGGCAAAGGAGATTAAAACTAAACAAATAAACTTATGATAGTCTGACAGAACTGTCACTCATACACATTTAATGAGGAAAAACCTTTCCTTCATGAAACCCATTCAAATATTTTGAATCTCATGCGATCAACCTGTTATTAAAAACAAAGAAACTTCTATTCAGTAATCACTTCAAAGTCAGCTGATTCTTTAATCACCTCTTAAAAAATCATTCAAAGTGAGACCTCTGGTCATCTATTGAGATAAATGCTAATGAATCATTTGAAATTCAGCCAAGCATTCACAATGGGCTTAGCTGTAATAACATCCCTTGGGAAAAGACAATATTAAGTTCAGTTGAATTGCAGGAACAGATTTTTTTCCTCTAAATTGTAACAGCTGTCTTGTCAGCCGCAGTCTTTTTTTTCATTTTAAAGGGATGGGGATTTAAATAATTTCAAATAATGAAACCTGAACCACAGCTTTCCAAGTACTTTCCTGTTGTCATTGCGTTTTAATACTTCATACTTGGTGCAAGTCCATAGGGAAAATTGGGGGAGGGGGTGTTGTTGAGCAGGGCAGGGAGAGTTGTTTATCAGTGGGGCTGTGAGTGTGGTAAGGTGAGTTGGGAAGCTCAAGCATCATGTGTACAAGCATACAAAAATGGAATTGGTCACTGATCATTTTGCAGGCTTTACTGTTGTCTGCTATTGAGATGCACAGCTCACGACATTAGGCCACACCCATTACATAAAGTTAGCACACATCTGAACTTGTAGCTGATTCCAGGATTGTCAAATCTCAGGGATAAATTTTCCAATTCCAGCTGCTACAGGAATTACTGCATATGAGACAGCCAATCTAACAGACCATTAAAAGGTTAACTCTCAGGTGGGAATTTCCAGTCTCTGGTTAGGCAGGACCAAAAAAATCCAAACCCCAGTTTCCACTCCATATCCACCATTAATATCTCAGAGCTCATGATTTCAACTGCTCATCCCAGGCCCTACTGAGGATCACAATCCACAGACCATATCTATTCTTCAAGGACATTTACATCTTCTCCATAAATTTGCCACTCTCACCCAATGGGTTAGGACCATTAGAGCAGTGAAATGACCTGACAGAGGCACGTTTCCCATCCCTCTCTTATTCCCCTAACAGGGCAAATCTATTGGCTAGAAATTGGGGTGGAAATTCTGCATCCAGGTCACATCTGACATTTTTAAATGTCTTTAGTCTGGTCCCAACTTCATGAAAATCTATCCCACAGAATCCTTACTATGCAGAAGGAGCCCATTCCATCTAGCACGTACATGTGGGTTTTCTGTCAAGCAATTCAATCAGTCCCATTCTTCCACTCTATCCCCCTTACATTTGTAAGTTTATTTCCCTCAAGTGCCTCTCGTATTTTCTTTTGAAATCATTGATCACCTACTTCCAATATCCTCAAAAACAGCAAGTTATGGGTCATTAACATTCACTGCATATTCTTCCTCATATTCCTTCTACATCTCTTACCCAAAACTTTAAATCTGTATTCCCGTGTCCTTGTACCATAGGTTATGGGGATAACTCTTCTCTGTCTACCTAATCTAAACTTGTCATATTTTGTACACCACTAAATCATCCCTCAGTCCCCAGATGTTGGAGAATATCCAGTTATCATAGTTTGGGAAGAAGGGATTTTGAAGAAGGGGCATTGGCATAGGCTGTAGATTGGGATTAAACTAAGAGCTGGTTGTGGGTGGGGGGGAGGGTGGGGAGCGGATATCAAGTGAGCAGAGTTTTAGAAATCTTAAAGAGAAAAGTCAAGGCAATAGATCAGTGTAGGAATTGCGTAAGAAACATTCTGTTTTATTTTTCTGTTTCTTAGGCCCCTTGTCTGAATTCTTTTGTTTTATCTTTAATTATCTTCAGTCACTAATGCTATACCCGGAGGCTTCATGGAAATGGATCATATTTCCACCATTAATTGCTATGAGTTTCCAACATTTAAATTTGTAGTGGCATTCTTTTTCTTACTACCTTTTTCGACATACAATGACTGCCTTTCTATTTGCTCCAAAAGTTTGTTCCAACTTTTATTTGAAACAAAAGTTGGAGCAAGAGAAACACCAGATTTACAAAGAACAAAGTACAGCACAGGAACAGGCCCTTTGGCCCTCAAGGCCTGTGCCGATCGTGATGCCTAACTAAACTAAAAAAACTTTTTGCCCTTACTCGGTCCATATCCCTCTATTCCCTCCCTATTCACGTACCCATCTAGATGCCTCTTGAATTTGCTAATGTGCCTGCTTCCACCACCTCCTCTGGCAGTGCATTCCAGCACCCACCATTCTGTGTGAAAAATTTCCCCCGCACGTCTCCCTTGAATTTTCCAGCTGTCACCTTGAACTAGTGTCCCCTTGTACTTGACAATTTCATCCCAGGAAAAAGGCTCTGATTATTCACCGTCTATGCTTCTCACAATTTTGTAAACCTCTATCAGATCTCCCCTCAGCCTCCGTCTTTTCGGTGACAACAACCCTAGTTTATTCAACCTTTCTTCAGAGCCAACACCAGGCAACATCCCAGTGAACCTTCTTAGCACAGATTCCAAAACTTTCACATTCTTCTGGTTGTGTGTTAACCAGAACTGCACACAATACTCCAAATGCAACCTAACCAAGGTTTTATATAGCTGTAACATGATTTCCCAACTCTGGTACTTAGTATAAACAGCAGCTTTGTCTAGTGGAAATGAACAGTTGGGGGTTTTTCAGGTGGGGAACAGCTATCTCCCAGATCAGATCAGCCAATCATAAATAACTCTTTAAGAACTACTTCAGTGGCTTCAAGAGGCCAACTGCTTTGGGCTTTATTGATGAGCTGGGCATTGGGCAGAGCTTTCATGGATAATGTTAAAATAGTAACAGGATCCAAAACTGTATCAAGCAACCTGACACATGTTTTCACATGGCTTCTGCCTGCTTCTTGACCAATTAAGCCTGATAATGAAAATGAGTAACCAACGCGAACGCAGTAAGAATTCAGAAGCAATTTTAACTGCCAAGCCTGCTGAAGGTTAAAATTGCCTGTTACAAATGTCTGTAACCAACAAAAGTGGAGCTGACTGCAAATTAAAATGTGATCTAATATTATGAAAACATAAGTCAAAAACAATTCAGTGAACCCAAGTCTAGTTAATTAATAATCACATACCATGATTCTTGTATAAAAGTTTTGAGTTATTTGATAGCTAGAGTTCATCACCCAATTAAGCAAATGTTTGTTGTAATCTATTATCTCTATTTGTAATCCTTGTTCCTCCTCGTATATTACTTCAGCCGAAAACTTCAGTGATTCTCCCATGTCAAGATAGTACACCGGGTATTCTAAATTGTGTTCGAATTGCTTGAACGGACATTTTGGATTTTCTTGATTCGATAAAGAGCTGTAAATTTCTGTATCTAGCGGGTATATGCCTCCTTCAATTACGGTATCCACTAATTTAATGACGAAAATCTGGCTCAGAAGATTTGAGAAGAGGATTATCTTTGAATCCTGCCGTTCCCATACGTGCAGCTTCACCAGTGTTTTTATACCAACAATGCCAAAAAGCATTAAGTTGTTGACCATCTTAATTAGAATATTCAATCTATGATCTGTAATAAGTGAAAAAAAATGGTTAAAATACTGAATAAGTAGGAAACAACTATTTTCATTGCACAAAGAAATATTACAAACTTTAAATTCCCATGTTACTAATGGAAACTGCTTTGGCAGTTATGAAATAATCTGTCTCCCATCAGTTGAGGTGCTCAACACCACAACAGATCCCAGAGTGCATTTGCAGTGCGACGTGTTTCCATAATAGCTTCCATTATAAATGCACACTTTTATGATCCTAGCTAATGTTACTACTGGGCAGTTAGGTTCTGGAGTCCGGCTCAAAGAATAAAGAGTAAAGCATAGGAACAGATCTATTTGCCCTCCAAGCCTGTGCCGATCACATTGTCATATCTCAACCCACTGCCTGTACCCCTCTATTCTCCATCTGTTTATGTGTCAATCCAGATAAGTCCTAAATCTCGCCAATGTACCTGCCTCAACCACCTCACTTGGCAATGCCTTCCAGGCCCCCCAGGAACCCACAGATTTACAGACTGACGATTAATTATTAACTTTTAACAAGAGTAAAACCTTTATTAAAGATTAACTGTAATACACTGCTCATTCACCCCAGCTATACCTTTCAGATTTATAAGGATTCCACAGAATGTATCATATATTCTTAACATTCTCAGGAAATACATAGTCCATGTAAACCAATGAATGAAATGTGGTCAGTCACACCACATCCTGAAATCAAGTGACAGAGGCCACCCAATACAACTTTTGTATATTTATCAAATCCCCTCAGATGCTTGTCACACTGTGGATCAACTAATATCCCTGCAATTATAATTATCACATAAGGAATTCCAAACTCCACCCTCAGAAAATCCACTTGGAATCTTCCTCTACACAAGGTTTTCTCTCAGATACCTTCACCAACGATCCGCATCCAGGATTTCTCTGTCCTGGATCATCATGTGTATTCCAGCTTCCACAGTCCCATGTGCCCAGTGCACTACTGCTTCACAGGCTATATAAAGTTCACCAAACTTAGTATTACTTTGGACATCTTCAGGTATGCATATTGCAATCTGTCTTTAACTGTCTCCCAGTCCTCTTGTTTAACTTTAGAGAACAGTATCTTGTTCAGATTCTGGTTCTTTGCCCTTTTGACTTCAGTCTTCTGGGGACTCCTTATTTCAAAGAGCAAAGTACAGCACAGGAACAGGCCCTTTGGCCCTCCAAGCCCGTGCCGATCATGATGCCCTAACTAAACTAAAAAAAAACCTTCTGCCCTTATTTGGTCTGTATCCCTCTATTCCCTCCCTATTCATGTACCATCCAGACATCTCTTAAATGTTGCTGACGTGCTTGCTTCCACCACCTCCTGTGGCAGCACGTCCCAGGCACCCACCACACTGAATGAAAACTTCCCCTGCACATCTCCCTTAAACTTTTCCCCTCTCATCTTGAACTTATGCCCCTTTGTAATTGACACTTCCATTCTGGGAAAAGCCTCTGCCTATCCATGCTGTCTATGCCTCTCAAAATTTTAATAGACCCCCTTAACCTCCGTCTTTCCAGTGAAAACAATCCTGGTTTATTCAAATTCTCCTCATAGCCAATGCCCTCAAGACCAGGCAACATCATTCCTTGGTTTTTGGAACTTTCTGTTCTTCAGCTTCTGGGACTTGATTTTTATCCCTTACTTTATGGTCCTGTCTGTAATAGCAGCTTCGGTGTAAAATCTATTGCTTCTTGGATTATTCGATTCCAACTGATCTTAAACGCTTCTGCTTTTCAGTGAGCTTCTGGTTGCCAAACAATGGCAGTTTTCTTTTGCCCCATATTTCCTTTACATTGTAAAACTTCAGTTACAAAGCAGACAAACTTTAAAGTGAAACTAAACCTACAGACATGCAACAACCTTTGTTTAATATGAAGCTAATTAAAATTTTAATTTTTTAGCACACCAATATAGAAAGAAAAATTAAGGTTAAATTTAAACTTGTACATTAATCCTAACACAAAATACAAATTTAAATTGTTTAAACAATCTCTGTATTTGCTTACATTAAATAGAAGTTTACAATGGAATGATCTGAAGGAGGGAACTGAGTGTAGGGTGTCGAAATTTGCTGATGACACCAAGATTGGGGGAAAGGCAAATTGTGCGGAGGGTGTGGAGAGTCTGCAGAAGGATCTAGATAGGCTGGGCGAATGGGCCAGGAAATGGCAAATGGAATTTAATGTTGGCAAGTGTGAGGTGGTCCACTTTGGTAGGAAGAATGGTAGGAAGGACTATTACTTACGGGGCGAAAAACTGCAGCAGGCGACGGTGCAGAGGGACCTCGGGGTCCTTGTGCATGAGTCGCAAAAACCCAGCTTGCAGGTGCAGCAGGTGGTCAGGAAGGCGAATGGGATGCTGGCCTTCATAGCGAGGGGGATTGAATATAAAAGTAGGGAGGTCTTGCTGCAGCTGTATAGGGCATTGGTGAGGCCGCAGCTGGAGTACTGTGTGCAGTTTTGGGCGCCGCACCTGCACAAGGATATTTTGGCCTTGGAGGGAGTGCAGAGGAGGTTTACTAGGCTGATACCGGAGTTGAGGGGGTTGAGCTATGAGGAGAGGCTGAATAAACTAGGCTTGTACTCGTTAGAGTTTAGAAGAATGAGGGGAGATCTCATTGAGACGTTTAAGATGATGAATGGGATGGATAGGATAGAGGTGGAGAGACTCTTCCCGCTCAAAAAAGACAGTAGGACTAGGGGGCACAGCCTCAAGATAAAGGGGAGGCGGTTTAGAACAGAGTTGAGGAGGAACTTCTTCACTCAAAGGGTGGTGAATCTCTGGAATTCTCTGCCCGTTGAAGTGGTGGAGGCTGCCTCGCTAAATATTTTTAAGAAGTGGGTTGATGGGTTCTTGATAAGAGAGGGGATTAAGGGTTATGGGGAGAGGGCGGGAAAGTGGAACTGAGCCACGACAGATCAGCCATGATCTTATTGAATGGCGGGGCAGGCTCGAAGGGCTAGATGGCCTACTCCTGCTCCTATTTCTTATGTTCTTATAATGTAGAAAAATAAGTATCACTATAATAGATAAGCATAACACTAATACAGAAAATAAGGCCATAAATTCAAAAGGTATAAAAGTTAGAATCAGAGGGAAAGCCAAACGCAGGAGCTGCGATGACCACAAAATGGGTCCAGAGGGGCAATTTTTTTCACTCATAGGGTGGTAAGTGTCTGGAACAAGCTGCCAGAGGTAGTAGTAGAGACGGGTACAATTTTATGAAGCATTTAGACAGTTGCATGGACAACATGGTTATAGAGGGATATGGACTAAACTTGGGCACTGCCCAAGGAGCAAAGTGCCTGTGCCCAGGGGGCACATGGGTGGTGCCAAGGGGGCAGGGCCTGGGATGATCAGTGGGGATCTGACTCCGGGTGGGGGGGGGTGATCTGCCGGGGTGGTGAGTGGAAGGATCGCCACTATGGGGGGGGGGGGGTTGCACTGTGTATTGGGTGGCTTTAGGATGGGGTGGGTGGGGGGTCACGGCTGGCCCAAGAATTATTGTGGGGACCTCGATCTGGCTGTGGGGAGGTGCTGGAGGGTCAGCACTGCAGAGGTCCTGGGCTGGCCAGCAAACGGGGAGACGAACAGATTGGGATGACTGTGCATGTGCAGAGTTCTAGAACTATCAGATTCCACCTTGAATGGGTCCCCCCCCAGATTTTTAATGAGATTCACGATTGGAACCTCTGCATTGCACAGAGTGCAGAGATTCGGGTGAGAAGCTGAATTGACAAAACAGTCGGGATAAATACATAAAAAGGAAGAGGCTGGCTAGGGTGAACGTTGGACCCTTAGAGGATGAGAGGGGGGACTTAGTGGTAGGGGATGGGGAAATGGCTGAGGCCCTGAATAACTTTTTTGTTTCGGTCTTTACGGAGGAAGACGTGAATAATTTGCCGGGTGTTAGCGATGGAAAGATGGTAGGAGTGGAGGGCCTGAATGACATTATTGTTACTAGAGAGGCGGTGCTCGACACACTGGAGGGACTGATTGTGGACAAGTCCCCAGGACCGGATGGAATGCATCTAAGGGTTCTGAAGGAAATGGCGGAGGTGATAGTGGATGCCTTGGTGATTATTTTCCAAACGTCGCTGGATTCCGGGGAAGTGCCGGAAGATTGGAAAACAGCCAATGTAACGCCGTTGTTTAAGAAGGGTGGCAGGCAAAAGGCGGGGAATTATAGGCTGGTTAGTTTAATGTCTGTTGTAGGAAAAATGTTAGACTCTGTGATCAAGGAGAAAATAGCGAGGCATCTTGAGGAGAATTGTTTGGTAGAGCAGACGCAGCACGGTTTCGTTAAGGGGAAGTCGTGTCTGACGAATTTATTGGAGTTCTATGAGGACGTGTCTAGGGCGGTAGATAGAGGAGAGCCGGTGGATGTGGTGTTTCTTGATTTTCAGAAGGCGTTTGACAAGGTGCCTCACAAGAGGTTATTACAGAAGGTCAGGGGGCATGGAGTTGGGGGTAGGCTGTTAGCGTGGATAGAGGATTGGCTGTCAAATAGGAGGCAGAGAGTGGGGGTCAATGGGTGCTATTCGGATTGGAGGTTGGTGACTATTGGAGCGCCCCAGGGGTCGGTGCTGGGGCCTCAGCTATTCACCATTTTATATAGATGATCTGGAGAAGGGAACCGAGTGTATGGTGTCGAAATTTGCTGATGACACCAAGATAAGTGGAACGGCAAATTGTGCGGAGGGTGTGGAGAGTCTGCAGAAGGATCTAGATAGGCTGGGCGAATGGGCCAGGAAATGGCAAATGGAATTTAATGTTGGCAAATGTGAGGTTGTCCACTTTGGTAGGAATAATGGTAGGAAGGACTATTACGTGGCGAAAAACTGCAGCAGGCGACGGTGCAGAGGGACCTCGAGGTCCTTGTGCATGAGTTGCAAAAACCCAGCCTGCAGGTGCAGCAGGTGGTCAGGAAGGCAAATGGGATGCTGGCCTTCATAGCGAGGGGGATTGAATATAAAAGTAGGGAGGTCTTGCTGCAGCTGTATAGGGCACTGGTGAGGCCACAGCTGGAGTACTGTGTGCAGTTTTGGGCGCCGCACTTACGCAAGGATATTTTGGACTTGGAGGGAGTGCAGAGGAGGTTTACTAGGCTGATTCCGGAGTTGAGGGGGTTGAGCTATGAGGAGAGGCTGAATAAACTAGGCTTGTACTCGTTAGAGTTTAGAAGAATGAGGGGAGATCTCATTGAGACATATAAGATGTTGAACGGGATGGACAGGATAGGATAGAGGTGGAGAGGCTCTTCCCGCTCAGAAAGGACAGTAGGACTAGAGGGCACAGCCTCAAGATAAAGGGGGGGCAGTTTAGAATGGAGTTGAGGAGGAACTTCTTCACTCAAAGGGTGGTGAATCTCTGGAATTCTCTGCCCGTTGAAGTGGTGGAGGCTGCCTCGCTCAATATTTTTAAGGCACGGGTTGATAGGTTTTTGATAGGCAAGGGGATTAAGGGTTATGGAGAGAGGGCGGGAATGTGGAATTGAGCCATGACAGATCAGCCATGATCTTGTTGAATGGCGGGGCAGGCTCGAGGGGCTAGATGGCCTACTCCTGCTCCTATTTCTTAAGTTCTTATGGATTTAGAACAGTTTGCCTGCCAATTCAGCACTTTTGGGAGAATTGCAGCCCTTGTTTTTTCCTTGCCACATGCTGCTAGACTGTCCAAGCCTTTCCAGCATTTTTAAGCCAAAAGCTGAAAGTTTAAAGGGCAGGGAGCAACACATAAAATGTGCACCTAAAAGTGGCAATATGAAGTCAAATGATGCAGCCAGGGTGTGTACACATTTTCCTAAATTTTACAGATTATATTTTAAGATACATTTCTCAGATCTTGCAAAAGACTGCCAGTGTAAAGATTGTGGTGGATGCCAGGATTTTTGACTAAATTTATGGAAGAGGTGGACAGACTTTTAATTAGTAAGTGTTTGAAGGGAAGTAAGTGGAGTGGAAGCCAAGATAAGATCAGCTATGATTGTATTAAATGGTAGAGTAGACCAGAAGGGCTGAATTGCTTATTCCTGCTCCTAGTTCTTATGATTTGATTTATTGTCACATGTATGAACATACAGTGAAAAGTATTGTTTCTTGCACACTATACAAAGCATACCATTCATAGAGAAGGAAACGAGAGTGTGCAGAACGTGGTGACAGTCATAGCTGGGGTGTAGAGAAAAATCAACTTAATGCAAGGTAAGTCCATTCTAAAGTCTGACAGCAGCAGGAAGAAGCTGTTCTTGAGTCAGTTGGTATGTGACCGACTTCGGTATTTTTTTCCTGATAGAAGGTGGTGGAAGAGAGAATGGCCGGGGTGTATGGGGTCGGTTCTTTATTATGCTGGCTGCTTTGTTGAGGTAGTGGGAATTGTAGACAGAGTCAATGGATGGGAGGCTGGTTTGCGTGATGGATTGGGCTACATTCAAGACCTTTTGTAGTTCCTTGCGGCCTTGGGCAGAGCAGGAGCCACAATAAGCTGTGATACAACCAGAAAGAATGCTTTCTATGCTGCATCTGTAAAAGTTGGTGAGAGTCGTAGCTGACATGCCAAATCTCCTTAGTCTTCTGAGAAAATAGAGGTATTGGTGGGCTTTCTTAACTATAGTGTCATCATGGGGGGACCAGGGCCAGGACATGTTGTTGATGTGGATACCTAAAAACTTGAAGCTCTCGGACCCTTTCCACTTTGTCGTCATTGATTTAGACAGGGGTATGTTCTCCTTTATGCTTCCTGAAGTCGATGACAATCTCCTTTGTTTTGTTGATACTAAGGAAGAGATTATTGTTGGTGCACCAGTTCACCAGATTCTCTATCTCATTCCTGAACACTGTCTCGTCATTGTTTGAGATCTGATCCACTAGTGGTGTCATTAACAAACTTGAAAACCAAACTGGAGGGGAATTTGGCCGCACAGTCATAGATGTATAAGGAGTATAACAGGGGACTGAGAACACAGACTTGTAGGGCACCAATGTTGAGGATGATTGTGGAGGAGGTGTTGTTGCCTATCCTTACTGATTGTGGTCTGAAAGTTAGGAAATTCAGGATCCAATCGCAGAGGGAGGTGCCGAGGCCCAGCCCACGGAGTTTGGAGATGAGTTTCGTGAGAATAATAGTGTTGAAGGCTGAGCTGTAGTCAATAAATAAGACTCTGACATAGGTGTCCTTGCTTTCTAGGTGTTTCAGAGTTGAGTGCAGAGCCAGGGAAATGACGTTTGCTGTGGACCAGTTGCGGCAGTAGGCAAACTATAGTGGATCCAGGTAGTCTGAGAGGCTGGAATTCATCCGTATCATGACTAACCCTTTGAAGCACTTCATAATGATGGATGTCAGAACCACCAGCCGATAGTCATTAAGACGCGCTGCTTGGTCTTTCTTAGATACCGGGATGATAGTCGTCTTCTTGAAGCAGATAGGGAGTTCAGATTGTTGTAAGGAGAGGTTGAAGGTGTCTGTGAATACCTCCACCAGCTGATGCGTGCAAGATCTGAGTGCACATCCAGGTACCCCATTCAGGCCAGTTGCTTTTCATGAGTTGGCCTTCAAGCAAGCTATTCTGAGATCTGTAATGGTGACCTAGATACAGGTTCATCCAGGGCTTCCAGGGTGGAGGGCATGCTCTCGTTGACCTCTTGCTCAAAACGGGCATAGAATGCATTGAGCTCATCAGGGAGGGGTGCATTGGAGCCAGCGATTTTACATGCTGTCTCACTTGCCAGAAACAAGCAGAAAGTGAGATCAACTCACCCAATTCAGAAGCCCTGGTTCACCAGTCATTAAGTTTAAGTTTATTTATTGGTATCACAAGTAGACTTACATTAACACTGCAATGAAGTTACTGTGAAGATCCCTGGATTATTCCTAGACGGTGAAAAATCATCTCTACATATTTTTCAGTAGGAACCAAGGAATATTTTAGACAGAAAATATTCCCATCACGTAAAATAATCAGTCTCGATTTTATATTAAATATGGCATTGAGACTATCAGTGTCACTGTTCCGATGGAGTAAATCAAACAGCAGTTTCCAGACATTTGCAGTTAAATGTAAAAGCAAGGAAGTTGCTGTCTTGAGTTGCCCATCCAAACATTTTGCTACACAAGTACCTCACCCGGAGGCATTGCATTAAAATACATGAAGAGCATGAACATGCTACACTTGCCCACAAAATCTGCTTGAAAAAGTTAGATCTGTGAATTCAGGTGTATGTGAAATCTTAACATGACAAAAAAATCTTTCTGGCTTTGAAAATTAACCTTTCCTTAATATAATGCGTAATACATATTAAAAATCTTTGTCTGCATCCTCTCATTTTAAAAAGCATTTAGATGGGCACTTGAAACACTATAGCTCATAAGGAAAGGTTGTGGTCCAAATGCTGGAAAATGGAATTAGAATAGACTGGTGTTTGATGGTCAGCACTGTTTGATGGGCTGAGGAGCCTCTTTCTCTGCTGTAAAACTCTTAAGGGTGGGAATTTTCTCCTACACAGCACATTTTGCTGCAGTGGGAGGCAGCACACCACTGGCTGGCAGCGGGATTTTATGGTCTCTATTGTCAATGGGTTTTCCCATCAAATGCATAGACTAAGTGTTCATTCTCAACCCCAGAAAGGATCTAGGAAGGTCCAATTCCAGGAAGTGAATTTGATCCCAAAAATGGAGGGGGTTCTTTGATATAGTGCTTGGGGTGAAGCATCTGGTGGCAGGTGCAGAATCCAATTTCAGGGAAGAACACAGCTAGGTTAAGTAGAAACACTGATACTACTGACTCACAAACAGTCCCAAGAGAACATTTATTATCTTGTTCTTGACTCACTTGAGTTTCAAAGTTTCCTGCCTCCATTAAATCCAGGAGTTGTCCATTTAGAGGGGGGTTGGGGTCCAGTTTTTTAAATTCATTTATGGGGGCTAAACATCCCTGGCTAGACCAGCATTTATTGCCCATTCCTAATTACCCTTGTTCAGAGGGTATTTAAGAATCAACCATATTGGGATTTCAAAAATTGTTACATCTCCCTGACCCCAATCCTTCCATTTTTATTGGTTAAAACTGTTTCCTGCATTTCCCATTGATCATTTCGTAAGTAGACTGATGGAAGAGGGAGCTATTCCTAGCCCTGCTCACACAAGCTACAGATCCCCGTTACAGAATTGTGTGCTAAATTAGTTCTTGACATTGTAAGTTGTAGTTCAAAAGGCCTGAGAGTATATATAGGAAGCTGTGAGCATGACGAATTGGAAGCACTATTTCTTTGCGACTGACCCCCAATCAGACCAACTGGCCTCACTGTTTACCTAACATTTCAATATCAAAAATATTTTTGTCATGAAATATTATAATATTTTAAATAAACTAAGTACTTAACCAAAAATAATTTGATGGATAGAGCTTCCTTCCACTGCTCTGGATAGGTCTACATCTCCATTAACTTGCATAATTCCACTTTTGCTGTTGTTTCTCAAGCTATAGTGCACTGTTACATTGCTCCAGATAAACACTGTTGGCAAAGCTGATTCAATAAATTGCATTGAAAAAGGACTCGCCGGTAAAATTTGTGAAGGAGTGTGTAAGAAAATGGTTGAAAGCATCCATGTATGAGTCTCTTCATTGTAAATAGTTAAAAATAATCTCCTTTCACCAAAGAAATTCACGACCTCTAACATGACCCCAACTTCAGGAGGACGAGAACCAAATGATACTGCACCAATGGTTACTGTGGCATTTTTTGGAAATCTAAGGACTCCTGACCAATCACTTAGTTTTAAATGTTTGGCAAATGAGGCTGTCTTTGAATTTAAAAGAAACAAGTTGTGTTTAGTCCACACAACAGCTGAACTTAAGACACCTCCACCCTGTAAAATAAATGAAATGAAATAGATAATACAGCAAGTTACAAGTAAATGACCAGAAATAAAATATGCAACATATAGACTTTTTAACATGAATTTTCTCAGAAAAGAAGTTACTTATCACACATTTCTCCCATGAAATGGGAGGAGAAGTTAGCTTTCTGGAAGCTGTAGGAACTTTGGACACTAAGTGTGGCCTGATGCTAGATGCTAGAAAAGCTGCTCTAACAGACATGGAGTTTATCAGAATCTGCCTAGCCTGCTAGATCATGACATTATATAGCTTTCCAGGCACGTGTTGGGGAAGGTTGGCCCGTTGCTTGTGGGTGGGGAATTTGTCCTGGTGTTTATGGAAGGGGGTGGGTTGAGACAGTGCTTGTGGGAGGGGAGATTGTCCCAGTGCTGGTGGGGTTTCCCTTTCTTGTGGTGGGGGGCGGGGGGAGGATATTTTTCAGCACAGATCAGGGTGCCCTTTAAAAACAGCACCCCAATCTCCGGAAGGTGAGATTGTGAGAAAGTGAAAACCACACCTCTAAATTTTCTGTGCATAGAGTACCAGAGAACCTGGAGAGAAAATATGGCTGTGCAATTGGAGAGCTGCAAGCTGGTTTTGTTGCTTCAGCTAACACCCTGCACACAGAATGCACATATTACACCAGTGTCTCCCTTGCTGTGGGGTCTTCTCTCTCCCTCAAATGTAGCATTCACTTGGGGTTCAAAACGTAC
The DNA here is from genome assembly GCF_965287045.1 of Carcharhinus amblyrhynchos. Taxonomy (NCBI): domain Eukaryota; kingdom Metazoa; phylum Chordata; class Chondrichthyes; order Carcharhiniformes; family Carcharhinidae; genus Carcharhinus; species Carcharhinus amblyrhynchos. The sequence goes on along the minus strand of NC_137335.1, from coordinate 79,151,126 downwards.
ATCCAAAACATTCAAAATCTTTGCTATCTGTTTTCTCCGAACATCAGTTAGATTTAGAGTGGTATACACCTTATAGCAGTCCTCCGCTCTCAGTGTTAAAAAGGGTGGCTACACTTATTGGTTCATGCTTGTCAGTTATGAAAGTTGCAATCTCATAGTTTTGGCATTATAAGTGGAATAACTGTCAGCTTTGCCACATGTGACTTTACTTTTGCAATACATACAGTGTCCAAATGAGTCAATCTAAGCATGTCTACAACAATGGTTACTGGTTAACTGCCCAAATAGGGATATTACTGATATAAATATAACGGGTTAGGCCAGCTTTGGAGATCCAGGACTTAAAAACATCAAATTGATACCCACTGCAGCAATGGGGGCTTCTGCATTCATGATGCTGTTGCATTTCAAATGAGAAATGAAAATAAGGTCCTTTGTGCCCTCTTTAGCATATGTAAAATATTTGATGAGGTGCTTTCCTGGCCAACACGTTTGTCCCTTAACATACAGCATTAAAATCCCCCAAATCTCTTCTGAAAAAAAATGAAACATGTTATTACCATGCTCATAGGGGGCCTGACCTGATCACCAAATTCAGAATTTCAGAGGGATGTACTGAGAGAATAATTTTCTCTGGTAATCTCTAGTATTTGTACAAACCCATACTGCTATGAAGTCCTGCACTAGGGTCAGAATCTGCATCCCAGATATTGGAGGAATATATAGCAAGACAAAAATGCAAGGCTGAACCAGCCTGGATTAACAGGATGAAATCTGAGCAGAGACCTTGAAATGTCTGGTGGAAGGAATTTCCCAGATAGTACCACAGAAAAGTTTGCGCTGAGCCTAATTTGAGCATATCACTGACCAGTAAGGAAGACTTAAAAGTAATCCTTATACTTCAAGCCATATACTAGCATATATGTTCTGACAGCCTGTCTTAAAAGGCTGTCATAGTTTCCGTATCTATTTTCAAAAGAAGCATGCACTGAAAACCTTTGACCATTTCCATAAGCTCCTTTCTAAGTGCCTCTAAATATCACATCTCTAGTACTTTTTTAAAAAATCAGAAATATTTTAAATTCAGCAATAATTTAAATAGACCTACCACTACTGGATATATAGATGCACATGACTTTCTGCTCAGTAGGCCAATAATAGTATTTTTGGGTAGACCACTCTTCGTCCCCAGTTTTGCATAAAAGCCTTTTTCATGTCTTATATAAACTGAGTCTCCAATAAGAAATAAGATGTTTCTCTCCAGGAAAGCAGCTGTTATTACTTTGTTCTGGTCTTGAAGCTGTAGTTCAGTGGGCACAATTTTCAGTTCCTCAGCCGTAATGAAACCATCATGAGTTATGAAGGTACCATAATCTGTCAGAAGTAAGGCACTGTTGGCTGAGCATGGGTGGTGCACAATCGAAGGATTGCTGCCCCTAGCCAGTTTCAATGAAACATAACCAAGTGCTTTAATGATAGAGAGATCTAGATGTTTTTCAATAGTATAGCATGTATCCATGATAAACAAATCTTCAAAAGTCACAGGTCTGCCATGAACTGTCAGAATTATCTCATTAGTCACGTTGTAAATGTCGACTGTCCAGTACCTATCAAAAGAATAAAAACTACTCTGAAAACTATTTTTATGTTTTGGGGAGCAGACATAGAAATGCCTGACACACTGATCACAATTTCAACATGCCTCTCTGCTTACCTGATATACTTCTGCTAATTTTGTCAATTCTCAGTTTGATTACTTGCACTACTCAGAAGCACTGAGCCAAAGAGGGAGAACTTCAATGTAAACCTTTTATTTTATTATTTCTTAAATTACTGTGTGCCTCTTGCCAGCTGATCAAAATTGAACTATTGATGATTTCACAAGACGCTAAAACCTCCCTTAAGCAGAATGGATGGTGATGAGCAATACTTGGAAGGGAGAAATAAACTAGACAGTTAAGAAAAGAATTCTGAACTACATTATGTTAACGGTATTCTCGTGGCTCATTCAATAAGGTTTGTGCCATAAAACTTCAGACTGGAAAACCTTATCTGCAAAATATACTAAAAGCAACCAAAATTATGATTAATCTCAGTTTGGCAAAATGAAGTATGACTGTGTGTGAGTTGAAAGGATAATTTCTATTTCCGCTTAAAAATAAGGGGTCTCCCATTTAAGAAGATGGGGAGATTTTTTTTCACTCAGAGTTGTATTCTGTGAGAGAACAATGGCAGCAGGGTCATGGAATATTTTTAAGGCTGAGTTAGTTGCCTCCCTTGTCAATCAAAAATCTAAGGATATAGAGGGTGATAGGATAGAGACCACAATTAGATCGGCCATGATCTTGTTGGGTGGCAAGACAGGTTCTATGGGGCAATATGTCCCCTGCTTCTAATTTGTATGTTTGGTATCGGATAATACTGGATGAACTAATATGGTGAGATAAACTCAGAAAAATATCACTCATTATCACAAGACCAATGAAATCGAGTGAAGGAAACAATTCTTGATATTGATTCAGTAAAATAGTTATAATATGTCCATATAATGTTTTGCCCAGCTTTTGTCACCTCATCTGTGTTAAGATATGAGATCAGAAACCCCAAGTATATTATGAAGCCCGACTAGACCTCAGTTTTTCTGTTTTGGCACTGTGATGATAAATTGTTTCACTACAGTTTTTTTAAGATTTAAGTTTATTTATTAATGTCACAAGTAGGCTTACATTAACACTGCCATGAAATTACTGTGAAAATCCCCTAGTTGTCACACTCCAGCCGCTGTTCGGGTACACTGAGGGAGAATTTAGCATGGCCAATGCACCTAACCTGCACATCTTTGGAGCGTGGGAGGAAATCAGAGACCCAATGGAAACCATGCAGACACGGGGAGAATGTGCAGACTCCACACAGACAGTGACCCAAGCTGGGAGTTGAACTCGATCCCTGGCACTGAGAGGCAGCAGTACTAACCATTGTGTCACAATGCCACCCTAAATAAAGCAAACTTTATTTAACAATACTGTTTCACTATAACAAATGAATTAGCTTATCTTTTACCAATTAAAATATTTAAAATGACAATATATAATTCTTAACTGTTACTATCTGTTACTTTCAATTCAAGCAATATTCCTCTTATATACTTGAACTTCTCTTCAAAGTCTGTTAGCAAATCTCCCAGACTTACATGCTTATACTTGTTGATAGTCCTAAGTCTTTTAAACACCCCTAGAGAGAGAAAGAGACAAAGAGACACTTGTCTTCTGACAACCCCAAACAGCAGCCTCCAGAGAGAACAACACCTCCTGTTTCTTACAGAATCAGACAGAAACCACTTTTGATTTTAAAAATACTGGGGGCAATTTTGCCATTGCATTGTGCCTATTTTCAAGCACGATGCATTGATAAAGCGGGGCATAAAGCACTTTGTGCAATTGGAAGACTGGTGCTATTTTACGAGTGCCAGATTTCTGGCATAGTCTGCCTCTCACTGGAAATGGGCAAGAGGCAGGTTAATGCATGGAAATTTATTTAAATGGTGTTTTACATCTGCTTAGTGAACCCAGCACTTAATCGTCTGGGCTCACCCTTCCTTCAACACTCACCGGGAAAGGTTAGGGGCTAATGGGGGAGGGGCCAGTGGAGTCTGGGGCCAGTACAGGGCAGGGCTAATGGGGAGAGTGAGCCTGCTGCCACTGTGCAGCAATCAGTAGAGGGAGGGCAGCAGGGCCACGATTAATGGGGGAGAGAGGGAGTCCACAATCAATCTGGGCAGTGAGCAGGGCTGTATCTCGGGGCTGCGGGGCTGCTTCAGGCTGCCTGCACCAGCAGGGAACTGACAGCTCTCACTTTTTGTCAGACCTCTGTTACTGCTAATGCACATGTGCAGCATCAGAGGCCTGCACATGCACACTAGCTCCTTCTGCAAGCTTTCGGGTACATTAAGCCCTGCCCACATGCTTCTGCAGTGAACAAAGGACTGGCTCAGAATTTTACAGGCAGAGTGCATATGGGAGGCCTAAAAGACGGATCTAAAACTCTCCCAGTTTCAAGACCACCCAGCACTTAGAAGAAAATGGTAAAATTGCTCCCACTTTCTCTCCTGCAAGCTTAGCTCCACCCATTAATCGATGACTGTCTCTGTCAATCAACCTAATTAGAACCCTACTCTGAGACCTCAGGGAAAAAACCAAAATAAACAAAAAATGCACGAGCTCAGATTAAAACACATCCCTAGTTAAAATTAATTAGTCTGCACTCTCAGTACGTGAGCTGCCTGATGCCCAGACAAATTGGCACCATCAAACAAAGCTGAATTTTAAACATACCTCTCACAAGAAACATGATACAAATACATTTCTCAAAGGCACCAGTCTATCTTTAACACTTAGCTGAGTTCGGGTCTGATTTCTCGCCTCTGGCAATCTTACCAGCACTGGATATCTGGCGAGACCAGCCTTACTCCCAAAAAGGGCATGAGATTAATTGTAATATTTAAGTTCTATGTAAAGTAGAATTTAAATATTATAAGTGAGCCAGGGACACAATCATTCAGGTTCATCTGCCTCTGTGATCTCACCGGTGAAGGTTTTCTCCGGTGAGGATCATATATGGTCCCCATCAACGGAGACCAGACATGATGGCCTCGCCAGTAGACTGGTGTCAGTGAGACTCTGCCTGGAGGTTGGAGGGTAGAGGAGGGTGCCCCTTGGGCAATGTCAGCCTGGCACACTGGCAATGCTAAGGGGACAGGCTGATTGGGGGGGTGGGACCCCTGCCGCTTTACAACAGCAATTGAGTGGGGGGAGGGAGCATTGCTGCTCTGCAATAGCAATTGGGGGTGGGAGGACTGCTGCATGCTCTGAAACGGCGATCATCTGATCCATGTGTTGGGAGGGGAGGTTTTGGACTAATTCTTTTGACAGAGTCAGGTAAGATTCCATTTTTATCTTACCCCCAAAAAAAGTGTGATTTGCTCCCATTTTCATGGTCATTTGGCACATAGAATTCTCTTGGTAAGATTGTCCCCTTTCTGTCAAACCTTCAGCAGCTCTGTGCAGTGACAGTTAAAGGATTTACAATCCCTAATTCAACAAAGATAAATATTGTTTAAGAATTTTTTAATTAAACCGAGAAAAGGACGAATTTGCAAATAAAGAAAAGGTTTGCTTTTTTTGATCACTTTAAATAAGTCTATTTTGAAAACATACCCTTCTACTGAATTAAACGCTGTATCATAATGGTGAAATGTGGGATACATTGTCAGTATTATTTCCTGTCCCAGATTGAAGAATTCTTTAGTCAAAATGCTAGATAACTGTTGAGTAAAACACACAGTAAAAAACTCAGTAAAGTCAGGGATGATAGTAGATTGTTTTACTGGGCTGTTGTTATCCATGGTGTATACTGCTTAGACACCACGAACTAGTCCTGTAAAAGTTACCAAGTCTTTATTAACATTATTTAACTATGTACATATTTACAGTAAAAGGGTGCAGATATGGAGAGGACGCCATGGCATATCCTTACATGTTGCTACCTAGCTTTACATTGCTGACCTAAGCTCGAGGTCAAGTTAATCCATCAGGCAAACCAGCCTCCCATCCACTGACTCTGTCTACACTTCTGACTGCCTCAGCAAAACAGCCAGCATAATTAAGGACCCCACGTACCCCAGACTATTCTCTCTTCCACCTTCGGTGATAGTGACCACAATTCGGTTACGTTCACCTTAGTGATGGAAAGGGATAGGCATGAACCTCGGGTCAGTAGTTTTAGCTGGGGGAAGGGTAATTATGAGGCTATTAGGAGAGAATTAGGAAGCATAGGTTGGACTAGGGGATTACAGGGACTGGGAACGTCCGAAATGTGGAATTTTTTCAAGGAGCAGCTACTGCGGGTCTGTGATAGGTATGTCCCTGTCAGGCAAGGAGGATTTGGTAGGGCTAGGGAACCGTGGTGTACTAAAAAAGTTGATTCGTTGGTTAGGAAGAAAAAGGAGGCTTATGTTCGGATGAGGCTTGAGGGCTCAGGTAGTGCATTAGAAAGCTTTAGATTGGCTAGGAGGGAGTTGAAGAGGGAGTTAAGAAGGGCTAAAAGAGGACATGAGATGACTTTGGCTGATAGGATTAAGGAGAATCCTAAGGCGTTCTATAGGTATGTCAAGAACAGAAGGTTGGTTAGGGCAAGATTAGGGCCAGTTACAGACAGTAGAGGGAAGTTGTGTGTGGAACCAGAAGAGATTGGAGAGGCATTGAACCAATATTTCTCTTCGGTGTTCACGCAGGGGGACATGAGTGTAGCTGAGGAGGACACTGGGGTGCAGGGGTGTAAAATAGAAAGTATTGCAGTTGATACCGGGGATGTGCTGGATATTCTAGAGGGCTTGAAAATAGATAAGTCCCCTGGTCCGGACGGGATTTACCCTAGGATTCTCTGGGAGGCTAGAGAGGTGATTGCAGAGCCTCTGGCTCTGATCTTCAGGTCATCGTTGGTCTCTGGTATAGTACCGGAAGATTGGAGGACAGCGAATGTTGTCCCATTGTTTAAGAAGGGGAACAGAGACTTCCCTGGGAATTATAGACCGGTGAGTCTTACTTCTGTTGTGGGCAAGGTTTTAGAAAGAATTATTAGGGATAGGATTTATAGTTATTTGGAGAGTAATGAATTGATTAGACAGTCAGCATGGTTTTGTAGCAGGTAGGTCGTGCCTTACTAACCTTATTGAGTCCTTTGAGAAAGTGACCAAAGAGGTGGATAGGGGTAAGGCAGTTGACGTGGTATATATGGATTTTAGTAAGGCATTTGATAAGGTTCACCATGGTAGGCTTCTGCAGAAAATGCAGATGTATAGGATTGGGGGTAATCTAGGTACTTGGATCAGGAATTGGCTAGCAGATAGGAGACAGAGGGTGGTGGTTGATGGTAAATATTCGTCATGGAGTTCGGTTACGAGTGGTGTGCCTCAGGGATCTGTTTTGGGGCCACTGCTGTTTGTAATTTTTATTAATGATCTGGATGAGGGTATAGTTGGGTGGATTAGTAAGTTTGCTGATGACACCAAAGTCGGAGGTGTGGTAGATTGTGAGGAAGGGTGTCATAGTTTGCAGGGTGACTTAGACAGGTTGCAGAGCTGGGCCGCGAGGTGGCGGATGGAGTTTAATGCGGAGAAGTGTGAGGTAATTCATTTTGGTAGGAGTAACAGATGTGTTGAGTATAGGGCTAACGGGAGGACTTTGAATAGTGTGGAGGAGCAGAGGGATCTAGGTGTATGTGTACATAGATCCCTGAAAGTTGGGAATCAAGTAGATAAGGTTGTTAAGAAGGCATACGGTGTCTTGGCGTTCATTGGTAGGGGGATTGAATTTAGGAGTCGCAGCGTCATGTTGCAACTGTACACAACTCTGGTGCGGCCGCACTTGGAGTACTGTGTGCAGTTCTGGTCCCCACATTACAGGAAGGACGTGGAGGCTTTGGAGAGGGTGCAGAGGAGGTTTACCAGGATGTTGCCTGGTATGGAGGGGAGGTCCTATGAGGAGAGACTGAGGGATTTGGGGTTGTTTTCGCTGGAAAGAAGGAGGCTAAGAGGGGATCTTATTGAAACATATAAGATGATTAGAGGTTTAGATAGGGTGGATAGTGATAGCCTTTTTCCTCGGATGGAGAAAGCTAGCACGAGGGGGCATGGCTTTAAATTAAGGGGGGGTAGTTATAGGACGGATGTCAGGGGTAGGTTCTTTACCCAGAGGGTGGTGAGGGATTGGAATGCCCTGCCTGCTGCGGTTGTAAATGCGCCTAGTTTGGGGGTGTTTAAGAGATCTGTGGATAGGTTTATGGACGAAAAGGGATTGGTTTAGATTAGTGGGTCAGTGTTTTTTTTTAAAAAACTGGTCGGCGCAACATCATGGGCCGAAGGGCCTGTTCTGCGCTGTAATGTTCTATGTTCTTTCTTCGAGAAAAAGATACAAAGATCTGAGGTCATGTACCAACCAACTCAAGAACAGCTTTTCCCCTGCTGCTGTCAGACTTTTGAATGGACGTACTTTGCATTAAGTTGATCTTTTTCTACACCTTAGCTACAACTGTAACATTACATTCTACATTCTCTCCTTTCCTTGTCTATGAACGGTATATTTTGTCTGTATAGCACGCAAGAAACAATACTTTTCAATGTATGTTAATACATGTGACAATATTAAATCAAATCAAAGGTTCCTTCTTATCTCACTTGTTGGTGCTGCTGAAAACAGTCCCAGGTTAACCCTTATGTACTAGATTCTTCTACTACACCTCCCCCTAAGTCTTTATGCCTTGGATATATACTGACGAGTTATTTACAGTTTGATTCAAGTCTTATGATGTCATAAGGCATGTGTACTTTAAAGTTATTAGTCTAACTATTAGCCTATTATTAGTCTAACTCTAAACTACTTTGTGATTAACATTACAACATAAACAGCATATATAACAGTTCACACTATCCCATCTTAAGTCTTAAATATTTGAGATCAGGGTTTGAGAGAGTCTAAAGTTCTTGTACCCCTGACATGACTAAGTTGCTATGTGATCAGGATTTTCATTCGGTAGGATTTAGGATTTGTGGATCATGGTGATGGACCACTGGTTGGATCAGGGTGCAGGCATGGTTTCATGTGCTTTTTCCATTGACAAATGTTGCACCATACCTGGGTCAGTTGGGTTGCTGCAGCTTTGGCTGGGTACCATGATGGTGGTTGTTTCTTTCTGGGACGATGGGAGTGTTATCTGCCCAACTGTCAGGTTGTGTCCTTTCTTCTTCCACCTTTCCTAGTACCAGGAGCCTTCTGGGGTTCAGAGGGAGCAACCTCCGAAAAGTAATTGTTGAGCAGTGTTTGCGTCAGCCTCCTATCCTGGTTCCAATGGACTCTGCAGTTTTATCACACTGATTGGTAGTTGCTGGGGTTGTGTGTAGGTTGTCACTGGCCACTGGTGAGCGCAGAGGCTCTTCTGAAATTCATTCTGGCTCTGGCATTACCTCCATTGGGAGAGCTGTGGCAATCTCCTGCATTGCAGATTGGTTTGGCCGTTGGTTCATTTCAGGGAACCTGAAAAAGAGAACTGACCTGCTCCGTGAACAGGGAAAAGAGGTCACAAAGTCAACATTTGACTATAGTTTTGAGGTGGAGCTATCAGGAAGATGTGTTCTGGCTGGACTATGACTGAGGGCTTGTTTCTGCCCCATGAATGGTTCTCTCTTGGCACAGTATAATTCCTCCATACAATCTTTCAGTGATACATTCTGTGCTTGTTTCTCTACTAATTGTTTTTGCAAGAACTCATTAATTCGTGAGAAGTTCAACTTTCACTTGTCATTCTATGCTCTTGGGGCAAGATTCTCCTGGTGATGGAAGAAAGTGTGTTGTTCACTAGTGACAGGATTCTCTGGTCCTGCCACTGTCAATGGGATTTCCCACTGATGTCACCCCACGCCGCTACAAAACCCATGGGTGGGGGTATGCTGCTGGTGGAACCAGAGAATCCCATTGGTGTGAGCGGCCAGAGAATTCCAGCCATGATCTTAAGCTGTTTGTAGACCTCTGCAGGAATATAATGTTGTTCCAATGTTCCTTGCAGTCATGCAACTCTTTCCTTCGGTACTGCAGTCTAATTCTTGAACCTCTTGGCTTCTTCCTGGAATAGTGAATGTTATTGAGTTTATCATGAAAATTTGGCTGTCAGTTCATTCAGAGTGACAGTAAATTCATTTTCTCTTGCTTCATGTTTTCAAGGGACAGACTCAGATTTGCGAGATCTATGTAGCATGTGAAGGAATTCCAATAGATTTTCCTTTTTGTTGTGGAGCCCAAATACTTTTGAGTCTTCTGATAATTTAGCAGAGTCTCATTCTGCTGTGCTACTGTTCTATTGCTCAAGTTGTTCTGTATTTTGTTGTGTTATCCAAGGGTGATGGGCTTTGTTTGAATCTGCTCTTGAAGGACAAGTAGCTGCTCTTTCAAATGTTTATTTTTTAGTTACACTCCTGCCTTCTTGAGCTATGCTTCAGTGAATACATTTGTCATTGCTGACAGATCTAACACAGCTTTCTTTGAACTAGCCTTCAAAGTTTTTGCCACCTCATGTTTTTCAAAGGATACATATCAGTTGGCCAAAGAGTTTTTCTGATGAGTGCAGTGAGGGTCTTTCTTGTCTGTAGCTGTGCCTGACTGTACGTCATGTTGAGATCTTCCAGTTTGGTTTTGAGCCAAACATTTTTGGCGTGTATCTTTTTCTTGGTCTATCTGGCGTAGGACATTTCCGTTGTTGTCCACTGCCAGCCATTAGTCTAGATCAAGAAATATGTTAGGTCATCGAGGGAGAAATTATTTGAGCCTTTTAGCCAAAGGTCCCCATAAGGATAACTTTACTGGAGTTCTGGCCAATGGTGTGTCTCTTTGACACCTTTGTGTGGTTTGTTTCAGTTTTAGCTTTTGCCTTTCTTTCATTTCAATGGTTTTTTTTTGGCTTTTTCAAGCTCTGCACTCACCGCAGCTTGAAGATCATAAAATTTAAGGATATTAACAGTTCCCTGAGAGTAACATTGGATTTATCAATTCATTGATCAACAAGGTAATCTATGTGCGGATCCACAAGAAGTGGGTGAGATCCTAAATGAATATGTCTCATCAGTATTTACCGTTGAGAAAAGCATAGGATGTTAGGGTACTTGTGGAATTAAATATTGATGTTTTGAGGACTGTACATATTACAGAGGTGGGTGGTGCTGGAAGTCTTAAAGCACATCAAAGTAGATAAATCTGCAAGACCTGATGAGGTATATCCCAGGACGTTGTGGGAGGCTAGAGAGGAAAGCGTGTCCCCTAGCCGAGATATTTGAATCATCAATAATCATGGAGAATAGCAAATGTTGTGTCTTTGTTTAAAAAGGGCTGTAGGGAACAGCCTGGGAACTACACGCCAGTTAGCCTTACATCTGTGGTGGGTAAATTGTTGGAAGGTATTTTGAGAGACAGGATCTACAGGCATTTAGAGACGCAAGGACTGATTACGGACAGTCGGCATGGCTTTGTGAGTGGAAAATCATGTCTCACAAAATTAACTGAGTTTTTTGAAGGGATAACGAAGAAAGTAGATGAGGACAGTGCAGTTGGTGTTGTCTATATCAACTTTAGCAAGACCTTTGACAAGGTACTGCATGGTAGGTTGTTACATAATGTTAAATCTCACGGGATCCAGGGTGAAATATCTAAATGGATACAAAATTGGCTTCTTCACAGAAGCCAGAGGGTGGTTATACAGAGTTGTTTTTCAAACTGGAGGCCTGTGACCAGCAGTGGCCTCAGGGATCAGTGCTGCGCCCACTGTTATTTGTCATTTATATTAATGATTTGGATGAGAATATAGGGGGCATGGTTAGTAATTTTGCAAATGACACCAAGATTGGTGGCAAGGTGGACAGTGAGGAAGGTTATCTGCAACTGCAGCTGGATCTTGATCAATTCGGTCAATGGGCTGACGAACGGCAGATGGAGTTCAATTTAGACAAATGCGAGGTAATGCATTTTGGTAGACTGAACCAGGGCAAGACTAACTCAGTTAATGGTAGGGTGTTGGGGAGAGTTAGAGAACAAAGAGATCTAAGGGCACATGTTCATAGATCCTTGAAGATGGACAGAGTGGTGAAGAAGGCATTTGGCACGCTTGGTTTCATCGGTCAGAACATTAAAGACAGGAGTTGGGACGTCTTGTTGAAGTTGTACAAGGCATTGGTAAGGCCACACTTGGAATACTGTGTGCAATTCTGGTCACCCTATTATAGAAAGGATATTATTAAACTAGAAAGACTGCAGAAAAAAATTACTAGGATGCTACTGGGACTTGATAGATTGAGTTATAAGCAGAGGCTGAATAGACTGGGACTTTTTTTCTCTGAAGTGTAGGAGGCTGAGGGGTGACCTTATAGAGGTCTATAAAATAATGAGGAGCATAGACAAGGTAGATAGTCAATATCTTTTCCCAAAGGTAGAGGAGTCTAAAACTAGAGGGCACAAGTTTAAGGTGAGGGGAGAAATACAAAAGTGTCCAGAGGGGCAATTTTTTCACACAGAGGGTGGTGTCTGAAACAAGCTGCCAGAGATAGTAGTAGAGGTGGGTACAATTTTATCTTTTAAAAAGCATTTAGATGGTTACGTGGGTATGATGGGTATAAAGGGATACGGGCTAAATGTAGGCAATTGGGATTAGTTTAGGGGTTTAAAAAAGCAAGGGCTGCATGGACAAGTTGGGCCAAAGGGCCTGTTTTCATGCTGCAAACCTCTACGACTGCATCAGGACAACGTAATTTGCATGATCATCAAACCAGCAAATAAAAGCAGTGTTGTTCTGAACTTTTGCTGAATCTGGCACAATCAAGTATTGTGAAAAATCACTTCTCAAGCGTGTCAAATAGAACATAGAACATAACAGTGCAGTACAGGCCCTTCGGCCCTCGATGTCGCACCGACCAGTGGAACCAATCTAATGACCCGCTAACCTAAACTATTCCAATGTTATCTATATGCCTATCCACTGACCATCTGAACGCCCTTAAAGTTGGTGAGTCCACAACTGCTGCAGGCAGGGCATTCCATGCCCTTACTACCCTGTTGTCCTGTTGGATTTGGTTGTGGAATTGTGATGCATGTTTAAAATAATGTGCTGTTGTCCCTTTAAGAGATTGGAGGATTTCAAAATGATTATTACTGGAGAGATGCTTTATGTGCACTTTGGACTTCTGGAGCAACTTTTAAAGTGACAGAGATAAATCGGGGGAGGAAGCTGCAAAATGCCCCAGTAGAACAGTCCATTGTCTGTACTGCTGAGACACAATTAAGCAGTCATGTAGAAATAACAACGAAGCCGTCATCTTATTGATGAATGTACACATTCACAGTGAAGGGTAAAGGTACAATGCGTATTGCTACCTAGTTCTACATGGCTGACTGAAACTCTGGGTCAGGTCCGTACTAATCTCACTTGTAGACAGTACTGTACCTAGTCACGGGTTAGCCCCTAACAGACCATCTATTACACAGATCTTGTGGCCTTTATTTTAGTAATAGAGTCCAGTCTCTCTGGTATTCCCTCTTTAAGTTCCATAGAATCTTATTGGAAGAGCAAGGAGGCAACCTATTCCCTGGTGTTCTTGAAATGCCATTTTGAAGCTTTCCATTAAAAAAAACTGTGTAATTCACTCACTATTTATCTGCTTTCATGGCAAGGGGAAGCACTCACAAATGGCTACTGCCTGGCAGCTTTACTAAGATCAACAACTTGTGACGCAGATACGATCATGTGTCAAGGGCTAACTTTCAAGTATGATCTTTTTTCAGGAAAACAAGTTCATGTAAAAACTGAACAATTGATAATATATTATTATGCACTTACTGGAGAAGGTTTTTCAGCTTTTTTATTCAGCTCTGCAGAAACTGCTTTTTCAGGGTCAACGACCCAAATCCTGAGTTCCTAAACAATAAACAATTGCCAAATGACTGCCAATAAATCAGGTTAGAACTTAAAAATCCTTGAAGAATTATAGTGGGAAAAAACACCAAAAACTTTAATCTCTTTTCTATGAAGTTACTTACATCCCTCGGGACAAATTTGTCAAACGTCTCAATCTTCTCTTCATCTTCATAGTTGTGTGATGAACTGCTAATCAAACAAATAAAGTTGCCAAGATCATATTTTGTTCATTACATCTGGTAAAATAAACATTCAAAAAAGACATGCCATAGAAGCCACAAATGCAAAATGACTATTGTCAGTGCAACTAATTATATTTTGCTTTCTCAGATGCATACACAATACAACATGCATACGTTTAAGCCGCAGATTGATTAGCATAATTGAAGTCCACTTGCGACATTATGACAATGCGCAATGATGTTGACAGAATACTCATTTTAGCCATGCAGTGTTTGCTTAGGAGAGAGCTAATAGATTTTTGTTTATAGGTGAAGATTGTCCCTGGGGATTTTGATTAGATTGATTGACAGGGTCATGTGATAATATGAATCATCATAGAAACCCTACAGTGCAGAAAGAGGCCCTTTGGCCCATCGAGTCTGCATTGACCACAATCCCACCCAGGCCCTACCCCCACATCCCTACATACTTAAATGCTAATCTCTCTAACCTACACGTCTCAAGGCACCAAGAAGCAATTTTAGCATGGCCAATTAACCTAACCCACACATCTTTGGACTGTGGGAGGAAACCGGAGCACCTGGAGGAAACCCACGCAGACACGAGGAGAACATGCAAACTCCACACAGACAGTGACCCGAGCCAGGAATCTAACCCAGGACCCTGGAGCTGTGAAGCAGCAATGCTTACCACTATGCTACCGTGCCGCCCCATATGGTTACTGAAAAGAGTTAGGTTTGTAGCACTGAAGAAACAGCTTTCAGTTCTGGCTGGGGTTGAAAGCTATTTCTTCTCTGCTACAAACCTACCTCTTCTCATTAACAAATTATCACATGATCCTGTCAATCAACCTAATCAAAATTCCCAGGGACAATCTTCATCTATAAACAAAAATCTATTAGCTCTTGCCTAAGTAAACACTGCAAGGCTAAAATGAGTATCCTGCTCTGCCAGCACCTGGGCAGTATTCCCTCCAAAGACACTGATTACCTATAAAAAAAAGCTGAATTTTAAAACATTCCCTTAATCATAAAATACATAATAGCACACTATCACCACAATAGAACAAAATATCAGCAAAACACTATGCAGTAGAAAAGAGAACTTTTTTAATTTTATGCTCAAATGTTAAAAGACCGATAATGATAAGGGGAATGAAACATGCCAATCACTTGTACACTTACAAATCAATTAAAATGAGATCCATTACGTAATATCTCCAAACTTTTATGCACTCATCCCATTTTCTGCTGTATTTTCCTTCAGTACTCCTGCACTTCTTTGAGCAAGTGCATGCTGATGATACAGTAATGATGATGTGGGTATGCCGGCGCTGGACTGGTGTAAACACAGTAAAAAGTCTGACAACACCAGGTTTTAGTCCAACCTATTTATTTGATAATATACTCGCAAGCTTTCGGGTTAGCCCCTTCGTCAGGTGAATGGAGAGTTCTGGCCTCAGACAGAGCATATAAAGCACAGACAGTTTAGAGATTACTGATTAGAATGCGAATCCTTACACCTAACCTGCTGTTCAAGACCTGAAGTGGCTGATAATGTGAGTGGAAGGAGCACTGATCACAGTTTAAAGAGATGCGTATTGTCTCCAGACAGTACAGTAAGTGAGGTTTTGCAAACCCAGGCAAGTCACGGTGGTTACAGATAGTGCGACATGAACCCAAGATCCCTGTTGAGACCGTCCTCATGTGTGCGGAACTTGGCTATCAGTCTCTGTTCAGCGACTCTGCACTGTCGTGTGTCGTGAAGGCCGCCTTGGAGAATGCTTACCCGAAGGTCAGAGGCTGAATGCCCGTGACCACTGAAGTGTTCGCCAACAGGAAGGGAACAGTCTTGCCTGGTGACTGTCGAGCGATGTTCATTCATCCGTTGTCGTAGCGTCTGCATGGTCTCCCCAATGTACCATGCTTCGGGACATCCTTTCTTGCAACGTATCAGGTAGACAATGTTGGCCGAGTTGCAAGAGTATTTACCATGTACCTGGTGGACGGTATTCTCACGTGTGATGATGGTATCCATGTCGATGATCCGGCATGTCTTGCAGAGGTTGCTGTGGCAGGGTTGTGTGGTATTGTGGCCACTGTTCTCCTGAAGGCTGGGTAGTTTGCTGCGAACAATGGTCTGTTTGAGGTTGTGTGGTTGTCTGAAAGCAAGAAGTGGGGGTGTGGGGATAGCCCTGGCGAGATGTTCGTCTTCATCAATGATATGTTGAAGACTCCGGAGAAGATGTCGTAGCTTCTCCGCTCCGGGGAAGTACTGGACGACGAAGGGTACTCTGTCCACTGTGTCCTGTGTTTGCCTTCTGAGGAGATCGGTGCGGTTTTTCGCTGTGGCGCATCGGAACTGCCGATCTATGAGTCGAGCACCATATCCTGTTCTTATGAGGGCATCTTTCAGGGTCTGGAGGTGTCTGTCACGATCCTCCTCATCTGAGCAAATCCTGTGTATACGGAGGGCTTGTCCATAGGGAATGGCTTCTTTAACATGTTTAGGGTGGAAACTGGAGAAGTGGAGCATTGTGAGATTGTCTGTGGGCTTGCGGTACAGTGAGGTGCTGAGGTGACCGTCCTTAATGGAGATGCGTGTGTCCAAGAATGCAACTGATTCTGGGGAATAGTCCATGGTGAGTCTGATGGTGGGGTGGAATTTGTTGATATCATCATATAGTTGTTTCAGTGATTGTTCACCATGAGGCCAAAGGAAGAAAATCGATGCTGTACACTAGATACATCGATGACATTTTCTTCCTTTGGCCTCATGGTGAACAATCACTGAAACAACTATATGATGATATCAACAAATTCCACCCCACCATCAGACTCACCATGGACTATTCCCCAGAATCAGTTGCATTCTTGGACACACGCATCTCCATTAAGGACGGTCACCTCAGCACCTCACTGTACCGCAAGCCCACAGACAATCTCACAATGCTCCACTTCTCCAGTTTCCACCCTAAACATGTTAAAGAAGCCATTCCCTATGGACAAGCCCTCCGTATACACAGGATTTGCTCAGATGAGGAGGATCGTGACAGACACCTCCAGACCCTGAAAGATGCCCTCATAAGAACAGGATATGGTGCTCGACTCATAGATCGGCAGTTCCGATGCGCCACAGCGAAAAACCGCACCGATCTCCTCAGAAGGCAAACACAGGACACAGTGGACAGAGTACCCTTCGTCGTCCAGTACTTCCCCGGAGCGGAGAAGCTACGACATCTTCTCCGGAGTCTTCAACATATCATTGATGAAGACGAACATCTCGCCAGGGCTATCCCCACACCCCCACTTCTTGCTTTCAGACAACCACACAACCTCAAACAGACCATTGTTCGCAGCAAACTACCCAGCCTTCAGGAGAACAGTGACCACAATACCAAACAACCCTGCCACAGCAACCTCTGCAAGACATGCCGGATCATCGACATGGATACCATCATCACACGTGAGAATACCGTCCACCAGGTACATGGTAAATACTCTTGCAACTCGGCCAACATTGTCTACCTGATACGTTGCAAGAAAGGATGTCCCGAAGCATGGTACATTGGGGAGACCATGCAGACGCTACGACAACGGATGAATGAACATCGCTCGACAGTCACCAGGCAAGACTGTTCCCTTCCTGTTGGCGAACACTTCAGTGGTCACGGGCATTCAGCCTCTGACCTTCGGGTAAGCATTCTCCAAGGCGGCCTTCACGACACACGACAGCGCAGAGTCGCTGAACAGAGACTGATAGCCAAGTTCCGCACACATGAGGACGGTCTCAACAGGGATCTTGGGTTCATGTCGCACTATCTGTAACCCCCGTGACTTGCCTGGGTTTGCAAAACCTCACTTACTGTACTGTCTGGAGACAATACGCATCTCTTTAAACTGTGATCAGTGCTCCTTCCACTCACATTATCAGCCACTTCAGGTCTTGAACAGCAGGTTAGGTGTAAGGATTCGCATTCTAATCAGTAATCTCTAAACTGTCTGTGCTTTATATGCTCTGTCTGAGGCCAGAACTCTCCATTCACCTGACGAAGGGGCTAACCCGAAAGCTTGCGAGTATATTATCAAATAAATAGGTTGGACTAAAACCTGGTGTTGTCAGACTTGATACAGTAATGACACAGGAATGTAATATCTGTATGTCCAAATTTCCATAACATCTATCATTTGTTTGGAATAACGCCAGTGTAAAACTGGTGAGTAGAGCTGCTTGGCAACATAAGGAGGTGGAAAAATTGAATCAGAAACTTCCTGACTTGGTGAACCTCCCCTTCAAAAGGCCCATGTCCACGATATATATGTGTTGGGGAGGCAAGGGTCAAATGGAGTTGGGTGCATGACCTCTTGAAGCAGACCAAAGACAGCAGCACAAGCAAGTTAAAGGCCAAGCTGGGAGGTTAGAACAGTAGGCTCCATTTACTGGAACATCTGCTGAGTTTTATGTTGACTGTCACCTGTCATTCCCCACCCACCCCCCACATGCCAGCACGTTCATCATGTCCCCTCATTTCATCATACATAATCACAGAATACTGTAGTGCAGAAAGGGCCCTTTGGCCCACTGAATCTGTACTGTCCTAACCTACTCACCTAATTGCATTTGCCAGCACTTGGCCCATAGCCATGACTGTTATGGCATGCCAAGTATGCATCCAGGTACTTTTTAAAGGATGTGAAGCATCCCGCCTCCGCCCCGGGTAGTGCATTCCAGACTGTCACTACCCTCTGGGTAAAAATGTTTTTCCTCAAATCCCCCCGTAAACCTCCTGCCCCTCAGTTTCAACTTGTGTCCCCTCATAACTGACCCTTCAATTAAAGGGAACAACTGCTCCCTATCCACCTGCCCATGCTCCTCAATCTTGAACACCTCAATCAGGTCGCCCTTCAGTTTTCTCTATTCCACAGAAAACAACCTAAGCCTATCTAACCTCTCCTTGCAACTTAAATGTCCCATCCCAGGCAACATCCTGGTGAATCTCTACTGCACCTTTTCCAATGTGATCACATCCTTCCTTTAACGTGGTGTCCAGAACTGCACACAGTTCTCCAGCTATGGCCTCACCAAAGTTCTATACAACCTCATCATGACCTCTCTGCTTTTGTAATCTATACTCTGATTGATAATGGCGAATGTGCCATATGCTTTTCATCCCCTTTTAACCTACCTTTCCACCCGCCAGAGATCTATGGACAAACACGCCAGAGTCCTTTGTTCTTCAGAACTTCCCAGAGTCAGACCTTTCATACTATACTTCCTTGACAAATGGTTCCTTCCAATGTGCATCACCTCACTTTAAGGTTGAATTCCATCTGTCACTTATCTGCCCATATGATCATCTCATCTATGTCTTCCTGTAATCCAAGACACTCAACCTCACTGTTAACGACCTGGCCAATTTGTGTGTCACCAGCAAACTTGCCAATCCTACTCCCCACAAAGTCATCAATGTCATTTATATAAATGATGATCAATAGAGGGCCCAGCACAGATCCCTGTGGTATGTCACTGCCTCCAGTCACCAAAGCAGCCGTCTGTCACCAACCTCTGTCTCCTACTGCTATGCCAATTATGAATCCATCTTATCAGATTATCATGTGTTCCATGCACATTTGCCTTCTTAATAAGTCTCCCATATGGGACTTTGTCAAAAGCTTTGCTGAAATCCACATAAACTACATCAACCACACTACCCTCAACTACACACTTCGTTACATACCTCCCTCTAACAAAACCATGCTGACTATCCTGATCAAACTTTGCCTCACCAAATGGAGATAGATGCTGTCCTTCAGAATCTTCCCTAATAGCTTCCCAAATATAGACGTGAGACACACTGGTTTGTAGTTCCCTGACTTGTCTCTACAACCTTTCTTAAATAGTGGGATTGCATTAGCTGCTCTCCAGTCCTCCCACACTTCTCCAGTGGCCAGACGTGGCCAAATTAAAAATTTGGTTCAGAGCCCCTGCAATTTCCTCCCTCACCTCCACAGCCTGGGACACAATTCATCTGGACCTGGAGATTTTAAGCCTGTCAATACCTCCAATACCTTGTCACTCCGTATGATAATTTGCTGTAAGACCTTAGTTTCTCTCCCCGAGTTCCATTACTAACTGCTCACTCTCCTGGGTGAAGACAGATGTGAAATATTCAGTTAACACCCTACCAATATCCTCTGCCTCAACCCACACATTTCCCTCTTAGTCCTTAATGGGCCCTACTTTTCCCTGGTAATCCTTTTCCATTGATATGCTTACATAATATCCTAGGATTTTCCCTTCTTCTACCTCTACCAGCTAGAGCTTTCTCATATTCCCTCTTTGCTCTCCTACTTGATTTCTTAAGCTCCATCCTGAACTTTCTGTACTCCACTAATGCCTCTGCAGATTTACTCCCCATATACTTGTTAAAAGCCTCCTAATATTTTCCATGCCCCATAATATTCTCATTCCCCATGCCCAGTCAAACTCCTGATGCCCCCACATATTCCCCATGCCCCCTCATAATTACATATCCCGTTCACACCCCTTTATATTTCCTAGGCTCTGAGATGCACCCTCCAAATCCATTCACCCAGTATCTATAATGGGCAAACCTCAGGAGACATGTTTTAGAAATGGAAATGAAAAAAAAACTGCTAACAGTTTGATAGAGTTCTCACTTAAACATATTTCCTACTAAAAAACCTCTCATTTGTAATTGCAAATCCTTTCAAGCAGTCAATATTTTGTAAAAACAAAAGGTTACATGAACTACTTCAAAGATAGATAAGCATCTTATAAAATCTTAAAACTATTAACCAAAATGTGAACAAAGCCCCTGCTGAAACAAATGATTCTGAAAAATTTGAAACTCAGCCAAGTATTCATAATAGGCCCACATATAATTACAAACCCTGGGAATTGTAAATAATGAAGTCTATTGAAACTGAAAAAAAAAATGGCCCTTTTCTCTTAGATGCCCTGACAATCAAAGCACTCCAGCATCAGGTGGGGGCTTTCTTTTCTCTAAGCCTAAGCTGCTGAAGGCTTTTTTTTAATTTAATAGAGTTCTGTGCATTTAAGTCACTTCTAATTATTATACTAGAAATCCAAAGCAGTGTTTTTTTTTTCAAATTTGAATGCATAACAACACTTATCCCCCTGGAAAAAGACTCTAATGCATCTTAACACTTACACATTACTGATGAACATAATGGTCGACTTACCTTTGCAGGACAAAATCCTAAAATCAATCACTGTAGCAAAACATGTCTAACTTACAATACAGCATCTAACTATTGAAACGGAAAGGACATTTTTTTGTATTTCAAAGCCTGTCAATGAAAGAATGCCAGGAACAGCTGTTTTTAGTGGTTCCCCAATATCTCCATCTCAGAGTAAGAGGAATATCAAGAGGTGTGAAGGGGATATGTGGCTATGAGGGGCATGGGGAATATGTGGGGGCAACAAGAGTTTGACTGGGCATGGAGAAGGAGGAGTATGCTACAGCATAGAAATCAGCAGATGAATTGAAAACGGGATTGTCTTGTGGTGGTTCATGCCTCCAATCAGAGACGGTAAACCTACATCTGAAGCCCAACTCCACTAAAATTGCAGGACACATGGGACAATGTGTGGTGGTGGTAAACTGCCCATCCACACTTTGGAACATACAATGGTGGAGTGCTGCATGTGGATAGTCTACTTGCACCATTATCCCATGCCATCAAACATCACCAGAAATGGGAACAGGAGTAAGAATTCCAGAATCGGATCACATCTGACATTTTGAAATTATCTGGACTATCGAGTTAGATCACAGGTTACCTATAAACTCATCGAATAACAGAATAGACTTGACAGCATAATTCTGGTTTCAAAGCTAACCCCAGCTGCTCATTATTTTCAGTCCCTGGACATGTTTCTGCCCAGGAATTTGGGATGCAAAGGAATGTTTTAAGTCAGTGACATCAGAATAAAGGGTAAAACAGTAAATTTAACCTCATGTTTACATCAGCAGCAAGAAAATCTGATGTTTCAATGCTCTCACTTCACTCCCTCTGTGATTGACTCTTCATCACTCAATCCTGCCCACAGGCCTAGCCATCTTTAACTGCTGAAGGAGAAGTCAAGAATTATGATCATATAATGTCAACCTCTCAAAACTAGCCCATACTTGTGTATCTCCATAGTGTATCTTCAGCAAGTAACAAACATATTTCCTTGTGGAAACTTTTAAATCTTAGCAATACAAGTTAACTGCACATAAGACTTTTAGAGAGAAACATCAATTCAACAAGTTTTGTCCTGCTAACAATTACCTTTCATCACTCGGCAGTTTTACCATATACCAGATAAAGTTGAACAAGGCAGCACCTAATTTCAAGTTGCGTGGGGCATCTTCTATTGTCTAAGAGAAAGCAGAACATTAGTTAGACAAAGGCTACTATACAGAACAGAGTATGGACAGAAACTGTCCAATTTCTGAGATTAGAACAGATGAGGTGGCCGTTAGCTTCATTATAAGAACATAAGAACATAAGAAATAGGAGCAGGAGTAGGCCATCCAGCCCTTCGAGCCTGCCCCGCCATTCAATAAGATCATGGCTGATCTGTCGCTGCTCAGTTCCACTTTCCCGCCCTCTCCCCATAACCCTTAATCCCCTCTCCTATCAAAAACTCATCAACCCGCGTCTTAAAAATATTTAGCGAGGCAGCCTCCACCACTTCAACGGGCAGAGAATTCCAGAGATTCACCACCCTTTGAGTGAAGAAGTTCCTCCTCAACTCCGTTCTAAACCGCCCCCCTTTTATCTTGAGGCTGTGCCCCCTAGTCCTACTGTCTTTTCTGAGCGGGAAGAGTCTTTCCACCTCTATCCTATCCATCCCATTCATCATCTTATACGTCTCAATGAGATCTCCCCTCATTCTTCTAAACTCTAACGAGTACAAGCCCAGTTTATTCAGCCTCTCCTCATAGCTCAACCCCCTCAACTCCGGTATCAGCCTAGTAAACCTCCTCTGCACTCCCTCCAAGGCCAAAATATCTTTGCGCAGGTGCGGCGCCCAAAAATGCACACAGTACTCCAGTTGCGGCCTCACCAATGCCCTGTACAGCTGCAGTAAGACCTCCCTACTTTTATATTCAATCCCCTTCGCTATGAAGGCCAGCATCCCATTCGCCTTCCTGACCACCTGCTGCACCTGCAAGCTGGGTTTTTGCGACTCATGCACAAGGACCCCGAGGTCCCTCTGCACCGTCGCCTGCTGCAGTTTTTCGCCCCGTAATAGTCCTTCCTACCATTCTTCCTACCAAAGTGGACCACCTCACACTTGCCAACATTAAATTCCATTTGCCATTTCCTGGCCCATTCGCCCAGCCTATCTAGATCCTTCTGCAGACTCTCCACACCCTCCGCACAATTTGCCTTTCCCCCAATCTTGGTGTCATCAGCAAATTTCGACACTCAACACTCGGTTCCCTCCTCCAGATCATCTATATAAATGGTAAAAAGCTGAGGCCCCAGCACCGACCCCTGCGGCACTCCACTAGTCACCATCCGCCAATCCGAATAGCACCTGTTGACCCCCACTCTCTGCCTCCTATTTGACAACCAATCCTCTATCCACGCTAACACCCTACCCCCAACTCCATGTCCCTCGACCTTCTGCAATAACCTCTTGTGAGGCACTTTGTCAAACGCCTTCTGAAAATCTAGAAAGACCACATCCACCGGCTCTCCTCTATCCACCGCCCTAGACACATCCTCATAGAACTCCAGTAAATTTGTCAGACACGACTTCCCTTTAATGAAACCGTGCTGCGTCTGCTCTATCAAGCAATTCCCTTCAAGATGCCTCGCAATTTCCTCCTTAATGACAGATTCTAACATTTTACCTACCACAGACGTTAAACTAACCGGCCTATAATTCCCCGCCTTTTGCCTGGCACCCTTCTTAAACAACGGCGTAACATTAGCCGTTTTCCAATCATCCGGCACTTCCCCGGAATCCAGCGACGTCTGGAAAATAACCACCAAGGCATCCACTATCACCTCCGCCATTTCTTTCAGAACCCTCGGATGCATTCCATCCGGTCCTGGGGACTTGTCCACAATCAGCCCCTCCGGTCTGTCGAGCACCGCCTTTCTAGTGACAGTAATGTCATTAAGACCCTCCAGTCCTACCACCTTTCCATCGCTAACACCCGGCAAATTATTCACGTCCTCCTCCGTGAAGACAGAAACAAAAAAGTTATTCAATATCTTAGCCATATCCCCATCCCCTACCACTAGGTCCCCTTTCTCATCCTCTAAAGGACCAACATTCACCCTAGCCAGCCTCTTCCTTTTTATATATTTATAAAAACTCTTGCTATCCTTTTTTATATTAAGCGCTAGCCCAGCTTCATAGTTTCTCCTACCCTTCCTTATCAACTTCTTTGTCAATTTTTGTTGACATTTAAACCTCTCCCAATCCTCTTCTCGCCCACTACTCTTAGCTACTCTAAATTCCTCTGCTTTTAGTTTAACACTTTCCTTCACCTCCTTCGTTATCCACGGCTTATTACCTCTTCTCCCACTATCCTTTTTGACCATCGGAATAAATTTCTGTTGAGCACCAAGAAAGATCTCCTTAAAGATCCTCCACTGCTCCTCAACAGACCCTCCCTCCAACGCGCTCTCCCAGTCCACATTCGCCAATTCTTCTCTCATCCTACCGTATTCCCCTCTATTCAAACAAAGGACGCGTGTCCGGGAACCCACTTTCTCCTCCTCCATCTGCACCAGAAACTCCACCATACAATGATCACTCTCCCCAAGAGGATCCTTCACCACAAGGTCCCTAATTCTACCCGCTTCATTACATAGTACCAGATCCAAGATAGCTCACTCCCTCGTCGGCTCCAACACACACTGTTCGAGGAAACTATCCCGGCAGCATTCCAAGAACTCTTCTTCGAGCCCCCCACATCCAACATGGGTCGACCAATCAATATGCAGATTGAAATCCCCCATAACTACGGCCGTCCCATTCCTGCACGCCGCACTTATTTGCGCGTTAACAACCCGCCCCACCTCCAGATCATTATTTGGGGGCCTATAGACGACACCCACCAGCGTCTTCCTCCCTTTGCTGTTCCTAATCTCCACCCACAACGATTCCACCCTCTGCTCCTTGGCTCCAATATCATCCCTTGCTACCACCGTGATGCTATCCTTAATCAGCAGAGCTACGCCCCCCCCCTTTTCCCTCCTGCCTATCCTTCCTAAACACTTGATAGCCCTGTACATTCAGCTCCCAGTCCCTGTCACCCCGCAGCCACGTCTCTGTAATGGCCACCAGATCGTATCCATTTGTGTCGATCTGCACCATCAGCTCATCCACTTTATTCCGAATGCTTCATGCATTCAGATAAAGTGCTTTCATCCTAGCCTTCACCTGGACCCTATTTGCCGCAACGCCACCAACTATACTCACGCCCCCTACTCCCTCTATTATTGGGACATCCTCGGCCTCTTCCCTTACATGTACACTCTCCTTAACTTTAGGCCTCGTAAGGTCACCTACCCTCGCACCCTCCCCCCCACTAATTAGTTTAAAGCCCTGTCTACAGTCCTCTTTACTCGATTCGCCAGCACTCTGGTCCCAGCACGGTTCAGACCAACCCCATCCCGCCCGAACAGGTCCCACCTACCCCAATACTGGTGCCAATGCCCCATAAATTCAAACCCATTCCTCCCACACCAATCCCTGAGCCACCCATTCACTTCCTTAATCCAGTCAACCCTACGCCCATCTGCACACGGTTCAGGCAGTAGCCCAGAGATAACCACCTTGTCGGTTCTACTTTTTAATTCCATTCCCAGCTTTTCATACTCCCTCCCCAGATCCTCAGTTCGCATTTTGCCTACGTCGTTGGCACCCACATGTACCACAACGATCGGATTCTCACCCTCCCACTCCAGGTTCCTCTGCAGCCCAGATGCGACATCCCGGACCCGAGTACCAGGCAGACAACACACCCTTCTGTGCACTTTGTCATTGTGACAAAGGACAGTGTCAATACCCTTCACCCCACTATCCCCAATCACTACTACGTTCCTTTTCCCTTTCTCTTTGCCTATGTCCTGCTGTAGCACTGTACCGTGTGCAGCTTGCTCACCAACCTCACCTGCCTCGTCCTCATCCAGCCTGGAAGCAAGAACCTCAAACCTGTTATGCAGATTAAGAGGCTGAGGCCTCCGCTCCCCACCCCCCTTCCTCCTCCCAGCAGCCCCCTCTTGTCCCTGACCCTTAGAGTTAGCCAGTCTAGGGGGGGGTGGATGTCACTTGCACCCCATTGACAATGGCACCTTCTTTCCCCCGATGAGCCTCAGTGTCTGTAGCTCAGAGGCCAGCTCATGATAATTATAATTATTATCATGATAATAATAATGATCATTATAATCATGACCAATCTTTTAAGGCTGTCTGCAATTCATCTATGTGCAGAGATTTAAATGTAAAGTAGGGATTTGGTTGGATGTCAGTCTATATCGACTCTGGACAAACTGTCAGTTTTCTAGAGATTCTAGAAATGAGGCTTGCAACAAAAGAGGTGGTTTGGGAGCCCTCGAGTGGAAAGGGCTTTGATCTGGCTGTTTAATTCAGCTGTGGCATGAACAATCTATTCAGGGTTTCCCAACCAATCACTAAATGCAAGCGTTAAGCTGACTTGCACCTATCAATTGAACAGCCTCAATTTAAAGGGATCCCACAGGGATCATAATGGCTCTATTGTAGTTTTTCAGTAAACATATAGGAATGGATGAGCAATGTGGGAAGGCTGCACGCACTCTGGTTTTCTGATACTTCCCTAGGCATCATGTTGCTAGTTATGAGGGTCCAAAGATAGACATTGTTCCCTGTGGAAGAAAGGGACCTCATAAACCACAAATGTGGCTAGAAGAATCAGGTGACGTGCAAGCAGAAAATGTCATCAACCTTCTTCCTCCTGCAGCTACAGTGCTCTCTGCAGCACACTATTGTTCAAGGCATCACAGACCATTTAACACACTTCTGCCCATGTTTAAAGAAATGTACTCTCTAGATCTGCCGAAGCATATGAATCACATTTTCAACAATCAAATCTATGAGCAGTTTTCTGCACAAGTGACTCCAGGTGGACCTTTCTTTTGCAGTGGATGGCTCTCCACAGGTGTTACTAACCATATCCTCAAAGAGTAGCTATTGTCATAGAATCATACAGTGCAGACAAAGCCCTTCAGCTCATTGAGTCCACACCGACACATTAGAAATACCTGAAATTCCACCTAATCCTATCTGCCAGCTCTGAATGTTCTGAGGTGCCAAATGCTCTTCTAGGTATTTTTAAAAGGATGTGAGGCAGCCTCTCAGGTAGCACATTCCAGACTATCACCATCCTCTGGGTAAAAAGGTTTTTCCTCACATCCCCCCTAAATCTCCAACCTCTCACTTTGAGCCTATCTCCCCTCATGATTGACTCTTCAACTAAGGGAAACAGCTGCTCCTTATCCACTCTGCCCATGTCTCTCAGTCTTGTACACCTTAATCAGGTCACCCCTCAGTCTTCTCTGCTCCAACAAAGTTAACCCAAGCCTACACAACCTCTCTTCATAACTTACATGTTCCATTCTAGGCAGCATCCTGGTGAATCTCCTCTGCACCCTCCTCCAGTGCAATCACATCCTTCCAGCATGGTAACTAGACCTGCACTGTACTCTAGCTGTGGCCTCAAAGTTCTATACAACTCCAACATGACTTCCCTGCTTTTGTAACCTATGCCTTGATGGATAAAGTGTCTCATGTGCCTTTTTCACCACCCTACTAACATGGGAAGTACAATAAATGCTGGCCAGCCAGTGATGGCCATGTTGCATGAATGAATTTTAAAAATGCCCTTCCGCTTTCAGAGATCTGTGGACAAACCACCAAGGTCCCTTTGTTCCACAGAACTTCCTCGTGTCCTACTACTCATTGAGTACTTTACTGTCAAATTACTCCTTCCAAAGTGTTTCACCTCACACTTTTCAGGGTTAAATTCCATCTGCCACTTATCTGCCCATTTGATCATTCCATCTATATCTTCTTGTCTCCAAGCAAGATCTGTTAACTCTGTATGGAGATACATATCTGTGGAAGATCTAACTGGAACGTCCTGGCAGGATGTCATGCACAAAATGAAGAAAACTTTCTGGTGGTCACACACCACTAAACCTTGACAGAGTGGAAACCCTTTCAATTGGCAAATACTACTGTTTGAGTGTTGGCCACTTGATTGCCACCTGTGTGCAACCTCGGACTTCTAGTTCCTGTGAGAGTGCAATCTGAATAGCAAATCCAAGGGCCCTCTTGTTCTGAGTTGCCCCAGTGAGTCAGAATCATTTACGATATTAATGCTGAACATAAAAGTCTAACATACGGTATTCACCACAAGTCTGACCATTGTGCCAATTGCAGACCCATAGAGGGTATAATTAATAGGGTAACTCACTGACTCTATAATTTCCCCTTCCTTTTGCAACTTTCCCAATGATATAGAGATGCCATTACTTTGGCACAAATAACCTGGAAATCTGGACCATTGTATGAGTCCATTACTCTCAACAGCTGATGATTTAGTCATCACATTACCCCACATAACCATGTGAACTCTGTGAGCACTGCTTTCAAATGGCTGCAGCACTTCAATCTCAGTTTGTTTAGTTGTAATGTGGGCATGTTTATTTCTGAAAATTATATTTGAACGGTGTTTATTCTTTTGTTCTGTAGAGCAGAAATTTCTCCAATTACACTTGTACAAATAACTGCAGTGCTGAATCCCAAAGACTAACAAGAAAATTCAGATGAGAGTTCAAGCAACAAATCTGATATGGAAAACTTAATTTTAAAAATTAATACATTGCTCTTCCTCATTTACTTTCAGAAGAAAAGTTAATACATGCCTGATTAAAAACTTTTGGAAAAATTGTGTACACTCCACGTCTAGAACAGGATAACATAGCATTAGGTGATCTGCAGAAAAACAAAGAATGCTATTAAACTTTTTAAAATCCATTATCTTGTCCATTGAATTTGGATTTTGGGAGCCAGCCTTCATGTCATTAAATCTGATTTCCATTGTCTTTCAGAAGATTATTATTCAGTGGACAAATATATTGCTGGGCTATAGAAAACAATAAAAGCGTGCTTTCTTGACTGTAATTTAACTGATTGAAATCATAATTATCCACATGTAATGGGTAACAATCAAATTAAACAAATATTATTCATGACTTTTTAAAAAAGATAAACACTTGCCAATTACCATCCATTAGAAACCAAATGGCTGATACCAATCATCAATCATCCAAGTGGTAGGAATTACCAAGAATGCCATCAGTCCTGCTCATCTTCACCTTCACCCGCTGAAAAATAACTCATACTCCAAAAGAAAAGGACCCAGCTGAACCACTCAGCTCGAGTCTTCCTCAAAGGCAGTGCTAGGAGGCAGTCCCTGGACATGATGATCTCCCTCCTAAGCAATGTGCTCACCTGGTGTATCCTTGGGGCGGGGGGAAGAGGAGGGTGGCGGCACTTTGGGAATCCCACCATCATAAATAGCATTTTGAGCCTCCATGAGATTTTCCGCTTCTGCTGCTGAAAATGGAACACAGAAAAAGTCTCACGTTGAGGAAGAGCTGGGAAGATCAGACTTGGAGCAAAGTTGGGCTCGAGAGAAGCCATGAAGATCAAAGGGGGTAGTCAAAAGTTGGGGCCTCCATGCTGCTTACATCGAGGAAAATGTACCTTTTAGGAGGCTAAAAATCTAAAATTGTGGTTGGAAGATGAAGCTCAAGTGAAGATGAAGTTCTACAGCAATCCAGAGGAAAATATTCTCAGAAGGCAAGACTGAAATCCTAGAGATGGATGCTTGTTGCAGTCTTCTGAAAGTGATGTTTGAAGAGAGTTCTAAGGAAAGCTCTTCCAACGTGGAGACTGGAAGCCATTATGACAAGTTCGTAGAATCTGCTTTGGTCACATCTGTCATTTACTTTGAGTGCGGTGTTTCTGATAGTTCACCAGTTGGTTCACATGTACTGCATACATACTCTCAATATTAGCGTTTAAGATAGTTATTGTAAATTATTTATCTGTCTGATTTTGTATGTAAAGATTTTGTTGAGATAAAGGGATAGAATGATTTGAATCATTTTCTTGTAGTTGTATTGAGATCTTTCCAACCATTTTGTTTGGTGTAATATAGTTTGTTTCCTTTTTTCTGATAAAAGTTTCTGCGAATTTGTTCAATAACTTACCTCTACAGTTTCTAAAAAAAAAGTTATGCTCTTTCAAGCCACTTTTCACTCTGGGATCTGGGATTTGTCTGGTAGTAACATCGGCTGGGATCACAGCCTTCATTACTAGTTGTTAGTAAATTGTTACAGTAAAAATTTTAAGACTTGAAATCTTCTTGTGTTACCATCTTCAGCTATTAAATGGAAGTTCAAATTTCTTTTCAAAATTATACCATTATCTACAGGGATTGGAACACTACCTTCTTTACTTCTTCCAAGTCCAGAATTTTATGCTTCCCGCATGTGGGTTCTACGGTGAGTGAGAAGCATAAGATTGCACAGACAGAATTCCCTCTGGGATCCTGGCAAGCAGGGCCTTGGATGATAAACTGAAAAATGTACAAATCTCCACCTCAGGCAAGAAACGGATGAGGTGGGGGGCACTTCAATCTGAAGGCTCCTTCAGATTTGGGGTGTCCTCCCCTCCTGGACCTGGGAGCTCCAGCATCCCTCCAAGACAGTATAACCCCAACACCTAGATCTGCCATGAACTCTTCCTCGACCTCCTCCACACCCCCCCAATTCCAACTCACGACTTCTCATGTGCAGTCTTGGAAT
The DNA here is from genome assembly GCF_965287045.1 of Carcharhinus amblyrhynchos. Lineage (NCBI taxonomy): Eukaryota > Metazoa > Chordata > Chondrichthyes > Carcharhiniformes > Carcharhinidae > Carcharhinus > Carcharhinus amblyrhynchos. The sequence goes on along the minus strand of NC_137335.1, from coordinate 79,120,521 downwards.
TTTTTAAACTCATTTATGGGAAATGGATGTCGCTGGCTGAGGCAGCATTTAATGACCATCCCTAACTGTTCTCCATTTCAGAGCGCATTTGAGAGTCAACCACATTGCTATGGATCTGGAGTCACACGTAGGCTAAACCAGGTAAGGGCGGCAGGTTTCCTTCCCTAAAGGACATTAGTGAACCAGATGAGTTTTTATGACGATCGACAATGGTTTCATGGTCATTAGACTTTTAATTCCAGATTTTCAAAAATTTGAATTCAAATATCACCACCTTCCATAGCAGGATTTGAACCCAGCTTCCCAGATCTTACCCGTATCTCTACGAGCCATGATGTATCTAGATGGCCTGGCCTCTCCAAGTTGGGACTTCTGGCAGATGGAAGTCCTGCCTGATGCCAATCAACACTCATAAGAACATTAGAAATAGGAGCAGGAGTAGGCCATCTAGCCCTTCGAGCCTGCCCCACCATTCAATAAGATCATGGCTGATCTGTCATGGCTCAGTTCCACATTCCCGCCCTCTCCCCATAACCCTTAATCCCCTCGCTTATCAAAAACCCATCAACCCGCGTCTTAAAAATATTTAGCGAGGCAGCCTCCACCACCTCAACGGGCAGAGAATTCCAGAGATTCACCACCCTTTGAGTGAAGAAGTTCCTCTTCAACTCCGTTCTAAACCACCCCCCCTTTATCTTGAGGCTGTGCCCCCTAGTCCTACTGTCCTTTCTGAGCGGGAAGAGTCTCTCCACCTCTATCCTATCCATCCCATTCATCATCTTATACGTCTCAATGAGATCTCCCCTCATTCTTCTAAACTCTAACGAGTACAAGCCTAGTTTATTCAGCCTCTCCTCATAGCTCAACCCCCTCAACTCCGGTATCAGCCTAGTAAACCTCCTCTGCACTCCCTCCAAGGCCAAAATATCCTTGCGTAAGTACGGCGCCCAAAACTGCACACAGTACTCCAGCTGCGGCCTCACCAATGCCCTATACAGCCGCAGCAAGACCTCCCTAGGGGATATTCAATCCCCCTCACTATGAAGGCCAGCATCCCATTAGCCTTCCTGACCACCTGCTGCACCTGCAAGCTGGGTTTTTGCGACTCATGCACAAGGACCCCGAGGTCCCTCTGCACCGTCGCCTGCTGCAGTTCAATTGAGTGTGAAATGGCTGTGGGCCTGTCAGTCAGTGCCAACTCTCAGGATGGTGAGTGTTCAGAACTTAACTTCCTGAAAATTTAAATCCAACTGCTTCTTATCAATGGCTTTGATAGCCTTAGAAATCAGCTGCCATTGGTAGTGGGTTTTCAGATTCCAAATCACCCTCTGATCCATTGGCTGGAACTTGGCTATGGTTTTGGGAGGCAGGAACAACTGTTACATGCCCTTCACGTCAGAAATATTTGTGTACACACGGCAATTGACTGTGACAATGACAATCTTCCTTTTCTTTCTTTGATATGTTTTGTTCACTTTTCTCGTCCACGTCTCAGAATTGGTGGATGTTATCCAGTCAGTTTTGTTAGCATGAGTAGTATTCTGAAAGTCGCAAAACAACATGACTTCTTTAACTTTCCTATTACAAGAAGCAGCAGCAGCTTTCTGGAACCATACATATACACACTATAGCAACAATGCTCTCCTTGCCTTACTTTCCACCATGACATCTTTCACCTTGGAATATCAAAGAGCTGTCTGGCAAAACACATGACACAGTCTGGTTTAATCTGCATTAAAAACGTCCGTTGATGCATAATCTTTCAAGATGCGAGTGAGATCATTTTGCAACCACTCATCTGTCATTGCAACTGTAATCGTCACAACTGCAGCACTTACCACATGGAAAAAGATGAGGTGCCTTGCTTGAATTGGTCTAGCCATCTTTCCCTACAGGTGAACTCCATGCAGCTCAGCTTCTTTGCCAAAGCTACTCCCTTTCCTGCAGGATTGGACCGAAGATGGGAATGTCCTCTGCATGGGCTTAAGCCATATTGACACAACTTCTTCAACATAAGGATAAGCAGCCATTCTCATCCTCATCCCTGCTGGGGAGACTGCTTATTTGTTGAGTTATTCCAAGATGTTCGCCTTGTTTCATAGTGGTGGACAAATTTGATGAAATCTCTCACTCCTTTGCAATGTCCACCTTCTGCTTCATGCCATAGTTTTCATTTGCTGTATGAGCGTCATCTTCTTTCCAATTAACAAATCTTCTAGCTTCCTCAAAGAGTTTAGCAGTACTTGCAGGTTTTGTATGTCCTTACACAAGAACATTGCAATGTCAAATAGTGACTTGCCCTGTGCTCCATGATTTCCACACTCTTATGTGATCTAATTCTGCTCTGATTGCTCAAGACAGTCTTATAATAAGTTTAAACAGGTTTGGCTGATCCAAAGTGACCAATATGAAATTTCACTTTATAACAGGCATTGTTCTATGGAATTTGCTATTCTGCTGGCGGGAATTGTTGGGCAATGCTGTTGGAGTAGATCTCAAAGCCAAACACAGTCCCTGGTCCACTAAATCACTTCCTCTAGAAAACATATTTTGTGAATATCTAACATTTCTGTGGCTCATTCCATTCATGGATATTTATTAAATTTTACTTTCAAAAAAAAATTGCTTGTTCATTTAAGCTGCTGCTGTCATTTAAAACCTTCAAAATGCGATTTTCCACCTTTCAAAGAGAAAGTGCACTGTATTTTAATTTGACTATTTAGATTTGCACAGGGTCAGCATCTATACAGGTGAACAGGTTCAACTTGCCCAATTGAAAAATACATGAAAAAAATTATACCTTATTTTGGAAAATTATAGCATCAACTTGTTATCAAGTATTTACTACAATATATCAGACGATGTTCATTTTCCCTGTAAGGAAGTCCAAAAGAAATAGTTGTTCCTCCCATTAAGTAGTCTTTTAAATATAACCTTACTTACTTTGGAGCACTGACTGTACATTCTTCTGGAGCAACCCATTCAATAAATGAGCTTCCTTCGTACTCCAGATGGAACTGTAAATATTAAAATAATTACTGTTAACAAGTGTAGAACCAGTTCACAGCCTTGAATTTTTAAAATTATACAGTAGAAGTGAAGGTAAGAGTTTTATAAATTTTCTGAAATAATTTATTTGGTGCTAGAAATGTCAATCAGTGGGGTTAAATGCTGCACTTGAGATGTGGGCGATCCGTGACACTTCCAGCACCTCAGACGACTACACCAAAGTGCACCAAATTGCAGCTTCTTATAGACCGCATGGGATAGGTTGGAGCAGCAGTTGGATATACTCAGAAGCATGACAGTGGCAGAAATCGTCCTAGATAGTATAGCTGGGTGGCAGTCAGTCAGTAGAGGAATCCCCCTCTGTAACAAATATACTGTTTTGGACGTTGTTGGGGGATGGCCTATCGGGGGATAATGCAGCAGCAATCAGAGCAGCAGCACCACAGCTGGCTCTGTTGTGAAACAGGGAGGGACAAAGAGCATCAGAGCAATACTTACAGGGGTCTCTATAGTTAGGGGTGCAGATAGGCGCTTCTGTGGATGTGAAAGAGACTCCAGGAAAGTCGGGGGTAAGTATAGTGGCCATCACTAAGGAGAAGGCTCTGGGAAAACTAAAAGAACTAAAGGTAGATAAATCACCTGGACCAGATGGACTACACTCCAGGTTTCTAAAAGAGAGAGCTGAGGAAATTGTGGAGACATTGGTGGTGATCTTTCAGGGGGCAGGGAGGGTACCAGAGGACTGGAAAGTATAACACCACTGTTTAAGAAGGGAGGGAGGCAGCAGACGGGAAATTACAGGCCAGTTCACCTGACTTTGGTCATTGGCAAGATTTTACAGTCCATTATTAAAGATGAGCTCACAGAATACTTGGAAGTTCATGATAAAGTAGGACTGAGTCAGTACGGCTTTGTCAAGGGGAGGTCATGTCTGACAAATCTGTTAGAGTTCTTTGAGGAGGCAAGAAGGAAGTTAGATAAAGAAGAACCAGCAGACATGATTTATTTAGATTTCCAGATGGCCTCAGCCATGATCTTATTGAATGGCGGGGCAGGCTCGAAGGGCTAGATGGCCTACTCCTGCTCCTATTTCTTATGTTCTTATGTTCTTAAGATGCCACATAGGAGACTGTTAAATAAGTTAAGAGCCCATGGTTTAAGGGTAAGATCCTGGCATGGATAGAGGATTGGCTGACTGGCAGAAGATAGAGAGGGGGGATAAAGGGGTCTTTCTCAGGATGGCAGCTGGTGACAAGTGGTGTGCCTCAGAGGTCAGTACTGAGACCACAACTTTCCACAATATGCATTAATGATTTGGAGAAAGGAACTGAAGACACTGTTGTTAAGTTTGCTGGGCATACATACATATGTAAAGGGACAAGTAGTATTGAGGACGCAGGGGGGCTGCAGAAGGCCTTGGGACAGGTTAGGAGAGTGGGCAAATGGAGTACCATGTGGAAAAGTGTGAGGTTATGCACTTTGGAAGGAGGAATGGAGGCATAGACTATTTTTTAAATGGAAAAATGCTTAGGAAATATGAAACACAAAAGGGACTTCGGAGTCGTTTTTCAAGATTCTCTTAAGGTTAATGTGCAGGTTCAGTTGGCAGTTAGGAAGACAAATGCAATGTTATTCATGTCAAGAGGGCTAGAATACAAGAGTAGGGATGTACTTGTGAGGCTAGATAAGGCTCTGGTCAGACCCCATTTGGAGTATTTTGAGCAGTTTTGGACCCCATATATAAGGAAGGATGTGCTGGCCTTGGAAAGGGTCCAGAGAAGGTTCACAAGATTGATCCCTGGAATGAAGTGCTTGTCATATGATGAACGGTTGTGGACTCTGGATCTGTACTCGTTGAAGTTTAGAAGGATGAGGGGGAGGGGTATCTTACTGAAACTTACAGGATATTGTGAGGCCTGGATAGAGTGGACATGGAGAGGATGTTTCCACTGTAAGAAAAACTAGAACCAGAGGGCACAACCTCAGGCTAAAGGGACGATCCTTTAAAACAGAGATGAGGAGGAATTTCTTCAGCCAGAGAGTGGTGAATCTGTGGAACTCTTTGCCTCAGAAGGCTGCAGAGGCCAGGTCATTGAGTATCTTTAAGACATGATAGATAGATTCTTGATTAATAAGGGGATCAGGGGTTATGGAGAAAAGGCAGGAGAATGGCAATGAGAAAAATATCAGCCATGATTAAATGGGGGAGCAGACACGTTGGCTGAGTGGCCTAATGCTGCTCCTGTGTCTTGTGGTCTTATGTTGCCTCCATGATGCCAGGGTCCAGGATGTCTCTGAATGGGCAGAAAGTATTCTGAAGAGACAGGGTGAGCAGCTAGAGCTGATGGTACATATTGGTACTAAAGGTATAGAAATGAAAAGTTATGAGGTCCTGCAGCAGCAGTTTAGGGAGTTAGGTAGGAAGTTAAAAAGCAGGACTTCTAGGGTTGTAATCTCAGGATTACTCCCTGCGCCACATGCCAGTGAGGCCAGAAGTAGGAAGATAGTACAGCTCAACAGGTGGCTAAACAGCTGGTGAAGAAGAGAAGGTTTCACATATCTGGACCATTGGGATCTCTTCCTGAGATGGTGGGACCTGTACAAGAAGGACGGGTTGCATCTAAACTGTAAGGGCATAAATATTTTGGCTGGGAGGTTGGTTAGTGTCACATGGGAGGATTTAAACTAGTATGACAGGGGTTGGCAACCAAAGCAAAGGTGAATTAACTGAAGGGGAACCAGAAAGTAGGGCCAGTAAGACTCAGAGAAAGAGCAGGTTGGGTGTGGTTGCTGATCAAAGAGGGTCTGGTGGACTGAAGTCTATTTGTTTCCATGCGAGAAGTGTAACAGGTAAGGCAGATGAATCTAGAGCTTGGATTAGTACTTGGAACTATGATGTTGTTGCTGTCACAAAGACTTAGTTAAAGGAAGGACAGGATTGTCAACTTAGCATTCCAGGATACAGATGTTTCAGGCACGATAGAGTGGGATGTAACAGGGGCTGGGGAGTTGTACTACTGGTTAAGGAGAATATCACAGCTGTACTGCAGGAGTAGACCTCAGAGGGTTCATACAGCAAGGCAATATGGGTAGAGTTCAGGAATAAGAAGGGTATAATCACAATGCTGGGGGTTTACTATAGGCCGCCCAGCAGCCAGCGGGAAATAGAGGAATACTCACTTAGTGCTAGGGGTGTAGATGGGGCAGATTTGGTAAGGAGCATCCAGGAGGGCTTCTTGAAACATTATGTAGGTAGTCCAACTAGGGAAGGAGCCATACTGGACCTGGTATTGGAGAACGAGCCCACCAGGTGATTGATGTTTCAGCAGGGGAGCAGTTCGGGAACAGTGACCACAATTCATTAATCTTTAAGGTACTGAAGAATAAAGATAAGTGTAGTCCTCAAGTTAAGGCGCTAAATTGGGTGGGGGGGAAGGCTAATTATAACAATATTAGACAGGAACTGAAGAATGTGGATTGGGGGCAGATGTTTGAGGACAAATCAACATCTGGCACGTGAGAGGCTTTCAAGTGTAAGTTGATCTGATTCAGGACCAGCACATTCATGTAAGGATGAAGGATAAGTGGAACCTTGGATAACAAGAGATATTGTGAACCTAGACAAAGAGAAAAAGGAAACATTTGTCAAAGCTGGGAGGCTGGGAACACACGAAGCAAGTGTGGAATACAAGTAGAAAGAATCTTAAGCAAGGAGTAAGGAGGGCTAAAAGGGATCATGAAAAGTCATTGGCCAGCATGATTAAAGAAAATCCCAAGGCTTTTTATAGATATATAAAGAGCAAGAGGGTAGCCAGGGACAGCGTTGGCCCAGTCAAGGAACGGGGAGGAAATTTTATGCTGGAGCCAGAGATATTAAATGAGCACTTTGCGTTAGTATTCACTAAAGAGATAGATTTAGTGGATGAGGAGTCTGGGAAAGGGTGTATAGACAATTCAGTCACGTTGAGATCAAAAAGGAGGTATTGGGGTTCTTGAGAAATGTTAAGGTAGACAAGTCCCCTGGGCTTGATGGGATATATGGAATACTGAAAGAAGCAAGGGAGGAAATTGCTGGGGCTTTGAGAAAAATATTTGTATCCTCACTGGCAACAGGGGAGGTCTCAGAGGATTGGAGAATAGTCAATGTTGTTCCTTTGTTTAAGGGTAGCAAGAATAATTCAGGTAATTACAGGCCAGTGACCTTTATGTCAGTGGTAGGGAAATTATTGAAGAGGATTCTTCAAGACAGGATTTACTCCCACTTAGGAATAAATGGACGTATTAGTGAGAGGCAACATGGTTTTGTGAAGGGGAGGTCGTGCCTAACTTAATCGAGTTTTTCTAGAAAGTGACAAAGATGATTGATGAGGGTAGGGCAGTGTTGTCTGCATGGACTTCAACAAGACCTTTGACAAGGTCCCTCATGGCAGACTGGCGCAGAAGGTGAAGTCGCATGGGACCAGAGATGAGCTAGCAAGGTGGATACAGAATTGGCTGGGTCATAAAAAACAGAGGGTAGGAGTGAAAGGGTACGTTTCTGAATAGAGGGCTGTGACAAGTGGTGTTTCCTCAGGAGTCAGTGCTGGGACCTTTGCTGTTTGTTTCATATATATATACATATATATAAATGATTTGGAGAAAAATATAACTGATTTGATGAGTAAGTTTGCAAACGACACAAAGGTTGATCGGTTTGCGGATAACGATGAGGACCAGAGGACAAAGCAAGATATAGATCAGTTGGAGACTTGGGTGGAGAGATGGCAGATGGAATTTAATCTGGACAAATGTAAGGTAATGCATTTTGGAGGATCTAATACAGATAGGAAATATACAGTAAATAGCAGAACCCTTAAGAATATTAATAGGCAGAGAGATCTGGGTGTACAGGTACCCTGAAAGTGGCAACATAGGTTGAGAAGGTGGTTAAGAAGGCATATGGCAAGCTTGCTTTCATTGGCCAGGGCACTGAGTTTAAAAATTGGGAAGTCAAGTTGCAGCTTTAGAGAACCTTAGTTAGACCGCATTTGGAATATAGCATTCTGGTCGCCACACTACCAGAGGGATGTGGAGGCTTTGGAGAGGATACAGAAAAGACTTACCAGGATGTTGCCTGGTATGGAGGGCATTAGCTTTGAGGAGAGGTCGGAGAAGCTTGGTTTATTCTCACTGGAACGACAGAGGTTGAGGGCAACCTGAGAGAAGTCCACAAGATTATGAGGGGCAAGCATGAGTGGAGAGTCAGAAGCTTTTTACCAGGATGGAAGAGTCATTACCAGGGGGCACAGGTTTAAGGTGCTAGGAGCAAATTTAAAGGAGATGTACGAGGCAAGTTCTTTTTTTAAATAGAAGGTGGTGGATGTGAGAAACTTACTGCCGGGAAGACGTAGTAGAAGCAGATATGATAGTGACTTTTAACGGGCATCTTGACAAATATATGAGTAAGATGGGAATGGAGGGATATGAACCTCGGAAGGTAGGGAGCATGGTCAATACAGGCTCGGAGGGCCGAAGGGTCTGTTCCTGTGCTGTAATTTGCTTTGTTCTTTGTATAATGCAATGACTCAATGCACTATATAGATGGGACAATGGGCATTCAATGGTCAATAGAGATGAGTTAAAGGAAGTGATCAACGGCGTAGGCAAAGAGATGGAGGAGTGGAAAAAGAAGGAATGATTTAAGGAGAGCACCTCAGGTTGTGGGTCCAAGATGCCTGAAGGCTTTTTCATTGAAAGCTAGCTGAAAGTGGTAAATGTAAAGGAAGATAGAGTCGGAAAAAGGCAGTATCTGCAAAGGCACATACAGCTGAAGAGGTTCTTTTATTATTCATTTAGGGGATAGACATCACTGGCCATCCCTAATTGCTCGAGAAGGTGGTAGTAAGCTGCCTTCTTGAACCATTGCAGTCAGTGTGGTGTAGGCACATCCACAGGGGAGATATTCAGTTCACCCGCATCGACTCTTAAGACGACGCTGTGTAAAGTCTGGAAACTGAAAATTAGAAGCATGTTGATGTGGATAACATATGGTTAATAACATGGATGGTGGATTGGTTAACAGGCAGGAAACTGAACTTAAGGATACACTAGGCAATCTCAAACTGGCAGTCTGTGACTAGTAGAATGCTAGAAATTCCAACAAGTACAGACCCAGAGTCCTCAACCATTCCTCATATGACAATGATATGATACAGAGATATGGATAAGTTAAATGCCTGGGGAACAAGGTAGGGAAATGTAGTTATTCACTCTGGTGGTATGAATAGAAAGCAGATTATTTTTAAAAGGCATGACATTTTTAAGTGAAGATGTTCAGAAAAACCTTGCATGTACATGGAAAGTTAGCATGCTGGTACAACAAACAATTAGGTAGGCAAATTGCATGTCAGCCTATTTTGCAAAAGGATTAGAGACTTTTAGGGGGTGATCTTCCCAAAAAAATTCGAAGTCCTGAATTAATATGAAAACGGGAGAAATTTACACAGGTTTTTTGGACAACTTAATATCGAATCTTACCCAACTTAGTCAAATAAATCTTGCCAACCTTGAAATCCACCAGCAGGGAGAGTAAGTTGGCCTAAAGCTGACTGCACCATTATGCACGTGCAGATTTCTATGCTCTGAGAACACTGAAACCTGTCACTGCCTTCATCATCTATAGCTGGCCAGCCTTCGAGGCCCATCACCCCACTACAGAGGCCAATCACCAACTACCCCCCACCTAGCCTGGACATTTATAGGCATGAGGCTGATCTCACCAGATAACTGATGCCTGTGAGATCAAGAGAGGCAAGATATCAGGCGTAAACCTGATTTCTCAGCTTTCTCGTGATCTTACTGGCTCGCCCCACCCAACTGCCAGCAGGCAAAGTGGTAAGATCGCTTCCTTGTCTCAAAGAATCAAGGAATATGGGGAATGTGTGGGGAAGTGGTGTTGAAGCTGAAGTTTAGCCAGGCTCCTATAGAATGGCTTTGAGCAAGTTCAATGGACTATATGGTAAACTGTTCCCTTTTAATGTTAGGTTTTATTCTATTCAGTAAATTAGTTACCACGAGTAGCGGTGATTTTTTTTCCTTTTTTTAAAATTAGTTCGAAACCGGAAGTCGTCACTAGGACGCTTACCGGTATTTGTAGTTTTTTTTTCATACTTTTATAAGCACTTACCTCCGAGTATCGGCCTCATTGTTCCTGTGGAGCAGCATCGAGAGGCAGTGATTTTTGGGCGTGTGTGGAGGTCGCAAGTAAGGTACATTTTCTTGTTTATATTTTTTAACTTTTATTTCTAGTTAAAGTTGCGAGTAGCGGTGTTTTTTTTTCCTTTTTTTAAAATTAGTTCGAAACCGGAAGTCGTCACTAGGACGCTTACCAGTATTTGTAGTTTTTTTTCAGGTCTCTGACCCTATAAATTGGCACAGAGAGGAGACCCGATCCTCTACACTGGTAGAGAATCCCACCCTCCCACCTCCTCTAACCTAATTATAAGTGTGTGGGAAGTTTTTTTTTGTTGTTTTTCTTTTCTTTTCTGCTGGAAATTGTTTCAGGGATGGCAGTTCAGGCAGTAAGCTGCACGTCCTGTGGTATGTATGTGGTGAGGGACACCAGTAGTGTTTCTGCTGATCTTACCTGTAGGAAGTGTATACGATTGCAGCTTCTGGAGGAGCGTGTTAAGGAGCTGGAGTCGGAATTGGAGGAACTCCGGATAATTCAGGAGGCTGAGGCAGACATAGATAGGAGTTACAAGGAGATAGTCACTCCTAGAAATGAGTCTTGGGTAACTGCCAGGAAGAGGGGAAAGAAGCAATTGGGGGGACAATCCCCTGGGGCTGTTCCCCTCCAAAGTAGGTTTTCTGTCCTGGAGGCTACAGTTGAGGAGGAATCAACTGGAGATTGCCAAAGGGAGCAGGTCTCTGGAGGTGAGCCTGTTGTGAAGGCTCAGGTGGTTAGGGGATGTAAAAGATTGGGCCTAGTGATTGGGGACTCCACAGTTAGGGGGACGGATAGGAGAGTCAGAGGTAATGGTAGGGACTCAGGGCTGGTGTGTTGCCTCCCACGGGCTGGGGTCCGGGATGTTTCAGAGAGGGTGTTCAGGACTCTTAAGGGTGAGGAAGATCAACCCCAAGTCATAGTTCATGTGGGGACGCATGACATAGGGAGGTTAAGGGAAGGGGATATTAAGTAGAAATTTATGGAGTTGGGGTGGAAATGTAAGGCCAAGTCGGACAGGGTGGTTATCTCGGGACTCTTGCCTGTGCCACGGGATAGTTTAGAGCGGAACAGAGAGAGGGAAAGTTTGAACTCGTGGCTGAGGGGATGGTGCAGGAGGGTGGGGTTCAGGTTCTTGAGCAATTGGGGCTCATTCTGGGGAAGGTGGGACCTCTACAGGAGTGATGGTCTACACCTGAATCAGAGGGGAACCTATATCTTGGGGGGAAAATTTGCTAAGGCTATGCAGGGGGGTTTAAACTGATTCAGAGGCGGGGTGGGATCCTGAGTAGCGGGGGTGAAAGTGAGGGGGGCATAGATGGGGACTGCAATGCACGGCATTGTGGGGGTGAAGCGGAGCAGGGTTTGAAATGTGTATACTTTAATGCGAGGAGTATTCGCAATAAAGTGGATGAACTTGCAGCGTGGATCAGTACCTGGGACTTTGATGTTGTGGCCATTTCATAGACATGGATAGGGCAGGGTCAGGAATGGTTGTTGCAGGTTCTGGGGTTCAAATGCTTCAGTAGGAGTAGAGAAGGAGGTAGAAGTGGGGGAGGGGTAGCATTATTAGTCAAGGATTGTATCACAGTGTCAGAGAGGAATTTTGATGAGGACTTGTCTGTTGAGGTAGTATGGGCTGAGGTTAGAAATAGGAGAGGAGAGGTCACCCTGTTGGGAGTCTTTTATAGACCTCCTAAAAGTTCTAGAGAGGTTGAGGAAAGGATTGCGGAGATGATCCTGGATAGGAGTGAAAGTAATAGGCTAATTGTTATGGGGGACTTTAACTTTACTAATATTGATTGGAATAGCTATAGCTCTAGCTCATTAGAGGGGTCAATTTTTGTACAAAGCGTGCAGGAAGGTTTTTTGACTCAGTATGTAGATAGGCCAACTAGAGGTGAGGCTATATTGGATTTGGTGCTGGGAAATGAGCCAGACCAGGTGTTAGACTTGGAAGTTGGTGTGCATTTTGGTGATAGTGACCACAATTCGGTTACGTTCACCTTAGTGATGGAAAGGGATAGGCATGAACCTCGGGTCAGTAGTTTTAGCTGGGGGAAGGGTAATTATGAGGCTATTAGGAGAGAATTAGGAAGCATAGGTTGGACTAGGAGACTACAGGGTCTGGGAACGTCCGAAATGTGGAGTTTTTTCAAGGAGCAGCTACTGTGAGTCCTTGATATGTATGTCCCTGTCAGGCAAGGAGGAATTGGTCGAGTTAGGGAACCGTGGTGCACCAGGAAAGTTGATTCGCTGGTTAAAAAGAAAAAGGAGGCTTATGTCCGGATGAGACTTGAGGGCTCAGGTAGTGCACTAGAAAGCTTTAGATTGGCTAGAAGGGAGTTAAAGAGTGAGTTAAGGGCTAAAAGAGGACATGAGAAGACTTTGGCTGATAGGATTAAGGAGAATCCTAAGGCGTTCTACAGATATGTTGAGAACAGAAGATTGGTTAGGGCAAGATTAGGGCCAGTTAGAGACAGCAGTGGGAATTTATGTGTGGAACCAGAAGAGATTGGAGAGGCATTGAACCAATATTTATCTTCGGTGTTCACGCAGGGGGACATAAATGTAGCTGTGGAGAACACTGGGTTACAGGGTTGTAAACTGGACAGTATTGCAGTTGATAAGGAGGATGTGCTAGATATTCTTGAGGGTTTGAAAATAGATAAGTCCCCTGGGCTGGACGGGATTTACCCTAGGATTCTCTGGGAGGCAAGAGAGGCGATTGCAGAGCCTCTGGCTCTGATCTTCAGGTCGTCGTTGGTCACTGGTATAGTGCCAGAAGATTGGAGGATAGCGAATGTTGTCCCATTGTTTAAGAAGGGGAACAGAGACTTCCCCGGGAATTATAGACCGGTGAGTCTTACTTCTGTTGTGGGCAAGGTTTTAGAAAAAATTATTAGGGATAGGATTTATAGTTATTTGGAGAGTAATGAATTGATTGGAGATAGTCAGCATGGTTTTGTGGAGGGTAGGTCGTGCCTTACTAACCTTATTGAGTTTTTTGTGAAAGTGACTAAAGAGGTGGATGGGGGTAAGGCAGTTGACGTGGTATATATGGACTTTAGTAAGGCGTTTGATAAGGTTCACCATGGAAGGCTTCTGCAGAAATTGCAGATGTATGGGATTGAGGGTGATTTAGGAAATTGGATTAGGAATTGGCTGGCGGATAGGAGACAGAGGGTGGTGGTTGATGGTAAGTATTCGTCATGGAGTTCAGTTACAAGTGGTGTGCCTCAGGGATCTGTTTTGGGGCCACTGCTGTTTGTAATTTTTATAAATGATCTGGATGAGGGTATAGTTGGGTGGATTAGTAAATTTGCTGATGACACCAAAGTCGGAGATGTGGCAGATAGTGAAGAAGGGTGTCTTAGTTTACAGGGAGACTTGGACAAGTTGCAGAGATGGGCCGAGAGGTGGCGGATGGAGTTTACTGCGGAAAAGTGTGAGGTAATTCACTTTGGCAGGAATAACAGATGTGTAGAGTATAGGGCTAACGGTAGGACTCTGAATAGTGTGGATGAACAGAGGGATCTAGGTGTATGTGTACATAGATCCCTGAAAGTTGGGAATCAAGTAGATAGGGTTGTTAAGAAGGCATACGGTGTCTTGGCGTTTATTGGTAGGGGGGTTGAATTTAGGAGCCGCAGCGTCATGTTGCAACTGTACAAAACTCTGGTGCAGCCGCACTTGGAGTATTGTGTGCAGTTCTGGTCCCCACATTATAGGAAGGATGTGGAGGCTTTGGAGAGGGTGCAGAGGAGGTTTACCAGGATGTTGCCTGGTATGGAGGGGAGGTCCTATGAGGAGAGACTGAGGGATTTGAGGTTGTTTTCGTTAGAAAGAAGGCGGCTAAGAGGGGACCTTATTGAAACATATAAGATGATAGGAGGTTTAGATAGGGTGGACAGTGATAGCCTTTTTCCTCGGATGGAGAAAGCTAGCACGAGGGGGCATAGCTTTAAATTAAGGGGTGGTAGTTATAGGACGGATGTCAGGGGTAGGTTCTTTACCCAGAGGGTGGTGAGGGATTGGAATGCCCTGCCTGCTGCAGTTGTAAATGCGCCTAGTTTGGGGGCGTTTAAGAGATCCGTGGATAGGTTTATGGATGGAAAGGGTTTGGTTTAGGTTAGAGGGTCATTGCTTTTTAACTGGTCGGCGCAACATCGTGGGCCGAAGGGCCTGTTCTGCGTTGTAATGTTCTATGTTCTAAATGCAGTCATTTTGTCAAGTAGAGTTTATTCCTAAATTAATCTTGTCAGTTTAAATCAATCTCACACACTGAATTCAATTATAAATTTATAACCAATAAGCAGTTGATGCTGAATTATTGTAACACATCTGAACTAACCTCCATTATTTATTTAACAGCTTTGACAAAGGGTCATCTGGATTCGAAACGTCAGCTCTTTTCTCTCCTTACAGTTGCTGCCAGATCTGCTGAGATTTTCCAGCATTTTCTCTTTTCATTTCAGATCCCAGCATCCACAGTAATTTGCTTTTATCCATTATTTATTTAACAATTAATCCTATCTGCTGATTATTTGGAAGTTTAATATGAAAGTGTTAATTCTAAGGCTACCAAGCAATTGTTGTCGTTCAACTTATTTGATATTTGGCAAAGTTAATTAATTCACTCAAAGGTTGTGTGGATCACGATAATTGAAAACAGTTGCGTAGAAACATTTTTCTAACTCAATAATTGATCACTGCTGTTGCGCCAATATCACTTACAGTGCTTCGTGTATTCAGTGAAATTCGACCTTCCATGTTGGTGTGATATCTGAAAGGACATTTTGAAATTAGAAAAGAATTACAATGCAGTACATTCTGTTTAAAAAGGTTCTTGTTGATCAATTTATTTTTAAATTTATGAACTACAACTCTGTAAAAGAGTCATAAAATCCTACAGTGCAGGAGGAGGCCATTCAGTCCATCGAGTCTGCACCGACCACAATCCCACCCAGGCCCTATCCCCATAACTCTATGCATTTACCTTAGCTAGTTCCCCTGTCACTAAGAGACAATTTAGCATGGCCAATCCACCGAACCAGCACATCTTTGTCTGTGGCAGGAAATCGGAGCACCTGGAGGAAACCCACACAGACACGGGGAGAACATGCAGACTCCGCACATACAGTGACCCAAACTAGGAATCAAATCCGGGTCCCTAGCACTGTGAGGCAACACAGTTACTACTGTGCCACCCCTAGATTTGTAAGCTAGGAATGGAGATTGCAGATTTAGGATATATCGGAAACAATTTATACAGCGTCTTTATAATATTAAAACATCTCAAAGCAATTCACAGGAGCATCATAAAACAAAATATCAGGTCAGATGACCAAAGATTTGGTTAAAGGGGTGGATTTTAAAAAGTATTTCAAAGGAGGGTGAGGCAGAAAGATGTTGGAAGGTGTGCCATTACTTACAGCAGAAGCAATTGAAGGCTCAGCCAGATCATTGCACACATTCAGAGGATTGTGGGGATGGAGCAGATTATAGAGCTAGGGAGCGACTGGGACATTGAGGGATTTGAAAACAAAGAGCAGAATTTTACAATCAAGACATTGCTCGACTGAGAGTTAATGTAGGTCAGTGAGCACAGGGATGATATTATGGAGGTGGAAATAAACGGTTTTAATCATGGCACAAGTAAGAGATTGGAAACAGCTTATCTCACACTGGTGGTGTCAGCTTGATGGGATGAAGAATAACTCAAAGGATAGAGATGCATATACGGCCCAAGGCAGACAAATAGTGTAAAGGTGCAGCATCTTCCTTCTAACTCCTCAGGAGTCAGAAGTCCACCTCCTCGAAGGCAAATCCTGAAGATTGAGAGTCCATGGACGAAACCAGGTTGTATTATTGTTTGCCATTTTGCAGAACTGTCCTACAATAACAATACTGATATTGGCCAATACAGTACATTAAAGCACGTTGTTGAAAATACATAGGGGCAGAGTCACTCCAAAGTTACAGCTGAAAGACTAAAGAACCATACTTTGTGATAGGACCTAGCAGAAGAAACCTACTAAAAATAACATTGAAGGCAAATACGAATTTAACACAGTTTGGCTTTTATCATTTATGTCTCATCATTAACAGGATAAGGGTATGGATTCAGTAAAAGAACTGCATTCCCTGTGGGAATTTATTCAGTAATCATATGAAAACAAATAAATCCCTTGCTCTGTATATTATCCAGGGTGAGGAATCAATTGGTTTCCCTCAGATATTGTTGAGAACTCTGGAATTTTGTGCTCACTGAAAATAACGCATCCTTTTTGGAACACACTCTTTAGGATGTTGGTTGCGCAAACCCCTTTCCTAAGACGTGTTTTGAATACAGATATCAGGAATGAGGTGTTTACTGGCTGGGTTGACTCACTCACTCTCTCTCTCCGGTCGCCTACCTCCACACTCCGCCTGACTCCCCTGACAGGAGAAGCATCGCCGCCACCGCCCAGCGCCACATGTTCACCACGTGATCTAACGCCACCCGACCGTTAACTGCCGCGTGCTGGCTCGAGGCTGTGTCCTCTGTAACGGCAACCCGGCCCGCTCGAGCCCCGCCCCGCCCCCCCCTCAACGGCACCGCAGCATCCAAGCAGCCACTGTCCCGCTCCAACTACCTTCCCTCCAATCACCCTCCCTCCAACCATCTTCCCGACGGCAACACCCTCCCACCAACGACCCTTCCTCCACACCCCGACTCCAACCACCCTCCCCTCCACTCCGACCAACTACCCTCCCCCCCAACGACCCTTCCTCCAATTAGCCTCCCACTCCAACCACCTTCCCTCCAACCACTCCACTTTCCCCCACCCTGCTCCAACCACCCCCATCTCCAATACTTCTTCCCCCAGCCCCTCCAACTGCCTTCCTGTCCATCCAACTGCCCCCCAGTTGCATGTCCCTCCAATCACCTACACTTCCCCGCCAATCAACAGCCATCACCCTCGCTTCCCACTGTCCAACTACCTGCACCTTCACTTCCTGTCTCTCCAACCACTCACCCATTCACTTCCCGCGTGCTTCCCAACTCTCCAACCACCTGCCTGCTTCCCACCCTTCTGCCCAACCACTCATCAGCTTCCTGCCCCTTCAACCCTTCATCCGCTTCTTGCCTTTGCAACCACCCCAGCCCCTTCAACCACGTTCCCTGGCAGTGGTATAATCAAGACAAATGTAGCTTGGACTTGCAGAAGGGAAATTGATTCACGCCCCTCAGACCATCTGCCCATTTTGTGCCCCTTCAACTGCCCGCTTACTTCCACTCTGCCCATCAGCCCACGTCCTACCCTCCAACTGCCTGCAGCCTCACTTCCTGCATGTCCAACTGCCCCCATCCTTGTTTCCTGCCTCTCCAACCACCCACTTCCATATCTTCAACTGCCTGCTCTCTCACTTCCTGCCCCTCCAACTGCCAACCAAATCTAACCCCTCCTACCACCCACCCACTTTTCACCCTCCTATCACCCACTCTTTGGCTTTCTGCCTGTCCAACCGCCCACTCCCTCGCTTCCCCCCCCTCTAACCACCTGCTTATCATGCATGGCAGCTTGTTGACAGAATCCAACCCCCCAATTGGCCAGACAGCCAGCCTGACAACAGGCAAATTTTTAATTAGACATCACCTCGCCGCCCCACATGTGCAATCAACTAAACACGGGTAGTAAGTGGTACATAAACCTGTCCCTCCCCTCACTTTGAGTTTTATTAAGTTAGATAAGACACCTGACCAGATTTACACAATCTGGATTGGTTCCTACAAATTGGAGGATAATTAATGTAAGCCCACGATTCAAAAAAAGGTGGAGAGAAAACGGGGAACTGTAGTCCAGTGAGCCTAATAGCTGTACTGGGGAAGTTGCTAAAGTCCATCATGAAGGATTTCATAACTCAGCACTTGGGAGGCAGTGGTATAATCAGACAAATTTAGCATGGACTTACAAAAGCGAAATCATGCTTGATGAATCAATTGGAATTCTTTGAGGCTGTAATTAGTAGAGTTCACCAAGGAAAACCAGTGGATGTGGTTTATGTGCCACAAAGTGACAAGGATTAGTGGGAACCAAGAGGAGTGGGAGGCCTTTAAAAGTCAGCAGAGGAAAACTGAAAAAGTATAAGGGGAGAGAAAATGAAATATGAGTGTAAGCTAGCTAGTAATATGAAAGAAGATAGGAAGTGTTTTTTTTTCAATATATAAAAGGTATGAGAGAGGGAGAAATAGCCATTAGACCACTGGAAAATGAGGCTGGAGAAGTAATAATAGGAAATAAAGCAATGGCGGAGAAATGGAATAGTTACTTTACATCAGTTTTCACGGTGGAAGATACCAGTGGGATGCCAGAGCTCCAGAAAAGTCAAGGGGCTCAGGTGAGTGTAGTGGTTATCACTAAGGGGAAGCTGAAAGGTCTGAAGGTGGATAAATCACCTCGACAGGATGAACTGCACTTCAGCATTCTAAAAGAGATAGCTGAGGAGATTGGAGATATTGGTGGTGATCTTTCAGAACTCACTGGAGGTTGGGAGGATACCAGAGCACTGGAAAGCAGCTAATGTAACACTGCTGTTTAAGAAGGGAGGGGAGCAACAGACGGGAAATTATAGGCCAGTTCGCCTGACTTCGGTCATTGGCAAGATTATAGAGTCCATTATTAAAGATGAGCACGCAGAGTACTTGGAAGTGCGTGATAAAGTAGGACTGAGTCAGTATGGCTTTGTCAAGGGGAGGTCATGTCTGACAAAACTGTTAAGAGTTCTTTGAGGAGGTAAGAAGGAAGTTAGATAAAGGAAAACCAGTGGATGTGATTTATTTAGATTTCCAGAAGGCCTTTGACAAGATACCGCATAGGAGACTGTTAAATAAGTTAAGTGCCAAGGTGTTAAGGGTAAGATCCTGGCATGGATAGAGGATTGGCTGACTGGCAGAAGGCAGAGAGTGGGGACAAAAGGATCTTTCTCAGAATGGCAACCGGTGACAAGTGGTGTGCCTCAGGGATCAGTGCTGGGACCACAACTTTTCACAATATGCATTAATGATTTGGAAGAAGGAACTGAAGGCACTGTTGCTATGCTTGCAGATGATACAAAGATATGTGGAGGGACAGGTAATATTGACGAAGAAGGGGGGCTACAGAAGGACTGGACAGGTTAGGAGAATGGGCAAAGAAGTGGCAGATGGAATATAATGTGGAAAAGTGTGAGGCTGTGCACTTTGGAAGGAGGAATGGAGGCACAGTCTATTTCCTAAATGGAAAATGATTAGGAAATCCAAGACACAAAGGGATTTGGAAGTCATTGTTCAAGAAGCTCTTCAGGCTAACATGCAGGTTCAGTCAGCAGGTAGGAAGGCAAATGCAACGTTAGCATTCATGTCGAGAGGGCTAGAATGCAAGAGCAAGGGATGTGCTTCTGAGGCTGTATATGGCCCTCATCAGACCCCATTTGGAGTATTGTGAGCAGTTTTGGACCCCATATGTAAGGAAGATATGTTGGCCTTGGAAAGTGTCCAGAGGAGATTCACAAGAATAATCCCTGGAATGAAGAGCTTGTCGTATGAAGAACGGTTGAGGAATGTGGGTCTGTACTTGTTGGAGTTTAGAAGGATGGCGGGGGGGTGGAATCTATTAGAAACTTACAGGATACTGCAAGGCCTGGGTGGAGTGGACATGGAGAGGATGTTTCCACTAGTAGGAAAAACTAGAGCCAGAGGGTAAACTTCAGTCTAAAGCAACAATCCTTTAAAACAGAGATGAAAGGGAATTTCTTCAGCCAAAGAAGGCTGTGGAGGCCAGGTCATTGAGTGTCTTTAAAACAGAGATAGATAGGTCTCTAATTAATAAGGGGATCAGGAATTATTGGGAAAAGGCAGGAGAATGGGGATGAGAAAAATATTAACCATGATTGAATGGCGAAGCAGACTTGATGGGCCAAGTGGTCTGGTTCTGCTACTAAGTGCTATGGGTTTATTTAGACTTTCAGGCGGCTTTTGACAAGGTCTCATAACAGATGACTAAGTAAATTCAAAGCACATAGGATCACAGATAATGTCTTGAGGTGGATACAAAGCTGGTTAGCAGATAGAAAGCAAAGTGGGCATAAATGGATCTTTTTCTGATTGGCAGTCAGTGATTAATAGGGTTCCGCAGGAATCAGTGCCAGGACCCCAACTGTTCAGATTATATATTAATGATTTGGAAGCAGGAACTGAATGTATCATCTGCAAATTTGGAGATAATACAAAGTAGGGTGGGAGAGTGAGCTGTGAGGAGGATTCAGAGATGTTTCACTGTGATTTGGACAAGCTGAGTGTGTGGGCATATGAATCATAGAATCCTACAGTGCAGAAGGAGGTCAATCAGCCCTTTGAACCTGTGCCAACTTTTATCCCACCCAAGTCCTATCCCTATACCCTAGCTAATCCCCCTGACACTAAGGGACAATTTATCATGGCCAATCCACCTAAACTGCACACCTTTGGACTGTGGGAGGAAATGGGAGGAAACCCATGCAGACACAAGGAGAATGTGCAATTATATAATCCATTTAATACATAATATATTTCTGCCCCTGTTCAACTCTGAAAAAGTTTTCCAGACTTGAAACATTGACTTAGTTTCTCTTTCCACAGATGCTGCCAGCAGCCCCTATGCTTTCCTCATCACCCTGCAAATTCAGTCTCTCATCCCTGCCATCATCCTGAATAGTTCAGTTCTTTTAACATTCATCTACTTAAACAAACAGGTCCTTCCTTTTAAACTTTTCATAGAGGAACAGCATCCATCTGGTAGTGCATTATTTATTCAGTATCCCATTGCTCTGAGTTTGATATATAGTCACTCAAATTCAACATAGGATAATAAAACGGTTACAGCACAGAAGGCAGCCATTTTAGCCCACTGTGTCTGTGGTAACCTTCTGCAAGAGCAAATCACGCTGTGCCACACTCCCACCTTCTCTTCATAGTTCTGCATTTTTTTCATTTTCAGCTATTGATCCAATTCTCTTTTGAATGTCATGATTGAATTCACCTTCATCACTCTCTCAGATACTGCATTCCAGATCTTAACCAGTATCTTTCCAGCAAAAGCTTCTTTACCAGCTTCCAGACTGATACTTGCAGAGTTCCTGGAAGTTTGGATGCTCTCTTGCCCACAACATGATGTGCTTCAATAAAATTATAAAGGCACTGGACCAACTCCTATATATAGTTAGTTAGAATGCCTGCCACATAACCTGGATGAATCACAAATTATGCCACAACCTCCATGCTTTTGCCAATTATCTCTCGCTTCCAACACTCAAGATGAACCTGAGCATTCTCAAGCTTAGATTTTGATTTGACCCTAACCTGAACTGTAAACTCACATCTTACTCATCAGCAAAACTGCTTGCTACCAATCCTGCAAGAGTTCTATCTCCGTACCTCTGGCATCAAAGCCACAGTGGTACAGCGGTTAGCACTGCTGCCTCATAGCACCAGGGACCCGGGTTCAATTCCAGCCTTGGTTGACTTTCTGTCAGAGTTTGCACATTTTCCTCTTGGCTGCGTAGGTTTGCTCTGGGTTTTCCAGTTTCCTCCTACAGTCCAAAGATATGCGGGATAGGTAGATTGGCCCAGCTAAATTTCCTTTTAGTGTCCCAAGATGTGTAGGTTAAGAGAGATTGGTGGGATAAATGCATGGAGTTTTGGAAATAGGACAACGGTGGGCCAGGTTATGATATTCTATCAGAGAGTTGATGCAGAATCGATGGGTCAAATGGCCTCTTTCTGCACTGTAGGAAATTCTATGATTCAAAGCACTTTTCTCCAAACTTAACTGCTCTTAACATTTAATTGTTGGTTTTCCTTCCTTCCAAGGAGGGAAAAAAGTGAAAAAGTTTGATAAGATCGAATTGAAGGCTATTTTATACCTCAGGATCAAAAAGCTCAGGTTGAGATGGGGACATTGGAAGCAGAGGAAGTTCAGGTCAGAGGAATCCAGTGTTAGAGAGGGAGCAAAGGGCTAATGTAAAATGGTGAATTTATAAATGCAGAAATTATTTTGAATTCAATATGCTGGGGCTCTTGGTGTGTCGCACCGATTATAAATGCAAGAAATTGGTATGGTTGGAGATTATTGTGGTAACTGATGAAACGCAGGATAAAGTGGGTTAAGCTGCCACTTTCTGATGACTGGCAGATAATTTATAGGTGATAATACTTCAGGTGAATGTTAGGAATCACCATCACTAGATTAAATACAAAAAGAACCCAAAAAGGAATAAAAGGAAGAAGAGGATGAAGTTGTTCATGTATCTGGTTATTTCTTTTAATTTATGAAAACAGGAAATTAAAAATTTTGTAACTTGTATTTTATGTGCATAATTGAGCTCCTTTCATGGAAAGGATGACAGTGAACATAAAATATGAAGCTCACATTTTAAACTAAATATTCAACAACTATACAAATAACAGCAGTTCATCTATAACAATCATTTAAATCTCCTACCAAATGCTTTTAAAGTTTCATAGATCAAGACAAAAACATTACCTAATTGCTTAATATGTAAATAAACAGGGTACATTTGTATAACTAATTTTCACAGTGTTCTGTTATAATACTGCAGTTTCATATAATATAAAATGATTGTTCTTCAGCATTTTAAAACAACCCTTAGCAAAGTACACATATCCTTTGTTTCCAAATTACTACAAAAGAGGTATAAAAAAAATCAGTGTTAATCTTATGCTTTGTGACAACAAATGCATGATCATGTTACATACTTAAAGACAATATAAATAATACAGCATGGAACAGTTCAGGCATTCAATTCCTCAGTTCAAAACATACTGGCAGAGGGATAATGAGGGAGAGAAATCGCAAACAGAGAAAGAAAAAGAAAAAACTGGGCATGACAGCAGAGATTTAGCAAAAAAATTATGATCAATGGAAAAAATGTACATAATTAACCCTTCAAAAGTTATGAATTCATCAAGTACACCCCATTTGATGACACTGATTACATTATGGATACTTTTATATAAGAAATTGTATGTACAAATTGTAACCACAACACTACAGTATAAATAGTTTAACATTATCTTGAAAAAGTCATGGAGGGAAGAATTCCCTTTGGAGAAGGATAATAAGCTTGTAAGTAATAAACATTCATCTGTATTTTGTAAATTTTAGCCATAGTTTTACTTCATCTAATTTTATCGTATTATTTCTGCGGTCTCTTGGACCACGAAAGCTACGTTGTCACTAATGTACAAATCATTGGCACCTGAAAAATGATCAGTCCTGCAAATCACGTTATGTACCAATGCAGTTGGCTTAGCCTAGACAAGGATCAGCACATTACCACATTATTAATATTAGAAGTGAAAGCATTGGTTAAGTAGGCAATAGCAGACCCAAACAAGTTAATATAGCAGAGTTCAGCTGAATGAATTTGTAAAGGTTGCCTCTTGCTTAATTGAAGCTTGAAGAAAATTTCAAGATATAAAAACAGTTGAAAGGATTGAAGGTGCTAGAAAAAATTAATTTCCAAAGTTATTTGACAACGCACTACAGAAAAGACTTGAGGAAAACCATGGCACATAAAATTAAATGTGCTCACATAAATAGAGAGAGCCCCAAAAGCAGAAGTAGGAAATAAGGGTCAATGGATGTTTTTCATACATGAATAGGGATCTGCTGTAGACAGCCACTAGAGGCTGAAGCTTGTTGATAATACCAACTTGGGGAATGGCAAACAGAAGAAGAATGTAAGTGGGCACTGATAGGTTAGTGACACTATTGACGAGGCGAACATGGGTAACTCATGTATGCACAGAATGTGAACCATAACATTTTCAGAAAAAGAAGAAAATGAAAGTATATCCTAATGGTTGTATTCTTTCCAAGATATCCCATAATTAAAATATAGTAGCTGTTTAAAGGTAGAAACATAGGACCATAAAAAGACAAATTGTTTTGAGTTTTATATGACAGATACATTGAATGCAAGATTAAGGAAGTGATGTTGAGATTGTAAGACATCTGGTTGGATGATGCCTTGTACTTGCATAACATTAACATTTTTAGGACTGTCCAACTGATGGGATGACTTGAAGTGTAGCTACTGTTGTTACATAGGCAAAACATACAGTCAGTTTGCATATAGTGACATTCCATAAGCAGGACATGAATGAATGACCAAATATTGATCAATGAGTCTGCCCTAAATAAGTAGTTACAGTTTTAAAGGCTGACTCTAAAATTTGCAGCTCTTTCACTGGAAGGACAAAGATAATAAGGGAGACCGGAGAGGTTTTTCAAAATTAGGGAAGCTTGACATGGTAAATAATGAAAAATTGTTTGAACAAGTGAATAGATAACAAGAGGGAATTAATACAAGATCACTAGAAGAATGGGAGGCAGATTTCATACACTGGTGCGTCAGTAGAACAAGGAATGTTTTACTGAAAGTGACTTGGAGACAAAGCTTACATCATCATTTGAATGGCAACTGGATAAATACTTAAAAGAGAAAGTACAAAAGATATGGGGAAAAAAAGAGAAAGAAATATACTTGAAGTTCCCTTTGGAGAGCTAGGTGGGCTGAATGGGCACTATGATGTAATTTTAATCATTCTGGGGATCATAGAAAAAAAACTGCAACAACCAGAATATTTGTAAATAGGATGAAAAACAAAAAGGAATAGATTCTGTCTCTCCTAATCCCTATTGCCTATACTTACTACATCATTTCGTGAAATGGAATTCCATCCCCCCCCACCACCCCCAAATAGACTACATTTGCACAATTTGGTCCGGTATTGCGAATTTTCCATTCAGTTCATGTTTCTCAGTTGATACAAACTGAGAATACTGTTGCATATTCCCTTACTCCAGCGTAAGGCACACATCAAAGATACATTTCAGAAGCAGCACAATATTATTCCTTTGTTATCACATTCAGTGCATTTTTGGTCTCCACTTACACAGACACAGTAGAGCAATTTACAATTCTGTTTTTAATTAATACTTCCAGCAATCTCAAAACTACCTGACCCAATTGAATGCAAGCTACCTGTCATCTGTATCACTGTGCCAATAAAAAATAGGTTAGACCAAGGTTGGGTAGCACTGTGAAGCTGGAGTCTACTCTGACCATGCATATTTAAAATGATGATCTTGGCAACTCTGCACGACCTGGCTTGAAACCAGTTCTCGAGGAGGACAAATCTTGTTTCCCAGCCTCTCTTCCTTAATTCTACTCCATACCTGCTGATTTGAGGTGTACAATGGTAAATGGGGACTGGACCAATCTCTAATTTTTCTATTTATGGGAAGATCATACAATTGCTAGGATCTCCCAGTGATGGCACAGTATTGATTAAGAGTTCATTGTTAATTGGAACATGGGTAACTCTGTTGCCACTGAAGCGTACCTTTCTTTAAATGATCAAAATAATCATTCATTAATATTTGCTTGAATATTGTTCAGTTTATGCACCTTCCTCCAGTAAGAGTGGTGCCCAGAAAGTAATTCTGAGTGTGCACTCTGGATAGATGGTCATGTTGCTGTTCCTTGCAATGGTGGGTGTTAAAAATGAACTTCCAAGTTAGCTGAAGCACGACTCCTTAAATGCAGGTGCATTTCCTCCCAATTTTGTTGTGGGGAAGCTTAAGGAACATTGGATGAAGACACCAACAAAGGTAATTCATTCTAGTGATTCACTTCAGGTAGATTTATGATTAACAAAAGAGTCAAGGGTTATTGGAGAGGTGGAGGGGGGAGGTGTAGGAGGGATGACAGAAAGTGGAGTTGAGGCCACAGTCAGTTCAGCCACGATCTTATTGAACGGCAGAGGGAGCCCATGGGGCTGAATGACCTACTCCTGCTCCTAATTCTCATGCTGTTCATTGCTACTCAATTCATATTGAATGCCTCACAGGTAAGCTGAACTATCTGTTCTTTTCTCATTTGGACAAATATGGGATTGTTTTGCAGAGAAAGCTAGTATTGACAAAATCCTTGTTCTGAAATAGAAATACTTAAACATTTTCCATTTGTTTTCTATATATAAAATAAAACCCATTGCAAAATTACCACAGTAAATCCCAAAGTTACTCAGACAGTTGCTTCTAACAATGAATCTTCAGTTTGGGCTCCAAGTATTGGTGAGGTATACAGTAATCCATTAAGTTTGCAGAAATTACTGATAGGCTCATGTTTTTGGATCTTCCACACTGTGGATTCCTGTTACAGGACATCTTCACATTATGTTTCATAATGCAACTGTCTCAAATCATAATTTAACCCTTGAAAATAGATGTCCAGGGTTTGTCTAATTAGCAAATTAACCATGCTGATCGTTATTAATTATACCACAAATTCCGTCAGTTGCTCTTCTCCGAGGAGGTCCAGGGATAGACAGTTCATTGAACGTTTGCCATAAAATGTAGACTTAGTCTTGCAATCTGCTGTGGAATAAGTGTAGCAAAATTGACTATCTTTGTCTTCATAGATGCAGCCAAAAGTGTAGCTTTGGGAGCTGTCTGAAGATAAAGTCTGACCTAAAGGTGGTTGCTGCTGGTACAGACGTACATCATCCAAACTCTGACTATGACGGTCAGTTGAGTTTCGTGGCTTAGATCGCATTGCCTGTAAAAACGAAGCCACATTTCTTCATTCAGTTTTTTGAAGGTCTGAAAGATTTTTTAAAATTATACTTTCCCTAGAAGAAACTTTTAACTTCCCTTTCTAGTATCTGTGTGTATTCATAACACTGATTTCATTACCCTAGCTGCTTTTAGATTGATATCACAAATGACTTAACAGCAAGTTAAAACATAGTACAGTGTTTGGTCAGTTTACCAAGCAAAATTATGAAAGACCCAAATTATTGGTCTGCTGATCTACATTGCAAATATGAGTTCATTTTTATATTTCTATACCTTCTGCTGGCCAAATAGTTGATGACACAGCACCTTTTAAGATAGTGTTTAGGCAATTCTGGTTTAATGTGTGAACACAAAGAACTAGGCTCCAGTTTCTTCACAAGATGGCAAAGGCAAAACTTCATACCTGAGACAGCGAGTCCACACTTTGTCCTCGAAGTTTTACTGAGGGATCACACAAATTCACACTGGTATCATTGGTAATATCTATAAAGTAAAACAGATTTCATTGCTAAAAAGACTAATATATGATTTAATTTATGATATTTTCAATGTAGACTTTCTTTAGATTATTTTACTAGCAAACTAAATAATTCCTGTAAGACGATGAGATATTGATTATTTCACTTTCTAGGATTGTATTTGTTTTGTAGTTAGACCTTTGATCCATGTCGACTGAATAAGTCTGTTTATATTGGCTGGAATTCTCTGGCTGTTCATACCAGTGGGGTTCTCTGGTCCCGCCAACAGAGCGCACCCCCCCCCAACCACAGGTTTCCCAGCAGCGTGAGGTGACTTCAATGGAAATTCCCATTGACAGCGGCGGAACCAGAGGATCCTGCTGCCAGAAAATAGTGTGCCACCTCCTGCCACTGAGAATGACACTAAGGGGATGCCAGATAATCTCACTCACTGCAAGGTGGCATGGATAGCAGTATTTTTCTGTGTGTTTTGAGAATTGTATTCTGTGATTCCACAAATCAATGGCTTTGGCTAAGGCTGTCACTATGGAGCTTTGTCACATGATGTACAGGAGAGATAAATTGAAAATCTTAACAGTTCAATATGTGCCAATAACAACTTGTATTTAATCAGCACCTTTAACATATAAACCACCCCAAGTGCTTCACAGGAGTACATTCAAACAGAATTTCACATTAGGGCAAATAACTAAAATCTTGGTTGAAGAGGTACCTGTTAGGCATTTTGAAGGTAATAGAGACAGAGATGCAGAGGTTTAGGGAGAGAATTCCAGAACTTTAGAACACTGGCAGCCAAAGGCACTGCCATTGATTCTCAAAGAGGCCAGAATTGGAGGAACACAGATACTTTGGAGGTTTGTAAGACCTGAGGGATTACAGAGAAGCAGTGTGTATAGCCTTTGATAGATTTGAAAATAAGGATGAGAATACTAGAATTGAGAATGCGCTTAACTGGAAACCAACTTTGGCAATAAGCAGAGCAGTGATGGATGAACTGGACTTGGCCCAGGTTAGCAGAACTTTGGATAAATTTAGAAGCTGGGATATGAGGGCTGGCCAAGAGTCTGTTGGTATTGTCAATTCTAGAGGTAACAAAATGATACCGAAGTACTGGTCAGCACATAATCTACTCATAATACCTGTACTCAATTTTAATCTTTAAATAAAAACTATTGATTGGAAAGGGCTTTGTTTGTAAATTGTTCCTAAAATTAGTCACTATTGTTTTGCAATTTTCTTTGAAGCCATTGGTCACATGTTCCATTCCATAGCTACTGAATCCATCTCCTTCCATGACCACCCTCTCAGGCTGAACCAGACTGTTCACAACATTGACACATGTAATCTTTAGCTGAACGGCCAATACCCTCATCATAAAGACTGCCTACTTCCATTTCCATAACCTCTCCTGTCTTTGCTCGTAATGCAGCCCGTCGGTTGATGGAAACTCTCATCCATGCTTATGTTACCCTCCAGACTCAACTATTCCACAACGTGTATCCTATCTGCCAATAAGTCCCTTTCAACAATTACCTCTGTGCTCGCTGACCTTTGATTGTTTCTGATGCACAAATCTCTGTTTTAAAATTCTCATCTTCCTGTTCAAACCCCTCCATAACCTCACCCTTCCCTGTCTCTGTAACTTCCTTCTGAGAACACTTTACATTTTTGCAATTCCAACTTTTTGTGTGTACACAGTTTCCTTCACCCCCAACCTTTTGATCATCTAGGCCCCAAGCTCTGGAATTTCCTCCCAAAATCCCTCCACCTCTCTCTCTTTCAAGAGATTCCTAAAAACTTACCACCTTGACCGAGCTTTTAGTCATCCACTCCATTATCTTCTTGAGCAAAGTGTAAATGTTGTTTGATTGTCTCCAGTGAAGTGCCTTGGAACCATTTACTGCCTTAAAGGCACTACAAGTTGATGTTATAGTTTTGAATCACATCAGTGAAATTAAGGAGGCTGCATTCACATGGTTCCTTCAGAGCTGCATGCAAATAATAGGATCCCAGGCTGTCCCTATATGTTTTAACAGCTTTTGTTTGGAGCCAACCACATATGCTTCAGTTGGCTCTATGCTACTGATCACCAGGGATGCGACCACAACACAACTACTACAATCATAGCCCGTGAATCTTTACCTATGATCTTTATTTCCACTGACACTCAATCCTACTATAATCTTTAGCAATTTTCACCCACTTAACTGGAGCTTGAGACTCATCCCTAATCCCTTCTCAGTGAAAGTTACTGAATCAGTGATGATCATTACTGAGCATGTATCCTATAACCATTCTGCTCACCTTGACAATGGTCTTGCTTTAAAATGGGATAGTCAACAGATTCACCTTCGATTATAAGATTTTCTTGAGATGTCTCGAGTGGACCATCCACAGGGGCTTCCACTTCTGTAGGAGGAAAGAGTGGTAGTTAGTTATTGAAGAGTTAGGTTTAATTAGCAAACAGCCTTATAAAACAGTTTGTTAACCTCTTTAAATTTTAAGTCATGACTACTGTTTTTGTTGATTGATTTAGAAAGTAAAAATGCAATGGGGCACTCATCCAACGTTGTTCTCCATATATATTGTATGCAATGCAGTGCATACTTAAAGAACTACTTCACTGCACTTGTGTACTTGGTCAACTGAATGGTTTGTAAATACAATATTGGCAATGAGCAAAATCTATGAAAACCTGCAAAAAGCAGGTATGTTGTGTAAATTAGCTATCATCAATTTTATTTCCACTGAAGGGAGATCAATTTGGCTTTACAATTTAGCAACTGTGGAAAGCAAAGTGATTCATTCACCATTGGGTGACGTAGTATTTAGTTAAGTTACTAAAATGTGCTGCACCCCTTTATCTCTTTGACTTGACTGTCATTGACAGAGTAGTGTTGGCTTCATGGATTTAGTTTGAATCAAGTCAAATTGATCTCCACTGCTTTCTCCAAACCCTTAGGACGATCTTAAATTCACTCCATAGTAACAGCTTACGCATCTAATTTCAAAGTATTCTTTGCCTGAATCGGCTGTGATCTCAATACGTGTAACTCCTAAGAAGCTCAGCACAAATGCTAAACTGTGGTAGTTGTTCCTGGACCTTTTGCACAAACTGCTATAGTAATGTTAAGTGACTGGGAGAATGGTCATATAACTGAACTGATTTAAAATAATTTGCCACCATTCTTACCATCATCATCTCTCCGGTCTTTCTCTATTCCTGATGTGTGGGAACTTCTGCGGCTTCTCATTGAACTATGGTATTTCACCGTACTGTGCACAGGCTCCACAGAAAATGGTTCGTCTACTGCCATCTCCACTGACATTCTGTGCCTCGAGTCTGCCTCAATTCCAGAGGTATGTGAACTACTGTGGCTAACGGTTGAATGACGGGACAGCTGTTTGTTTCTTATGCTTCCTTGACTGCTCCCACTGCCATGTGAATGCTCGTCTAGTCGCTCTAGATCCATCTCAAAGGCATCGCTGATATAGGATTCTCTGTAACGCTTTTTCTCTGCATTGTACATTGTGAAGAAATGTAAACTTTAATGTAAATATGAAACATCTTTTCCCAAAAATAATGTAAAATAAATTATTCACTCTCCCAAATAATTGAGAAAGTTAAGAATTAATTGACAAACGTGGCATGTCTAGATTGAGTTTCTAAAGGAGGATTACTCATTGAGGCGCAGTTTTCTTTTTGCTCATAATCCTTTAAAGTATGGTTTCTAGAGTGGGAATACTGTGCTCATTAATTGGTAGTTCCTAAGGGGAGAAAACATCTGAGTTGGAAAGATTTCTGAAAGTGATTCTCACTAGAATAATGAGGAAAATAAATGTTTCATATTTTCTGCTGGTAGAAGGTGGATGGCCTTTCATGAACAGCCCACAAGATGGCAGCACCAGCACAATACAACATAAGTCCAGGCTGGTTTAAATTTCAATAAACTTTTTGGTTTAAAGTAATTCGTGCATTTAAGGCTTTCTGTCCTTACCTTCCATTTCTTCAATTTTTCGAATCTGCTTGAGCACGGGCTGAATATTCATGTACAGTCGATGACTGCTACTGAGGAGCTGCAGCAAATGTCTGGATCGGAATGGACAGCCTGTGTAATAGATCAGCTTCCGAGCCGAGGGTAAACCATCCGGCTGGATCTCAAACTTCTTTCCCTGCAACACAAAAGGAAGCAACAATTCAAATCGCATGACAAAACTCAATTCGCATTGGAAATAACCTTAATAATTGAAACAAAAGGAAAATCCTGCTACATTCTCCAATGAACCACTGTTGAGGACTTTAGCATTGCTGTCAATGCCAACATTTGTTGTTCATCCTCAATTGCCCTCCAGATGGTAGTGTGAACCATCTGGAGGGAATAGGAGGGAATTCCAGGATTTTGATCCAGCAACATTGAAGGAAAGGTGGTATAGTTCCAAATCAGGATGGTGTGTCTCTTGGAGGGGAATGTGTGATGGTATCACCTTGTATCTGCGGCCCTTGTCCTTCTAGGTGCAAAGTCTGGAACAAGTAAAGCCTACTTGACCTATCAAGTCCACTTCATGCAGAGTCCATATGTCATTCTATCAGAAACAAGCCATAATCACCACCACCTCTTGGTCACCTACTTTACAGAACACAAACCTACCCTGAAAAGTACTAGATATTGAAAATATCTTCATAATGCCTCAATTACAGTGGCACAGTGATTTGCACTGCTGCCTTCACAGCAGCAGGGACCCAGGTTCAATTCCGGCCTTGGGGACTACAAATTCTCCCCATTTCGAGTCCAAAGATGTGCAGATTAGGTGGAAAAACCATGCTAAATTGCCCTTAGTGTCCAGATATGTGTGGATTAGCCATGGGAAATGTATGGACATGGGAGGTGGCTGGGCCTGGGTAAGATGCTCTTTCAGAGAGTTGGTGCAGACCCGATGGACTGAATAGCCTCCTTCTGCACTGTAGGGATTCTAGGTTTTTATGGTTCAGTTTCTCAACATTGATGCAAACAAACTGGAGTAAAATAAATTAGTTGCCTCTTCATAGGCAACTACTTATAGAAATCGGAGATATTCCTGAAGAAATTACATCTCATTTTTCTGCAGCAAGTATTTGATTCACTGCTCTGACACTTATCTCTGTGGTTAGAAAATAATGCATGCGATAAAATGAAAGGGAAATAGGGTCAGAGAATAAGTCTAATTAAACGCAAGCTTAAAAAAAAGGTTTCATAAGACAGTGAATTGGACTTCAAGTTTCAAATGAAATTTCTCCTGGAAAGAAAATTCACATTGGATTGAAGCACATGCATGTTCCATACTGCATTGAACCAGCTGTGAAACCTACAGAAGATCCCTTAACAAACTACATAGCGGGTTCTGTTTGGCTAAAGCACCATTAGCGATCAGGGAGTATTGTTACACTCTAGTAAGTGGGAGTATGCGCAACAACAGCACATAGGTTTTTAAAATATAATGTTTAAAATAAGGTTATTTCTTCATCCTAACTGCTCTGAAACCCTCACCCACACCTTTGTTATCTCTAAACTTACCAACTGCAAAGCACTCCTGCTGAGTTCCCCATTCTCTGTGAGTTTGGGGTCATTCAGAACTCTGCTGCCTATATCCTAACTTGGACCAAGTTCTGATTACATAACTACCCTTGCTCACTAACTACACTGGTTCCCCGTTTAGAAACACCTCAAATTTTAAAATTCACATCCTTGTTTACAAATCCATTCATAGCCATGTCTCTGCCGCTTTCTCATCTATTCCATTCTACATTCCTCTGAGATTTTTGCACTTGTGCAATTCTGGCCTCCTGAAAATTCCCAATTGTAATCACTCAACCATTACTAGCTTTGTGTGTCTAGGGCCTGAGTTCTTAAATTCCCTCACTAAAACTCTCCTCACTCTCCTTCTTTAAGACAATCCTTAAATCCTCTCTCTATGATCAAACTTCTCATCATCTACTCATAGCGTCTCGTAGTTCAGTGTAAGTTTGCTTTGAAAATGCTGCCACAAAGCAACCTAAAAGCACATATAAATATAAGTTGTTTTGTATATAGGTGATGTAGCTGATTAGACTGTCAGGGCTGATTGCAATCACTGAAACCAGATTTAGTAATGAAACAATTTGCCCTTATATAATTCTTAAGGGAGAGAATTTTCCACAGCATTTCACAGTGGAGTAAAAAATACATTGAATACCAATAGAAAATTTAAATAACATTACGAGAGCGGGAAAAAAATCTAATGCACAGCATAATCCCATTACAGGGAAAATAAACACAATGGGTGCAATTCTCCCAAAAAAAACCCCAGCGGGAAAACTGGTGAAACCCTGCGGTTTGGGTCAGCGTGATCCAAATCACAATCCACCCATGCTTAGACATTTTTTTGGAACATGGGGTGATACAGGCTGGGTAAGAGATTGGGACCCTCAGACGCCAACAAGGCCAATTCCTCAGAGGTCGAGGTGCCATTTTTAAATGGCACCCCAATCTCCAGACAACCTACAGAGATCCCCCTGGGCATGAACCATATTACGTTGCTTGTGCAGTTAGGGGGAGTCTCAAAATGAGTTCTCCCCCAACATAAATCCTGCTATGGCCCCTCCCGCGCAAGGCTCCGGCCATAATGTGATTTGTGCCTGTGCGCACGTGAGCCCAGAGAACCACCTCCAACATGTCCAAAGCTTCCTTGAACAACATTTGTGGTTAGAAACAAATATCAACGGGACAATGAGGGGAAACATATGAAAAGCATTTTTGCAGTTTAAAGAATGAATTGTTCAAAACTAGCCTTACAAGATTCCAGCACTGAAAGGACAGCATTCCTTCACTTACCAGGAAAGTAAGCTTGCCAACATTTGACCATGGAAAGTCATACAACAACTGTCTGACACTCTGAGACTCCTATAAACAGAACCAAAACAGAAAGTGAATATGTTTGACAATTTCTCCAGAAATACAAAGTGCAGAATATAGGAATCCTAAATGCAGGTGAACACAGTCACTTAGAAAGCATGCGATGAACATTACATTTTTACAGAGTTAGATCCTTATTTGTACCTGATAAATATGCATGCCTTTCAAAGTTAGCCCAAGCACCACCGAGGGGCGCTCTTCCTTCTTGTCCTGCAACAAGATGAATTGTTAGTATGTGTAAAGTTCAAGAGGTCATCCAAATCTCTGTGACTAATGTCCTAACTTGTACAAAGTCCCATTCACCCATTATCCCCATGTTTAAGCATTTTAAAATTTTCAGCCATATTTTCAAATGACTTTTTGACCTCACCCAATGTCCATCTCACTAATCTCTCCCAGTGATATGTTAAAGTACCTTTAAGAGACTTTTTTTTTAAATCATGATCTCTGCAGCTCTCCCCATCAGTGCTTCACGGCTCACAGCCTTAGATGATGTCATTATGTTATCATCTCGACTGAAGGTGTCCTTATATTGCTATTTAAATGGTTTAAATTGGTATGTTTATATTGACTCTACTAGTTTTATCATCCTGCATTGTTAGGAGGATGGTCATGTGTTTTTGGGCAGGATTTTTTTCCCCCAGTGACCTTAAAGTTCCATTTTCAGTTCTGAGCTGCTGTTGGGTTTTAACAGGGATAGCAAGCTGCTCAGAAATCTCTCTCTCCCTGTTTTATTTGGAAATTCTGCTGGTAATCTTAAAGCAACATTTTGCCTTCCGAAAGGAAAGAATTTGCTGTTAGTAATTTGCCTAAGGTCTCTGATGTTCTGAAAAGCTGTTCTGACTTCAACCTGTTCTGAGGAACTCAAGACAGAGTTTTCAATTCTCCAACCAAAGGACTCAGTTTCTAGTATCATGTCAGCATTAGTCTGTGCTGTGTTAGACCTGTTAAAAGATTCTTTTATCTATGGGATTAATTTGATTGGAAAATTATATAAATCTTGATTGTTATCAGGATTCTTTATTTCTTGTTTGTAATTGATAAAAGTTCTTGTTAGTTTTCTTATACTTGTTAACTGTATTCTAAAATAAACTTTGTTTGATAAAAGCCTCCTTGTGGGTCACTTGAATAATACCTGAAGTGAAACATATCATGCTTTACCCTAACCAAATTCAAGATGCAAAAAATATGATCCAGGTGGGCTCCGTAGAACACTACGGAGTTTCTGACCTGAACCAGAACACCAGACTACAACTCTCCAGGATATCTGTGGACCTCTCATTCTGGTCCTTTGAATCTCCCCGATTTTAATTGCTCCTTCACTGCCAGCCGAGTCTTCAGCTGCAAAGGCCCTAAACTCAGGAATTTCTTCCCCAAACCTTCCACCCCTCAGCTTCCCTTCCTTGATTTAAGATGCTCTTTAAAACCTATCCCTTCATGACCCTCTCATCTAATGCCTCCAACTGTGCCTTGGTGTCAGATTTTGTTGGATAATGTTCCTGTGAGAAGCTTTGGGATGCTTTACTACATTAATGGCGCTGCAAACAATTGTTGTTGGAGAGATTCCTGACCACCTAGACAACGTTTGAATCGCACTCTGCACAGCTCGCTAAAGCAAATACTTCAACAACTAAATGTCAACCTGTGTACTCCAGAAGCTGAGCAACCTGAACGTATAACACATTATGACGCAAGTCTTTAAACCAAGCTTCTGCCACAGGGTAGTCCAGATTCAGGCTGGCAACAGCCAAGTACTGATGGAGTTTGACCAGTTGAAACCCTACAGGCTCACTGACACACTTTACTGGGAAACTTCTACCTTCTTACCCAACTAGTCATTAGGCTGACAGAGTTAACTGGAATCGAATGGGAAGAATCATGGGCCTTAGCTAACGGATCCCACCAATGATTGGTTTGAGTACTGCAAATCTGCTTAGCTCCAAAATTGAATTAAAATTCACATGCAAGAAATAAAATGGGTTCATGCATAAACTTCTGATCCAACTAAGTCAGATATTTCAGATAAAAATTGCCCTTGATGTCACTCTTTTTTAAATTCTGTTGCACCAGGTCAATGTTTAATAACACACAGAGAGACTACAGACACCAAAACCAAAACCAGCAGCACATATAGCATTTGTTTTACAAAATTACTAACTTCTATCATTATTACTGGAATGAATGATAAGGAAATATGTTCCTTACTTTTTGGAGCCTGTAATAATGAATGGGTACGTCCTCCAAAAGGCAAGCCTCTTTAATAAATCTCAGCAACCCCTCCTTAGGAGTCAGGCCACGGTGCTCCCGGTGCATTTCCGGAACGTGCTTCAGAATGTAATCACAACCCCTTTTGTCAATTACCTATGGGTAACAAAACAAACATTATTTCATGTTTTAGTTAAAGCACTAAGCACCACAACATCGTTATATGAGCTAGATAACACATTTGCTGTTTTTCTTTTGTTACTCGTTCACAGGATGTGGGCGTCGCCGACTAGGCCAGCATTTATTGCCCATTCTTAATGCTCTTAAGAAGTGATGATGAATTGCCTTCTTGGACTGCAGCAGTCCATGTGGTGTAGGTACACCCGCAGTGCTGTTAGGGAAGAATTCCAGGATTTTCCTAGTGACAGTGAAAGAACAGCGATATATTTTCAAGTCAGGATGGTGAGCGGCTTGTTGGGGAACTCGCAGATAATGGTGTTCCAATGTATATGCTGCCTTGTCTTTCTAGGTGGTAGAGTTTGTGGGTTCGGAAGGTGCTGTCAAAGAAGCCTTGTTAAGTTGCTGCAGTGCATTTTGTCAATGGTACACACTTTTGCCATTGTGGGTAGGTAGTGGAGTGAGTGAATGCTTGTGGAAGGTATACCAAATCCAGTGGGTTGATTTGTCCTGGATGGTGTTGAGCATCTTGTATGTTGTTGGCTCTGCACTCGTCGATGCAAATCAAAAGCATTTAATCACACTTATGACTTGTGTTATAGATGGTGGCCATGCTTTGGGGAGTCAGCAAATGAGTTATTGTCTGCAGAATTCCCAGCCCCTCACCTCTTGTAGCCGTTGCCCACAGTGCGATATGCATCTCAACAGCAGCACTCCCACAGATCCAAAACCAGTTTTGGTTGCACACAGTTAAGTATATGAAGTGAAATATTGTAGTAGTTGTTATCTAGTCTTTCTTTTAAGAACTAACTGATCTAAGTGCTTTACTTTCAAGAGTTCACAAAACAAGTGTGAATGGAACAAATAATAATTGCGCAATCCATCAAACCCATTCTAGAGCTACCATAACTACTATTACTATCCCTTTCCCTCACTGATAGCAATTCAGGCAAAGCAAAGCAGGAGTCTAAACAAAGCATTCAGTTATAGCTTTCTTCAGCAATGCAATTAAGCTGGGAAAGAACATTGAGCTAAAAAGATTGCAATGACATTTTGCTATTTATTATATGTTAAAAATAATTTTTGCTTAAATATGTTTTGTATTTCTGTCCCTGTGTTGTAACAGAACCTGGATAAGCTTAAAGATCAAGACTAACACTAGAGCAGTGTCTTCTCCAAATTCTCAAGTTCAATGGAGTGAGAACCCCTGGAGGAGACAACTCAGACCTTGAGTTTAATACCTTGTGAATGCAACTCCAGTAAGGTGTAAAACCTGCCTTTAAGAAGTCCATGGGTGGAATTCTCCAGCTAGTCATGGCTGCGGGATTTTTCTGTCCCGCTGCAGTGAACAGAGATTTGGCTGAGTGCCAAATTCTCGGAACTTTCCGGCAGTGGTGACGAGGAGTGAACAGCCAGAAAAGTGGTGGGGTAAGAGGAGGGCTATCTGCTAGATCCTCTATGTATTTCCTAAGCAGATTCTGAATTGAATCAAACCTTGTGAAAGCACAGGTGCTTTTATCAATTATCTCAAATACATATTTCCAAGTTTCATCTCAGCTGTTAACTTTGAAATTATACCCTGTTTATCCAAGTATATAGCAGTGTTGTTTATACTGACTACAAGGGGTTATCACTAGACACTCCTCTCCAATCAGGAGAAAGAACTGTTTGCCACTATTCTCTGCCTTCAGTTCGGCCTATTTTTAGATTTTTACATGATACTTTGTCAAACATCTTTTGAAAATCCACACACACATCTACCACACTATTTTCATCAATCCTCTCAATTATTTCATTAAAAAACATGTCTTTTACAAATCCATGCTGATTTTTGTTTATCCAGCTAAAGATTTTCCAAAAGCCCAACAAAGTTTTCCTGAATTATCATCTTTATAAGTTTCCCCATTGTTGATATGAGGGCTGACAGGCCCATAGTTTCTGAACTTATCTTTCTCCCCTTTTGAATAAAGATGATGTCACCTGAATCTTCAATTAGTTTTACTCCCGCTCATTCAGGATCCTTGATGTCAGACTGTGAGCAAAATCCACATGACTTAGTGCTGTCTGCACTCTCAAAAGTAATTTTTGTGTCCTGACTCATGCACAGTTAAATACAGTCTTGCTTGTAGCTGTCAGATCTGGGGAATGTCACTACAACTCAAACAGGACAGACACACCACTCATTGGCTGCACTTCAGCTACACTTGAGCAAAGCAGTTCCACCTCAAGAAGGGGAGGGAAAACAGGTTTGTGAGGATTTGTTTCTCCTTCATTGTTCAACCTGATTTCAACAGAATGGCAAAAGTGAATGCCAAATAGTCACATCTTTGATTGACTCATGAACAGGTTTGAAAGCAGCTTGTTTCCTGACCTGATATCTTGTTGATCTATCTACTTTTTAGCTTATTCTTCAAATTTTTTGAATACATCCATATCTGATAAACCTACCACTTATACTTTCAAAAAACATAAATTCTATAAGAAAGTTAAAGATTTGCCTCTCTGAAACCTTTGGTCTTCCCCCAGCAGTCAGGCTACCATTGTCATTCCTCTCAGGCCCAAACAGAATTGTTCCTTTCTCACCTCAGCCTTAGCCACCCGTCTCCCCCAGTGTTCCTTCTGCTCTTACCCATTCCTCACTGCTCCCAGGAGCCAGTGCATGTAATATCACTCAGCTTCTCTCCAATTCTTCCCCATACAGGAGCAGAACAAGCACCCACCTACAAAGAAAAACCCTTAGTTGAGGGGGTGGCGGGGTTGGGGAGTTGTCAGGAGGAGAGTCTCGCGGGTTTTAGGCTGGGCGGTGTCCCATTGTGTTCACATGAAGTTCTGTTTTGATTAGTTGCCAGGCCAGGCTGAAAACCAGGCTTGTCATCACTGATCCACTACTACATTCTGTTAACTCTTGTCAGGGCATAAGGATTTTTATAAGCCCTTAAAATACGTTGCAGTTATAGTTTAAGGCAAGACAATCATTTGGCTTGGACAAGAAATGTCCATCATCTCTCTAGTTTCAATGTGCTTTCTACATTGAAGTATTTTGTAGAACTGTTTTTGGTAAGTGTCATAATTATCCATGAATTAGTGAGGAGGGCAGAAATTCTCCATTTACAAGGCAGATATGAATCATAAGATCATAAGACATAGGAGCAGAATTAGGCCACTCGGCCCATTGAGCCTGCTCTGCCATTCAATCACGGCTGATAACCAAAATTTCCTTGTTCCGTTGACATGTGTCATTGAGGAGTAACACTTTGTACAATTTTAAAAATGTCCCATGATGCAGCAAAATTACATCTGTTAACCTAACAGAGGCTTTAGCATTATGCAAAGTTACGGTGCAGCAGATGGTGTCTAAATTGGTCAACGATTCAAGATAGTAATCCGGAAATCAAATGATGAGCTCCGAAAATACTTCTTTACCCTGAGACTATACCCTGAGAAATTTGGAACTTGCTACCACATGGATATAATTCAGACAAGTGAGAGAGGTACATTTAAGCGAAAGCTGAACAAGTATATGAGGAATATGAGGAAACAGCAGGTGATGCTGAGAGAGTTAAATGAGGGACAATGAGAGGAGGCTCGAATGGAGTACATATACTGGACAGATTGGGCCAAATAGAGTTTACAGCACAGAAATAGTCTGTGTTATTCAATGTAGTTGTAAGATGTGCATTGGCAGAAGCTAAAGCCAATTATAAACTGAACATACATTCTTTGTGTTTGACATGGGTTAGTTTTTGGACTTGATCTGAAAAACGTGTAGTTTGTGTATTTGAGCTTGGGCACCAAAAAATGAGATTGAGGAACAAAAGGAAAACCTGACTGAGAAGTTGAGGGCAAAGGTTTTGGATGGGTGGAGTATATGTTTGAAATTATGGATGGGATTCTCTGGCCTCCCTGCCTGCGTGTGTTTCCAGTGGCGGGAGGCGTCATACCATTCGCCGGCATCGGGATCTTCTGGGATTTCCCACTGATTCCACCCCATGCCACTGGGAGACCCATGGGGGTTGGGGGGGGGGGGGCTGCTGTCAGCTGGACCGGAGATTCCTGCCGGTGTAGAATTCCGGCCATGAGCTATAAACTGAGTCAGCAAGTTTATTAGTTAGTAGGCTCCGATGGACCGGATTCTCCGGCTGAGGGGGGAATATGGTTGCGGTGCATAAAATTATGAAGGGTATGGACAGGATGAGTAGGGAGCAGCTGTTCTGCTTGGTTGAGGGATCAGTCATGAGAGTTTTAGGATGAAGGACAGGAGATTCAGAGAGGGTTTGAGAAAAGCCTTTTTACTCAGAGGGTAATGAGAATCTGCAATGCGCTGCCTGAGAAGATAGTTGAGGCCAGAAACCTTACACAACATTTAAGCATATGAAACAAGTGTGGGAAGATGGGATTAGAGTGCCTTTAGTGGTAGATATTGTTGGTGGGGCGAAGGACCTTATCAGTGCTGTATGAACTCGCCTGCAGCCAGGATTCTCCCAACCCGCTGCAATGGACAAAGATTTGGCTGGACGCATGTAATGACTTCAAAGAGGCCATTGAGGTTGGCCGATTGGAGTATGAACTCCCTGCTTAAGGATCCAATTGATGGGCCAATCGGGGAGTCTTTACCTTGTACCTAATCGGGAGAGTTCCTTTGACACCCCCAGAGATAGACTGCTGACTGCTAGCACTCTGTGTACTGCCGTAGAGTTTGTAAATAAAGAGATTTTGGTGGAGGGACTTATTACAGCACCAAATTATCCATCCTTACTAGCAGCGGTGGCAGGATGCAAACAGCCTGAGAATTCCAGCCTACTTGTATTTTATACTGTCCCAGCTGTTAGATGTTTTACTCACAATAGATACGCAACATAACACTGCACATTACAAATGCCGACAGTGCAGATGTTCAATCTACCTTGAAACCTTGAGGAAAGAAACCCAAAATGCATATCTCAAACATTTAAACAAAAATCTATCAATGTGTCAAAAATCTTGCAACTGCTCAGACAAAACTTGAATGAATTGAAGCAAACAAAACCAAATAGGCTTCTTACCCACTGAGGGAAATAATGCTGAGGCTCAAAATATTTTCCAACGTGTACGTGTTTTTTGTAATTCCCCAAGTCCGCTTGCAATGCATACGCTGCAAGCAAAAAATAGACTTCCTCTTTGTTCGTGCATCTCGAACTTAAAACTTGTTCTTTTAGTTGACAATAATAAAAATGCCTTGCCTTCTTGTCACTGCAGGGGAAGGGAGAATTTTACGAGAATTAGGAAATAAACAAAACAGCTGTTGGTGGAAATAATATGCATTCAAAGGATATTGTTTTTCACGTCGTATTGCAACCTGGCTCATGAAAGCTGTGTGGAACTGAGCTTTGCAGACCAGGAAGATTCTAGAAATGACGCCCAAATAAGGCTACACTGCAAAAACCAACCCTAGTTCCTGGAACAGTGACAGAAGCCCAGCACTTGCAAGAATGTGGATCAGCGGGTGGAGAGAAAAATCATTCACAGGTTAAGTGGATTAGCCATGCTAAATTATTCCTTAGTGTCCCAAGATGTACAGGTTAGCGTGATTAATGAAGTAAATAGGTGCGGTTACAGGGATATGGTCTGGAAAAAGTACTCCATCTGAGAATCAACGCAGGCTCGATGGGCCAAGTAGTCTCCTCCTGCACAGCAGAGATTCTAGTATCGATATTCCCTCTTCTCTCCTGCCATGTGCAGCAGAACGGAAGAAACTTTGAAAGTACCTTCATTTTCCATGGCTGCAACGTCATTGGTGGGCTTTTTCCAGCCGTTCCCACCACTGGGATCTGCTGAGCATTCAAACAACGGGAAATCCCATTGACAGCGGCCGGACCTGAAGATCTGCAGGCCAGTGGCAGGCTGCCTCTGCAACAGTGGGACAGGAGGCAGGAAATCTGGCCCCCTGCCCAATTCGCAGGCACTACTTTATTTATAAGTCAAAAATTAGCAAAGGCCAACATAATTCATTTTGGAGCAGGTGTGCCTTCTGTTTTTCTCTCAGAATTATTTTGTCTCCAACTTACTTATTTTGATGGTAAGCAAATGGAAGCAGCCATTTATCAAGTACACGGTGTTGAGAACAGTCACACGGTAAATGTATATTTATTACTGCCAGACTTCCTTATTTTCATATCAGATTAAATTATTCAGCAATTTCTTTTTTGCAAAGTTTGACCCACAGAAGGTGTTCATAGAATCCCTAAAGTGTAGAAGGAGGCCATTCTGCCCTTCAAGATCCCATCCCGTAACTCAGGTATTTACCCTGCTAATCCTCCTTACACTAGGGTCAATGTAGCATGGCCAATCAGCCGAACCCGCACATCTTTGGACTCTGGGAGGAAACCAGAGCATCCGGAGAAACCCACGCAAACACAGGAAGGACGTGCAAACTCCACACGGACAGTGACCCAAGGCTGGAACTGAACCCGAGTCCCTGGTGTGTGAGACAGCAGCGATGACTGCTGTGCCACTGTGCACTCTGTGGCGATGGTCACTGAACAGATATGCTTACTTTTTTTTCATAAATTTGACGACTGAACAGGAACTCTGTACCTTATTACTTTCCCATTTTCAACATAGTACTGCACCCTTAGACAAACGACGAACGGAGCGCCAAACATTTCATTGTTCTGTTAAAAAAGGAAAAAGGGGAAGTAAATAAAGAGATGGCATCATTAGAACATAACTCTATATTTCTGCCAAGATTAAAGCCCCATTTTAACCTAACTGCATGGGAGGGGATGGTGTAAGTCACGGTCAGAGGCAGTTTTGCACAGCTACCTGACTTACCTGACTTCAATTTATATTCTCAAGTTCTACGTTCCTGGTTTGATTTGAAGTAACCTTCCATATTACACAACATAAAACTCTCATTTTATATTAGCACCTCTACCATTAACAAAACATCCCAAGTGCATCTCACAGGGGATTAAACCTCAGCAGCAGTCAGAGGATGGTGGTCAAAGCACTTTTTAAGTGGTTGGTTTTAAAACTGGACTATCCAAATTAATCACACATAATACGCTTACAATCTTACTGCAGACAGAGAAATTTTCACCCCATTTTTCAACAATTGTGTTGTGGAGGTCAGTTAGATCAGTTAAAGTTTAAAGTTTATTTATTATTTGTCAGGAGTAGGCTTACATTAACACTGCAGTGAAGTTACTGTGAAAATTCCCTGGTCACGACACTCTGGCGCCTGTTCAGGTACACTGAGGGAGAATTTAGCGTAGCCAGTGCATCTAACCAGCATGTCTTTCAGACTGTGAGAGGAAACCGGAGCACACAGAGGAAACTGTCCGTGTGGAGTCTGCATTTTCTCCCCAAGTCCTCGCAGACACAGGGAGAATGTGCAGATTCCGCACAGACAGTGACTCAAGCCGGGAATCGAACCTGGGTCCCTGGCACCGTGAAGCAGCAGTGCTAACCACTCCTGGCTGACTACAGTATGATGCAGAATGATGCCAAGACACGGGTTCATACCAGATTTGCCCCATGCTTGCCCCTCAGTTTTATATATATATATATATATATATATATATGTCTTTAATGGAAAGAGATGTCTATGGTCCTTTTGTGTACAATGGCTAATTCCTGTTCGCACACAGGTTCCATGTTTAAAAAAAATTAAGATTTCACCTACAATGACACAAATTTCTCAAATAAAAAACTCCTAGCAAAGTGTTTTAGTACATGCTACTTAAGTTGCAAAAAGAAACATAAAATCCACAGATTGTTATCCTATTAACAGCAGAACACAGGAACTCAAACTAGACTATCCAAAAGACTCAGAAACTGAAATTTCAGCATCCACAATATTTTGCTTTTATAATAAATAAAACTTACTTTGCTAATTTCTTTCTTCCATTCCTTGGGAAAATATTTCGTGAGCTTCTGCTCCAAGTCTATGAAAATGTGTTCATTGTCTGAAAATGTGAAAGTAACACTTCAGTTACCATCTGAGAGAGTGATTAAGAGAAGGACAGCCTGGCCCAAGCTGTAGTGTTAAATAAGAAACAGGGAACATTTCGTAAATAACAGGCTTTCCAAAATGCTTTATCATTAGGCTCAGCTTTAATGCCTCTTGCAACTGAATATTCTTGGTCTGGTTCACTTGTGAGGGATGAATGGGCTACTTAACTAAGGTAGAAGAGCTGTTGGCAACTGTATACTGTTAAAAGCAATAGGGGGAGAGAAAGAAAACCCTTCACTGTTACTCAAGATGTATTCTGCATTCAGTACTGGTTTACAAGCTTTTTAAAAACCTTTACTCAATCC
This sequence comes from Carcharhinus amblyrhynchos, assembly GCF_965287045.1. Lineage (NCBI taxonomy): Eukaryota > Metazoa > Chordata > Chondrichthyes > Carcharhiniformes > Carcharhinidae > Carcharhinus > Carcharhinus amblyrhynchos. The sequence goes on along the minus strand of NC_137335.1, from coordinate 79,075,550 downwards.
TCCTGCCTAATAGGTCTGAAAACCTTCTTCTTAATCCTAATACAGTATGATTCTTTACATTCCTACTTAACTACATCAGTCTCCATTACTCTTGATCAACTATTGACGTAGCTCAGCAACAGTTCCTCAAATACTTAACTGTCCACATAAATTCAATTAGCATTAAAGAAAACTTCGATTTTGCAATGCTACATTTACATGTCACTCTTCTGTATACTCTCAGATCGACTGATTTTATACATTTCTGAAACCCAAACCCTCCTCTTCACTAATAATGCATCCAGGAACCACTCTGCTGTTTCTCGATTAAATCATAAATCTTCTGAAACACCCCTGCAGACATGTGCTCATCTCATTTTTCTTTTGTCATTTTCCTCGTGATGGTCTAGCTAATCGCAAATGCTGCACAATTAACATTCTGGCCTTGCAACAGGCTCCCCTGCCAGAATATTTTGCAGCATGTCCCCTGCCTTTGTTTACTAGCCTTGAGCACCATCTGTCAACAGAGATTCTTTACTCAATCTTCCCGATGACACTGAGCTTTTGAGCTGGTTATCCTATAGCCTGAGGTAGATTCATAATGTTTTATTAAAACAGTCAGCATTAGTTTGCAGGCTACCAGAGAAATGCACAATTAAGCATATTTTCAATTTGAATAGCGATGAACAAAACCCTTCCTCTTCATTTCAAATTATTCAGAATCCCAGATTCCACTAATAGACCAAAAATGAATCAATCTGATCCAAATAGCAAAATAATTTTCAATTAGCGAGTTTTATACTACTCAACACATCAATTTCAAATTGTATAACACATGCCAGTTATTCACTGAGAATTTTATGAAAAGGCAACATTTTGCACAATTAAAACTTTTAATTTTGACTAATTTATTTGGGCAAATAGTTCAGAAGGAGCAGTCTTAACCAAATTTGTGATCCAAGCAATTTGTATCTCTCAGAATTTAACTCTTCTTCACACCGAAACTCGCTGAAAGACTAACAAATGTGAGCAAGCAAGTCCCAATTCAGGCAACATAAAGCCCTCACCTTTCATTAATATTGAACAAGAAGCCATAGTCAAACATATTTTCATTCCATCTCTCAGTTGTGAAAAATCACATCACACAAACTGTGCCACCCTGTCTCCAGCTATTACTGTAAATGTTTAATCATAAAATCCCTACAATGCAGAAGGAGGCCATTCAGCCCATCAAGCCTGCACTGACTGACAGAGCATCTTACCCAGACCCACCCTCCACCCTATCCCTGTAACCCCGTGCATTTGTCATGGCTAAGCTACACATCTTGGGACACCAAGGGGCAATTTAGTATGGCCAGTGTGCCTAACCTACACATCTTTGGACTGTTAACAGATGAATTGATAGCATGACTAGCGAGCTTTGTGATTAATATGTGGAAAGTTCAAATGAATTAAAACACCTGTTCCACTGAAAGGTCCCAAATTTGATTTCTAGTTTGTACTGAGCTAGCAGATCTCACCCAGGGCAGTAGAGACTGGAATCAGCCTCATTAATTAAACTGGAGCAAGAGAACACAGGCAGGGACAAACAGAAAAATAACAGCCAGTGTGCCTGATCCCAATCAATGCCATCTACTGATCTTTACTGTAAAAGAGAGAGGCCAATTGTGTCACACAAGTTTGAGTAAGGCTTCTCTATGATGGACCTTGATCAAACGTTTGGGCTTGTATATAAAGGGCAGCCTTTCGACAGGGACACTAAAAGGATATCAATACTTATTGAGCTCTCCCCTGCAAAGGTTATCACCTTCAGTAAGCAGATAATTGAAACTAAAGGGGGGGTGTATAAATCACTATCTTAAAGCAACTTGATCTATGACTCTATTCATCTCCCCCTGATTAAAGGAATTCCATCTACATTCCAGACTTAATGAACATATCACTGGGCTTCATACTTGTGGTGAGTTGTTACATGGATGAAAATAACTTGTCTTGATAAAGGCTATTCATTCAGTTTAGCTTTTAAATGCATCCTAAGGGTGCATGCCCAGATTAATTCAGTGCTCAGATGCAGGGTAACCACAGCTTTATACAATATTTTAGAAATGTCTTGTGGCTACCAAGCACTGGCTTGTCAGAATTGATGAATTCAGATACTGTAATATGGATGCATTAGCGTGAAATGAGAAGTATTGGAGCCTGATTATTTTCTTTCCTTCTTAATAAGTAAAGCCCCACAGAAAAATAAAGGTTTGAACTAATCATAGACATTCCAAACAAATCAAGCAAGTAAGTATTAGTGTTACCACAAATGATCAAAATAATCCAAGGGCTTGTCAAGAATTATCTCTTGACCAATCCATCTTATTTCCTCACAAAGAAATTTAAAACATTGAATCCCAGCTTACTTTGTACCATACTCAGTCCAAAGAAGTGACCATCCCTGATCTTCAGCATATCACACACTTGGTCGTAGAGGTCCTGGCCAGTAGCTTTTACCTACAAATGAACAAAAACATCAGAACAAGAGTGAGGCACGGCACAAAGCATTTTAAACAAGCAACATAGTCTGTCTCCCAACATCGCGTAGCAGGAAGTGCTCACAGTGACCGAAGATTCTTAACAAAAACAGTGTCATTGTTCAAGAATTTGAGAAAGAGTGGCGGCAATGTGGAGTTAATAATGCACACTGCCAATCATCAGTGCAAATTCTGAGCAGTCACGCAGCTTCAAATTTTAGAAGATACTTGAAGTCTATTTTTAGATCAGTGGGAGCAAGAAATGGCTACTACCAGGGTTTCTGCTATCAGTATTTTACTTGTACAAAATCAACCTTTGTGAACTAACTGTAATGTATCATTTTTAAAAGGATAGCAAATTGGCCAACTGTTCCGAACGATAGAATGGAGAACGAGGTTGGTGGAGGATCAAGCTGAATCCAGATTTTTATTTGAATTGTTCTTTACTGAGCAATGTCAATAGGTAGCAACACATGAGGTGGCCTTTAACATGTTTTTAAATTCCTCCATGAGATGTGGGCATCGCTGACTACACCAGCATTTATTGCCCCTGAGGAGGCAGAGGGGAGCTGCCCTCTTGAACTGTTGAGATCAATGTGGTATAGGCACACTCATAGTGCTGTTAGGAAGGAAGTTCCAGGATTTTGATCCAGCGACAGCAAATGAATGGTGATACATTTCCAGGTCAGTTCTTTGAAGCACTCACATCTGTGGATAAAGGGCAATCAGTGGATGTACTGTACTAAGATTCCAGAAGGCTTCTGCTAAGTGGCCACATCAAAGGTTATTGTGGAAAACAAAAGCTCATGTAGGTAACATATTGGTATGGATAGAAGACTGGCTAGCAACAGCAAACAATCAATATAAATGGGTCTTTTTCTGGTTTGCAGGATGTGACAATTGGTGTGCCGCAGGGATCAGTGCTGGGGCCTCAACTTATTACAATTTATATAAATGACCCGGATGAAGGAATGGAAGGTATGGTTGTAAAAGTTGCTGACGACATAAGGATAGGATCAGTTGTGAAGAGGATGTAGGGAGGTTCAAAGGGACATGCATAGGTTAAACGAGTGGACAAAGATCTGGCAATGGAGTGTGATGTGGTACATAAGAACGTAAGAAATAGGAGCAGGAGTAGGCCATCTAGCCCCTCGAGCCTGCCCCGCCATTTAATAAGATCATGGCTGATCTGTCATGGCTCAGTTCCACATTCCCGCCCTCTCCCCATAACCCTTAATCCCCTCTCCTATCAAAAACCTATCAACCCACGTCTTAAAAATATTTAGCGAGGCAGCCTCCACCACTTCAACGGGCAAAGATTCCAGAGACTCACCACCCTTTGAGTGAAGAAGTTCCTCCTCAACTCCGTTCTAAACAGCCCCCCTTTTATCTTGAGGCTGTGCCCTCTAGTCCTACTGTCCTTTCTGAGTGGGAAGAGCCTCTCCACCTCTATCCTATCCATCCCATTCATCATCTTATATGTCTCAATGAGATCTCCCCTCATTCTTCTAAACTCTAACGAGTACAAGCCTAGTTTATTCAGCCTCTCCTCATAGCTCAACCCCCTTAACTCCGGTATCAGCCTAGTGAACCTCCTCTGCACTCCCTCCAAGGCCAAAATATCCTTGCGTATGATTGCACATTTGGTAAAATGTGCAATTCTCAATTTTGGCAGGAAGAGTAAAAAATAAGCTTATTATCTGAATGGTTGAGAGATTGCCAAGGTCTGAGATTCAAGGTGACCTGGGTCTGCTAATACATGAATCACACGAAGCCAGTATACAGGCCCAGCAAGTAATTAGGAAAGCTAATACAATGTTATTTATTGTCTTTTGTGAGGGGAATTGATCACAGAAGTAGGGAGGTTATGGCTCCAGGTCTGAGAAGCTTCAGTTATGAGCTTAGATTGGAGAGAAGAAAGCTGAGAGGAAATTTGATGGAACTGTCCAAAAATCATGAAGGGACAGGATAGACTAGATAGGGAGAAATTGTGTTTCAGAAAAATTCGATGTAATTATGATCGGCCATCATTTATGCATTGTGAGCTATATAAATGAAGTGTTTGCATTTAATGTTTCTAAATAAAAAGCAATTAAATATTTTTGCATACACTGTACAGTGTAACAGAGTTGCCTGTCAGAATTGTGCCAAAAAGGCCCAACCTGAGCCCTATATGATTTATCTTGATCAACACATCAAATCACTAAATGATTGGCAATGGATATTATTAATGTCAACATCAAGCACTCCTACATAAAGTAAACTCAATTAGTAAAACTCCCTATGGCCCCTCCACCAGAGTCCAAATAGTAAAGCCCTCCACAATGCAGCACTGCAAATTGTCCCATTATATTTTCTCTTTAAACTGAAATTAAAGTACCTGGCTTTTAATTACTTCCTGATTTATTAAGTGCAGCTTCAACTGTCAGCCAATTTGTAGCTTCAAAATTAATGTAACATTGTGTTCAAAGTACTCCCCAAAGTGTCCTCCTTCATTTTCATAAAGAAAATAATTACATGTTACCAGCACTAAAATACTTGTTTACTGCCTTCTGTCATTTCAGCTCTTCCTCCCTCCAGATTCACTTCTGAAACATCAGTTAAGGAGTTATGTACATCCCATAGCATCTCCGTTCATTTCCATAGGTGGCGAGTGGAATGGGTTAACATTTTAGATTGGACCTCAAACTTATCCAGCGTTATGCAGACCCAGATCTGCTCCTAGGTTGGGCAAGTAGACCAGCCTCACAATGAAATAAATTAGACCACTGATTTGACCCCGCTCTATCTATCACTACCTACGCAACACAAACTGAAAGGTCAATGAAATCTGAAAATGAACAGCAGATAAATAGCGAAAATCCTTCAATTTAAGGCAAATATGAGACAATGAATACTTTGAACAGAAAATACACCTCAGAGTCTTCTCACAGAATTCCTACAGTACGCAGGAGGCTATTTGACCCATCGTGTCTGCACCAACACCTTACCAGGCCTTAACCCCGTAACCCCATGCGTTTACCCCACAAATCCCCCTAACATGAATATCTTGGAACAAGAAAAATTTAGCATGGCTGATCAAGAAACTTCTCTTTAACACAGCATATTATTTAATAATCATTTATTTGTGTGATTAAGTTCTTCCTGATTTCACTCCTCACTCCACTCAGACCTAAAAATTAAAGCTATTTTAAGTTTATTTATCAGTGTCACAAGTCAGCTTACATTAACACTGAATTTACATTGGCAATGAAGTTACTGTGAAAATCCCCTAGTCGCCACACTCCAGCGCCTGTTCAGGTACACTGAGGGAGAATTTAGCATGACCAGTGCACCTAACCAGCACATCTTTCAGACAGTGGGAGGAAACTGGAGCACCCACACAGACACAGGGAGAACGTGCAAACTCTGCACAGATAGTGACCCAAGGTGGGGATTGAACCTGAGTCCCTGGTGCTGTGACGCAGCAGTGCTAACCACTGTGCCATCACTGCCATATCTGTTCCAGTAGATGAAGCGTTAATGTGAGAGTACTGCTGCGTGGCTGGAGTTAATCAGAACCAGATTTACGGATTGATTGTTTATGTTTGGGTCATGACTATGGCTTAAGGCTCATTAAGAAGTCTCACAACACAGGTTAAAGTCCAATAGGTTAATATGGTAGCACAAGCCACTAGCTTTCAGAGTGCTTCCCCTTCATCAGGTGAGTGGGAGTTCTGTTCACAAACAGGGCATATAAAGACACAAACTCAATTTGCAAAATAATGGTTGGAATGCGAGTCTTTACAGGTAATCAAGTCTTAAAGGTACAATGATGTGAGTGGAGAGAGGATTAAGCACAGGTTAAAGAGATGTGTATTGTCTCCAGACAGGACATTAGTGAGATTTTGCAAGCCCAGTCAAGTCGTGGGGATTACAGATAGTGTGACATGAACCCAAGATCCCGGTTGAGGCTGTCCTCATGAGTGCGGAACTTGGCTATTAGTCTCTGCCCAGCAACTGATGATCCTGCAGGAGAACAGTGACCACGACACCACACAACCCTGCCATAGCAACCTCTGCAAGACATGCCGGATCATCAACACAGATGCCATTATCTCATGTGAGAACACCATCCACCAGATACACAGTACATACACTTGCAATTCGGCCAACGTTGTCTGCCTGATAAGCTGCAGGAAAGGATATCCCGAGGCATGGTACATTGGGGAGACCATGCAGACATTATGACAATGGATGAATGAACATCCGCTCAACAAACACCAGGCAAGACTGTTCCCTTCCTGTTGAGGAACACTTCAGCGGTCAGAGGCATTCGGCCTCTGATCTTCGGGTAAGCGTTCTCCAAGGCGGCCTCCACAACACACGACAACACAGAGTCACTGGGCAGAGACTGATAGCCAAGTTCCACACACATGAGGATGGCCTCAACCAAGATCTTGGGTTCATGTCACACTATCTGTAGCCCCCACAACTTGCCTGGACTTGCAAAATCTCACTAACTGTCCTGGCTGGAGACAATACACGTCTCTTTAACCTATGCTTAATCCTCTCTCCACTCACAATATCTGTGCCTTTAAGACTTGATTACCTGTAAAGACTCGCATTCCAACCATTATTTTGTAAATTGAGTTTGTGTCTTTATATGCCCTGTTTGTGAACAGAACTTCCACTCACCCGATGAAGGGGCAGCACTCTGAAAGCTAGTGGCTTGTGCTACCAAGTAAACCTGTTGGACTTTAACCTGGTGTTGTGAGACTTCTTACTGTGTTTACCCCAATCCAATGCTGGCATCTCCACATCAAGGATCATGACCAGGGCCCTGATCACAGCAGACAGTTAACATTGCCAGGCAGATAACAGACCAGAATGCAACACAGGGAAGACCCTTGGTGACAGGGCTAAAAGGAAAGGATTCAGAAAGGTTCATTGTCCAGATCTTGAAGATGATACAGGGAGAAAAAAAAAAGCAATGAAAGTCACAGTCAGCCATGTGCAGCATCTAGAGTTTAGTGGGAGGCAAGAACCATCTGAACCAGCAAGTCTACTGCCTTCTTTTGTTAAGTATAATTTTTGTTACTTAATAAATTGTTCTGACACCACTGCATCAAGGGTCTCCTTGTCCAAGTTTGGTTGTTCAGGCTTTAAACCTTTTGCACTGCAGACTTCTGAATGTTGCGCATGTGGAAAATGTTCCCTGACATTGGAGGTTACCAGTAGATCATAATCAAAAAATATTTTTGAGCACCTCACAATGTGCAAGGTATTAATTTCAGATTTCTAAAGAACCAAAGCAATGTAAAAATAAGAAGGTATAACATTAAAATTGGAGAGACTTAGAATGGGGAGGTCCTAGATTAAGTGCCTGCTTGACTTGTACCAGGTTATGTTTAGTGATTAAGCGTAAGTGATTCAATCCAGACATTTAAGCATTTTCTTTGCTGCAACATGAGTGACTATTGTCGTATACAAGTTGAAAAATAAGGGTGTGGCCTGTCTGGGAAGACTGGAACACCACCACATGTTATAATCTACTGTTATATAAAAGATGCAGCACACTTGGTACAGTGGCACAGTGGTTAGCACTTTTGCCTCACAACGCCAGGGACCCAAGCTCAATTCCAACTTGAATGACTATATGGAGTTAGTATGTTCTCCCCATGTCTACACGGGTTTCCTCAGGGTGCTTCAGTTTCCTCCCACGGTCCAAAGATGTGTAAATTAAGTGGATTAGCCATGGTAAATATGCAGGGTTACAGAGCTAGCACAGGAGGATGGGGCTGGGTAAGATGCTCTGTTGAGAGTTGAGTGCATATTTGACAACCTGAATAGCCTCCTTCTGCACAGTAGGGATTCTGTGATTCTATATTTTTAATACCAAGAAATGACATAATGATGTAACTAACTTGCCACATCCACCTTTTCATTAGCGTCAAAAATCAATTCTGAAACCCACTCAGAATTACAATAGGTAATATCAATTGATACTCCAGCTGCAATAAGTACTAAGCTCTAGCCAGTGCCACAAAAAAAATTCTACTTACTCCAACGAGAACTTCAAGCTGTTCCTTGTTTGGCAGAAGTACAGAAACAATGCGTTGGCCCGGCATCATTTTATTTTGGAATAACTGGTTACTCATGTCGAGACTGTGGGAAGATTTCAGTTTAATTAATCTCTGTCCAGTCCAGTTCTGTCTTCTACAGGTTATGACGCTCTCTTCACTGAACACAGGACCACATCCAGTCTGCCCTCATCCTCCCTGCCAAATAACATGTTCCAACGTTAATTAATGAAAACAAAGCAAGCAACGCACTAGGAATTGTGGATTTAAACACGTAGAGGCATAAACAATTTAGAAATCCATGCCACAGATGAGGTGCATCATTTAAGTGTTACACGCAAACGTAAGCATTTTTGACATCCAAAGAATGACGGAAGTAGGCTTAAGAGAATTCAGACTTCTAGTCGAACCTAGTCATCAGCATTGACACAAACTTTTATGAAATCAAATCAGATTCATAGACAAAGACAAGTCATTCCAGAAAACTTTTCTCTCCAAAAGGGCAAACATAACACTGAAGGTAGCATTGGAAACAATAAAAAGTTTTCTTTTAAAAAACATCTACCCACTTTGAGATACTGAGCAAATAGATACAAATGCTTCAAATGATGACCTGATCGAGCAGATCCCTTATGTCCCACTTTATCTGTGGTGCAATCCAAAATATGTGACAAATATCAACTGTGCCATGACATGCATTCAAGTACATTTGTTTATAACAGGTCTTTGAGCACATTGTACATACAGCCAAATCCCCAATTTAATCAAACATGCCTTACGAGGGAGGAGGTGGAATTGACATATGAGCCCTACAGCCTGCTCTGTCATTCAATTTAATCAAAGGTGATCTTCTATCTCAAATTCCACTTTCTTGCCTGTTCCCCATATTGCTTAACTCCCTGAGAGATGAAAAACCAATCTGAATGTACTTAACGACGGAGCATCAAAACCTAGTGGAGAATTTGAAAGATTCACAAGCCTAAAGAAATGTCTTCTCATCTCCATCTTAATTGATCAACCCGTTTATCTGTGCCCTCATCATGTTCGAGATTTCCAGTCCCGGGAGACTGTGTAGCCTGTCAAAACCCTTCGCGATCTTATACGTTTCAAAGAGCTCTCCCTCATTCTTCCAAACTCCAGAGAGTATAGGCACAATTTAGTCAGCCTCTCATCATAAGACATGCTACTGTGCAATACACACTTTCAAGGATTTTGGTGATAAACCCTTTGTCAGAATTTCTTTCCTCCAACTGTAGATTTTCTTTTAAGAATTTTACTTTTTCTCTTCTCAATATTGGTGTGCTCCCATGCTGTGGGCTTTGGCCCCTCACATTGATTGCGTTTGATGAATAACATCAAAAATGTGCTTTTGGCAATAAAGGCAGGAGGGACTCAAAGTCAAAAATAGAAAAAGAAAATATGCAAAGACTGTAAATAAAATTTAAGATGATCAAACCCCTTGAAATTTATGTCATCAGAATCAGCTAACTAAATTCTAGAGTTGTAATTCATTCCCACCTATCCAATAACTATGCATACAAACTACACATATACATCAGTTACATTGTTCCAGTCCTAATTAAGTATTAAATACAAGGTTGAGCAACACGTCGATTTCAAAATTCTCATCCTTGGGTTTAAACCTCAGCAGAATCTGGTCCATCCTTATCTTTTTCAGCTCCTTTAACATTATAACCTTCCACTTTGTGTGTTGCACAATAACATATTGCAAATAATTGGGGATTTAGTGGTAATTGCCATATCTGGAGGATTTGTCACATACATATATAGATTTCTGGTGGCACTGTAGATATTTGTCATATATCCTGGACTCTACCAGGTAAAACTGAACACCAGAGGTCCACTAAGTCAGGTGGTCTTTGGAAATATTTACATTTCCATGCTCAGTATCTCATTGTGGGTGAACTTTTTTTAAAAACAGCATTCTTTCCCCAAAGCTGTCAGTGATCTGAGTATTATGTTCTACAATGATTGGCAATAGCCATTATCAGGGGCTCCTCAAATTCTGACCTCCTGTGCATTCAAGACTTCCATCACTCCACTATTGATAGCCGTTGGGGGAGTCGGTTTAGCTCAGTTGACTGGATGGCTGGTTTAAGATACAGAACAACGCCAACAGCAAGAGTTCAATTCCAGTACTGGCTGAGGTTGTTCATGAAAGGTCCTACCTTCTCAGCCTCGCCTAAGGTGTGGTGATCCTCCAATTAAACCACCACCAGTCAGCTCTCCCCCTCAAAGGGGAGACCAGCCTATGGTCAGATTCTCTTAAAGTTAACTCGCAGGTTGACTTGATAGTTAGGAAGGCAAATGCAACATTAGCATTAATTTCGAGAGTACTAGAATACAAAAGCAGGGATGTATTGCTGAGGCTGTTAAAGGCTCTGGTCAGACCACAGTTGGAGTCTGGTGAGCAATTTTGGCCCCCGTATCTCAGGAAAGATGTGTTGTCCCTGGAGAGGGTCCAGAGGAGGCTCACAAGAATGATCTCAGGAATGAAAAGCTTTATGCATGAGGAGCGTTTGAGGACCCTGGATCTGTACTTGGAGTTTAGAAGGATGAGGGAGGGATCTCATTGAAACTTACAGAATACTGAATGGCCTGAAGAGAGTAGATTTGGGAAAGATGGTTCCATTAGTAGACGACACTAGGATCCGAGGGCACAGCCTCAACATAAAGGGATGACTCTTTAGAACTGAGATGAAGAGGAATTTCTTCAGCCAGAGGGTGGTGAACCTATGGAATTCATTGTCACTGAAGGCTGTGGAGGCCGGGTCATTGAGCATATTTAAGACAAAGATAGAGAGGTTCTTGATTGGTAAGGTTACAGGGAAAAGTCAGGAGAATGGGGTTGAGAAACGTATGAGCCATGATTGAATGGTGAAGCAGACTCGATAGGCCGAATGGCCTAATTCTGCTCCCATATCTTATGGACTTTATTGATAAATCTGACTTCAGCTGCCTAGGCTCCAATTGTGGGATTCCCCTTCCTTTAGAAAACTCCTGACATCCACATCTTTGAATAAACTGTCCTATGTGCCTTGGTACCAAGTTGTGCTCCTGTGAAGTTAGGATGTTTCGAAATTTTAAAGGAACCACATAAACGTAAGCTGTTGCAAATCAGGTATTGTTGCCTCCCAGGAAGTGAGTGTTCTCTCTAGGAATTCAAACTATGCATTTATCCTCCCACTGAATGCAAAGACTCCAAGCAGGCTATAAATTAACTGTAATTAATAGCGTTGACAGGGGTTAATTATCTTCCCATGCAGTATGAATTATTGTTTCCTTTATTGTTGATATGCTTGCGATATGTCCTGGTGAGTCATTATGAAAAGCTTAGACAGCATGTCTCTTTTTTTCAGCAATACTACAGATTCTATTAAAACTATAAGAGTCTTAAAGAAGTGTGTTTGCATTGAGTGCTGACTTTAAGGGATACTGTCGGAGAAGTTGGCATCTAATAATGCAACCCCTTCATGCTAGACTCAATTCATTAATCCAGAGAGGTGCACTAACTATGAGAGTCTAAGCTGTATGGGTAGACACGTGAGCAAGCCAGATAATTGGTGCTCCCAGATGTTTAATTTGGGGTGATGTTGGGATGGAGTGGGAGGGGATAGAAAGAATTCTTTCTACTAGTTTATAATTTGAAGAGGCGTGACAATGGCTGAGAATCTCTTCATAAAGGTCACATTCCGATGCCAATTGGCAGCTCTTTCAAAAGATCTTAAAAGTCTACCTGAAAATAAAATGTCAACAATCACAAAGAAATGCAAAGGAGAAGAAAAAGCCAAGCTGAATTTTCCACTTCCACCCATTGCGTGAACTGAGCTGGCAAGACAGAAAATGCAGCGGACTACGTAAAGGTCCATTGACCTCAGGCAGGAATTTCCAGTCTTTGGGTGTGGGTGGCCAGAAGATCCCAGAGTTAACAAAATTAACACTCTCCCAAGTGAGAACTTTTTCCTTATTCTTTAATGGGATGTGGACTCTACAGGCAAGTCAAATTTCTGCTGCCCATCCCCAGTCGCCTTTGAGTGGCTTGCTGGGCCACTCCAGAGCACAATTAAGAGTCAACCACATCACTCGGGGTTTGGAGCCATATGTAGGCCAGACCAGCTAAGGATGGCAGATTTCCTTCCCTAAAGGATATCAGTGAACCAGATGAGTTTTTACTTCAATTAATGATAGCTTCATGACTACCATTAGTTTTCAACTCTGGATTTATTAAATTCAACCTGCTGCCATGGCAGGATTTGACCCCGTGATCCCTTAACATTAGCCTGGGCTTCTGGAATTATGAGTCCAGTGACATTGCCACTAAACCACCATCTCCCCCTATATATGAGGAGACACTAAGTCAGTTAGAATTCTATACGTTGGAGTTTAGAAGACAGGGGATCTCAAAGAAACTTATAAAATTCTAACAGGATTATGCAGGTTAGATTCAGAAAGAATGTTCCCAGCGGTGGGGGAATCCAAAACTAGGGGTCAGCGTTTAAAGGGTAAGGGTTAGAACTTTTAGAAATGAGGTGAGGAGAAAAGTTCTTCACCCAGAGGTGTGGTGAATGTGTGGAATTTGCTGCCACATAAAGTAGTTGAGGCCAAAACATTGTGTGATTTCAAAGTAAATTAGAAATAGCTCTCAGGGTTAAAGGAACCAAGGCATATGGGGAAAGGCAGGATCAGGGTATTGAATTTGATTATCAGCCATGATCAAAATGAATGGCGAAGCAGGCTCGAAGGGTCAAACGGCCTACTTCTGCTTCTATTTCCTATGTTTCTGCGTATACGAATGAATAATCGCTTCCATCAGACCAGAAATCAGTTGACCAGTTCAGAACCAAGTCGAAGATTTGAAAACGGTCTGACCAAACACACATAAAGTGAGGGCTAATAATATGGCAGGCAGACACACCAGCACGTAGGCGGACACACCCACACATGCCTGGGATTTTCCAGTCTCACCGACGGCATGAATGGGTGCATGCCAGACCAGAAAATTTGGCGCGCATCCAAAAGTCTATTGGCTTTATACGGGAATTCCTGGTCAACAGTTGATGGTACAGGAAATTCTGCCAATATACACCAGATACTTGCTAATGCATGAGCTAGTGAGCCAGTTTCGCGCTCACGCAGGTACCATCAACCTCAATTCCACGTGTGTGCATGATATTTTTCACAACAGCTAACATTTCAAACATTAATCCTGTGACACCCCTTCCACAACCTCACCTCCTCACCCACAACCCCAGCCCCATTGCCACGACCACCAGTCTATTCTGGTCGAAAAATCCTTCCACTTCCTACTTTCGGCTGGAACAAAACCTGGATTTACTTCTCAGTAAGCCGCTTCCTCGGGAGGTTGGTTTTGTTCTTCCAGCAATTAAAGTTAACGAGGATTTTCAATGAGGAGCCAGGGAAAACCAGCAAGCTCAAAACGTGTCCATTCTTGACCCACACCTGCTCAGGTACACACCATGCCGTTCCATGGTAAGTAAAATAGACGTAGTTCAGGAGGGATAGTAGCAAAGCCCTGACACAACAATAATATGGACAATGGACAGAAGGGATCTTACTTAATCACCAACTCCCAATGACAAGATGTTTGGTGTAAAGGCGATCAGCACAAGTTCATCAAAACCAAAAAGGATTAGCAGCTAAAGATTAACTACAATCTGTATGCTCTCTCTCTAAATTCTTTGATCGTAATTCATAGTCCCACACCTTTGGGTAAGCCTGTAACAACGCACACACAAAATTCACTGTCACAACATTTATTTATGAATCTTACGTACTGTCAAAATTTCCTCTCCACTCCCATAATAAATGGAAATCTCCAACCAGGCCAGAAAGCAGCTCTTGGCCACTGAGAGCATCTGTGATATCGATATTTAGTTCTGAACAGCCAATTAGATCCATCAACAGAAATTAAAGCCCCAGGTTTTCAATTTCCCCCCCCAGAATGGGCACTGGGTGCGAGGGGGGTGGGGGGGGTGCTAAATGGCCTACTCCTGCTCCTGTGTTCCTAATATCCATTTGCTACTCTAACCTTGAAATCACACAGATTTCTCAAGTATTGACTCCCATTTGGATGACGGTAGGAAGTCAACACCTTTCTGCAGTCTCATTCCAAATGCAAAACACCAGGGGTTGGATTTGCTATGTGGAGATCAGGACCCTGTCATCAGGCTTGTGTCAAGACACTCGAGTATTTTCCTCGAATTGGCCCAATTACTGGCCAGAGCTGTCTTACAGGGCTTCTAAAGCTGGGAGGACAGTGGGCGAGACTCCAACTCAGAGGCAGCTTCAGGATGCCAAAATGGAGGTGCCCTCTCTCCAACTCTTATTTTTAAATGAAAAAATTAGTAGTCAGGACAAATTGAGAGCAAGGGGAGACAGGGGAAAGTCTTGCACAGGAAGGTCTATTGCTGTAGATAAAACCAGGCAGGAATGGAGCCTGGAGTACTGGCTCCTCAATTGGCCTCCAACAATAGGCCTTTAATTGGCTACTCACCACTGGTGGGCAAGTAGCCACTGCGCCCCCAACCCCCAAGATCCCTCTCAAAAAGTCCCCAGGAGTGGGACGAAATTGGGGAATGAGCCACTGGTGCAAAGTTCCACACCTGCCTGTCTCAGTCTCCCCCACACCACCAGGGCCTAAAAATGCAGCCCAGCCATTGATCATTGGAGAGCTATTCAACAGTGGAAGGAAGTGTGACTGCCGATTCCAAACCTGCCCTGAATGGGCAGTTTCCCATTGTGAATTACCAGGGTTTGGATACCAAGTTTCTCCGCTCCTCAGCCCAGAGCACTGAGGTCAATTGGAGAACCCCAATTGGCAGGCTATGTGCAGATTAGCCTCAAAGCTTTCACTAAGAATTCCAGGAATGTCCATTCCACCCACTGAGTATCGGAATCCAAAGTGCAGTTATTAAAGCATTTTGTGATAAACTGGCGCCTGGCTCAATATACGCATTATTTGTCTCTATCACAAAACAAACAACTCAGTTGACTGATGTTGGGGAAAGTATTAATCTGTAAAGATCATTCCTCACGAGTTACAGGACATTAACCTCTGTATCATAACAAACCAACTGATTCATGCTGCAGGGATTTGCTGCATTTCAGATATGTTAGGTGTCTAACAAACCTTTGTACTTTACCATTTGTATCCATATTGATACAGAATTATTTGTCTCCACTTTTCCCCCATCTCCAAAATGTTTGGCATTGTAACTAAAAGCAGTTGCATTATTGTGACTGAAACGTTTGATCAGCAGCAAGTCACACATAAAATAATTTTAGCTTTGATTTATACATTAGAGGAAGAAAAAAGAATAAGGTTTTTTCGATGGGGTGAATTGAAGTTGGGTGAGAGGAGGCTCAAAAACTGTTTGGGCCAAATGGCCTATTTCCATGACTTCATTCTATGGCAGTCTAGATTAATAACAAATAGATTTTCAAAGTGGAACCCCGAGCTTCTGGGACTCTAAAGAGTGCAATAATTCAGGAAGCCAACCGGAAAGGAACAACATTTTATTTGTCAAAGTAAATTTCAACCACAATTCTGTGGTATATGTACATGAATCCCATCTGGGACGATAGAATAAATCCAACTCAGGGGTCCGCCCTATCAAGTACCTATCACCACTGGAATTTGTATTCCACGAGTCCTACTGGACAGTCAATCAGCGATTCCCTATCTAAGTCCTGGGGTGGTTATCACAGAGATGATGGTCAGATTTCCCTCAAGGCTCCACCCAAGATACAGCAGGGGCTGTTCGAGTGTCCACTCTTATTTGCACAAGCCTAAACAATGGGTGTTGTTGGCCAGTTATTTGCCTGAAATCTAATCAGCATTCACACTCATCTTCACCAGGGGGCACTGATAGCAATCTGGAGTAGGCATTACAGTGGCAGGGTGGGCACTGTAACGACTTCAATCAGGCCATTGATGTTGGCCGATTGGAATATGAACTCCCTCATTAAGGATCCAATTGATGGGCCAATCACAGAGTCTTTACCTTGTACTTAACCATGAGTGCCAGTTCCTCTGACACTCATGGTTAACTATTAATACTCTGTGTGCTGCTGTTAGACTTAGTAAATAAACGGATCCGAAGACTTGTTACAGGTACAAACGGAGTATTGTTCTGAGATGAACAGGTCAGTTTACATCACCTACAATCTCTGAAATGTGTATGCACTGATCATGTTGTTTAAAGGAATATGAAAAGCCAACATCCAGTTATTACAGTTAAAGTTTGTGATACGTACTTTCAATTTGGGTTCCTGAAGGAGCACAAATCACCTCTGTGGCAATATTACATTCAATGCAGACAAGCATGACAGATCGTACAGTTTAAAGGGCACATAGGTTATTAAAGAATGTATGTAATGTCGGAGGACACATTCAAACTGTATGCACTGTTGGGAAAACACCCTAACACTGCAAAGGAATTCAACCACTTGGGCCTAGGCACAGTTGAAAGGGTAATGGCACCGTGATACACCATGCACCATTCCCTTTACATATGACAAACCTCAAACAAAAACGCTGGCACCAGGTCAGGTAATCACTTACACTGCTGTCAGCTCACCCCGATGCTGTACTCCCAGTTTGAAATATTTCAGTACTTACATTTAGGTATTTGGTAACATCCATCTCCATGAACCATGGTGGCAGAGTGGGTAGGGTGATTCTGGGCTGGGAGCAGGTGTGCCCCCGAGCGACCGAATTTCTTTGGCGTTGAAGCCTCAAAGCGGAATGAAATGCACTCAGATAGGGTGTTCTCCCTGCAGCGCACACAGCTCGAGCCTGTCCTCCTACATTACGTACATTTTTTAATAACATACTTGCCATTCATTCCGTCCAATCCATCACGCTTACGTGCATTGAATGTGATATTTCAACAGAGTTGATTTGCACTCCTTCAGGAAGTCCAAACGTTCGGTTTTATGTACAACGTCATTAAAGCCAAATCAAACAGTTAAGAGAACGGTTTACAAAAGAAAAGGGAAGCAGCAATTTTCCTCTGTTTATCCCAGGCTAGAAGCTAGGGTTTACTGCTCATCCCTGGCTGCCCTGGGAAGGAGGAGAGACCTTCTTCTCAAACTGCCAGACTGCATGATGACAATGTTCCCACATTGATAGTAGGAAGGGAATCCCAGAGCACTGACTCAGCAACAATGAAGGAACAGCAATGTACATCCAATTTAGCTATCAATACCTCAGAAACCCACCTCCATAACCTTCAACTCCCTTGTCAATCAGAAATCTAACTCAGCCTTGAGTATATTCAATGAAACTGCTTCCGCTGCTCAGTGGAGAGGAAAATTCCAAAGTCTAGTAACCCTCAGAAGAAACTCCTTCTCATCTATGTCTTAAAGGAGAGACCACTTATTCTTAAACTGTTCCAGACTCTCCCACAAGGGGAACTATCTGCCAAGCATTCGTCCTTGTGCTGCTTACAATGGCTCAAGATGTTCTTTTTAAGCACAGAAGATTGAAATGAGCAAATCTCAGGGGGCTTTCATCACTCAGGTGGCTACACTACAATCTTCCTTGCTCACCTTTACGCTCTACAGAAATCTGAGTGAAAGAAACACTTCTGCCATTTTCCAACCCTTCCAACCTTTATTAAAGCTACTGGTGCAATGGGAAATGGCATAAAGTACTTCTGCATGAATCCATGCACATGTCTTCCCATGACATGTATCTCATGGGGAGGTGGGGGGATGGCGCTCCTTCTGCTCCCACCATTTCCCATTGACTCCACCCCGCACCACCGGGAAACCCACAGCAGGAGTGTGTCGTCGGCGTACCCGGAAGATCCTGCTGGCACCAACAGCCAGAATGTTCTGGCCCATGTTTTCGGGGAGCAGAGGGCTAGCCAACAGAAATGGTGAAAGGAAATAAAAAAGATTCAACAGCCTATGCAAAGAAACTTGATTGGCCTATATGACTTTGAGTGCACATAGGGGGGAATTCTGTGTTACTGTTTTCAGGAGTGGGGGCATCAGTGATGGGAGCAGGAAACCGCATGAGAATCCCAAAACATGGTTTATGCTGGCGGTATTTCCCATCCCAAATGTCCCCATCTACACCTCCCCTCCAACCCAATGACATTGAACTTCAGGATCTCCACAATGTAATTATTTAGCCTTTATGCCTGATAATGCACCTCCACCCCTCAATCCTCCTCGCTACCACCCCCTCACCCCTCCCACCAATCCCCCACATTAGATTGTCCATTCATATGAGGGCCCTTTGCTAACATCTAAAATTTTAGAAGCTCCAAAGCCAATAGGAGAGCTCATACTTCGCTAACATTGCACCAAGATTTGAGCTTCACACAAATGCTTTGCTCCATTTAACCTAAGTTATATGGTTGATTAGGTAAAACAGGGCAGTCTGACTCCATTCCAGAGACCCATGTAAATAATCTCGTTGACTGGCAGTCCCACTGCATATTGAGGGTGACTGCTTCCAAAATGGGCTTCCTATTAGCCCTCAAGCTCTGAAAACCTGCTCACCTTCCTTAATTGGAGGACAACGTCACTCTGTGGCTATTAATTGGCAAAATATCAGGTGGGGGACTGTTCCTCACACAGTGTGGGCTTCTGACCCCAGTTCGAGGCTGGCAGCCGGGTGCTGAAGACCGCAGGAAAATTCTACCCCACAGAATTTTCACTTAAAGTGGTAAAATTCACAGAATACCTAGAACCAGGTGTCACTGTTTAAAGAAAAGGGGTGCCAATTTAAGACAAGAGATGGGATGATCTTTTTTCTCTCAGAGGATTGAAAGTCTTTGGGAATCTTTTCATCTAAAGGCAGTGGAAGCAGAATCTTTAAATATTTTTAAGTCAGAGCGAGATAGATTTATGATAATAAGCAAGGTGGTGAAAGGTTAACTGGGGTAGTTCAGAATGTGGAGTCGAGATGCCAATCAGATCAGCGCCAATGATCTTATTGAATGGCAGAACAGGCTCGAGGGGCCAAGTGGCCTACTCCTGCCCCTAATTTGTATGTTCGTATGTAACATGTTTAATGTGAGAGCAAACAAGCTTGGGCATATTTCTGGAATAAGACTCTTTCAATTTAGCAAAACAGGTTTTAAAAGAGAACCTTTTCACTGAACAAGTTAAATTATATAGGGCACAGCTTGTTCTGAAAATGCACAAATCTAAAAATAAAGAGAAGACATTTATTGAAGCCTACAATTTACAGTCTATCATAACAATTCAAGATTTGTAATGAATATAAGGCAGTCATCCAGTTACTGGTTGAGTAAACTTTTAAGAGGTTCCATATTCTTAGCAAAGACATACAGGTAGAGAACCACAAATCTGACTACTCAAAACTGCAGTGTCCCAAAACCAAACATTTTTATAATGCTCCATGCAAGAATTTCAATTAAGTAATTAAAGACAAAAATACCCGAACAATTCAGCTAGGAGCTGCATTGGCACCGTGTGGCTCCAGACCAGTTACTGGCTTCGGGTGCCACTCTGACCAATGCTCCAAGCAACCTTTGACCCCACCCAACCTGGCATGACCCAAGCTGCCCATGGCTGGAACCACCAACTCAAAATCCAGCAATATCCAAAATCCGGCACAGCCTCAGTTCTAAGGGTGCCAGATTTAAGATACTGTACTTGTATCTCTTAAAATTCTTTAAAACATTGCTTTGCCAGACTGAAAAGCACATGATTCATCTCATAAATTAGAAGCAGTCTTAGTGCTTTTCCCTCTATCACCATTTACACTTAACTATCTGCTGTGTTTCTTAACAACTAGGAATGGACCTCGTGCTCAAGGTACACTAGGGCAAAGCACTAAACAGTTCATTTAGGTTTTCCTCTGACTTATAATCTGCTCTTTTAGTTATATTGTTTAGCATTCGTCTGATCTTGACTGCTGCTCTCCACTGGTTGCGAATAATGAGTCTACTATAATACTTATACCTGTTGAACAATCTAACAACCAATTTAAGATTATAAATCAAGTTCATAATATGGCTTATTTACACTTAATGGCTGGAATTGACATACGTTCATACACAGTGACCGGTTCTCTGCAAACAAAAGGAATATGTTCAAGACCTTTGCTGAAGTGCCAAAGAGTTAGGGGAGGTTGTAGTTTTCTACAGCTTTCTCCATGGTGATGCCTCAGCCAATCAAGAATCAACTTGCTAACTAATCAGCACCCTTTTACCCTTATTATAAATTGTGATGGTTTGAAATTTGATATTGTTGTCCTTGTCGAGATGAGTCAAAGAGGAAAAGCTTCAGGAGCATGTCTCTTTCCAGCAATATTCAAGTTCTGTCCTCCCAAGTGACTGTTTACTTAGATGTTCTTTCAACATCCTCCCCAACATCGGTCAGGAAATAAGTACATTGCCCTTGTTTTCCTTCTTATACACAACAGCTTAAATTTAAATTTCATGTGTCACTATTTAATCCACCCACCTATTTTTCTTAACCTATAATTTCTTGGCTGCCTTCTTGGATTTCACTGCCCCTCCAAGGTTTATAACAGAAAAGATTTTCTGGTTCCAACTGTGATCGGACCAGCCGTGGGCAGGAATGGAAAATTTGGGAAGCCAGCCAGAAAGTTCATTGACTTCTCGTGCCCTGGAAAATCCCAGTGCTTGTGAGCAGGACAGGAAGATCCCAGCTTTAATCATTCTAAACAAGAATTAACATCCATAAACTATCTTACCCACAAGGTTATGTCTGCTGACAAAGCAAATACATTCTCTCTCTCAGTTGGCTTCAAAGAACTGAAGTACATTGCTTGGGATATACCTGTCATACCCTTTGACCCTTGAGGAAGTTAAAGTTGGCTACCATATTTAAACAAGGCTGCTCAAATTTCCTGGACCCTCCTCAGCTGGTAGATTTCAGCATGTTATCCTTTTCCTTCCAAGTGATTGATTTCACAATAAAGCGAGCCTTGTCTTTTAAGTTGTTTCTACTTATTTTGCTATTTCCATTGGAGCTGCCTTTGAAGTGATATATTGGATAGCAGTCACTCAGACATATCCTCTCCAACAGGAAGTTAGTGGAGGGATAGAAGCAACTGGGGGGCATTTTTTCACAGTAATCAAATTTAAAGTAACCAGCTGTTATAAATATGTTATGTCTTGCAGGTAATCAATGTGTTCTGTGGGTATTGTACTTGCATTAAGTAATACATTTTCTGCCATACTTCGTTGATAACCTCCAGGATTATATGAAGTAGCTCACTGAGCAATTCCACAGCAGATTTACTTTGGATATGAAAATTATAGATGGCTCTTTGCACAGAAATACAGCATGGAAGCAGGTGTTCAGTACGACTAGTCCAAATCCCATGTGCTCACTCAGTTACTGCAAGCCTTTAGTTTCCTTTACTTGAACCAGCAGGTTGTTAAATGTTGATATTGCCTCTGTTTCAATCACTGCCTCTCGACATGCTTTCCACAGCCAAGTTATTCTCTTAGCCTCCTTTCTTTCAGTCAGCTAACCTATTCTTAAGTGTTGACATGGTTTCCACTTCAGTCACTAACTCCAGCAGCGCATTCCACACTTTCACAAAATGTTTCTTCTCTGTTCTCTTTTAAATCCCTGACATTCAATCTTGAATCTTTGTCCTTCATCCTAGACCACCCCAGCCACGGCAAAACTTTCCGCACTGTGTCCCATCCCTTACAGTGTAAAATTACCTCTAAATAATGTTAAAATGTCTCAATTTTTCAAGTTTGTGCCCACATTTCCTTGAATGAGGCAGAGTCCAAGAGATATTGCACAATGGAATTTCGATCCATCACCGAGCTTAATCAGGTCATGTTCACTTCATGGCATAAATTGGACTTATAAACTGAGCCTTAAACAGGGCAGAAACAATCTGCACATAATTTGAACAAGTGACTTTTTTCAATTCAAGAAAGTCAACACAAGTTTAAGGGCAAATCTCGTTAACTTGCTTGAGTTTCTTGAGGTAACAGAGAAGGTTGATGAGGATAATGCTGTTGATGCACTGTACATGAACTTCCAAAAGGCATTTGATAAAGTGTTGCACAACAAACTTGTCAGCAAAGTTAGAGGTTACGAATAAAAGCAACATGACCCATTCACAAGAATGGGTTCCAGGGATGAGGAGCTTCAGTTAGGTGGAAAGATCGGAAAGTTGGGACGACTCTCTTTGGTGAAGAGATGGTTGAGATGAGATTTGATAGAGGTGTTCAAATCAAGAGGCTCTCACAATCCCAGTCACACGTTTCCAAAGACTTTACACAAAGGTTAAAGTGTGCACCGACGCACAGGTCAACTTTTACACGTGTATAAAGGCACCTGAAGCTCGGCTAACCACCCAGCGGTGTGAAGCATATTTACTGGATACGCATTAAGATTATTCCAGTTAAGCCAGCCTTCTTGTAAAAAAGAAACACAAGCACCCCTGATTTCACCCCCCCTCCCAATTAGTTCTCAGTATTTTGTTTCACTCACCAGAGGTACTGACAGGGGCTGCCGCCTTTGCAACATGTCTTCTCAGGCTGACTGATGATGAGGAGCCTCCCGGCCCCCCCCCAGAGCATTCAAGATCTTCAGCATCTGTAAAGTCACATTTCAGTTGCCAGCCTCTCAAAGCAGCAGCAAAACAGGTGGCCCACTTCAGGAGGCCCAGTGTCGTCTGATGGCTTCTTTTATACAGGCAGAGGTTAAATGGTTCAGCTGGAGTTAGTCTGCTGACCCACATAACTCCCGGGATGTGTCACGTTAGGTAATCTCAGCAAAGGCAGGAACAGGGACATTATAATCGCCCAGTGCTGCCCCTGATGAGCGAGGTGGCAGGGGTCGTGTAGGGAGGGGAACTGCAAGGTTTTCACTCCGGAACACGACTCAGTGACCCTGTAAATGTGCGGCTTTGGCTGTCAGATGTGAAGATGGATAGGCTCAGCTGTCCTGTAGCCTCCAAATCTCTCCTGGTTAAATCTCCTGCTGTTATCAAACTACTCGCACCACCACCGTCATTAACAACAAGTGAGGACCATTGTTTGGACAGATATGAGGAAGGGTAACTTTGGTAGGGTGCCACTGAAATTCCAGTACTTTGACAAGGTGAGATTTTCCGGCCCTTCGCCCCTGGACTTCCACACAGTCAGTCAGGAAGATCCACCGGCAGCCATTAGTGAGCTGCCTCCACAGGTGGAGGGAGGGGGCTGCAAAGTCCCAACCGATGTCTTCAAGAGACAGGAGAACCTTGGACTGATAACAATCCAATTCCTCCCTTTCCAGCTTGCGACACGGAGGAATAATAGAGAGTTGGGAGTGAATTACAAAGCTATAATTAAGGAGTTCAGATGGTATCAAAGCTAAGAGATTAGGTTACAGCCTGGCAACTCCATTGCTGATACTTGTGTGTGTTATAGAATTACACACATCACACAGCCTGCACGCACGTAAAAACAACACTCCTGGAAAAGGAAAAGAACAGCCTAACCAATCATAAAACTTGCCTGGGAATTGTTGAAACAATAAACACCGAAAAGTTTAATTGCTAAAAGTTAGCTAGAAGCTACAAAGCAGTTCAGCAAACATAGCAAGTGATGTGAAATGTTCGGATCATGTCTCCATGATAAAACGCTTGATGTTTAGACATCCTTTATTCGTATTAAAAAGAAAGCTTTGAAAGATTGATATTGTCAGCCCTCAGGACATTCCAAAGTAATTTACAGCCACCGCCAGGATCTTCCGGTGCTGGTGCGGTGGACAAGCTCCCGCTACGAAGGGTGTGGCGAGCCATTCACTCCAGTGGGACTGGATGTGTCCTGTTGGTGAGAACGGGCCGGAAAATTCTGGCCACTGTTACAATGTCGGAAACACAGGAACCAACATGCGTCTGGCAGGGTCCCATAATTCTCTACTTCTGGTGGCACTGATTGAGGGATAAATATTGGCCAAGACGCCTCTGAACATAGAGTCATAGAGGCTTACAGCATGGAAACAGGCCCTTCGGCCCAACTTGTCCATTCCGTCCTTTTTTTTTAAACCCCTAAACTAATCCCAATTGCCTGCATTTGGCCCATATCCCTCTATACCCATCTTACCCACGTAACTATCTAAATAATTTTTAAAAGATAAAATTGTACCCGCCTCTACTACTACCTCTGGCAGCTTGTTCCAGACACTCACCACCCTCCATGCGAAAAAGTTGCCCCTCTGGATACTTTTGTATCTCTCCCCTCTTACCTTAAACCTGTGCCCTCTAGTTTTAGACTCCCCTACCTTTAGTAAGGGTATTGACTATCTACCTTGTCATTATTTTATAGACCTCTATCAGATCACCCCTCAGCCTTCTACGCTCCAGAGAATAATATCCCAATCTATTCAGCTTCTCCTTACAACTCAAGTCCCGATAGCATCCTAGTAAATCTTTTCAGCACTCTTTCTAGTTTAGTAACGTCCTTTCTATAATAGGATGACCAGATTTGAACACAGTATTCCAAGTGTGGCTTTACCAATGTCTTGTACAATTTTAACATGACATCACAACTCCTGTATTCAATGTTTTGACTGATGAAACCAAGCATGCCAAATGCCTTCTTCACTACTCTGTCCACCTGTGACTCCACTATCAAGGAGCTATGAACATGTACCCCTAAATCTCTTCATTCTGTAACTCTCCCCAACATTCTACCATTAACTGAATAAGTCCTGCCTTGGCTCAAACTACCAAAATGCATCACCTCGCATTTGTCTCAATTAAACTCCACCTGTCATTTGTCAGCCCACTGGCCCAACTGATCAAGATCCCACTGCAATTGGAGATAACCTTCCTCACTGTCCACTATGCCACCAATCTTAGTGTCATCTGCAAACTTACTAACCATGCCTCCTATATTCTCATCCAAATCATTAATATAAATGACAAATAACAGTGGACCCAGCACTGATCCCTGAGGCACACCGCTGGTCACAGGCCTCCAGTTTGAAAAACAACTCTCTACAACCACCCTCTGGCTTCTGTCAAGAAGCCAATTTTGCATCCATTTAGATATTTCACCCTGGATCCGTGAGATTTAACTTTATGCAACAACCTACCATGTGGTACCTTGTCAAAGGCCTTGC
Organism: Carcharhinus amblyrhynchos; assembly: GCF_965287045.1. NCBI lineage: Eukaryota > Metazoa > Chordata > Chondrichthyes > Carcharhiniformes > Carcharhinidae > Carcharhinus > Carcharhinus amblyrhynchos. Next base: position 79,049,854 of record NC_137335.1, on the reverse strand, counting down.
TAAAGTCCATGTAGATAACATCAACTGCATTGCCCTCATCTACCTTCTTGGTTACCCCTTCAAAAAACTCAATTAAATTTGTGAGACATGATTTTCCACTCAGAGCCATGCTGTCTTTCCCTAATCAGTCCTTGTGTCTCTCAATGCCTGTAGATCCTGTCTTCTTTGGAATTTGTTCAGAAAGATCTTTAACATCCACTCGGAGGGTGGGGATGAGGTCTTTTGTTTAATGTTTCATTCAAAACACAGCACCTCGACAAGTGCAGCACTCCCTCAGCACTGCACTAGATTGCCAGCCTGCATCTGGTGCTCGAGTCTCTGGGAGTGAGACCTGAACCCACAGCCTTTTGACTTGGAGACGAGGGACTCTAGCTAGATCACTTACATCCACTTGAGGGGGACAGAGTCTCGGTTCCCATCGAAAAATGGCATCTCCAACAATCCAGCACCCCTTCAGTATTGTACTGAGACTTTCAGCCGGGATTGTGGGCTCAAATCTCTGGATTGAGAGCAATACCCACACAAGCCACAGCCAACACTGTGGTGATAGTGGGAGCAGTTGAAGAGAACCATATTAAAGATTTTTCCTGTTACGTGCTGATGCCATTGCACTAAGTCAACCCAGTGACTGTGATATATGTATTTTGTGGATGACTCCCTGCCCCCACACCAGAGCTGTCAGACGATGGCCTTAGCCAGCAGTACATGTCAGCTGCAGTACTATGAGAGTAACCCGAGTATTTAAGGCCACTAACCTGCTCATCTAATCTCCTCACAGGAGCACAGCTGTTTGCTCTACTTCAGCCTATAACACAAGGGAACCCATTCCTGCCCTGACCCCCCCCACTTATTCCTTTCACACTGCTGCCTAACACTTTGTAGGGATCTGACGAAAGCCAAAAAAAAATTCAAACCAAGACATTAATTTTTTTAAAAAAGTAAACCAGATCAAAATGCTCATCAGTAGAATGGCAGCTTTTGACAAGACACAAACACATTGCTGAATATTCCAAAATGTCAGAGATGAAAAAGATGGTAAACGAGTGCTTTGATCGCGTCTCTTTTCCATGATTCAGTCTTTCCTTTCCCAGCAGTGGGCAAAAGGGGTTTCCTGCAGCACGGACAGGAGAGGTTTCCTTTCACCCACATGTTAAAGGGCTTCTGGGCTGCCCTATTTCTGCTGAGCATAAAGGTGTACGTAGGTGCGAGGTCAGGCTTCATAGCAACATCGCTGCTGAGGCTGGACAGCACTGCAGTGGTGAATAATCCTGCACGCCTACCTCCGTGACATCTCAGCCGATGGTACAGCAGTTAAGCAACACCAGGAGAGTTTTGATATTTCCAGCTTGCTTCTGTCAATTTTATTTGAAATATACTCTACAAGTAGTTTCCAATCTGGAATCAAGCTGCATTGTCCCTACGTGTCATGTCACAGTAGCTGAACTGGCTCTTAGGTCCAAGGGCAGTGACAAAATTTGGTGAATTGAGAAGGTGAGGCACGGGAGTGAGTGGGGCATGGGTGGGGGTGAACGAGGGAGTAATTTCCATTATTGTTTTCAGACAACTTGTGCTGGAGGTTATTGATGTGGCAACGTCCAGCATCCTGGTGCCACTAACATTTGCATACTGACAAAATTATAAATCTTTTAGTTCCCTGTGTGTGCCCCACTTACCCACTTTTACAATTGGCAGCACCAGCTGGGCTCCACAATGTGTAAACTGAGAGGACAACAGCCCAAAGTTGGCTTTCCTGGAGCGAGCACTCTTCACCCAAATAACTTTGGTTCTCTGAACCCCAATTATTTCACACAGAACAACTGACTACAATCACCCACCACAGAAACATTTCTAGAGTTGTGTTCCCAATCTCAGTCAAGCCAATCTGAGGGAGCGGGCAATGGTGTCAAGCAGAAACAAGTTGAGGAACAATGTAAGGAAATCTGCACACAGTTCAATCCAAACCATGGGCCACGTGTCTGGGATCAGATTTTGTACAGTCGGCAGTATGATTCGGAAGGCTGGGGTGACATCTTGGTGGAGGAGGGGTGTAAGTGTGCCAGTGTGTGCGTAGGGCGACTCCCTAAATGAGGTGTCCCTCTCTTCCTTCCCATCCTTTTTCACGTAGGCCGTAGAAACTGGCCTGCCCATTTCAGCTGTATTCAGGAATAGACCCTGTATTATCCAGGTCAATGAGGCTTGCTAACTAAGGTGACTATGGTGGGCGGGCTTCCGACCAATGCCCGCCTAGCTTGAGCATTATGGGCATCAGCTCAAGGATGGGCAGGGAGATGGTAGGCTAGGCATCCAAACTATTTTATGTGCTCCACCTAACTCTCACCAAAAACACAACTATCAGGGGTCACATAAAATCCATCCCATTGTTTACTGACAGGAGGTTACAGAAGATTGGCCTCAGCTACAGTCCTGCATACAGTTTTGGTCTCCTCACCTAAAAAAATGGCAGTAACAAAGGAGATTCGCCAGGTTAATTCCTGGGATGAGAGGATGGTCCTATCAAGAGAGACTAAACAGTCTGGGTCTTGGTGTTTAGAAGAGTGAGGAGTGACCTTATTCAACTATGTAAGATCTCGAGGGGGCTTAACAGGGTAAAGGTGAGATGTTTTCACCAGTGGAAAAGCCTCAAACAAGGGGGCACAGCTACAAGATAAAGGGCCAGTCATTTAGAATACTACAGCACAAACAGGCCCTTCCACCCTATTTTAAAACTGAGGTGGGTAGAAATTTCTTCTCGCAGAGGGAGATGGATCTCTGGAATCCTCTGCCCTATAGTGGAGGCTGGATCATTAAAAGCGTTTAAATGGCAGCGGATAAATATTTGATAGATTGAGGAATAAAGGGAAATGGAAAGTGGCACAGTAAAGGCGTTGAGGTCAGCATAGGTCAGCCAAGCTCGTATTAAATGGCAGGGCAGACTTGAAAGGCTTCCTGGCCTACTCCAGTTTCTATTTCTTGTGATTGTCAGAAAGTTAGCTCCCTGGCCTCTCAACAGGAACAAGACTAATAATTCCCAATTTTAAAGAACTTAAGCGTTTTTAAAAATATCCTTAGCCTGACTGAGGAAAAGATAAAAGGAAGATGGATACTAATGGCTGTTTACTTTATGAAAAGTATCAAGGATGAACTTTACCTGTAAACAAATATTTTGATGCAGTCATTCCCTGCTGAATGAAATAAGATAGCCTGTCATACCGGTTCCTTTGGAATAGAGGTTTACTCTCTTGTAACATTTGAACAGCATCACAATGCCGGTTTTTGTCACGTTTATTTTGAGGTCATCAAGATCACACTTCACTGATACAAATTTCCAAAAGGATCTCTTGCTCCATTCAAAACTTGGTCCTCTACCTACACAGAGGATTTTCTGAAACTCCAGAAACTTTTCGTGCTGCTCATTTGTTCAAAATGGGACAAAACCAAACACCTATTTCTATTCAATGGGGAGGGAGGGATTGCACTATGGTATTGTCACTGGGCAAGGTAATCCAAACACTCAAGGTAATGGTCTGGGGACCTTGGTTCGAATCCCACTGCAGCAGATGGTGACATTTGAACTCCAATAAGAATTTGGAATTAAACGTTGATTGTCGTAAAAACCCATCTGCTTCACTGATATCCTTCAGGGAAGGAAATCCTCCATCTTTAGCTGGAGTTTCCATATGTGGCTCCTGTTACACAGCAATGTATTTGATCCTTTAATGCCCTCTGACATGGGATGGGAATAAATGCTTACATTCCAGGAATAAATGTGCTATTTAACAAGATGGTACAGCTTTATTTGACAGGCTTTATTTATTTGAAACAGCAACAGATAATGATCCACCTATTTAAAGTATCAGTGACTGGACACAAACTACAGGACATTTTCAGTTGGAACTAAGAATAGACCTGGAATTCTCTGGCCGTCCGTGTCCCGCCGCCGCTGCCGGAGAGAACGGAGAATCTAGCGCTCAGCCATATCTCTGTTCACTGCAGCGAGATCGGAAAATCCCAGCTGTGGGCGAGGTCGGAGAATCCAGCACTGTACGTTCTGCCTCTGCTCATTACTTGTGGTCTCACCTTTCTGTGGGACAGGCCACTTGAGTCAGGAGTTTGAACTATACAAACACCATGACTAACACAAATAGAGTTAAGTAAGGTTTGGTTGGTATAAATAACACCTAGTGGATTGGAGAGAAAAAAACAGCTGCACTGACATCTGCACACAAGGTCTTTTTGTTAATGACCCACGGCGATTGGAGATCTAAGGTCTGGAACAGGAGACCGGAAATCTGTCAGATGACTTAATGCAGTCGGCAGAAGGTGTGGTGACATGATGAAGAGTTTAAAATGCCCATCCTCCTTATTTTTCTCATTAACTCTAAATTTGGAATGGGATTTCACACAGAGCTAGTTGTTATGATATGCCACTCATCCAATCAAATACAGGTAAAGATTTTCTGATGAAAAATAGGGGGGAAATCCTTCACTTTCTAAACTAAAATACCTGAACTAATCAGTGGAAATTTCTACAAATAATAAATTGGGGTGATTACTAATTGAAGGTATCAGTGGATCAGTTTAATATATGGGGTTGACTGTGACACACAACTAATGTCAAGCATGTCTCAGACATATTTCCAATCATCAGGGAGTTATGTAGGTAGATTGAATACATCAGATTGATTTTGAAAGACTGAATGCTCCCAAACTTGCTCAAAAGCACAGACACATAGATGGAATAGTACATCCAAATGCCCAATAACTAATGAATGGCATGGAAATTCTCATCAAAGAGTAAAAAATCCAGAAATTGGCCACCTTACCCTACTGAAAAATAAGTCTCCTTTTAGCTGATCGCAGAATTTCATTGGCATCAAATGGGAGGAAGGGGCACCAAGTCTGGAACCACAGGCTCAGAATAAGAGGTAGGCCATTTAGGAATGAAACGAGGAGGAATTTCTTCACTCATGAGGGTTGTGAATCTTCTAACTTCTCTACCCCGGAGGGCTGTGAAGGTTCAGTCATTGAATATGTTCAAAACAGAGATAATTAGAATTCTAGATATTAAAACTATCAAAGACTATGAGGATATTGCAGGAAATTGGCGTTGAAGTAGAGGATCAGCTGTAGTCTAGTCGAATGGTGGATTAGGCCTGAATGGCCGAATGGCCTGCTCCCACTCCTACTTCACACATTCTTAACTCTGTAATGTCTGACTGCTCTTCCCAAACAGATTATGGAGAAGACAAGAAAACATACCACCTACAAAGTTAAGAACATTAAGATATAGGAGCTGAAGTGGTCCATTCTGCCCCTCGAGCCTGCTTCGCCATTCCTGAATATATTCAATGACCCTGCCTCCACTCTCTCTCTGGGGGAGAGAATTCTTTACACTAACCACCCTCAGAAGAGATATTCCTCCTCATCTCTGTCTTAAAAGCCTTCTTTTGAAATAACCTTTACCTTGATATAACCCCAGTTCTAGATTCCCAGACGAGGGAAAACATCCTTAACATCATGCAAGATCGACAACGCTGAAGAGATAAGTACAAATATTTGTTGGTCTAATTTTATTCAGTTTCAACAATATAAAATATCTTGGCTTTAAAATTCTCCATGGCCTCACTCCTTCCGACCTCAAATGTCCTCAAGTCCTACCATCCTCCAAGATCTCTGTTCACCCCATTCAAACCTCTTGCACATCCACTATTTAAATGGTAGCCATGCCTTCTATTGTCTAGACACCAAATACCGACATTCCCTCCCTTAACACCTCCACATCTCTCGCTCCTTTCCATTAAAACACTCCTTAAGATTTATCTGTTTTAGCAAATTTTTGGTTACTTGTATAAATAAGTAGCTTGATATCAAATTTTGCCCAATTTGCTCATGAGTAGTATCTTTGGGTGTGTCAGTTAAAGGTGCTATATAAATGCAGCATTTTGCCATTGAAGAACAACAGAGCTCCAGGACAAAGAATGGATAGTTGAGCACTGGATCAGGTTGTTTGCTGTTGATGTGGTGGACTATCCAGTCTAGACAAAGCAGGTGGAAGTCCGTCCATTAACACTTGTGCAAAGTGAGTTTGAAAATTTTAACCCCAATTTGTACTTGGAATGAACCAACAGCACAAAAGTGTCACAATGGAATGTGGCATTCAGAGAAGCCACTGTGTGTGGAAATGGAAAATGCTACCTATGTCCACTGTGGACTGTGCTTCCGAGTTTCAGGCTCAAGGACCATTACTGGAGGTAGGGTAGAGAAAACCTTACTCTGTATGAACTGAGTACTTGATCATCAAACCCTACATAGGCCATTCGGCCCACTGAGTCTACACCAACTCTCTGACAGAGCATCCCACCCAGTCTCTATGCCTGCAACCCTGTGTAATTAGCCTGCTAATCCCCCTAACCCATACATCTTGAGACACTATAGGACAATTTAACATCGCCTATTCACCTAACCTGCACATCTTTCGACTACAGGAGGAAACCAGAGCAACTAGAACATAGAACATTACAGCACAGAACAGGCCCTTCAGCCCACGATGTTGCGCCGACCAATTAAGAAAAAAGCAATGACCCTCTAACCTAAACCAATCCCTTTCCATCCATAAACCTATCCACGGACCTCTTAAACACCCCCAAGCTAGGCACATCTACAACTGCAGCAGGCAGGGCATTCTATTCCCCCACCACCCTCTGGGTAAAGAACCTACCTCTGACATCCGTCCTATAACTACCCCCCCTTAATTTAAAGCTACGCCCCCTCGTGCTAGCTTTCTCCATCCGAGGAAAAAGGCTATCACCGTCCACCCTATCTAAACCTCTAATCATCTTATATGTTTCAATAAGGTCTCCTCTTAGCCGCCTTCTTTCTAACGAAAACAACCCCAAATCCCTCAGCCTCTCCTCATAGGACCTCCCCTCCATACCAGGCAACATCCTGGTAAACCTCCTCTGCACCCTCTCCAATGCCTCCACATCCTTCCTGTAATGTGGGGACCAGAACTGCACACAGTACTCCAAGTGCGGACGCACCAGAGTAACTGGAGGAAACCCGTGCAGTCAGAGGAGAACTTGCAGACTCCACACAGTCATCCAAGTGCAGAATCCCCCGCCGGCACTTGGAACTGAATCTGTGCACGATTTAGCTTCAGGCAAGGAAGATTGGGGAATGTGAACAGCCGTTGAGTCAAATTAGGGTTACATCCTGAACTGCCATTCTTTCCCTTCCTCAGAAAATAGCAAACAAAAAGACAGCTCGTGTGTGTCTGGAATCAGTAACGAGAAGTGTTCAGGTGAGTCTAAAATATTCCACCACTTAAAGCAAGGTCAAAATAGTTGTGCTCTTCAAAGGAATATAAGCTCCTTACTTTGGTTTAGCGAAACACCTTGACACTGCTGAATCTGCTTTCACCATCCTTTCAGGCAGTACATTCCACATCTTAACAACATTCTGCTTTAAGACATGCTCCACAACTGCTGCTCCTCCCAATTCTTTAGCCAATCACCTTAAATCTGCATCACCTGGTAGTTACTGATCCTTCTGCCAATGGACAGTTCTCCTTATTTGTTCTATTGAAACCTTTTGTAATTTTGTGCATCGCTATGAATCATAGAATCTCCACAGTGAAGAAGGAGGCCAGTCAGCCCATTCAGTCTGTACCAACTCTCCACAGTGCCCCCCATTACCTTACCCAATTGCCCCATGTATTTAGAAACATAGAAAAACTGCAGCACAATACAGGCCCTTCGGCCCACAAAGTTGTGCCGAACATGTCCCTACCTTAGCGATTACTCGGCTTACCTATAACCCTCTATCTTACTGAGTTCCATGTACTTACCTAAAAATCTCTTAAAAGACCCTATCAAATCCGCCTCCACCACCGTCGCTGGCAGCCCATTCCACGCACCCACCACTCTCTGAGTGAAAAACTTACCCCTGACATCTCCTCTGTATCTATTCCCCAGCACCTTAAACCTGTGTCCTCTTGTGGCAACCATTTCAGCCCTGGGAAAAAGCCTCTGACTATCCACTTGATCAATACCTCTCAACATCGTATACACCTCTATCAGGTCACCCCTCTTCCTTCGTCTCTCCAAGGAGAAAAGGCTGAGCTCCCTCAACCTATCCTCATAAGGAATGCTCCCCAATCCAGGTAACATCCTTGTAGATCTCCTTTCTATGGCTTCCACACCCTTCCTGTAATGAGGCGACCAAAACTGAGCATGGTACTCCAAGTAGGGTCTGACCGCAGTCCTATATAGCTGCAACATTATCTCTCGACTCCTAACTCAATTCCTTGATTGATGAAGGCCACTACACCATATGCCTTCTTAACCACAGCTTCAACCTGCGCAGCTGCTTTGAGCGTCCTAGGAACTTGGACCCCAAGATCCTTCTGATCTTCCACACTGCCAAGAGTCCAACCATTAATATTATATTCTGCCATCCTACTTGACCTGCCAAAATGAACCACTTCACACTTATAACTATACACTTACAATACTTATAACTATTTACCACTCTATATCTTTGTACACTGAGGGACAATTTAGTATCTAACTAACCTGCACACCTTTGGACTGTGGGAGGAAACCACAGCACCAGACAGACAGTGCCCCTAGACTGGAATCAAGGCAGATCCCTGGTGCTGTGGGGCAATGAAATTTTCCCATGACTTTCTCTGTTCTAAGGATAACAATCCCAGTTTCTCTAATCCCTCCACATAAGTAACATCCCTAATCCTGGATTCTCGATACAACCTCTGCACACTTCAAGAAGCACAATCCCAAAATTCGATACAATTGAGGAGTAGCCTCAAAGTGACTTGCAGATTTAACAGTGCCATCTTGCTAAATCGTACAAGTGTTCCACATTTCAGATCACCCATCTGCAATACAGCTAATATATCTGGGTATTTCTTCATTGTTCAATATTGGAGTACATTATTAAGAATTTTAACAAGCACACGTTTCTCCCATGTTTTAAAACAAAGAGCTCCTCTTGAATTCTTAAGTCCTCTCATTACGCACTACAATGTCAAACATTAATTAAATTGTTTAAAAACTCCAAAGCAAATCAATAAAGTTACACAAACTAAATGTAACACGAACACTGCTGCTTCACAGCTGCTAGCACTGTTGCCTCACAGCACCAAGGACCTGCGTTCAATTCCTGGCATGGGTGACTGTCTGTGCGGAGTCTACACATTCCCCCTTATGTCTGCACAGGTTTCCTTTATGTCTGCACAGGTTTCCTCTGGTTGCTCTGGTTTCCTCCCACAGTCCAGAAGATGTGTTGGTTAGGTAAAGTAAAGTTAATTTATTAGTCACAAGTCGGGCTTACATAAACACTGTGATTAAGTTACTGTGAAATTCTCCTAGTCGCCACACTCCAGCGCCTGTTCGGGTCAATGCACCTAACCAGCATATCTTTCACACGTGCTCCCTCTGGGAGGAAACCAGAGCACCCAGAGGAAACCCACGCACACAATGGGGAGATGGTGCAAACTCCAGCCAGACAGTGACCCAAGGTGGGAGTCAAAGCCAGGTCCCTGGCGCTGCGAGGCAGCAGTGCTAACTCCTGTGCCATAGTGCTGCCCTTTCATTGGCCATGATGAATTCACCCTCAGTGTAGCCAAACAGGCGCCGGAGTGTGGCAACTAGGCGATTTTCACAGTAACTTCATTGCCGTGTTAATGTAAGCCTACTTGTGACGAATAAATAAAATAAATATACTGCAAAATGAAGTCGAGTAGAGGTTTGTGGAAAAACCAGCCACATGACAAACAGACCTACATTACATTTCTGTTACAATGAATGGCTTTGTTTCTGAATTCTTAAATCAGACTAACAAGATTCCAATGTTCCTTTGATCATCAACTGTGGAAAATTATGATTCTGATGCCATTGCTCATCACCAAGTTGAGCTAATTAAAAATTCCAAATGCAACAAAATACAACAGCAGGAAGTGAACTGCTTGCAACAGTCAGTGCAAACATGAAGGTAATAAATCAGCAATTTCTTCTGGGAGAGAATTGATATCTGCAGAACACAAGGATTAGGAGGAGTTGGCCATTCTGACCCTTGGGCTTGCTGTGACATTCAGTAAGATCACGCATTAATCTAACAATGACCTCAATTCCAATTCCCTGTCTGCCCTGCCCCCATCTACATGATCTATGACTCCTCTGTTGACCAAATATCTATCTAACTGAGTCTTGAATATATTCAATGACCCGTAGCCTCCAATACTCTTTGGGAAAAGAGAATTCCACAGACTAACAGCTCTCCAAGAAGAAAAAAGGTTGCCTCATCTCAATTTAATTGGGAGACTATTCCCTGGTTTTAGACTCCCCAAAAGGGGGAACATCCTCTCGGCATCACCTTGTCAAGTCCTCTAAAGATCTTCCTTCCCACCCGTGGTGGGTTTGATAATGGGCAGCAGCGGAGAATCTACTGGGAGCCAAAGAATCAGAAGCCCACCATCTCAAAATCACGCTATAATTCTCCTAAAGGCAAGTTAATGGCAGGGCGCCTGATGAAGACCAGGGAAGCATTGTGGAAGGAGGCCTGTGCAAGGAGTGCAGTGGGAAGGTAAGGCTCAGGATGTCAAGCCAAGGAGATGGATGAAGAAGATGAATATTAGAAGGCAGAGGGAAGACTGGGGATGTGAAGCAGCAATTCAACCAGGCTACGTGAATCAAGAGGATCAAAGGAATACCACATAGTTTACTGGAAGGGGATGGATGAAAGACTCTAGATGCAGTGGGTAGACGTCTAAGTGATGTGCTCAGGGGTATTTGTTGAATCAAGTTACAGACTTCCTCTTGAGGCGGTTAGCCTTTTCCCTCTGGATTGCTGTCATCCTGCACTGTCTGGTGGAGACAGGTGAGCAGGAGTGATACGAGTGTGCTGGCCTGGTATTTAAATATGGTGCCAGGGTCTTCAATCACGTTGGTTCAGGCGGGATGGGTGAATAAGCTGCCAGCCCGCCAACTGACTCAGAGGGAAACTCGCCTGTGCATAATTAATGAGGTTCTAAGCACGGGATCCTGTCATTCTTACAGTGGGAAAGATGCTGCCAGAGCCGTCCACCACAACAATTAGTCTAAAAATGGGAGAATTCTGCCCCGTATGTTTCAATCAGATCACCTCTCATTCTGCTAAGTTCCAATGGGTATAAGCCCAACCTTTCCTCACAAGATAACTTCTTCATCCTCAGAATCAGTCAATTGTACATTCCCTGAACTGCCTCTATTGCAATTATTTATTTTCCTAAGTAAGAGGCCATAACTGTACACAGTACACAAGATATGGCTTAACTAAGGCCCTGTACAGCTGTAGTACCATTTCCCTACTTGTATATTCCATTCACCTTGCAATGAATAACAATACTCCATTTGCCTTCCTAATCGCTTGCTGCACCTGCACACCAAACATTTGTGATTCATGTACCTGGGCACCCAGATCCCTCTGTATTGTAGAGGTCTGCAATCTCTCCCCATTTAATTAATAGACTGCTTTTCCATTCTTCCTGCCTTAGTGAACAAGTTCACATTTTCCCACATTATACTCTATCTGGCAATTCTTTGCCCATTCACTGAACCCATCTATTTGCGAATTCTTCTGTCTTCACAACTTACTATCCTACTTACCTTTGTGTCATCAGCAAATTTAGCTACCATACATTTGGGCCCTTCATCTAAATCATTGATATTACTTATAAATTTCTGAGACCCAGCAATGATCCCTATAGCACTCCACTAGCTACAGATTGCTAACCCAAAAAATGATCCATATATCTCCATTCCCTGTTTCCAATTTAACCAATCTGCTGTTCGTGCTAATATGTTACCCCTTATACTTTGACCTCTTAATTTCTGCAAAAATCTTTCATGTGACACCTTGTCAAATGTCTTTTAGAAATCCAAGTACACTGAATTGAAAGGTGCCCATGTATTGACCTTGTTTGTTACTTCCTCAAAGAACTCTAATAAATTCATGAACACAGAATTTCCCTTCCACAAATCCATGTTGACTCTGCCCGATTGTATTATGATTTTCTCAGTGTCCTATTATTAACTCGTGAACAACAGATTATAGTATTTTCTTAATGACATATGTTGAGCTAACTGGTCTATAGGTTCTTTCTTTCAGTTTCCCTTCCTTGAACAGAGTTGTGCAGTAACAAATATCCGACCCTTTAGGACCTTTCCAAAATGTCTGAATTTTTGGAAGCTCACAACCACCATCCTTGCAACTACCAGGCTTGGGAGTCAGGGACTTCTCAGACTTTAGATCTGGTAGTTTTCCCTTTGTCTTTATCGCAACTCTCCTACCAACATCCAGTCCATATTGTAAGGGGTTATGAATGACGAAGCTGGCTGGAGTTGTGGACATGCTGGGACAGAAACACTTGAAAAGAATTTGAGTACTGGGAACCTGGGCGATGGGAAAATCCTACAAGCAGGCAACAGTTTTGCAGATTGGGTTGTGGGGAGAGGAGGAGGCTGAATGGGGACTCAAAATGTCGATCAGGTCTTGGAATCTGTTGGGTAGAGGAAAGGGAGCTGAGGATTACAGAATGTAGCCTGAAAGGGAGACAATGGTGCGGTGGTATTGTCACTAGACTAGTAATCCGGAGACCCAGGACAAGATCTCAGGACCCAGGTTCAAATCCCGCAGAGGTAGACAACAAAATATGAATCCAATAAAAACCTGGAATTAAAAGTCTAATGATCACCACATTGTTGACTGTCGAAAAAATCCATCTGGTTCACTAATGTCATTTAGAGAAGGAAATCTGCCGTCCTTACCCGGTCTGGCCAACATGTGATTCCAAAGCCACAGCAATGTGGTTGACTCTCAAAAGTCTTCTGAAATGGATGGGCAATAAATGCTGGCCCAGCTAGTTATGCTCCCGTCCCATAATGTGCATTTTTAAAAAACTAAGAATCTGGGGAGAAAGGGGTGCTGAATATTTTAAAGGAGAGGAGATGCACTCAGAGCTGGAATGAACGTTTAAGAATCAGTAGCTGAGAAATAGCACCAGGAAGGCCAGAAAGCCGAGACTTCCGCCAGGAATATGAGAAGGGGGGACCAGGAAAGCAGTCAGAAATTGAAAGGAACAGAACTAACTCATCAAGAAGATAGGCAGGCAGCCAACAGAGTATCAGTGACGGGATAGAGAGCCTGTACAGTGCTGTAGTGGTGGGCAATGGAGCCAACAATGCAATAACAGACAAGTGTTTACAATGGGGAATGGTCTTTGTTAATGCTGGTATTAATTTAAAAATACACAAAAAGTTGTTCAGGAAGTGCACATAGATACAGTACATTTCACCGAGATGAATTAAAATACTGAAGCCACACACGCACACACAGTGACGAGCTTATTTGTAGCTAATAAGAAAATTAAAAATGAAATAAAAACATAAAACTGCTGAAAAACAATCAGCATCTGGAAAAAAAACTGTTGAGGCATAAGGTCTGTCCCAAAATCTTAACACATCTTAAAAGCAGAGAACCATACAAAAGTTACAGCACAGAAAGAGGCCATTTGGCCCATCTTGTCCATGCAAACCCAAGGACACCCAGTTGCCCACCTTTCTGAGCCTGGTCTATAGCCCTGTAGCTTACAGCACTTAAGGTGCAGATCCAGGTACTTTTCAAAAGAGTTTAGGGTCTCTGCCTTCACTACCAACTCGGACAGCAAATTCCAGACACCCACCAGCCTCTGCATAAAAATGTTCTTCCTCGTATCCCCTCTACACCTACTGTCATTTATCTTGAATCTATGTCCCCTGGTTCTAGAATTCTCCATGAATAGAAACAATTTTCTCCTGTCCACTCTATCTCTTCCCCTCATAATTTTGTACAGATACTGATGGACCTGTAGCTCATTTCCTGTGTCCTCTCCTGTTATTCCTGCTGGAGCCTGTCATATTCAATTGCTTCAATAACAGCTTTAAGGACACATTCCTGCCCAGCTCCTCAAATGTCCCATTAACCAAAGTGAATCAAGATCCAACGTGTGAAAAATGAAAGTGTCAACGGGATGTCAGGTGCACAGGTCATGTGTCCCAGCGATTAGCACAGCACCTCAAACAGCATGTTCTTTTGGTTGTTTGTAATAGATGCTTAACCAGCCCACGCTTGCAAAACCCAAAACAAGATGTCAATGGTTAGATGTGATTCCACGATTGGGCAGTGCTTAGTGAACAATCCTCAGTGCGCTAATAGTGCTAATAGTAATACACTAACAACCATTTAAGATAATCAGTCAAACTCATAACGTGTCTCATTTACTTTTGCCAGAAGCTACACATATATTTATACGAAGGGACTGGTTCTCTGCATACAAAAGGAACATGTTCAAGCCTTTTGCTTTTTTTGAACTACCCAGGAGTCTATATTTAAGAGATTTATAACTTCGCTATCGATACCATATACAAGGTAGCGTGCAGTGTATTTCCTCATACCGTTAACCTCTGACCTTTGTCTCATGTTCTGACTGACAGCAATCTGAGTCAACAAGACCTGTTGATGTCAAGTGCTCACAAATCTTACGCTACAGCTCGCAACAACTATCATACAAACAATAAAGGTTTTAAAATTCAAATGCATGGGTAACTTGTTCCACTGCCACCTAGCATCTACAAAGAGCATTAGAATTCCTCTACTTCACTGCTCCCCATTTCTGTATCCTCCTCCAGACCCACAACCCTCCGAGAGTCTTCCTCCAATTTTAGCCTCTGGTCGATTCCACACTTGCTTTGCCCTGTCATGGGCGATGGTAACTTTAGATGTCTGGGCCCTAAGTTTTCAATCTCCACATCTCTTCCTCTAAGACATTATGGAAAACCTACCTCTTTTATTGGGTATTTTGGCTCCGTATCAATTTTTTTGTGATTATGCTCTTGCAAAGCACCTTTGGATGATTTACTGTGCCAAAGATGCTATATAAATGCATATTATTGTTGTTTGCATATTTCTTATCCCTCTACCTCCAAATTAGCAGCAGAACGGGGAGCGTGCCAGACTTCCCACAATTTTATTTTTTCCTGATGCAACATTTGATACTGGTTGCCTCATTTTTTTTTTAGAAACGGTATAATTTAGGTGGTTGTCTGGGAAGGTCTGGAGATATAAATGAAACATTCCAACAAATTCATTTAATTAACAAGGAAAGACAATTTTAGATTCGGGCAGTGTGAACTTTTCATTTGACAGCTCTTTACCCTGTTGAAAAATCGACATACCAATAATTAAACCTGCACTTAAACAGAGGCGGCACAGTGGCTAGCACTGCTGCCTCACAGCTCCAGGGACCCAAGTTCAATTCTGGCCTTGGGTGACTGTGTGGAGTTTGCACATTCCTCCTGTGTTTGTGTGGGTTTCCTCCGGCTGCTCCGGTTTCCTCCCCCAATCCAAAGAGGTGCAACTGGGGTGGATTGGCTATGCTAAATTGCGCCTTGCTGTCCCAAGATGGGGGGACCTGTTGATGTCTCATTAACCATGCTAAATGGGCAGGGTGGGGACAGGGAGGTAAACCCGAGGGTAGTTTTTCCAGCCTTTGTCCAGGGATGACGAATGCGATTGCAGTTGTTTGTAAACAGAAGGATATCTGCACACGCCCACTGAAACCTCTCAAAGCACAATAGTGTTGATGAGTGTTTGAGCATCGTCAGTCACTGCTACCACCAACTCGTTCATCTGTCCCCGGGGCAAACGAGGGGCGGGGGGGGGGGGGGTGGTGTGGGAGAGACAAGCACAGACTTTAATCACAGCAGCCACAGCTTTTAAACATAAAGTCGTCTCCCTTCTTTCCATTCTAAGAACTTCAAATGAAGTGTGATCTACGTGAACTCGGTTGAAACGCCTGCTGCTAAGTGTTTATTCTCTCCTTGTTACAGAGACATTTTTAAATAGTCGAAAATTCTTCCTGCTGCTATTTTTGTCAAATGATAACAATCTCCAAAATAGTCAATCAATCATTTAATCACTTGCTCACTCGAATTATTTTACTTATTATCAAATGTATGGTTTTATAGGGTGAAGAAATGTTAATCGCGATTAAGATTTTCGAAAAAGGGATTTATTTTAACTTTATTCCCCTTAGAATGTGATTTGCTGGGGGTTGCATTCTTTAATCCACGGATAAAATGCACCATTTACCAAACATAACAAAGGCGCAAGGCGACACTAAACTATTCAACGATACAGACTGAGTATGGACAACATACCGAGTGACTTCAAGACCGTAAGGCGACATGGACCTTATTGTAACCAGCTTCCCTGCAAGCCAAGGGGAGAGGTGGATAGGATGGCAAATGGAATTTACAGTTCCCTTCGCCACCCAGACAGATTCTTCTCCCCACACTCCACTGCTGTTTCTTTTTTTTAAAATATTCATTCAGATAAACGCCTAACAAACACCCCCAACAATATTGATCGCGACTTGTACCCCCCACCCACCCCACTCCACTTTCCCAAGAGGGCAGCAGGCTGTTAGACCGAGAGGACACGACGCCAAGTTCATAGCAGTGAGGACTTGTGCCAAAACCGTCTGCTTCCTAAAAGCTTCAATCTGTCTACATGCCTGGACAAAAAATGAATCTTCCACAACACCCTTGTACGTGGATAATAAATATCAAATCCCGGGGAAAAAAAATCTATTAAAAAAAACAAAAACGCCGAGACCGTAATAATAATCCAGACTCTGCCCATTGCTAGCAGGATACTTAACCCTGGATTGCAGGCTAATGTTTAAATCTGAAGCCTGTTGATCTAAACCGAGCAACAGGTTCGGCATGTAATCCACCATTCCGCAAACAAGGGAGACACTTGCCACTCACTGCCAAGGAGATGAAGCCAAAACTGTTCCTTGCCCCGTGTCGCCGTCTCAATCCTAATTCCAAGAGCCGCCTCGTCAAGCACTGGTTAGTGATCCTCTCTCCCTTCCCTCTCTCCAATATCTGGTAGGCAGTGACAACTGGCCTCCCTTATTTTGAGGGGGCAGCGTGAGTCACGGAGTAAACACTGGGCGCTTGTGAATGAACTGCAGCAATGTCACTGTCTGTGCATTTCAGCCTTTACAAGGGTGATATTTACAAACAAACACAAAACACACACAATATATACAAACTTGCTACCAAACACAAACGGCTACAAACCACAGATCTCGTCCTCCTTCCCCCAGCTATGGTGTGAATGAGTTTGCTGACACAGGGGGTGCCAGCGCTGGGATTCCCAGCCGCAAGTGTTGCAACATGATCTGTGAATAGGGACGCAAAAGGTGAGCCTCCTGTGGGCGTGCACGCGCGGCGGCTGGAGACCGAGTGCGCGCGCGAGGGGTGGGGTGGCGCGCTTTGCAAACGTGCGCGTCCGCGGGGGGGCGCGTGCTCGCAGCGCGGAAGCGTGGGTCTCAACACAGCAAGGTGGGACAGGAGCAGATTGCTTCATCTGCTGTCAACAGTCTGCAAGGCTAATGCAGCAATGAAATAACCCTGCTGTATATCCCCTGAGCTGATCAGATTCAGGGTTAAGCTGCCCAGTGGGTTTGTAGAGCTTGTATGAACCTGACCCTCCTCCAACTACTTTGTTTATGTGTGTGTGTGGGGGGGGGGGGTGGTTTACATTCTGGGGATGCCTCCCAGATATAGAAACCCTACAGTGCAGAAAGAGGCCATCGAGTCTGCACCAAACACAATCCCAACCCAGCCCTACCCCCATATCATACCCACTAATCCCTCTAACCTATGCATCCCAGGATACTAAGGGCCAATCAACCTAACCCGCACATCTTTGGACTGTGGGAGGAAACCGGAGTACCCAGAGGAAACCCACGCAGACACGGGGAGAATGTGCAAACTCCACACAGACAGTGACCTGAGCTGGGAATGGAACCCAGGACTCTGGAGCTGTGAAGCAGCAGTACTAACCACTGAGCCACCGTGCCACCCATATGGATTGGGAATAAAAGAGTCAGTGGATCTGTAAGCTTGTTAAGTGGCATAACATGTGGGTGCCTAGAACATCACCATCACTGGCATACTTACCATCAAAGTTAGTCCTGTTACTCCCATGGGGGAGGCAAAAAGCAACCTTAATTTGCTGATCACAGCTGCTGGAATTTGGGTTTGAGAAGCATTTCTAAAGTTTTGATGAAACTGGAGAGAGACACAGACGCTCACCCTCCAGCTGCTTATGGCAAATGGTTTGTGTCAGGAAAGTACCAGTAAGTTCACAGGCTTCTAGAGGAGCTGATGACAAGGAAGAGTTTGCAGTGGATTCACACTGTTGACAGAGTCAAACCAATGCTTTTCAGTGGCCAGCTGAGAACTGATAACCACCGGCAGGAGATGCACTGCCTTATTTTGTCAAAGAATAGAATCAGTCATATTTCATTCACTCTCAAATCCAAAGCCTGGACCCAGGCAAACCTGCAGCCCTCCATAAATCACTGTCAGTTTCAGCTCGTACGTTTTCCTTTTAAATCAATGCCCAAAGTGCTCTTATCTAGTCAAGCAGTGGGAACCAGTGCTTAATCTGTGTTGTTTTACTCAATTAAATCTCCACAGTACTTTTGTTTTTTATTCATTGGAGTTGGGTATCGCTGCTGGACCAGCATTTATTGTCCATCCTTCACTGAACTGAGTAGTTTGCTAGGTTTAAGAATCAACCACCATATAGAAAATCTTGCCTCCTCCTGGAGTGTAAGAGGCTTAGGTGTGATCTTATAGAGGTCCATAAAATAATGAGGGGCATAGATAAGGTAGGTAATCAACATCTTTTCCCAAAGGTAGGGGAGTCTAAAAGTAGAGGGCATAGATTAAGGTGAGAAGGGACAGATACAAAAGGATCCAGAAGGGCAATTGTTTCACTTAGAGGGTGATGAGTGTCTGAAACGAGCTGCCAGAGGCAGTAGTAGGGGTGGGTACAATTTTGTCTTTTAAAAAGCATTTAGACAGTTGCATAGGTAAGATAAATATAAAAAGATATGGGCAAATTTGGTGGTTGGATCTAGCTTAGTGGTAAAAATTGGACGGTATGGACAAGTTGGGCCGAAGGGCCTGTTTCCATGCTGTAAATCTCTGTGACAGTGAGTCACAGACCGATGGCAGATTTCCTTCTGTAAAGGGCATTGCTTTTACAACAATGGTTTCATGGTCAACATTAGACTTTTTAATTCCAGATTTTTGTTAAATTCAGATTTCACCATCTGCCAAGGTGGGGTTTGAACCTGGGTCCCAGGTCATTATCCTGCAATGAGTGAGAATACCACTGTGCCATCACCTCCCTGTTTCCTAATTTTTGCACCTAACTTCCTTTGATCTTGACAAAGTGGTGTGTTCCCTCGTGTCAGTGAGAGTATGTGTACTCCACATCGGGAAGCAGGAAAGTGGAGTTGAATCATAGAATCCCTACAGTGCAGAAGGAGGCTATTCGTCCCATCAAGTCTGCACCGACCTCAGTCCCACCCAGGCCCTATTCCCCTCACCCAACATACTTACCCTGTTAATCCCTTGATCATGGGGTCAATTTGACATGGCGAAACAACTAACCCGCACATCTTTGGAGGCTGAGATGAGATCAGCCATGATCCTATTGAATAGCAGAGCAAGTTCAAAAGGCTAAATTGCCTGCTGATGCTCCTAGATCTTATGATTCTTATGATATCAGATAGTCCAACTGCTTATGCAGGAAGGCTTGGTTTGCAGTGCCTTACACACACCTGAAGTAGATTTTTCTGTGTCTTTGCAGCCAGTGGCATTTATAATTCATAAAAACTTGCCAAAAAAATCAACCAAACCCAAGTTTAGGTGTTACTGTATTCATGTATTTTTAAAAAATCTTTCCTGGATTGTGGGCATCAATGGCGTGACCTGCATTTGCAGCTCTAATTACCCCTCAAACTGAGTAGCTTCCTGGGCCATTTCAGAAGACAGTTAAGAGTCAACCACAAGACTGTGGATCTGGAATCACATGTAGGCCAGACCCAGTAAAAATGGCAGATTTCCTTCCCTAAAGGACATTGGTGAACCAGATGGGTTTTTATAAACATCAGTGATAATTGTCATCATGGTCACTATTACCAAGGTTTGCTTTATCTCCAAGTTTTATTAATTGAATTCAAATTCCACTAGCTGCCGTTGTCCCCAGTGCATTAACCTTGGCCTCTGGATTACTAGTCCAGTGACATTGCTCACTGCACCTCCATCCCCCGCCACTGCACCTGCATTTCCTCATCATTTTATGTCAATCAATTCCTGCTCTCTTTTACACTTATTATATTGGCATCATCTCCTGGGTAAGAGAGTTACAAAATCAAAATAAATTACTGCGGATGCTGGAATCTGAAATAAGAGCAAAAAATGCTGGAAGATCTCAGCAGTTCTGACAGCATCTGTGGAGAGGGAATGGAGTCAATGTTTTGTGTCTGGATGACCCTTTGTCAGAGCTCTGTAGGTGCATTCAGTGATTCAGTGGGTCATTTTGGAGAGTATTATTTTCTCCCTGAGTTTTTACACAAAATCACTTGCATCTCACCAAACATTAAATTTGTCATCAGGCAAAATAAATCTGCTATTCCTTAATATATTTAGGAGTGGCAACTCTTCAAAATTTGATGAATGCAACTGAGAATAGGTTTGTCACAAAACATGAAGGTTTTGTACCATAGGATCAATCCAACATCTATGAGGAATCCAACTTAAAATGACTGACAATGAGTTTTGGAGAATGTGCAAAAGTATCATTTAGTGAGATTGCATAAAGTAGCCAGTTCCTTGATAGCTTTAAAAATAATCATTCTGGACCTGACAAAGAAAAACATTACCAAAAAAGAAAGTGCTGGAAAATTTCAGCAGGTCTGGCAGCATCTGTAAGGAGAGAAAAGAGCTGATGTTTTGAGTCCGGTTGACCCTTTGTCAAAGCTAAAAGGCAGAGAAAGTGGGAGATATTTACACTGCAGGGTGAGGGAATAAAAGATGTCTGTGCACATTCGGGACCCTGACCTTCCGGTTACTTGCCATTTTAACACACGATTCAGTTCCCATGCTCACATGTAGATTTACAAGGATGTCGCCTGGATTGGGTGGCATGCCTTAAGAGGATAGGTTGAGGGAGCTCGGTCTTTTCTCCTTGGAGAGACGAAGGATGAGAGGTGACCTGATAGAGGTGTATAAGATGTTGAGAGGTGTTGATCAGGTAGATTCTCAGAGGCTTTTTCCCAGGGCTGAAATGGTTGTTACAAGAGGACACAGGTTTAAGGTGTTGGGGAGTAGATACAGAGGAGATGTCAGGGATAAGTTTTTCACTCAGGGGGTGGTGGGTGAGTGGAATCGGCTGGCGACGGTGGTGGTGGAGGCAAATTTGATAGGGTCTTTTAAGAGACTTCTGGATGAGTACATGGGACTTAATAGGATTGAGGGTTATAGGTAAGCCTAGTAGGTAGGGATATCATCAGTGCAACGTGTGGGCCGAAGGGCCTGTTTGTGCTGTAGTTTATCTATGTTCTATGTTCTATGTCTGTCCTTGGTTTGTTGCAATGTTCCAGTGAAGCTCCACAAAAACTAGAGGAACAGCATCTCATCTTCCTGCTGGGCACTTTACAGCCTTCCAATCTCAACATCAAATTCAATAACTTCAGATGATTTGCCCTCCCCCACCTCGGCCCCTTTGTTTTCATTCTATTTTGTTTAATTTTCTACTGTTCTCTACCTTTTATTTCTTTATTGTCTTTCTTCATTTCCCCCTCCCCACTCTTTCCTCCCACTTTATTCCCTGTCCCTTATCTTTTGTCCCACTTTTCCAAATTTTATCTCAGTCCCATCCATCATCCCCCCCCCCCCCCCGCGACCTGAACATCTTCATCTGTCATAGTTTACAGCTTCTTTGACATTTGGCCATTCGCACGCTTTATTCGCTCTGTGGATAGCCATAGTCTTTTCCCCCGGTTTCTGTGGCTATAAGTCATTTTTCATTCCCTCACCCTGCAGTATAAATATCTCCCACTTTCTATGCCCTTTAGCTTTAACAAAGGGTCAAAATGTCAGCTCTTTTCTCCCTTTACAGACGCTGCTGAGAATTTCCAGCATTTTCTCTTTCGGTTTCAGATTACAGCGTTCGCAGTGATTTGCTTTTATTGAAGAGTACCTATTGGTGCACCCCAAAAATCCAGCTTAATCTTTGGAACCCCCTCAAAATTGTTTGCTTGCACAATTAGCGGCAACTAGTCCCCCAGGCAAATCAGCTCTCATCCACTGACTCCATTTACACTTCCCTCTACCTCAGAAAAACAGCCAGCGTAATCAAGTACACCACGCACCCCAGACATACTCTCTTCTACCTTCTCCTGTCGGGAAAACCATACAGAAGTCTGAGATCTGACTCAAGAACAGCTCCTTGCCTGCTGCCTTCAGCCTTTTAAATGACCTACTGTATATTAAACTGATCTTTCTGTACAGGATAGCAATGACTGTAACACTCTATTCTGCACCTTCTCCATTCTTTCTCCCTCCGTACTCTATGAATGGTATGTTTTGGCTGTATATTGCACAAGAAACAGTACTTTTCATTGTACCCCAATACATCTGACAATAAATCAAAGCAAATCAAATTATTTGTTAATGAGATTAGTGGTGATTTATGCACAAGACAACATTGGCAAATGAGTGCACAAATAGGCATATGATGGCTCCTCAAGAAAGTCCATGCCACGACTGAATTTTCTATCTGTGTCAGTAATAAAGTCTCGGCTTTCTTCCTTGATTACAAATTAGTGTGGGCTTCCTCCTCCCTCAGGTGAAGACCATCGGTGACCGTGGACATCCATTGGATTGATCCATGATCATGCTTGCCAAGGTACTGCACTGGTTCTTCTGCAATATGACTGACCAGGAAACTCTCCCACTTTTATCACCAGCCACCAGGCATATTTGAAGGATTTACAGGCTGATAGTTAACCTGTTTGGCCACATTATGAACACTCCTATCCATGGCTGTCATTCTCCTGTAGTGGGACTGGAACCTGGAGTATCTGGCTCAGAGGTAGGAATACCACCATTGAACCACAACACTTCCTAACATG
The DNA here is from genome assembly GCF_965287045.1 of Carcharhinus amblyrhynchos. Lineage (NCBI taxonomy): Eukaryota > Metazoa > Chordata > Chondrichthyes > Carcharhiniformes > Carcharhinidae > Carcharhinus > Carcharhinus amblyrhynchos. The sequence goes on along the minus strand of NC_137335.1, from coordinate 79,026,753 downwards.
GGCTTACGTTTGAATTTATGTTATTTAATGCATGTTATTTAACCTTGGAGGAAAAATGAAATGGGATGTTGGATTGGGTACTTTATAGTTATCTTAACATTCCATCAAATTATTCATGACTGTCATGTCCAAATGGACTGACAACATTGTATGACTCAGATTTCCAGAGTAATTTAATGAGTGTCGGAATAATGTTATCAAATGGTTATCAAGAAAGTGTAGGTGACCTGAATATAGTGTTAGAATGTGAAGGTGATACTAAGATATCCAATATTTACAGGGCTGGGTGAAACTGAAGGGCATCTAAAAGGAGCCTTAAATCTAATTCTGACTCTATTAAAAGAATCAATAATGATGCAACTTTGACCTCATTCATTCTAAGCAGTCGACTGAAATTATTGCTATGGAGTCCTGGTGTCCTAGCACAGAATAATATTGCCGGTAAATATTGACCATTAGAATAGGAATAGTTCATTAAGTCTGTTCCCCCACCGTTCAATCAGATCGTGGCTGAAATGTTGTTCACTATTGTTTGGGAAACTTTGTACTTTTATTCCCAAGAGGATAATAAAAAAAAGGCCATGCCCAAAGACCTGCGCAGGAAATTAGAGGGAAACCCCAGCAGACAATAAAACATTGAGTGTTTTTTATCTGTAAGTTAGCTTTTCACGCTGTTTTATTAAATGATGTTTTTATCTGATGACATTGTTAAACACGCATTGCACAACAGCATTGGAATGTTGGCATGTGCCATGACTAATTGTGGTGTCACACTTCATTTTGAAATCCAGAGTCGGACTTGCATTTTTATTTGCCAGCTGTTAACTTTTAAAGGGCCCAAAATGTGTAAATGGGTTTGACCGAAATGCATTCTAAACAGGGGCGTATTAACCTAGAAAAGGGAAGGGAAGAGTGCAAGACTTGGCCAGAGAAAATCAAAGTTCCAACCGCACTCATTGCTCCCATTCCCAGACATATTGACTAATAGTCTAATCAACAGTGAGATTTGAGCACTTTATTGGGCCACATGCCCATCAGTTATTGTGCTTGCCTGGGCCTTCCTCTGGAGCATTCCAGGTTTGAGTAGTGATGGGAGTTTCTGTGAGAGGGCACCTTTAATTCTTACAGTGGGAAGTGTCAACGGTCCCAGCTGAGAAAGGAAATTGCTGTACGGGCAGCTGGCTGGCACAGTGGTTAGCACAGCTGCTTCACAGCGCCAGGGGCCTGGGTTCATTTTGGCCTTGGGTGTCTGTCTTTGTGGAGTTTGCACATTTTCCCCATGTCTGTAGGTTTCCTCCCACAGGCCAAAGATGTGCAGCTTTGGAACTCGGAAACTTGCAGGCACAAATCGCGCTTTCTGGATTTTGAGTGTGCCCCATTTCGGCAGACAGAGAGCGCAGGCTCAAAATCACCCCCCAGTATAATTACCTCCCTTGACATTCAGCAGCATTCCCATTGCTGAATCTCACACTGCAAAGATCATCATTGACTGGAAACTTATGAGACCAGTGACATAAATATTATGGCTACAGGCTATATAACCTGTAGCCAGGTTATATACAGGCTATATATCCTGGCTTGTATACAGGAATATACAATGCCTACAGAGGCTGCAATATTCTGCAGTGAGTAGTTTGCTTCCTTTCCACCATCTACAAGCCACAAGTCAAGAGTGTGATACACGTCACTTGCTTAAATGAATGCAGCTCCAACAAAACTCAAGAGGCCTGTCACTATTCAGGACAAAACATGGGCAAAATTTTCCCTAAATTCAGCAAAGGCTGATAACGGGCAGGAAAAATGACATTGAACCCGTCAGCACCAACTTTCTCCATTGTATTATTCGGGACTTCAGCTCAGAAACTTTGAGGGGTGGGTCCTAGTAGGTCACACTGGTGAGGTGTGCTCTATCAGAAACTTTGGTTTTCGAAGCGGGGCGGGGGGTGGGGCACCGTTTTAAAGGCAGCCCCGCTGCACAGTAGTTCACCAGGAATACTCTCTCCATGCAACACCCCCCCTCCCGGCACTGACTCCTGGCACAGCCTAGGCACAACCCCTTCTCCCCTGTGCGATGCAGTTTCCTGAGCTCCTCTGGAAGGTCTACTCACCAGGTGCCTGCCTTTGAAGACCAATTGTGATTGACATTCCTACGGGGAAATGATTCAAGCATTGAGGCCTGATAATGATACGCTGATGTACGGAAATTATGTTGTCCTATGTCGCTGGCGGGGTAAGAGACAATCACGTCAGCTTTTCCATCAGTGTGAAACACAGTTTGGACATCCCCTGAGATTTTCCCCTCCCATTACTGAATCTGTGAATGAAAATGGGAGCAGAAAATTCCAGTCCATATCTCAAATGCTGTGTGCGGTTTTAGTCTACTGATATAAGGAAGGATGTAAATGCATTGGAAGCAGTTCAAAGGATTTTTACTAGGCTGGTACCTGGAATGAGTGGGTTATTGTATGAGGAAAGGTTAGACTGATTAGGCTTGTTTCCACTGCAGTTTAGAAGGGTGAGGGATGACTCGATTGACGCATCTAAGATCCTAAACAGTATTGACAAAGTGCATGTGGAAGAGATGTTTCCTCTTGTGGATGAATCCAGAACTCGGGGCATTGTTTTAAAATTAGGGGTCACCTTTCTTTCAGAGAGTTTGCGACTTTGGAACTCTGCCTCAGAAGGTGGTGTAAGTGGGGGCCATTGAATATTCTCACAGCGAAGGTAGATAGATTCTATTTCGGCAAGGAAACCAAAGGTTATGGGGCATAGATTGTGGAATACAAAACACAAACAGATCAACCATGATCTTATTGAACGGTGGAGCAGGCTCAAGGAGCCAAGTGGCCTACTCTTGCTCCTATTTTATAAGTTTCTCATTTAGAACAACAAATAAAAATTGAGAGTGCAACAGCTCCCAGGCTTTACAAGGTGGGATATGCTAGTGTCAAGCACCTGCAAGTGTTTTCCCTTTAATGGCTTAGCAATCAGAAATTAAATGTTGTGATCTGTCAGTCTGCGTGTATTAATATTTCACAGAGACAATATCCTCTCCACGTGGTGGAAGTGTAATCAATATAGGAACTTTCTGTCATCTTTCAAAAACATTATAATCTCGTTGCCTTGGTCATTTCTTCTCATCACTGGTACAAGTTCAGGGGTTGTGTTTGATTCAGCTTTTCATCCTTAAAAATTGTAGATGTATAATGTGCGTATTTCTGCCAGTACCAGAACAAATATCAAGTGGCAAATGGATTGATTTTATTTGATGTAATTTTGTTTAACAAATAATGAAGATTCCTTTGTGTCCTACTGTGTGCGAAGGACATGTAGAACCAGCTGTAACCCAGCAGGGATTCTAGAACAGAAATTACAATGATGGGTTACTAATTAAGGGAAAAGGAAGCAGTGTGCAGCCTAATGTCACAACAACTCAATATTGCGCTGGCTGCATTGAATTAAGCAGGCCTGAGCGGCATTTCAGGGTGACCCATATGGATTTATTAGCCTAACAAGAGGGCAAAAAAAATCAGCATGTATTGAGAGCAGTACACAATCAGTACCTAAACAGATCAATTTCGCGCTGAGGGGATTTACTAGAATGGGACCAGGGTTGAGGGACCTGAGTTACATGGAGATGAGAGAGAAACTGGGACTGTTCTCATTAGACCAGATGAGATTTAACAGAGGTGTCCAAATTCATGAATAGTTTTGATCGAGTAGAAAAGAAGAAGCTATTTCCCCTGGCAGAAAGGTCGGTGGCCGATAATAGATTCACGCTAAACGACCAAAAGAGTCAGAGGGAAGAAAGGGGTTTTTTTTAACACAATGAGCTGTTGTGGTCTGGAATGCACTGCCTTTACGGGAGGTGGAAGCAGGTTCAACAGTAACTTTCAAAAGGTAATTTATAATAAAAGGTAACATTGTTGAAAAGGAATAAACGATTGCAATGCTATACGAAAGAGTAAGGGAGTGGAACTAAGCGGACAGCCTTTTTGACGATCATGCACAGAGATAATGGGACAAATGGCCTCCGTCTTTGCTGTATGATTCTAATGTCAGAGCGCCTGATCCAAAATATCACTGAGATTCCTTTTGCTGTATTCTTTGCAGTTTCAGAATGCAGCGTATCCCTGCTGTAAAGTAATAAATGTCAGTTATTGCGGTGTTGCAATGCGTCACTGGTTTTACAGTATGAAACTAGGGCTGTAAAACAGATCACAAGCACTGAATCAGAAGCTAATTCTCGCAAATGGAAAGAGATTGTTGGTGCATCTCTCCCTTGGTAATAATTAAGATAATACGTATCAGTCGCAACAGGAAAGAATGTTGGAATTCTTTTAAATTTACGAATGGGAATATTATTCCTCCACACCCTAAATATGTGGAAATCAAGTCTCTTCTCATAGTTTCCATCTCTTCATTCTCTCTGTTGTTAAAAAATGCATTACCGCTCTGTCTTTCTTCATTTACACAACCTTCAACCAGTTAAAGGCCAAACCTGGTAGCATTTAACCTCAGTTTCCTGAGATACCCATGACCTTTAGTTAACTCAGTACAGAGCGAGAATCAATGCTGGGATCTTCTGATCCATATTCCTCCCAAGGTCCTAAAGTTACATGTGCTTCGCAAAAAAATACTCTTGCATTTATGTATTGCCTCAGCGTATCAATGGGAATGGTTTCAATATGTTCCACACAAATTACATTTGAAATGTTATTGTGGTTAAAATGGGATCTTTGAATCAAGAAGAATTTCAGCAAAGCCCAATGGTGCACTGATAGCCAATAGCCGGATCTGGTGACTGACAGTTATATTGGTTGTGTGCCATAGATGTTCAAATCCATGTGCCTTGGACTTCAGGTGGCAAATATGGCAACCGAACCAAGTGGAAGGACTGGGGTGGATGAGGGTAAGGGTTTTTACAAGGGCCAAGGGTTGATGAAGCTGAAGGTATGATTGAGAAAATCAGTAACTGCAAATGCATTATGGCAAATGGAGTAGTAGAGGCTACACATCTGGGAATTTCAAAATACCATTGGAAGTGACTTGCGTTGGAAGCACACACCACCTGACCAAGGAACACCATTTCCGAAAGCTTGTGGGATTACTATCAAATAAACCTGTTGGACTTAAAACTGGTGTTGTCAGACTTCTTACTGTGATCACCCCAGTCCAACGCCGGCATCTCTACATCGTGCAGAAGGAGACCATTTGACCCATCGAGCCTGCGCCAACATCAATCCCACCCAGGCCCTATCCCCATAACCCACATACTTACCCTGCTAATCCCCCTAACACTAAGGGGCAATTTACCATGGCCAATCAGCACATCTTTGGAAGGAAACCGGAGCGCCCAGAGGAAAGGCACGGGGAGAACGTGCAAACACTACGCAGACAGTCACCCAAGGCCAGAATTGAACCCGGGTCCCTGGTGCTTTGAGGCAGCAAGTGCTAACCACCGTTGAGTTTTGTTACATGTCTCCAGCCACTATGAATTGGTCACTATCCAAGCGATGTGGATTTTATGCCTGACACGGCAAACGTTTCTTCCCGCTGAGATAAAACCCAACCGTTTGTTGGTTGGTTGGTTCAGCTATTGTCTTCTTGCCTGTGAAATATTCTGGGAGGTACACCTGTTGTTGGAAGCCTGCCTGCATGGCAAGTATTGTATAGTGTCCTAAAGGCCTTATTATTTTGGCTGAGCCTTGAGAGTCACTGAAGATTTTCTAAATAGAATTACGGCGTTTGCTCATTTTGCATACATCGCATTACATCATCCAACAAAGCAGCTTTCAGGCTGTCTTGCTACAATATAAAGAGGTTGGCTCCTTTCAATTGAGGTTATTTGTTGTCCTGGCAACAGTGCATTCCAGGATCAGCTGCTAACGCGCAGTGCGTAGCACTGGAACCTGGACAGACATAGACCATGGGAAAATTCCAGCATACTTCAACATCAATAGAAATAGACCTGAAATAACCCCTAAAATAGCCTGCATCTGTCATTCCCAGCTCCTCACTGTATGAACATTGGCATAATGCTGCTGAACATATCCTGATGTACATGAACTGCATAATCCAGGGATCATTTGCTAATTATTAGGTGACAGCAGTTTGCAGAGGTTGTGTTAGAATCATCAGTCAACTCTGAAATGCGAATTAACTATCAATGTTCTCGGAGCCCTATTCCAGTAAAATGAGTACAGCATTTCACACACATCTTCTAAATAGCAATTCTAGACTAAACCAAAAAGCATCCACAGGCAACACTGGAATAGAAACTCTCAAGCTATTTCTGTTAATGTAAAGATACCAAGGTTGATGGGGCTGAGGAGGGGAGGGGGGGCTTGCTGTGTACACTTCCACTGTCTGCAAAAAATAATTTTTATAAAACAATAAAATTCCACTCATCTTTGAGAGAATTTCATCTCTTCCTGTTCGTTCACCTTAGCGAATAAGTGGTTCAGTGAAATGAAAATAGAATCTGCAATTCCAATGTTTTTAGCCATTCAGACTGAACAGTTACAAAGACTGTACCCTGTGTCATTTGGAAACATCTTATTAGGATAAATCTTTGTTCTGTGCAGAGAGCACCAACTTTGAAATCCTTTAGAAGGCAATAAAGTACAAATAAAGCTAAAATTTAGTTTTGCAAATAGATAATGCTTTATCTGATTTCTAGCAAATGCTTTGTCTTCTAAATACAACTGTTACCGCTCCCATTGCTTTATGTCCCACTGACATTTTTCATTACATTCCTCTGCCCTCTACCCTTTTCCAGACATTCCCTTTGTTCTTTCTCCGCCTCCCACCTCTTTTGAAGACATGTAACTCACCACATTTCTACCCCCCTTCGGTCCTGAAGGAAAGTCATACTCAGCTCAAAACAATGGTCAGAATTCTCCAGCTGTTAGCTGGCAGCGGGATCTTCCAGTCCCGCTGATGGCCCACTCCCCGCCACGGGTATCCCGGCAACGTGGCTCGGATTCAACAGGAAATCTTATTGACAGCGGCGGGTCCAGAAGATGCGCCACTGGCGAATGGTTTGGCGCCTCCCACGGCCGAGAAATAGGTGTCCCGGAGGCCAAAGAACTCTGCCCACTAACTCTGTTTCTCTCTCCGTTGATGCCGCCAGACCTATTGAGCTTTTCCAGCATTTTATGTCAGATTTCTGGCATCCACAAGATTTTGCTTTTGTTGGATTTACGTGTCAGCTATGGCACAGTTGGTAGCACTCTCTCCTTCGATTCACAAAGTTCTGGGTTCAAGTCCCATTCCTGCTTACATGGGCACATAAGTCAAGGCAGATACTCCAATGCAGGTGAGAGATTAATCCGAGGTCCAATCCTCTCTCTGAGATGGATGTTAAAGATTCCATGGCACCAATTGAAGAACAGCAGGGGTTTATCTCCTGTGTCCTGGCCAATGTCTATCCCTCAATCAACATCACAAAACAAAATAACTGGGCTTCGTTCTTGCTGATTCAGAAAGGTTCCGTGGACCAGGACCCGAACCCAGGATTCCCGGCATTTTAAGGATGCGGGATTGGTTTGGGATGTGAGCCCGCAACCTGCATTCCCGACCTATCTTGCTTCATTGTGGGTGTATCTTGGCCCTCTGCAATGTCACGGAGTCAGGTCAGCTCTGCAAACAGTCATGCTTCACCATAACTCTGCAGTGTCGTGAACAATGTGTGTGAAGGAACCTTTTAAAAAGTAAGTTTGAATGGTACCCATTATGCCCTCCTCATGCCAAGGGACACTGCTCACACATCCCATATTGCCTGTAATGTCACCCATGCCATAGAATGCCCTTACTCATCCTTTATGATTTCACCATGCTAGGCTATGGTGCTTCCATGTCCATTCACCTACTATACACTACAAATGACCCTATTGTGAAAACAGAATGAGTAAAAAGGCTTCTTTTCAAAAAAAACAGTGATTCATTGATAACTTTCTGCTTTCTTTAAAATAAATTCCTTTTTACTACAGCCCAATAAAATTTTCAGTCATCCAGACCCTTTAAAATATCAATAGCTGAAACTGAAAGCACTTGAGACATTTTTATCTTCTATAATCAAATATTGTGCAATTGACAGCATGGATCAGAGAGCCAGAGCTGTCAATCGTGCAATGTTTTCCCAAGGGTTCAGGTGTTTCAAAAGGCAAATGGATTTCTAATCCAATCCCCTCCAACAACATCCCCAATCCCATCCTCAATGTTATACAATATTTTGTACCTGGTAAAGGGAAATGTTCAAAGAAAAAATTTGTAAAGTAATTTTTTTAATGTCCTGACGGTTTTTCTCCAGGGTTCCACACAGCAAGGACCTGGAGTTTGAGCTTCAATTCCTGGAGACTCCAGACTACTCCTGGAGAGTTGGCAAACCTACTTCCAGGCATGGGCAGGCAGAGTTGGGAAGGGGGATGAAAAAACAAACAGGATCCTTCACTTTTTAAGTAAACACTGAGAGCCAAAAGCATGGAAGCCACGATAAACTGCCTAGTTTGCAGCACTGCGCATGCGCTGATCTGTCAATGCCAAGATCAGTGCATGTGCAGTAATCATGCTGCCAGCCTCCCAGTTGCTGGCCAGCCCCATGACCCCCGCAATGCCAGCTCTCCAGCTCCACGGCCTGATCTTACTGGCCCACATGCATGCCTAGCCCAGCTTCAACCCAACCCCTCGATTCCGCCACCCCCACCGCAGTTCAGAACACACACCTTCCCCAATCCCAACCCTCCCCCAGCAGGCTGGTGCCCTCTCCCACCCCCGCCCGATTCCCCTGCCCCCATTGCAGTTCAGAACACACACCCTCCCCAGTCCCAACCCTCCCCCAGCAGGCTGGCGCCCTCTGTTCCCCCCCCCCACCACCTGATTGCTATCCCCGATCGCTGGCCTGCCCCTCCTCACTGATCCCAACTGCAGAAGGGCAGTGGGACCCCCCCCACCCCCACCGACTGCCCCACCAGGCCCTACCCATCAGGCCCTGCCCTCCCCATTAGGCCCCCTGGGCATTGGCACTTTTCCCCTTGGGCAACACCAGGGGGCACAGGCAGCCAAGGTGTCAGTGCCAAGGGGGCACACTGCCTCTGCAGGTCCCCAATTGCCCCCCTTCACTCCAGCATGATCAGGCTACTAGCTTCCCATAAGTGGGGAGCTATAGTGTTCCCTGCAGGAGCGAACCACTCTGGTGGCAGGGATGAGATGCTAGTGGGTGCAGAGACCCCAATCCTGGGGTTTAACAGACATGGCAATGTTTATGCGTCTCCCCGCCAATTTCCAGTGTGGAGATGAAGTGCCAGAAATCCATTGCTGGGAGACACTAGCGACTCAGGACGCCCAGCGCGATTCCACACATTGGGGGCTGTTGCAATCTCCTGTCCCACTGCGCTAAAAAATTAGCACCGCGGGATGGGAGGATCACCCTCATGGTTTTTTAATCACTGTTCCATTCTGGGATCTTCCCATCTAGTTATAACATCAATTGGATTGTAGCAGACAGAAACAATATGAGGAAATTTATTTCACATCAGCAAGTCATTATGATCTGGTATTCAGGATGGTGGGGACAGATTCAATCAAATCTTCAAATGGGAATTGGTGACTAGTGGAGTGCCCCAGGGGTCGGTGCTGGGGCCTCAGCTATTTACCATTTATATAGATGATCTGGAGGAGGGAACCGAGTGTATGTTGTCAAAATTTGCTGATGACACCAAGATTGGGGGAACGGCAAATTGTGCGGAGGGTGTGGAGAGTCTGCAGAAGGATCTAGATAGGCTGGGCGAATGGGCCAGGAACTGGCAAATGGAATTTAATGTTGGCAAGTGCGAGGTGGTCCACTTTGGTAGGAATAATGCTAGGAAGGACTATTACTTACGTGGAGAAAAACTGCAGCATGCGACGGTGCAGAGGGACCTCGGGGTCCTTGTGCATGAGTCGCAAAAACCCAGCTTGCAGGTGCAGCAGGTGGTCAGGAAGGCGAATGGGATGCTGGCCTTCATAGCGAGGGGGATTGAATATAAAAGTAGGGAGGTCTTGCTGCAGCTGTATAGGGCATTGGTGAGGCCGCAGCTGGAGTACTGTGTGCAGTTTTGGTCTCCGCACTTACGCAAGGATATTTTGGCCTTGGAGGGAGTGCAGAGGAGGTTTACTAGGCTGATACTGGAGTTGAGGGGGTTGAACTATGAGGAGAGGCTGAATAAACTAGGCTTGTACTCGTTAGAGTTTAGAAGAATGAGGGGAGATCTCATTGAGACGTATAAGATGATGAATGGGATGGATAGGATAGAGGTGGAGAGACTCTTCCCGCTCAGGAAGGACAGTAGGACTAGAGGGCACAGCCTCAAGATAAAGGGGAGGCGGTTTAGAACGGAGTTGAGGAGGAACTTCTTCACTCAAAGGGTGGTGAATCTCTGGAATTCTCTGCCCGTTGAAGTGGTGGAGGCTGCCTCGCTAAATATTTTTAAGACGCGGGTTGATAGGTTTTTGGTAGGCAAGGGGATTAAGGGTTATGGGGAGAGGGCGGGAAATTGGAACTGAGACACAACAGATCAGCCATGATCTTATTGAATGGCGGGGCAGGCTCGAGGGGCTGGATGGCCCACTCCTGCTCCTATTTCTTATGTTCTTATGAATTGGGTGAACATATCAAGGAGAAATTTTTCTGGGCCCTGGGATTTATCACCGAGAGAGTTGGCCAGCAGCATTGATGGGCTGAAAGGCCTCCTTCCGTGCCACATGAATAACTCGATGGATCTGCCTGCACCAGGTCAGCCATGCCGTTTCCCAACTTCCAGGCCATCCCGACCTTCCTCGCTATTCAACAGGCATCCAGCGTGCAGAAGTGAATCGTGTGACTCTGGGACAAGTGCACAGTTCCAATCTTTATCTGCCAGTGTTTGTGGAGCCTGTTCCGTAATATCAGTCGCGTGAATTATACAAGGCTATTACAGAACCCTGTTATCTGAAGCAGTTCAGTACCATAAACCCAACTTAAAGTACCACTATAATGGAAAATTATATTGAATGCCTTGTGGGAAGATCTGGTGTGTCCACTGTTTCCCACAGAATTGTAAATCAGATCTTTGAGAACGTGTTTTACAATTTCACTGATAATTGCGAGCAGAATGAAGCCTCCTGCCGTGTTTACGATATCAATAACACTCAGTGACCACAGGAAAAATATCCCCCTGTGTTTACAACATCACTAGTACACACTGATGGCCAGGAAACCTCCCTGCAATGTCCTTGCTCTTCAGCTGAAGTTACAGAAATGAGATTGGTTATCCTGAGTCATTTCAACCTCCTCAGACTAGGCCCAGAGATCACCCGAATTGGTACTTAATGTTCCAAATGTTTCCATCACGCAAACCAGCCTCCCATCCATTGACTCTGTCTCCAATTCCCACTACCTCAGAGAAGCAGCCAGCATAATTAAGGACTCCACGCACCTCTGACATACCCTCTTCCACCTTCTTCCGTTGGGAGAAGATACAAAAGTCAGAGGTCACATACCAATTGAGTCAACAACGGTTTTTTCCATGTTGCCATCAGACTTTTGAATGGACCTACATCACACTAAGTTGATCTTTCTCTGTACCCTGGCTATGACTGTAATACTGCATTCTGCACCCTCTCCTTTCCTTCTCTATGAACGGTATGCTTTGTCTGTGTAGCTCACAAGGAACAATACTTTTCACTGTATGTTAATACACATGACAGTAATAAATCAAATTAAATCAAAAGTGCATAACTGCATCTCCTAATGATAATTAAGAGGGGTAACAATGACATAGTAACATGTGGCTGGCTGCTTCATGTGCAGTTGATGTCAATAAGGAGGCTCAGGGCACAAATACTTAAGTTTAAGTGTATTTATTAGTGTCACAAGTAGGCTTACATTAACACTACAATGAAATTACTGTGAAAATCCCTTAGTCACCACCTTTTCGGGTAAACTGATGGAGAATTTAGCATGGCCAATGCACCTAACCATCATGTCTTTTGGATGGTGGGAGGAAATCGGAGCATCTGGAGGAAACCCACGCAGATATGGGGAGAACATGCAGCCTCCCCACAGACAGTGATCTAGTTCCCTGGCGCTGTGAGGCAGCAGCGTTAACCACTGTGCCACCAATATTGTTTTAGCTCATCTCATTTTGAATTTGATTTGATTTATTATTGTCACATGTATTAGCATACAGTGAAAAGTATTGTTTCTTGTGTGCTATTTGGACAAAGCATACCATTCATTGAAAAGGAAAGGGGAGAGTGCAGAGTTACAATCATAACTAGGGTGCAGAGAAAGGTCAACTTAATGTGATTCAAAAGTCAGATGGCAGCAGGGAAGAAGCTGTTCTTGAGTCGGTTGATAAGTGATTTCAGGCTTTAGTATCTTTTCCCAATGGGAGAAGGTGGAAGAGAGTATGTTCGGGGTATGTGGGGTCCTTAATTATGCTGACTGCTTTTCTGAGGCAATGAGAAGTGTAGACAGTGTCAATGGATGGGAGGCTGGTTTGCGTGATGGATTGGGCTACATTCATGACCTTTTGTAGTTTCTTGCAGTCTTGGGCAGAGCAGGAGCCATACCAAGCTGTGATACAGCCAGAAAGAAAGCTTTCTATGGTGCATGTGTAAAAATTGGTGTGAGTCATGCTAAGTTTCCTTAGCCTTCTGAGAAAGTAGAGGTGGTGGTGGGCTTTCTTAACTATAGTGTCAACATGGGGGAACCAGGATAGATTGCTGGTGATCTGGACACCTAAAAACTTGAAGCTCTTGGACCCTTTCTATTTCATCCCCGTAAGTGTAGATGGGAGTATGTTCTCCTGTACGCTTCCTGAAATTGATGACAATCTTCGTTTTGTTGATATTGAGGAAGAGATTATTGTTGTTACACCAGTTCAACAGATTCTCTATCTCATTCCTGTACACTGTCTCATCATCGTTTGACATCGGACCCACTACAGTGGTGTCGTCAGCAAACTTGAAAATCAAATTGAGGGGAATTTGGCCGCACAGTTATAGGTGTATAAGGAGTATGGTAGGGGGCTGAGAACACAGCCTTGTGGGGCACCAGTGTTGAGGATTATCATGGAGGAGATGTTGTTGCCTATCCTCACTGACTGGTCTGTGAGTTAAGAGGTTCAGGTTCCAGTAGCAGATGGAAGAGCCGAAGCCCAGGCCACGTAGAATAATGGTGTTGAAGGCTGAGTTGTAGTCAATAAATAGGTGTCTTTGTTACCCAGGTGCTTCAGGGTTGAGTGTAGGGCCAGGGAGATGGTGCCTACTGTGGACCAGTTGCAGCGGTAAGCAAACTGTGGTGGATCCAGGCAATCCAGGAGGCCAGAATTGATTCGTGCTATAACTAACCTTTCAAACTACTTCAGAATGATGGATGTCAGAGCCATAGGATGATAGACATTAAGGCACGCTACTTGGCTTCACCTTGGTACCGGGATGATAGTCATCTTCTTGAAGCAGATAGGGACTTCAGATTGTTGTAACAGGATGTCCGTGAATACCCTTGCCAGCAGATCTCATTTGGAGAGGGGAGGATTGGGAATCATGCTGCAAATTCAAGTTGCAAATCTCTTACTTATGTAGAAAGATGTGATTTCTGAGCCATCCACCAGTCAAAAGATGTGAAGAAACCACCAATTCTGGCTCAGAAAATTCAAAGAGGAAAGGGTTAAGCTGGAAAAGGAGATCATAGGACCATAGAATCCCAGTGCGAAAGGAAGCCATTGGGCCCATTGCTTCTGCATCGACTGTCTCTGTCGGAGCATCTTACCTGGCCGTCTTCCCCGCCCTATGCTCATAACCCTACACATTCATTGTGGCTAATCTCCCTAATTTATGCATCTTGGGGTTCTTTTGCATGGCCAGTCCATGGCCAGTCCACCTAACCTGCACATCTTTGGACTGTGGAAGGAAACCAGAGCACCCGGAGGAAACCCACAGTAAATTAGACATTCTCAAACTATGGGTCACAACACACCTGATGAGGTCACAGAGGTCACAGTTGAGGTCATGACCTTGCCCTCCTCGAGACTGCAATGGTTACCATGGGGCAGAGGCTCTGGATGGATGCTCTCCAGGTCACTGTCACAAACAGCAAGGGGCAGGCAATGAGTCCACAATGCATTTCAATCTTAGGAATGAGTACAATATGAGCCAGGGGGCCCTGGGCATCTCCAGCCCATCTGACATTCCCCTCCCTATGAACGACACACTTCCAGCCACTGTCACAGTGGAGAGAAGCAGGCGCATGTTCTCCCCATGTTTATGTGAGTTTCTTCCCACAATCCGAAAGACGTGCTGGTTAGGTGCATTGATGATGCTAAATTCTCCCTCAGTGTACCCGAACAGGCACCAGCGTATGGCAATTAAGAGGTTTTCACAGTAACTTCATTGTAGTGTTAATGTAAGCCTACTGGTGACACTAATAAATAAACTTTAAAAAAAAACTTTAAATTTAAAACATCTGTGCTGCCCGAAAGCAGGTCCGGACCCTCAAGGTCCTGATCCTCGAGAGGACACCCCCCCCCCCAGGGTCACCTCAGGCAAAAGGGCGTGGAAGTCAGCAGGTCATCTCAACCTCAGCTACAGACATAGTGGGAAGGTCAGGAAGATTAAGAAACTGTAGGCACTTACTGAGCATGGGTGAACGTAGGCACTAGTAGAGGCAGACACACTGGAATCATTTAAGACTTATCTGGATAGCCACATGAACAGACTGGGAATGGAGGGATACAAACAAATAGTCTAGTTGGAAGATGAGCAGCGCAGGCTTGGAGGGCTGAAGGGCCTGTTTCCTGTGCTGTATTGTTCTCTGTTCTAGTGTAGACAGGTTAACATTTTGTTTTGAATGTTTGGCAATAAATTTGTTCACCCACAGAGCCTCTACCCCGTCTGTTCATCCCTGAGAATGATGTGGAGATGCCGGCGTTGGACGGGGGTAAACACAGTAAGAAGTCTCACAACACCAGGTTAAAGTCCAGTAAGTTTATTTGATAGAAAACCCACAAGCTTTTGGAAGGCCGTTGAATGTTCAGTGCTGTTGAACGCTGTGGAAAGTTCTTTCCACTCACCTGACGAAGGAACAGCGTTTCTGAAAGCTTGCGGGTTTACTGTCAAATAAACTTGTTGGACTTTAACTCGGTGTTGTGAGACTTCTTACTGTGGTCATCCCTGAGAATGGCAGTGCTCTGTCCTTCCCACCCTCTTGCCAGCCCCCATTAAGGAAGGGAACTCCCTCGACTGCAAAATGGACAGGAACCCAGGAAGGAGGACACAGGAAGTGCTGCCGACATACCAGCCTTCACAGTCTCTTTAAAACACGGGGCGTCCCCACATGAAGGGGAGGTAAGGTCTGCAAATGACCCACCTGTCAACACCCCCCCCTCCCTCCCCAAAATGATGATTCTGGGCCCCCCAGCCCTGGCCCTGAGTAGAATTATCTGTGTCTCCTGTGTCCTCTCCGGTGCCCCCCCACCCACCCAAGCAGCACGTGCCTCAGAGGGTGCTGGCTGCCTGAGCGTGCACCTCCAAAATCCCCCTCGGAGGTGAAGGCGCCAGGTTCACGTTTAGGTAGAGCCATTGTAATGTCACCTCCTACCCCACAGTCTTGGAATTCTTTATGACATTTGATATCGCAGCCTATAATTGTACCATATAACCTTCAATTCCATTCCTAATCATATATTAAACCAGCCTACGTTTGAAGAAACTGCTTAACACAGCATTGCATACTTTCAGTGGGAGTTTGCACCAACTAGCTACACTGTGTAGGAGCTATTTATTTTCAATCGCTATCTTGTTCAAAGCTTGTTAATTTGGAACCCTTGAACTTTTAATTCAGAATGCACAGTTAATAGTTGACTTGCATCTCTACTTTCTATGCCTCTGCATATTTTAAAATCATAAATCTTGACACCGCCTCAAGCAATTTTTATTCCTTTGAGATAAAGCTGTTGTGTTGATCTCTCTTCCTAACTTGCGAACACCGAAGGATTGTCTAAACTTCAATTAACCTACATTACACCTGGCAACACTTATAACAGAAACTAATAAATTATGAATGAAAGTCTTGTATTTGTTTATACCTTACGTACACACACCCAAACAAACAGAATGGAGCAGAAGAAGGCCATTTGGCCCCTCAAGCCTGCTCCACCATTTGTGCATAGCGAGGGGGATTGAATATAAAAGTAGGGAGGTCTTGCTGCAGCTGTATAGGGCATTGGTGAGGCTGCAGCTGGAGTACTGTGTGCAGTTTTGGTCGCCGCACTTACGCAAGGATATTTTGGCCTTGAAGGGGGTGCAGAGGAGGTTTACTAGGCTGATACCGGAGTTGAGGGGGTTGAGCTATGAGGAGAGGCTGAATGAACTAGGCTTGTACTCGTTAGCGTTTAGAAGAATGAGGGGAGATCTCATTGAGACGTATAAGATGATGAATGGGATGGATAGGATAGAGGTGGAGAGACTCTTCCCGCTCAGAAAGGACAGTAGGACTAGGGGGCACAGCCTCAAAATAAAGGGGGGGCGGTTTAGAACGGAGTTGAGGAGGAACTTCTTTACTCAAAGGGTGGTGAATCTCTGGAATTCTCTGCCCGTTGAAGTGGTGGAGGCTGCCTCGCTAAATATTTTTAAGAAGCGGGTTGATGGGTTCTTGATAAGAGAGGGGATTAAGGGTTATGGGGAGAGGGCGGGAAAGTGGAACTGAGCCACGACAGATCAGCCATGATCTTATTGAATGGTGGGGCAGGCTCGAAGGGCTAGATGGCCTACTCCTGCTCCTATTTCTTATGTTCTTATGTTCTTATGTTCTTATGTTCAATAACCTTCTCAAGCCTCTCAGAATTTTTCCAAAGTGCCAAATATTCCAAATATTCCAGAGAGGTTGTTCACATTTGAGTAAACACAGCAGCTTTCTCCAGGAGTGAGGTTAATGGCCTTTTTATCTATGTTCGGTCAGGCCATCAGAGGGTTTGAAGCTCTTCTGCGTATAGTGATGTTGGAGATGATTTTGAGCCCACACGCTCTGTCCGCAGGAATGGTGATGAACGCTCAAACTCCGGAGAGCGCTATCCTTATCGGTGAGTTTCCAAGTTCCAATCCTCTCGGCTCCTCACTGATGGAGTGGTGTGAAATTCACCATGACACTGCAGGGACTCGTTTTAATCTAGTAGCGTGTCATGAGTGAGCTCTATCTCCACAAGTCCGTTTGAGGCTGGATCTTCCTGGGGTTTTCCAACCCTCAGGTACAGCAGGTACCTGGTGAGAATCACACATTCAGACTAACAACAGCAGATTTATTCTTGGAGCTCTTGTCTGCACAGAGGATAAATTGAAAGTAAATCAGTGGCCTGACTTCCATTGCCATCAGATCATGTGATCAACTCTTAAAGCAATTTCCAACCACTTAAGTATATAATAGGCACCCAGTCAGCAATTCTTGTCCAGTGTCTCCCCCTTCCTGCACCCCCTCCCCAGTCGAATGATAGGAGTAAGGAGGCTTTGGTGTACAGATGGACAGGGCAGTGGAAGTAAACAAAATAATTTAAGTGTGGAATGTTCTTTTAAAGGCCAGAACAGAATGCTGATCAAGAAACAAAATACAAGCAAAGTTCACATTTTGAGAGAGGGGCAAACAGAGGGAGAATAAGTAATGCAGAAAGAATTACATTTATATAGCGCCCGTCATGGCCTCAGCTTATCCCATTGGTGCTTTACAGTCGATGTAGTGCTTTGGAAGTGCAGTTGCCGTTGTAGGAGCCAACCTGTGCACAGCAAGCTCCCACAAACAGCAATGCGGTAAAGGACAGATAATCTGTTTAATGTTGAGGGAAATAAAATGGGGCAAGTGCAAAGTGAAAGATTGTACTTATTTTAGTAAGGCAGGCAAACATTAGAGCAACACAGCCGTTCTTGGCATTTGATGCCTTTATTACTGTAACAGAAGCATTATTTCCAGCACAGACTAAAAAAAAAGCAAAGCTCTGCACCTCCACACCATCTGTGCCACATATTGTGTGATGAGCAGCAGCATGTGTCCATCATGGTGAGATGTGACAGCAGAAAGGGGGAGTTATTGGCACACTGCACGGCTTAATTCTGCAACTCTTTTGCACGGATTTTTTCAGCAGCGTTAACAGCCGGACTCTCTTGGCTATGTCGTTATCCGTTTTGTTTTTGGTTTAGCAAACTTTGATCCTCAAAGTATAACCACAGAACTACTTCAGCAACTTATGAATCTTGTAACTGATAATTGATGAATAAATGATCAAAGGATGCTGCAAGTGAGTGGTGTCGGCAGCTTAGGGTTGTCCTCCATTTGTTGGTGTTATATGCTGGGTGAGCTGCCAATGATTTCATAACTTAAAATTGGAAAATAAACAGCTTTTTAACATCCCTGATTTTTCTTCCTGATTGCTGGATCAGCTGTGCCTCATTTGGTAGCTCTCTTACCTCAGACCTAAGGTCCCCTGGGTTCAAGTCCCCCTCCAGGGCTTTAGTGCGTAAGTTAATGGTGATACCTCAGTGCTGTACTGAGGGAGTGCAGCGCAGCCCCAGGTGCCCTCATTTGGATGAGGCCCTGTTTGAGTGGATGTCAAAGATCCCACGGCACCATTTAGAAGAACAGCAGGGGGCTTATCCCGGTGTCCTGGCCAATATTTACCCCTCAATCAACATCTCACCAACAGGTTATCTGCTCATTGTCACATTGCCGGGAGTGGGAGCTTACTGTCCACAAATTGGCATCCGCAGTCCCTATGTTACAACAGTAACCACACCTCAAAAAGTATTTCATTTATTGTAAAGTGCTTTGAGATGCCAAGTGATATAAGATGAGTGGCATGGCGGCACAGTGGTTAGCACTGCTGCCTCACAGCACCAGGAATCCGGGTTCGATTCCCGTCTTGGGTCACTGTCTGTGTGGAGTTTGCACATTCTCCCCGTGTCTGGTGGGTTTCCTCCAGCTGTTCAGATTTCCTCCCACAATCCAAAGATGTGCAGGTTAGGTGGATTGGTCATGCTAAAATTGGTTTAGTGTCGGGGTGGGGGGTAGCTAAGGTAAATGCATGGGGTTATGGGAAAAGGGCCTGGGTGGGATTGTGGTCAGTGCAGACATGATGGCCCTCTGTGATTCTATAGAACATAGAACACTACAGCACAAACAGGCCCTTCGGCCCACAAGTTGCACCAATCATATCCATACCTACCAGGCCATAGAACCATCTATAACTCCCAATCCCGTTAAATCCCATGTACTCATCCAGAAGTCTTTTAAAAGACCCCAGCGAGTTCGCCTCTACCACCACCGACTGTATTCTATGATTCAATGAAGATGATAAGAGGGATTGACAAAGTAGACATGGAGAGGATGTTTCCTCTTGAAGGACAATCTGGAACAAAAGGTTTTGGGATAAGGGATAGCAGATTTAAAACAGTCAGGAAGAGAAATTACTTCTCCCAAAGGGTCGTGTGTCTGTGGAGTTCATTCCCCAGAGCATGGTGGATGCTGGGGCTGAGTAAATTTAAGGAAAAGGTGGACAGATTTCCAATCAGTAATGGGTTGAAGGGTTATGGTGTACGGGCAGGAAAGCGGAGTTGAGGCCAAGATGAGATCAGCCATGATCGTATTAAATGCAGAGCAGGGTCGAGAGACTGAATGGCCCACTCCTGCTCCTAGTCGTATGATTCTTATGAAAAATGTACATAAATGTCAGTCTTTCTTTTTATCTGATTGTTCACAGCAGTGTTCAGGGGATTCATTTAAATTCCTGGAAACCACAGGACAAGCCTGGAGGATTGGCAGCCCTGATTACTATACAATTAAGCATCTATCCTGTCCTGTGCCAAGGGGAAATGACCACAGACAGAGAGCTGCTGAAGTTACCTACCTAGGCCTCTCTTAAGCTACTAGCTTTTTCCAGAGCTCTGCAGCAGCCTCATACACACTTGAAACATTAACTTTGTTTCTCTCTCCACAGAAGGTGTCGGATCTGCTGAGTTTTTCCAGCGTTTTCTGTTTTCATTTCAGATCTCTAGCATCCGCAGTATTTTGCTTTTGCTTCAGTCTGCGGAGGGGCAGATGGAATGTTGCTTAGACTGCTTTTGCAATCCTGGCTAGAAAATCATTCGCAGGGGACGCGATATGAAGTACAGAACACAGACGCGCAAATTGTGGCTTCTGATGCTACCTAAATCAAAATAGAAACTTGCCATAATTCATTGGAAGTTGTTCAGATGAAAATCTCATTTCAAAAGTGGTTCGCTTGTGGGTCCTGACCTCTTCAATGGTGCTGATGCCTTGAGAACCATTACTCTCCCAATCTTCATGGAGCTAAACTCAATAGGTGTGATCTTACCATCCATTCACACCACGCTCCCGCTACAACGATGGCAGAGAACTTGGCACCCAGCCAAATCTCCAATCACTGCAGCGGGATGGGAAAATCCCACTTGCATGAATAGTCGGAAAATCCCGGCCAACAAAATAAACTTCCCCAGCAGCTGCCACGTCCCCAATCCCACAGGTTCATGTTTATCCTTCACCTTCACCCAGCCATGCATGAAATGAGAGTTGGCCATGATTCCCAAGCAGCAATGCTTCCTGGTCAGGTGCTGAGAAAGGATTTTATCTCCATCGGGATTTGGGCAACTGAGAACTAAATAAATAGAAGGTTGGATTTAGTGATATTTGAAAAGATGGGAGTTGAGGAATGGGAAATGCCTAAACACTTCCTTCAAGTAAAAAGAAAGAGGAACCGTGAACGCTGAAAAATCGAAAATAAAGACTGAAAATTCTGGAAATATATCAGATCTCTCGTATTTCAGAGGGAAAGGGAGGAGTGATTTTTCAAGTCGATTTGATTTATTATTGTCACATGTATTGGGATACAATGAAAAGTCTTGTACGCTCTACAGACAAAGCATAGAGTACATAGGGAGAAGGAAAGGAGAGAGTGCAGAATGTAGTGTTACAGTCACAGCTAGGGTGTAGAGAAAGATCAGCTTAATATAAGATAGGTCCATTCAAAAGTCTGATGACAGCAGGGAAGAAGCTGTTCTTGAGTCAGTTGGTACGTGATCTCAGACTTTTGTATCTTTTTCCCACGGAAGAAGAGAGAATGTCCAGGATGTGTGGGGTCCTTGATTATGCTGGCTGCTTTGCCGAGGCAGTGGGAAATGTAGACGGAGTCAATGGATGGGAGGCTGGTTTGCATGATGGACTTTGTGTTGAAGGCGGGGGCCAGAGAACTATGTCCTCATCTAGCTAGAAATCACCGGCGGAGCTCTGGGTCTTCCACCTCTTAAAGTCAGGAGCTGGGAAATTCAAGCAAATTGTGCCCAGCATTTCCCTAACAGGAAAAGCAGGTGGGTGAAGGTTCCTGCTGTAAACTGACCTTCGGGTAGCTTAGGGTTTCAGAAGAAAATCTGTTTTTCAGACCCCGTGTTTCCATGCTCCTTCTCCCCTCCAATGGTAATGGGTCTGCTGTGCATTTCTGGCATTTTCTCTTCTCTTTAGATGCAAGTCATTGGAAAAGTACCCACAGTCGAGAACTATTCCCTTTATTATTAGCCAAGTCTTTTTGTCTGAGAGAACAACTGAACAACCTGATTTAATATTTCAAGTGCCTCAAGACTAGGAAGATGCCATCAGCCGTTGAATTTAGACACTGTGGCTCTTCAGTCCAGTGCAGTATTAGATTACGCTCAATTCACTTGCTAAATAATTGTCAAGAGCAAGCATACATGTAAGCAAGTGTGAGAAAGCTCCCGAATGACGCCACTTGAGCTCGTTAGGTCTGAAGAAGAATGTTAGCAACATTGGTGACCTAGCTTGGTTACTGACAGAGTCAGTTATCTCAGAGTTCCTTTGCATTTACCTACAGTAGTAGATGACCCCTCCAGTAAAAGAGGTCCTTGCTGTCTGACACTGAAGGCTAAAAGGTACATTGAGAATAATAAATAATTTCAGTGCTGTATCATTTCACAATCTAATTACAAAATGGACCTAGAAGTGGAGGACTCACTTTTGTAAGCTGGATTCAATAGTCTGAATCATGCTAACTATTTAAACAATAGTAGGGAAAGTACCCATATAATGTCGCTTTTAAAATGCCCTGGCCTCCAGAGTCTTGTTCTCAGAGGAACAGAGGAGGGTCGGGAGTGATTTGATAGAGTTTTAAAATTATGGCGAGATGGGACAATGCTAATGGAGACTTATTACTGTCCGTAGCTCCAGACTACAACTTGCATGTACTCGTGTCTGCTGCTGTAGGAATTGGCCTCCCTGTTTGAAGTGGACGCCCAATACCTCATATAGTAAAAATACAATGCAATTTTTTACAGAGCACCTTTTAAGTATCACATCATGCAGCAATGCTGGATGTGAGTCATATTGACAATTACATAGATCACACTGGAACTCAACCTCTTGACCAGCTGTAAGCCCAGACAGTGGTTGTGTTATCTAAGTGGAAACAGGATCACAGTGCCTACAGTCAACTTGATTGTGATTCCCTGGTAGTCAGTGCCGCAATATAAATGCACCTTAAAGACCGTAGTCACATCATTTCTTGTCCTAATTACAGGGACTGAAATTGACTCTATCAGATTCTGTGGCCACCAGAAACAAGCTTCTTGCCTTACAACACCACTGGACTAGACCCAATACATTCCAAATCAAAACTAATATTTGCAAGTGGCTGAAAAAAGTATTTGTGACAAATTTAATTCATATCAAGCACAAAATATCAACATTGGGTACAGATGTAAAATATTTGTCTGTTTGCAACAACTCCATCAATGCAAACATAAGGGTGTAATTTAATATATAGTTTTTATATATACTATTGCTTCTATGATACTCCCCTCAATTATGAACTCCTGACAGATGGACGAGAAAGCATGGAAGATAACACATTTAACAAGATAACACATCATTGCAGAAAAAGAAGGCATAACACAGCTTCCATCTGTGTTTTTAGTCTCTGGGTTAGTAGAACCCTGTGATATCTATTACTTATTCAGTCTTAGGGATCCAGTGGTAGACCCATCTGTTGGTGAGAAGAGATTTCAGATGTCACTCATGTCTGAAAGGGTCTCATTAATGCAGCCTGACAACGCAACAATGAGAGACATGCGTGGCTATTTCTGCGCTGGAAGCCTTTCTTTTGCACTGTCTCCCCTGAAGACCTTTGCCAATGCTTCTTTGGTGACATCACAGCTGCATTAAAACAGGAATAATAACACCCAATGTCTGTTTCCCAGGATCAGAGGCAGAATTTGAAATTGGTCAGAAGTCATATATGCATTGCGTAGTTTAAGGGTTTGGCACATGCGGGGCTCCTGTGGGACTGAGAACAGTATCAGCCACACAGTCATGTAAGAAGGCACATGACGTAGATCCAGTGTTAGTGTGGTGTTGGCTAGAGTCATATTAAGACTCTGTCATGGAGCCAGCTCCTCACCTGTGTACTGTATGTATATACATAGAATCATAGAACCCTACAGTGCAGAAAGAGGCCCTTCGGCCCATCAAGTCTGCACCGAACACAATCCCACCCAGGCCCTACCCCCATACCCCTACATATTTTACCCATTAATCTCCCTAACCTACACATCTCTGGACACTAAGAGGTAATTTCATGGCATGGCCAATCAACCTAACTCCCACATCTTTGGACAGTGAGAGGAAACCGGAGTACCTGGAGGAAACCCACGCAGACACGAGGAGAATGTGCAAACTCCACACAGACAGTGACCCGAGCCGGGAATCGAACCCAGGTCCCTGGAGCCGTGAAGCAGGGGTCTTGTAGGACTGAGAACAGTACCAGCCACACAGTGATGTAAGAAGGCACGTGACTAGATCTAGTGTTACTGTGGTGTTGGCTAGAGTCATATTAAGACTCTGTCATGGAGCCAGCTCCTTACCTGTATACTGTATATATATATAATAGAATCATAAAACCTTACAGTTTTTTAATATATATACACAATATATATAAAAAAAGTTGGGTGGCATAGTGGTACAATGGTTAGCACTGCTGCCTTACTGCATCGAGGACCTGGGTTTGATTCCCGGCTTGGGTCACTGTTTTGAGTTTGCACGTTCTCCCCGTGTCTGCGTGGGTTTTCTCCTTGTGCTCTGGTTTCCTCCCATAGTCCAAAGATGTGCAGGTTAGGTTGATTGGCCATGCTAAATTGCCCCTTAGTGGAAACCCTGGCACTGTGAGGCAGCAGTGCTAACCATTGAGCCACTGTGTTGCCTAATCAGTGCACACTCAATAAGCTGAAAAGCCACGTTAGGGATTCTATGTTACAATCAGTTAATAAAAAAAAAACAAAATACTGAAGATATTGGAAATCCAAAATGAAGCCAGAAAATGCTGGAAAAATATCTCAGCAGGTCTGACAGCTTCTGTTGGAAGTGATTACACTGTTAGATAATGTTAACATTATAGTTAATGAAGACTTGCTGTTATCATACTGAAGACTATTTAGACTGATTTAACAACACCTTCTGCAACCAACACTAATCCCGACAGATTGGTTCATTTTTAAACAAGGACAACTTGCTTGTCCTGTAGCAAGGCATCCCATGCTGCTTTGGAGGAGCGCGAGCAAAAAGAAATTGTCACTGTTAAGTATCGACCAAAGGAGTTTCAACAAAACGAAAAGTTTCAAGAGTTAAAGTCAGACACGATGCAAGCTTATTAAGGACATGTTGCTCGGCCAAGGTTCAAGGTGGCAGTACTCCAAAAGTCCACAAACCTCTACTTACGTCACTGCAGGTCATATAACATTCTATCAGCAGAGATACCAGCCACCCAGCCACATAAGGAAATATTAGGACAGCAGGTCAAAGCGGTCAGACTTCAAGGAGCATTTTAACTGACAGATAAATATGGCAGAGATTCAGGGTGGGATTTTCCAACTGTGCTCGCCCCAAAACCAGAAAACCCCGCCCGACATCAACGGACCTTTGCATAGTCCCTCTCCCGCCAGTCGGATTCTCGTGGTGAGTGGGACAGGAAATTCCCCCCCTCGATCAGCAGCTGAAGGCAAGGTGACCAATTGTGGAGCAGGGAAAATTAGGGCCTTGCCAGGGGCCAGAATTGGAGGAGCGCAGGGATCTTGGAGCTTTGTGGAGCTGGAGGCAGTTATAGAGGTGGGGAGGGGCAAGTACTTGAAGGGATTTGAAAGGGGGATGAGAATTTTCAAGTCACTTGTTTGATTGCTTGAATGCGAGTGCATTCGTAGCACAGCTAAACGGGTTGAGTATAAACCTGCTAAATCTTCTAAACACACTAATGGTTGGCGATAAGAGCAAGAGAGACCCCTGGTTGGCCATGGAGTATCTCCTCTCAAGCTACTAGTCCCTCGAGTCAGAACAATGATCTGTTCCAAGAAGCTATACTCTACCTTAGCACACCAAGAATTGGAATGGAATAGAATGCCTAAATGTAAGGCAACAAATAATTCTTGGAATAATCATTGGGCTGATTGGTCTCCTTCTGTTCTGGAATGCTCAGAAGTTCTGAGATTCATTTCAAATTCTTCACAAACCACGAGTTATTTCTAACCCGTTCTTAGTTACATAAAGAAATGCAGTCTTTCTTTCAGCAAAATGATGACAAAGTAAAGATTTTCTTACGAATGGGGCTGTGAAATGCAATGAAATTACATCAAATAGTTAATGTATTTCATTCCAGTTATTTCTCAATTTGGAAGAAAAATCAATTGGCTCAGCTTGCAGCATTGAGAAGTTCAGTCTCCAGCTCCTGCCCAGGTTATTTGATGTGTGTAATTATACGTGTGGGAGTTCTCGCAGTGTCTCAGAGATGCTGGTTGATGCTTTTTGCATTCCTGAGTGTCTTGCTAAAAGCAATCAGATAGTAAATTCCAATAAGAGATGAAGGGATCTGTAGGAACTAATTCATTGCACCACAGCAGGGATCCTCCCATTCTCTGCATTTAAAATGATAATTCTCTCAACCATCACGAGAAACAGAACGAAAGCAGCAATATGTTCCTTTACCGCGGTCCATGATAATTTAGTTACAAATAATAAATATTGAGCCCGAATTTCTGAGGATTATGTTATTACTGAGAATCCTTGCTCATCAATAATGAAGAGCGAGAGGTGATTTTATTGAAATGTGTAATATCCGGAGGGAATTTGACAGGGTGGATGCTGAGAGGCTGTTTTCCACTCACTGAAGGACTGTGGAACTCAGGGGGAAAGTTTATAACGGAGGGGCCTCCCCGTTTAAGATGGAGCAAAGGAGAACCTCTTTCTCTCAGACAAGACAAGTCTTCAGTGAGGAGAGCAGGGTCATTAGGAATGAGGTCAGTGAGGAGAGTGAAGTATTAGGAGTGAGAGCTCAGTGGGATAGAGCAGGGGATAAAGAGCAAGAGTTTAGTGAGGAGAACTGGGCATAAAAAGTGAGATGCTCCTCTCCTTCTTCCTTGCTGCAAGGCTCCATCTTTTACCCTCCACAAGCTTCCCCACAGGAGTGGGGCTAAACTACAGAATGGGTAGCACAGTAGTTAGCTTCTGCTGTCTTATAGCTCCAGGGTTCAATTCTGGCCTCAGGTCACTGTTTGTGTGGAGTTTGCACGTTCTCCCCGTGTCTGTGTGGGTTTCCTCCAGGCGCTCTGGTTTCCTCCCACACTCCAAGGATGTGCAGGTTAGGTGGATTAGCCATGCTCAATTGCCCCTTAATGGCAGGGAGATTAGCTGGGTAAATATATGGGGTCACAGGGATAGGCAAGATTGTCGGTGCAGGCTCGATGGGCCAAATGGCCTCTTTCTGCACTGTCGGGATTCTATAATTCAAAATAGGAACCTATCCAACTCCTGCCACCTGCAGGCCAGATCCAAGGTTGTCCCACCCTCTGTCATTGAACTACAGTATGTGGATAATGCTTGTATCTGCACACTTGGATAAGCTCCCAACCTTCACCAAGGTGTACCAGAGTATGGGCCTTACACTAAACATCTGTAAGACAAAGGTCCTCAACTAACCTGCCCCCCCCCACCTAATCAAAATCCACGATGAGGCTTTGGACAATATTCCATATCTTGGGAAACTCCTGTCAACAAGGGCAGACATTGACATTGAGGTTTAACACTGCCACAGTGTGCCAGCAGAGCCTTCAGTTACCAGAGAAGAGTGTTTGAAGACTAGAATCTCAGACTCGGCACCAGCACCAAGCATATGGTCCACAAAGCAGCAATGATACCCACCCTCCTATATGGCGCAGAGACGTGGACTATGTACAGCAGGCACCCCACAAAACCCTGGAGGAGTACCACTAGCACTGCTTCCGTAAGATCATGAATCCCATTGGCAGGATAGACACACCAACATCAGGCCAACAGCATCGAAGCATTGACCATGCTCCATCAGTTCTGCTGAGCAGGCCATGTTGTCTGTACACCTGACATGAGACTCCCATCTTTTACCTGAAGCTGCAATATGGCAAGCAAGTCCCCTGAGGGCAGAGGAAGCTCTTCAAAGACACCCTCAAAGCCTCCTTGAAAAATGCAAAATCTTCATCAAAACCCGGTCATCCCCAGCACAAGATCGAGAAGGAGCTGAACATCCCGAGTTTCATTGCCGAGAGTAAGTTAAAGCCAAGCTTTGACAGCGAAAGGAGCACGTGGCAACTCATCCCACCCACCCACTCCTCCGATCACTGTCTGCTCCACCTGTGAGTAGGTCGGGCTTTGGGCTCCTCAGTCACCTGAGAACTCATTTTTAGCGTGGAAATAAGTCACCTTGGACTCCAAGAGACCGTCTGAGGGAAGAGGGAGTTTCATGTTTAGGCATCAATTCAAATTAGTAAGCAATTAGAGATGTCTGGAATAAAGATAATTAGGTAGGGATAGACAGACAGACAGACAAACAGATAGGTAGACAGACATAGACACAGACACACTATAACAGACATATCTCTGAAGAACTTAAGAACATAAAAAATAAAAGTGGGGCAGGCCATTCAGCCCCTCAAGCCCACTTGATGTTTTTAATATGTAGAAATCTATCGATCTTCATCTTGAACATACTCAACATCTGGGGTAGAGAATTCCAAAGATTCATCACCTCCGAGTGCAGAAATTCCTCCTCATCTCAGTTTTAAATGAGCTACCCCTCTCAGTTCTAGATCCCTCCCAGAGCAAGGGGCACCATCCTTCCTGCATCTACCCTGCCAAGCTCTGGAAGAATTTTACACATTTCGGTGAGACCACCTCACATTCTTCTAAACAGATTGCAAACAATTGGTCAAGATATTGTGGTCCTGCTGCAAAATGTAAGAACAGCTTAGAACCGTAGAATAGAACCCCTACAGTACAGAAGAAGGTCATTTGGCCCATCAGGTCCATGCTGACTCTTCAAAAGAGGATCTTACCCAGGCCCACCCATCCCCTGCCCTTTTCCCATAACCCTGTACATACACCATGGCTTATCCACCCAATTTACACTGATCTTTGGACACTAAGTGGTTTACATCTGGTCCCTCCTCCTTTGGTTTTTCTGCATCGGGCCCCCATTGGGGTTTCTCTGCTTTTACCTAAGATAACAAGGTGATCTGGCTAACAGATTTCTACATTGCCATCAATACGGCTCCATTAATAAATGCTCCAGAAGGGCGTCACTGGTTCTGCCAGTTTCTTTTTCAGTGATTTGGCTGCCATACAATGCTTCATCTGTAGCAGCAGCCTGACCTAAATACTCTCCAGAGAGGAGGGAAAAGTGCGAGAAAAGCAACATCCCAAATGGAAGCATGAGTAGTCCATCTGGCCCCTTGAGGCTGTGGTGCCATTAAATAAAATCCTATCCTATTCCCATATCCCGAGATTTCCTCAAAAATCTAAAGATCTCACTCTTGAATATACTCAATGACTGAACTCTCCAAGATAGTGGGTTCCCAGGGTTTATCTATTTGTCACAAGTAAGGCTGACATTAACACTGCAATGAAGTTACTGTGAAATTCCCCTAATCGCCACATTCCAGTGCCGAACCAGCATGTCTTTCGGACCGTGGGAAGAAATTGGAGCACCCAGAGGAAACCCACACAGACGCAGGGAGACAGTGCAAACTCCACACAGAGTGACCCAAACCGGGAATTGAACCTAGGTCCCTGGCACTGTGAGGCAGCAGTGCTAACCACTGTGCCACCATGCCGCACTTTTGAATGAAGAAGTTTCTCTTCATCTCCGTCCAAGTTCTCCGGAGACAATCATCCTGAGATTGAGACAGCCTGTCACTACATACCCTGTCAAACCGCTGCAGGAATATTTTACTGTAGACCACTCCTTAATCATAATTAGAATATATCATTGTAAAGATCAGCAGGAGATATTAAGAAACATTACTTCATGTAAAGGCTGACAGTAACTCTGGTAAGAAATTCTGGCAATTGCTCAATTTTTACCAACCAAGGATGTAAAAAGATAAGGAGCGATTCTCCCAAAAAAATTCTAAGTGTTGAATTTGCGTAAAAACTGAAGTAAATCCTGCTGGTTTTTTCAGCAGGAGTTTCAAATTGAATCTCCCACACTCGGTGCACTGCTGAGTCCACTCACATAATTCAGTCCAGAAACCAGGGGGCAGGGTCTATTCCTGCTGGAGAGGGTGGCAGCATGGTGCTGAGTGAGCCATTGCGCATGTGCCAATCTGTCAGCGCTGAGGTCAGCACATGCACAGTGGTCCCTGTCTGCCAGCCTCCTAATTGCTGGCAAGCCGCACATCACAAGCCGTGCAACCCCTGCCCCCCAACACCCCACCCCCCGACACCCACAGCCAGATAGCTGGCGCTCCGCATGTGTCCAGACCAGTCTCGGCCCGCTCCCCCCCCACCTCTCCTTGCCCCCACCGATCTCCAGATCCTACCCAATTCCCCCCTCCCACCGGCAGTCCTTACCCTCTTCCACCCCCAAAATCCCAACCCTCTCACTGCAGACCCAACCCCCACCCCCCCATGGTGGATAAGAGATCAGCCGTGATCCCATTGAACGGAAGAACAGGCTCAAGGGACTGAATGGCCTTCTCCAGTTCCTATGATCGGGAGCTTTGTCTCTTACCGGTGATAGTATGTTCACAAGGTCCACTTCCCACAACACACAAAACAAACGCTGATATTCAATCATCAGAACTTTGCATCATTTTTACCTCAAAACAAACAAGCTTCTGTTGCAAACCATTTGACATAAATAGAGGCAGGAATCAGTAACTTTGATGTGATGCTTTTGAAAGTGTATAAAACAAAAGCAGACACAGTACAGAAAACATGTTATTTTGTCTGAACGTTTGAGATGATTGATCAAGCAATCACTCATAAAATTTGTCTAAGAATTATTACAGAAGTGAGCACTTCTTACAGGATGTAAGGGACAAAGCAGAGCAATTGTAACTCAATCTGCCACCCAATAAACCAGTCTGGCAGTTTGCCACACGCGGACCACAAATTTGGATGGTCTGAAAGGGTTCCTGTTTAAATTATCTTCACATAAAATCAACATTTGAAAATAGTAATGTGGAGTAGAAATGGAAGACTACAATGCTTTTGTTTCTGTTACTTTGTGACTACTGTAAATGAGGAGAATTCACTTGGACAGTGAGGTTCTAACTCATTAATCGAACTGTATTTCTCCCCAACAATTTCAGTAATTACCGCAGAATGTGCCGCACCGAGTGGAGGAACAGTTGTACAGGGTTGTTGAAAAGGCGATCTCCTGGCTACAAAGCCACGTTGCAAACAAAATTACATTTAAGAATAAGTTTGATAATGCAAGGGGGTGGGGGGGGGGAAAGAGGAACAGACAGTTATCCTCAGAGAGTTAAACGTAGAGGAGTGGGAGGGAGCTGATGAGGTGTATGAGCTGAGACAAATGGTCTCGTCATTTTGTATGAATATTGCAATCAGTTCTCTCGGTAGAAAATTGGCTGCTTACATTACTGATTGCAATATTCTTAAAAATAAATTCAAAATAATAGTGCATATGTGTCCACCATCTCCCAAAGCTGATGAAATCCTAATCCATTCCACTGTTATCTCACAGTATCATTCTTTACATCTAATATTTTTTTCCCACCCTTCGAAAACTTGACCATCTTCTTTTGCCCCTGTATTGACCTGTATCAAGTCTTGTGCTCACTGACCTACATTGTCTCCTGGTTAGATAACACATCAATTTTAAAACTCACTCCATGATCTTGTTCCCTGCCTGTATCCATAGTCCTTTCTCTTCTTTCAGATGCTTCTTACATTATTGAGGAACTTCTTCACTCAAAGGGTGGTGAATCTCTGGAATTGTCTGCCCGTTGAAGTGGTGGAGGCTGCCTCGCTAAATATATTTAAGACGCGGATTGATAGGTTTTTGATAGGCAAGGGGATTAAGGGTTATGGGGAGAGGGTGGGAATGTGGAGCTGAGACACAACAGATCAGCCATGATCTTATTGAATGGCAGGGCAGGCTCGAGGGGCTAGATGGCCTACTCCTGCTCCTATTTCTTATGTTCTTATGTTCTTATTTTTGTCCAAACTTTCCACAGTCTTACAAAAGGGTCCCTGCCTCTTTCACCAGGCCAATTCTGTTTCCCCCAACCTCTATCTTAGTGTTGCCGGCAACTTCCTTCTTAAGGTTCTCTTTGTTCATTCGTGGGACATAAACATTGCTGGCTGGCCAGCATTTATTGCCCACCCCTAGCTGCCCGAGAGGCTGTTAAGAGTCAACCACACTGGCATCACATGTAGCCCAGACCAGGTAAGGACAGCAGATTTTCTTCCTTAAGAGACATTAGTGAACCAGATCGGTTTTTCCGACAATCAACAATGGTTTCATGGTCATCAGTAGATTCTTAATTCCAGACTTTTTTTTTATTAAACTCAAATTCCACCACCTTCTGTGACGGAACTCGAACCTGGATCCTCAGAACATTAACTGAGTTTCTGGATTAATAGGCCAGCGATGATACCACTCGCCCATCGCCTCCCACATTTCCTACATTACAACAGTGAGCATACTTCATTGGCTGTTAAGTGCTTTGAGGCGTCTGATAGTCATGGAAGGCACTATATAAATGCAAGCCTCTTCTTGTTTCCTTTATTTTAAGCCTCTCTGCCTTGTGTCCTCCCTTCTTGATTTCTTACTAAAACATTCCTGTTATATCTTGCTTTATCCAGCCTCACCTCTCTTCTTAGTGCAACCCTCCTGGCTGTGTGTAACTTGTAATTCGTGCAAACAGTCTCTCAGTACGTGAATGGCATTGTGAAAATGTGAGTTGGGTGTTTCTCTTGCTGTTGTCATATGTTTGCAGTGAAGTTGGATTTCCCACCAACTAACTTAACACCAAAGGAATACACAACAGCATACTTGCTGTAAATTCCAGCATAATAACTGTAAAAGTTGGGGGGGCAGGGGTGCAGATTTGAGTCTGATTACAGTGTTAGTTTTTAGTTATAGATTAGAAAACGGAGGCATTTCAGAAACCTGTTTCTGCTTCACAGAACATCTGGAATGAGAGCCATTTGTTCCTTGTTCTGTGAAGAGATAAACTTGCAGCTCGACGCAGAAAAACCCAGCAGAATCCAAGTGACTTGGCCAAATGTCTGGTCGCCGAGGGGTTAATATACAAACACATGCGACATTGTTGTTCGCATTTTCACAGTAAATTCGATTAGCGTCCATCCAATGACTTGCAGTCATTTAAGCAACGCCTAACATCTGTGGAATTCACCAGCACGGAGAGTAGTGGAGGCCAAATGTTGTCTCATTTCAAGAAGAAATTAGATATAGCTCTTGAGCTAAAGAGATGTGGGGATTGGGATCAGAATATTGAATTTGGAGCAGGCTCGAAAAGGCCAGAGGGTCTCCTCCTGCTTCTATTTTCTATGTTTCTATTACAGGACAACTAAGCTGATGTTTCTCTCCATGGTAAAAAGTATGCAGCAAAAATATTTAATCATTCCACCTGGGTTGGCTTAAGATGCCATAGTAATTATGCTTCAATTCATGCACAAACTGATTGTGCAATTGGTATTTCAAGTAGTCAGGCATTCAGTTTCGAGTCTCTATATCTAGATATGAAATTTATATGCTTCTGACTTTGTTGATGATATGCAAATGTTTGATGTTATTAGAGATGTCTCCACTGTTGTTGTGTTCAACAACTCAGTTGTGCTGTGTTTGAATATGTAAGTCTGTTTACTATTAATGCTCACTGTGTTTGATTAAGCATGGGTGCAGATTCTGAGAAAAATGAACAAAGTTAGAGAAGGACATGGAAGCCAGAGTTAGGGCATGGAGTAGACATATAGGGTTAATGTGGAACTGAGTACAATACTGCTGATACAGCAATGTAAGCGAACACAGTGCCTGCATATTAGCCTCGTGTTGGACAGAGCTGTGTGCACAAGCAAGCATGGAGACAGCACCTAGCTTGAATCCTTTATGTATACATGTACATAGTTCTGGTGGTTAATAAATGTAGTTAATAATCTACTTAAGAAGACTTCATGAAGATCTACAAAATGGTATTCAAACCCTACAACAGAAACTAGTGTTGTTTCTTAGATCTGAAATATAAAATATGTAGCGTATATCAAGGAAATATCTTATAGCTTCAGTGATTATTATTTCATAAAATCCCTAAAGTGCAGAAGGAGGCCATTCAGCCCATCAAGTCTGCACCGGCTCTCTGACAGAACATATTACCCAGGCTCTATCCTGTAATTCTACATATTTACCCCTCTAATATCCTTAACCCAAATATCTTTGGAAACTAAGGGTCTGTCTAGCATCTTTGGACTGTGGGAGGAAACAGGAGCATCCAGAGGAAACCCATGCAGACATGGGGAGAATGTGCAAACTTCACATAGTCACCCAAGGCTGCAACTGAACCCATGTCCCAGACACCATGAGGAAGCAGTGCTAACCACTGTGCCACCATGCTGCCCTATTTCTTGTAATAGAGCTATGTGTTCAATAATATGGATACTATACTCAGGGTGGCACAGTGGCACAATGGTTAGCATTGCTGCGTCACAGCGCCAGTGATCTGGGTTCAGTTTCAGCCTCAGGTGATTGTGCAGGGTTTGCAAGTTCTCCCCATGTCTGCATGAGTTTCTTTTAGGTGCTCTGGTTTCCTCCCACAGTCCAAAGACGTGCGGGTTAGATGGATTGGCCATGCTAAATTGCCCCTTCACGTCAGGGATTACGGAGATAGGGCCTGGTGGGATTGATGTTGGTGCAGAGTCAATGGGCCAAGTGGCTTCTTTCTACATTGTAGGGATTCTGTGAGGCTACGATTCAGTTTGAACCTCTCTTTGTGTGAGTTACGTTCATAAGTGGATAAAACACAGATGTGCCTTAATATTCAACATGTTGTTGTAACCAAGCAACCAAAATTAGCACGACCATTGACAAAGTTTACAAGTGTGCTTAACAACATCAAAGGTGTGGAGAACCAAGTCACAAAAAGCCAAAGAATTGAAACATGATCGTTCTTGTTGGTTGGAATAATTTGTGCATCAATTCACGCTTTGCGTAGGTAAGTAATGACGTTTCTTTAATCATGCAACTCGCTTATAAAACAGAAAACCACTTGTCCCATCCCCTGTTCACCTGAATGTAGCAGAGATCAATGTCCCAACCCAACCACCTTAGATTCATCCTCATTGTTGCAGCATCAGCTCACACCCACCCCTCCCAATTCAAATCCACTTGTTTGTTTCTCTTGAAAGGTGCACGGAGTTAGCTGAGCCACTCAGAACAGAAAGTATAAAGTCAAAACACAGAGGAAGACCGCAAAAAATAGTTAAACTCGAGCAGAAAGATCGAGGGCAGCCATAGCGAAATACTTGATGTAATGACTTTAACAAGGCCCACAATGAGAATACGAGCTCCCTAATTAAGGCAATAATGACTTGCCCAATCAGGGAGCCCTGTGGAATGTCAGATTTACTGGCACGCAGGGTTTATACTCTGGACAAGGAATTACCGGTTAGAGGATTCCTGACTATGTAAATAAATTGAAATTTGATGAAGGGACACCAGCCTCGGAAGAGTTGTTTCACTTAATCTATCAGAGAAGATAAGCATGATGAGAGGATTGAAATCAATGTAGTAATAATTCTTCTTACATCTATCGATACGCTGCCTTTGTCACACCACAACAATTTCAAAGCACTTAATGGAATTAATGCTGGAAGCAGAATGATTATTGTTACAAAGGTAGTAGCTGTTTTAGCCGAGCCGTTTCTCACAAACTTCAATGAGAGGGGGAGTCAGGATAACCCTCTTTATGCTCCCACTTCCATGGACCCTTTCATTCCCCCCATGACTGCCACTCAGGCCCCATCCCCACTCAGGCCTCACCCCAATCAGATCCCACTCCCACTCAGGCTCTACCCCCACTCAGGCCTCACCCCAATCAGGCCCCACCCCCACCCAGGCCCCATTACCAATCAGGCCCCATCCCCAATCAGGGCACATCCCCAATCAAACCCCATCCCCAGTCAGGCCCCACCCCATTCAAACCCCACCCCATTCAAACCCCATCCCAATCAGGCCCCAACCCAATCAGGCCCCATCCCAATCAGGCCCCACCCCAATCAGGCCCCACCCCAATCAGGCCCCATCCCAATCAGGCCCCACCTCTGTTTAGGCTCCATTACCAATCAGGCCCCACCCCCAATCAAACCCCACCCCCATTCAGGCCCCACCCCAATCAGGCTCCAACCCAATCAGGCCTCACCCCAAGCAGGCCCCACCCCCAATCAGAAACCACCCCAATCAGGTCCCATCTCCACTTAGGCCCCACCTCTACTCAGGTCCCACCTCCTCGGCACGGCCCAACTTGGCAATGCCAGGCTGTCCAGTGGCCACTGCTGGATTGTCCAGTGGGCACTACTGGTGTGCCAGTTGGCCATTGCCTAGCCATGCACCCAATCACTCAGGGGATTCAGTGGCCCTCACACCTCCCCACCCCCAGCGTAACCATCTTGCCAGGTTATCACTAATGGAATCTCGTGGTGATTTGCACCATTGTGATCCCCCACTGGAGAAGTGGGGGCATTCTGCTGGGATGGGAGGGGGGGGATAGGAGTGCATGCAGAATTTGCTAATGGGATAGAAATCCAGTCAATCTGATGGAAATCGGCCTCACACAATTCTTGGGCATGATCCAGGTCACCAGGCACAAGACTGATTTTTATGCTGGTTTGTTATTTTCTGGGATCGGGGTGATCTGTGCCATGCACGGTGAGGTTAGAGAGTGGGCCCCAACATTTCTAAACATCTGAGGGATTGCATTGCCACATTCCTTGCAACACATTATCCTGTATTTACTTGTCAAATGGCCTCGATGTATGTTGTTACGATAAAGGTGAGAATAATCCCTGTGTGATAGATTGGAGGTAGATCATATTGCATCTTGAAACAGTCTGGCTGATTGAAGTTGGCGAACGAGGGTGATCAGCAATGTACAGTAGGCAGTGTGCAGTCTGATCTTTGATGTGCTGTAAAACAGTCCCTTTGATCTATAACCTCTTTGCAGCCATCAATCAAGATTAGTTTTCATTACCAGGACTGCAATTATATTGCTCAGAATACCTTCCACCGCAGCAGCATTCTGAGTGACACTGGGAACATTATTTTTAAAACTCTGTCAGAATAAAGCAAGGGTGCAATTTAAACAACTTGTATTTATACTGCACGTTTAATGTAGTGAACTGTCACAATCGCCTCGCTGGTACATAGTGACACCACACCATGGAAGGGAACATGCACCTCGCTGGTACATAATGACACCACACCATGGAAGGGAACATTGATGTGAGCTACCCAAAGCTAAGTGAGAGAAAATGACTTTAATGTGTGTCTTAAAGACAGAGATTAAAGGTCGAAAAGCTTGAGTAGGAAATTCCGCAGCTGCGATCCAGCACAAATGATAATTTATCCAGCTAGGATGGACCAAAGGGAACAAGGCGATATTTGGAGGAATGGGGTAAAAGCTGGTATCTAACCTAGGCTCCTTACTTAGTGCCTAATCCATGGAATGGAGAAGCCTTAAGCATTCTTTGACTGTAGCCTACTCTTAGTGTCCCCTCTGTGTTACTCTATACATGTTGTAATGCACATGTACAACCAAGATGTTAAAATACAAAAATGACACCCAGAGCTCTTTATGATTCTATAATATGATCATTCAAGCCAATACAGACAAAACCCTTTGTTCTTCCTGTTTTTTAGGGACATAAACACAGGTGTAGACTATTCAATTCCTCACATCCATTCTGCCATTCAGTTAGGCCATCGCTATTCACTTGATTTCTCCTGCTTTCTTTGTGTGCAGTTATTCTGAGAAACAAATGGCAATGGAAGCCCTCCAGTGGCCCATCCATATCACCACCACACTGTGTAAGCCTGGACATTGAATATTGTCAGGGTTATAGAATCTACAGTACAGAAGGAGGCCATTCGGCCCATCAAGACTGCACTGACAACAATCCCACCCAGGTCCCATCCCCATAACTCCACTTACTTACAGTCCTAATGTCCCTGACACTAAGGGGCAATTTATCATGGCCAATCAACCTCTTCAGACTGTGAGAGGAAACCGGAGCACTCGGAGGAAACCCACATGGGGAGAATTTCCACACAGGCAGCGACCCGCAGCTGGAATTGAACCCAGGTCTCTGGCAGCAGCGCTAACCACTGCGCCACTGTGTGGTGTGGGATGTGAGCACCAGTGCCAAGCCTGATCCCACCCTCACCCTACTGCCCACTAACTTCCCTGCTTCACCTTGGGAGGCCGAGAGGTTAGAATGTGGAACTTTGCACCACAAGGAGTAGTTGCGATGAATATAACATAAATATATTTAACAGGAAGTTGGATAAGCATATGGGGGAGAAAGGTGTCGAAGGATTTGGTGATGGGATTTAATGAAGAGAGGCAGGAGGTGATTGATGTAGAGCATAATGATGTAGAGCCCATCGTGTCTGAACTGACTCTCTGAAAGAGCATCCCATTCAGCGCCCCTCACTCCCACCCCTGTGACCCTACACATTTAGTATGGCTAATCCACCCAACCTAGACATCTTAGGACACTAAGGGGCAATTTAGCATGGCCAATCCACCTAACTTGCACATCTTTGGATTGTGGGGGAAACCCATGCAGACATGGAGAGAACATTCAAGTTCAACACAATTCAAATCTCCCCGTGGGAAGACTAGTATGACGTTATTGGGCTTTGAAAATCTCATGGATCACTTGTGCCATCTAAGAGGACAGATAGTTTGTCATCTCATCTGAAAGACGACATCTCTGACAATGCAGCTCTCCTTCAGTATTACACTGCAGAACCAGCCTAGATTTTCATAGAATCCTTACAAAGCAGGAGGAGTCTGCACCAACTCTCTAAAAGAGCACCTTTGTGTTCAAAATTCCTGGAGCGGTTTATGAATCCACAATCTGACCTGAGAACCAGGGGCAGAAATAAGCCACTCTGCCCCTCGAGCCTGCTTTGCCAGTTAGTAAGACCATGCCAAGGCTTTGAGATGGCCATGCTTGTCATTTGGAACACCAGGTTCTATCCTCACTGAGGTAAGTAAGCTCAGCACAGGCTAGCCTGAGATTCTATGGTCTAAAGGAGGTATTGTTATAACGGGAGATTTGGTTACAATTGGAGTTATGGACAGAATCCCCTGAATGAATAGTTCACTCGAAATCTTTTGAGTGAAGTTGATGGTCCACGATTGGACCTTCTAATTCTGTTCATCAGTCGTCAAAAGTCAACTAGTTTATAGTCACTGGCTGAGGTGAACCAGTGCATTATTCACACAATGAGACCCAAAGGCACTATGGTGCAGTTTACACATGGTGGATGGGGATGGATCAGGTGCTGGCAGGCACCTGTCCAAGTGTGAGAATAAAATTGGTCACACACGGGTGAGGGGAGGGGGTTGGGGGGGGTGGTGAGGAAAGGCAAGTGAGTCGCATGTACAAGGAATCGCCAATTTAGTCACTCCTACTCAATCCTTGCCAAATGAAGCTTTATTATCAGAAAAAGTAAAATTAAGTCACGCATAAGTTAATGTTCTGATCCTATCTAATGCAAACTTACAATGTATTGCAGGACACAGGTCAGTTACACAGCAAACCTGTTTCATTGGCTTCTGTTCCGACAGTGAACCTTCAACACAATGCCAGACAGGTGAATGATTTTAACTTGATCACTATCAGCCTCCGAGTCCGGCTTCTTGCTAAACCAGTCCTCCATTTCTCTTCCTTCCAAAATCTCCTCAATATCCGCCTTCCCAGTCATGTTTTTTGTCAGCCTTTCACTGGTTCATCACCTGTTTCTGTATAGAATCCCTCCGATGCAGGCCGACCACAAGCCCACCCACCCTATAACCCCCATGTAGTTACCCTGCTAATCCCCCTGAGACTGAGGGAGAATTTAGCACGGCCAACCGACCTAACGCACACATCTTTGGGGCATGGAAGGAAACTGGAGCACCTGGAGGAAACCGACGCGGACACGGGGAGAATGTGCAAACTCCACACAGACAGTGACCCGAGTCGGGGGTCAAACCCAGGTCCCTGGCGCTGTGAAGCAGTAATGCTAACCATTGAGGAATGTCAGATCAGCCATGATCCTATTGAATGGCAGAACAGGCTCGAGGGCCTGAATGGCCTACTCCTGCTCCTATTTCTTATGATCTTATGGTGATAGGGAAGGGAATAGAGGAGATTTGCTGATTAACTTAGATGAAGCAAGATGGGAAGAGACCTAAGCGGAGCAGAAAGGCATGCCTGGATCCTTTGGGCTGAATGCCCGACATATTCTATGGAATTCAACATAAACCACACTTGCCCAGAGTAATCTCAATTAGTATTCGGTGACAAGGAAGTGAGTCACTGCAGCATGTTTTCTCAACTATGTTGTCAAAGCAAAGTTACATTAAAAATAGTTACAGTGAACTGGAGAAGGCAGCAGCAGGTTGCTAAGCTGTAGTCTGGGCTGTGTCAGCTAATCCCTGCAAAGTGGTCTGGGTGTGCTGGACGGGCCATACTTAGAGCTGTTAGTTTAGGGAAAGCTGCTCGAATTTCTGTCCCGGTGACTATCCGTGACAGGATGTTCACTCCTGGGACGTCACCAGATTTTAGAACAGTAGAAACCCCCCCACAGTGTCATTCAGCCCACCTAGTCTGCAAAAGAACATCTTACCCTAGCCCGCCACACACCTCATGCCCATAGTCCCATATGTTTACTATAGAATCCCTACAGTGCACAAGGTGGCCATTCAGCCCATCGTGTCTGAACTGACTCTCTGAAAGAGCATCCCATTCAGCGCCCCTCACTCCCACCCCTGTGACCCTACACATTTAGTATGGCTAATCCACCCAACCTAGACATCTTAGGACACTAAGGGGCAATTTAGCATGGCCAATCCACTTAACTTGCACATCTTTGGATTGTGGGGGAAACCCATGCAGACATGGAGAGAACATTCAAGTTCAACACAATTCAAATCTCCCCGTGGGAAGATTTGATCTATTGTTCCACTGATTTATTAGTCTAGTCTTCTGAATTGCCAAAGAGGCAATAGCAGGGGAGGCAACGGTGCAGTGGTATTGTCTCTGGACTAGTCATGTGGGCACCTGGGTTTGAACTCCATCACGGCACGTACCAAAATTCCAATTCAATTTTTAAAAACAATCTGGTATTAAAAGGTAATGGTGACCATGAAACCATTATTGATTGTCAGAAAAACCCATCTGATTCATTCACCTCCTTTAAGGAAGGAAATCTGCCGTCCTTACCTGGTCTGGCCTATGTGACTCCAGACCCACAACAATATGATTGACTCTTAACTGCCTTCCAATGAGGAATGGGCAATGAATGCTGATCCAGCACTGATGCCCACATTTCTTGTAAATTACTCAGGGGACCTGGGTGTCGCTTGTCCCTAGGTGCCCTCCATTTCAGGGAGCATTTGAGAGTCCATGGCTGTGTGTCTGGAGTCACATGTAGGCCAGACCAGGGAAGAATGGCAGATTTCCTTCCCTAAAGGACGTTAGTGAACCAGATAGATTTTTATGACAATTGGGTTCCATGATCAGCATTAGACTTTTAGTTCCAGATTTTATTAAATTAAACTCAAATTGCACCATCTGCTGTGATGGGATTTGAACTCTAGTCCCTGGATCTTGGGATTACCATTCTAGTGACAATACCACATCCCATGAATGAATGGAAAAGAAAGAAAGTGCTTTTCACAACTTCTGGATGTGCCAAACTGCTTTCCAGCTAATTACATCCCAATCCATTGATACGAGTACCAAACATTCTGTCCCATATCAGATTGGATGTAGGGTATCAGGTGAGGATCAGATCAGGAATGGTTGTGATTTCCTGGTTGTGAATGGTTGTGAGGGGGGATCTTATAGAGACGTATAAGATAATGAAAGGGATGGATAAGGTAGAGGTAGAGAGATTCTTCCCGCTCAGAAAGGACAGCAGCACTGGAGGACACAGCCTCAAGATAAGGGGGGGGGCAGTTTAGAACGGAGTTGAGGAGGAACTTCTTCACTCAAAGGGTGGTGAATCTCTGGAATTCTCTGCCCGTTGATGTGGTGGAGGCTGCCTTGCTAAATATATTTAAGTCACGGGTAGATAGGTTTCTGATA
Organism: Carcharhinus amblyrhynchos; assembly: GCF_965287045.1. Classification (NCBI taxonomy): domain Eukaryota; kingdom Metazoa; phylum Chordata; class Chondrichthyes; order Carcharhiniformes; family Carcharhinidae; genus Carcharhinus; species Carcharhinus amblyrhynchos. The sequence goes on along the minus strand of NC_137335.1, from coordinate 78,985,028 downwards.
GACAAGGGAATTAAGGGTTATGGGGAGAAAGCGGGAAAGTGGAACTGATCCACTTCAGGTCAGCCATGATCTTATTGAATGGCGGGGCAGGCTCGAAGGGCTAGATGGCCTACTCCTGCCCCTATTTCTTATGTTCTTATGTTCTTAGTGCACCAGAGGATGCGGTTTGGAGTTTTGTGTCAATCGGCTTTAAATTTCAGAAATCTAATTTGAATTATGGGAAAAGAAGAGGAAGTCAAAGAGAATATTTGAGAACTTGATCTATGAGAAAGGACCATTGTGTCATTTTGTGACACTCACCATGTCTAACTGGGATTAAAACTCAGTCAAATTGACTCTTTGCAGAAACTTAGCTTCAGCCTGTCAATGAATTATCACAGATTGTACAACGTTTTACATTTATTGTCTCTTAAAATGATATTGTACGGTCGGACGGTGTGATAGGAATGAAGTGGTTTAGGTTCTAGACAGGTAAAATATTTCGGAAATGTTGAACATCAAACTTGGATTTGGAGTGAGGTCGGAATCTCGCCACTCTAAGAGCGCCCTCCGATGGTCTTAGAGCTCACTACATCAACCTTTCTTTCAACAAGTTGCATTTATTTATATTATAGTGCATTTAATGTAGTACACTGCCTTCAATGTAGGCTCTTCACAGCATGATCAAATAAAATTTGGGCCAAAAGAGGTGGGTTTTGCTTAAAGATGATGTGGAGATGCTGCCTGGGGTGGGCACAATAAGAAGTCCCACAACACCAGGTTAAAGTCCAGCAGGTTCATTTGGAATCATGAACTTTCAGAGCACTGCCCCTTCATCAGGTGAGTGAGGGGTAGGTTTCACAAAAAGGGCATTATATAGACAAAGACACAATTGCAAGATGATGGTTAGGTGGCCCAGATAAGGGTGACGTGCTCAGGGTTATGTATCATGGCCAACAGATAGTGGAAGAGCTAGAATCTTGAGGGACAATAGCTGTGTCCGATTCTTCAGGAAGAAAGCTTCTGTTTCCTATGAGCACACACGAGGGTAACAAGAAACTACCTCATATATTCTTCATCCCAGTTATCTTGGTCTTCACAGCAGAAGAGGAAAGCGCAAGACCGTGAAACATGGAGACATCAGCAGAGGGCCCGTACTCTCAGGAAGATCATCAACATGCATAAAGATGGAGAGAAGAGGGAAAAGATTTAGGGTGGGAATTCCAGAAATAAAGGCCTCAGCATGGCTGCTAATGGTGGAGCAACAGAGATCTGGGATGTGCAAGAGGCCATAATTGGAGGAGGGCCGATACTGTAGGGCTAGAAGAGGTTACAGAGATAGAGGGGGTATTTGTAAACAGGAATGAGAATTTTAAAATCGAGGCTCTGTCCAAGCTGGTTCCCGGATTAATGGATGATTTTCTTTTTATTTTTTTTCCATTCTTTCATGGATGTGGCCATCGCTGGGAAGATCAGCTTTTGTTGTCCATCCCTAATTACCCTTTAACTGATTAGCTTGTCACATCACATCAGAGGGCAGTTAAGAGTTAACCAATGTTCTAGTTCTGGATTCACGTGTAGGCCAGTCCAAGTAAGGGTGGCAGGTTTCCTTCCCTAAAGGACCTCAGTGAATCTTTTCTACAACAATCATTTTGTGGCGACCATCATTCAATTCCAGGTTATTAACTGAATTCAAAATCCAGCAGCTTCCAAACAGTGGGGCTCAAATCTTTGTCTCCAGAGCATTAGCCTAGGCCTTTGGATTATTAGTTTGGTGGCATCACCACTGCTCCACAGTCTCGTCTCCGAATGGAATGTGGTGCGAGTTAAGACTCGGGGGAGCTTTTGGGTTGCAGATGACCTCAAGTTAACAGAGGGTAGAATGTGGGAGGCCAGTCAGGAGTGTGCTACAATAGTCAGGTGTAAGGATAGCATTTATTCTCAAAAATAGACTGCACTTCACGGTGACTATTTTGGTAACCATTATGGTAACATATTTACAAAGAACCATGCAATAAATAGATAGGTCTACACTTTAAATCTGATCCCACAAAAAGAGTCACAGGATTACTGAATTGATTTGGATAAGTACACATTTTAATAACCACATTCTTTTCAACTACAATCCATTCTCCCAATATAAACATCTTGCTACTATTTTATAATAGTTGAGTGTCCAGACCTCTAACATTCTTCCTGGTACCACTGTGGCAGCCATTATCACACTACTAATCTACATGAAAACATGAATTACTGTCTGCGTGATGAAAATATAAAAGTTGTATAATTTGCTATTTTGCATCATCACCCAGAGTAATGCCAATTTCCTGGTTAAAACAGAAATAAAACAGGAAATAGCTCAGCAAACCTCGCAAGGTAGGAATCATTAATCTGGGCCCTAATTGGGACGGTATTCAAATTAATAACTCCTTGTTTTGTTTTGCGAGGGGACCATCGAAATAGTAATCTCAGGCTCCGAGCAGATTAAATTGAAATGGTTTCATTTAGTGCTGCTGCGTGTATATTCCACTGTATCCGCTCACCAAAATATGTTCATCTGTCCATTTGGTTCTTGAATGCTGACAAAACTACCTTGTATTTCAAGCCCTGCTCTATTTTCAACTTAACAGCCCTGGTATAAATCTGCCTTTAAGTCAAGTTACCCAAATTCAGAGGTAAGGGCCCCATGATGTTCAGGGTTCTGAGCCAAGGCCAACAGTAGAACCAGTGAATTTCTTGTGGTCAGGGTGGAAGAACAAGGACTCAAAATGTCAACTGTTTCAACCCACAGATCCTCCCAGATTTGTTGGCATTGTTCCACAGATTTCGGTTTTAATTTCAGATCTTCAAACCCGCTGTGTTTTTATTTTTAGCTAGAATAAACAGCACCTTCTTCCACAAAGTGGCACAGTACTTTAAGTCATCAGCGAGGACTCATTACTGTATGATTACACTGGCATTTAGAGGGCCGATTTCAATGCCCTATACTTTCACCAAATGGTAGGGTTTGAAATAACTCCTCAAAGGCTGGTGTTCTGTCACCAGATTTCCTTTATTTACAAACTCTATTTCACTCCTGAAGTGTTTCAGGTACAAAGTCAGAATCAGAAGTGCTAGTGGACTTGACACTCCTTGCCATATACACAGGTGAGGCTCCCTGATTGGGTAGGCAATCAAGGACCTCATACTCCAAGAGACCAACCAATCTCATGGACCTCATTGAAATCATTACAGGGTTAAAATGTTCTCAATGAACTTGTAAATTAGATTAGGTGTTGGAGAAATATAGATCTTATTTTGATTGACCAACTGAAATAGGGTGAATAATCTCATTCATTTGTATCCGCTTGAGTTACTATATTGAAAATTACGAATTGATGTGAGACAATCATATCTAAACTTGTAATTCACAAACTAGAGTAATTTCTAGTCTCAGTAATGTTCCTACAGCAGTATGAACTATGTGTTCATGTGCCTAGTTCATGGTCAGCAATTGCCAGTAATCAAATGCCTTGATAAAAGATGGCGGCGCATCACGTGATGTTCCAAGGAAGCCGGAACCGTTTCGTCCATCACGGAAATGCTTCCCATCGGCACCCGTTCCCCTGACCATCAGTTCCGGGAACCGTCACCCGCAGGTGTGTAGCCGCCATTTTTAGCGCAGTGAGGAGCGAAGGTTGTGGAGGTAAAACTTTAAATAAAATAAATCACATTCTATTCACTGTTACATGCTCGGATTAAGGATTTTGATCTCGTCACAACTCCCCGGCAGCAAAGGTGGTAATGGTCAGCGTTAAAGTTGAATCAACAGCGAAGTTTCCAATCTGTCAGATACTGACTCCCAACTGACCTCTAACCCCCCCCCGAGACACTGACCTCTAACCCCCCCCCCGACACTGACCTCTAACCCCCCCCCCAGACACTGACCTCTAACCCCACCCCCAGACACTGGCCTCTAACCCCCCCCCAGACACTGACCTCTAACCCCCCCCCAGACACTGACCTCTAACCCCCCCCCAGACACTGACCTCTAACCCCCCCCAGACACTGACCTCTAACCCCCCCCGACACTGACCTCTAACCCCCCCCGACACTGACCTCTAACCCCCCCCAGACACTGACCTCTAACCCCCCCCAGACACTGACCTCTAACCCCCCCCCAGACACTGACCTCTAACCCCCCCCAGACACTGACCTCTAACCCCCCCAGACACTGACCTCTAACCCCATAGATATTGACCCACCACCCCCCACAGATACTGACCCTCCCCTACCCCCACAGATACTGATCCCCTACTCCTACAGATACTGATCGCTAACTGCAGAGATACAGACCCCCCCCACCTCCTACCCTCACAGATACTGACCCCTTAACCCCACAGATACTGACCTCTAACTGCACAGATACTGACCCCCCCCCCACCCCCTACCCCCACAGGTACTGAGCCCCTAACCCCACAGATACTAAGCTAATGCAAAGTACTCATTAAGGATTTCACCCATGTTCCTTGGTTCTACCCATAATTTCCCTCCTTTGTCTTTGGACCAACTCTTTCTCCAGCCACCCTCTTGTTCCTAGTGTACGTACAAAATGCCTTGAGATTCTCCTTAATCCTGCCTGCCAAGGACATTTCATGACCCCTTTCTGCCCTCCTTGCTCCCTGTTTGAGTTCTTTTCTACTTTCCCTGTATTCTTCAAGTGCTTCATCTATTTTTAGTTGCCGAGATCTTATGTGTGCATCCTTTTTCTTTTTGACTGGACTCGCAATTTCCCTGGTCATCCGCAGTTCCCAAATCCTGCCTTTCCTGTCTTTTTTCATAGGTACATGCCTGCCCTGCACTCTGATCAACTACTCCTTAAAAGAATCCTACATGTCAGATGTGGATTTACTTTCAAATAGCCCCTCCCAAACAACTGCCTCCAAATCCTGCTCTATCCGGTTGTAGGTGAGGCAATGGTCAGTGAGATTATCGCTAGACGACTAATCCAAAAACTCAGCTAATGTTCTGGGGACCCGGGTTGAAATCCTGCCATAGCAGATGGCAGAATTTGAATTCAAAAAAAAATTTGGAATTAAGAGTCTACTGATGACCGTGAAACCATTGCCGATTGTCGGAAAAACCCACCTGGTTCACTAATGTCCATTAGGGAAGGAAATCTGCCTTCCATACCTGGTCTAACCTAAATGTGACTCCAGAGCCACAGCAATGTGGTTGACTCTCAAGTGCCCTCGGGAAACTAGTGATGGACAATAAATGCTGGCCAGCCAGTGACGCCCATGTCCCACAAATAAATTTTTAAAAAGTTAGCCTTCCCCCAGTTTAGCACCTTAACCCAACACTGCATCAGTTTACCCGAACAGGCACCGGAGTGTGGCGACTCAGTGATTTTCACAATTACTTCATTGCATTGTTAATGTAAGCCTACTTGTGACACTGATAAATAAACTTTAACTTTAAAGGTACGTTCACACTAACATAAATTAGGTACCGTTTCTCAGGAAGGATGGCTGCTCCTACAGCCGAGGAGAGGAAGACGTGTTGGGGAGCGAGGGATAGGTACTGGCAGTGTCTGGATGAGAGTGATAAAGATTCTCCAGAATGTCAGAAGTTAAGGACGGTATTTGAAGGCAACTGCCCGCAGCAGTGGGTGAGTATTAAAATCAAGGTTGTGTTTCCTTTTAAGTAATAACACAAGCTTTTAAGATTCAGCCGATCTTAACATATCTAATTGAAATAAACCTGCTCTCATTTTACTGCAGCAGGCCTGCATCGAGATTTCTGCATCATTCGGTTTTTCAGGGTTGTTTTCAGCACTGGCACCTCACTGGGGGAACTAATCTTAAATCAGAACAGAAGATCAGTTCACAACTTGAAATATGTGCATTGTTGATGAGAATGTGGGTTTAATCTATATGTAAGAGCCCACAGCTAATTAATCATAGAGTGTAGAGGTATACATCACAGGAAAAGGCCCTTCGGTCCATCACATCTGTGCTGGTCAAAGACAAACCACCCAACTATTCTAATCCCCTTTTCCAGCACTTGGCCCAGAGCCTTGTATTTCTTGGCATCACAAGAGCATATCTAAATACTTCTTAAATGTTATGAGGGTCTCTGTATCCAGCACCCTTTCAGGCAGTGAGTTCCAGACTCCCAACACTACCTGGGTCAAAATGTTTTGCCTCACATCCTCTCTAAGCCTCATGCCCCTTATCTTAAACCTGTACCCCTTGGTCATCAATTCTTCCACCAAGCAGAAAAATTTCTTCCCGTCTACTCTGTCCCTCATTATTTTATACATCTCGATTATGTCCCTCCTCAGTCTCCTCTGCTCCAAGGAAAACAATCCCAGTCTGTCTAATCTCTCTTCATCATTAAAACTCTCCTGCGCAGACAATATCCTGATAAATCTCCTCTGCATCCTCTCCAGTGCTATCACATCCCTCCTATAATGTGGATTCCAGAACTGCACACTAACACTGTAGCTGTGGCCTAACCAACATTTAAAATTTAAAATTATTCTCCTCACTATTTACCTCCCCACCAATTTTCATATCATCTATGAACTTACTGATCAACCTCGCTCTCTCTCTCTTTCCGCAACCCCCCCACCTCCCTTCTGGAAAATACCCCATGACCAAACACCCTCAGCTTCCTGCCACTCAGCCAATTCTGGATTCCATTTTGCCAAATTTCCTTGGATCCCCTGGGCTCTTACCTTCACTAACCATCTCCCATGAGGGACCTTGTCAAAAGCCTCGCTAAAGTCCAAGAAGACTATATCAAATGCATCTCTACATGGTGGTCAGTGCAGACTTGATGGGCCCTTGAGGATTCTATGATTCTGTGCAGATCTGGTCATCTCTTTGAGAGATTCAATCAACTTGGACAGACATGATTTCCGAATAACTTTTTTGTTTCTGTCTTCACGGAGGAGGACGTGAATAATTTGCCGGGTGTTAGCGATGGAAAGGTGGTAGGACTGGAGGGTCTTAATGACATTACTGTTACTAGAGAGGCGGTGCTCGACAGACTGGAGGGGCTGATTGTGGACAAGTCCCCAGGACCGGATGGAATGCATCCGAGGGTTCTGAAAGAAATGGCGGAGGTGATAGTGGATGCCTTGGTGGTTATTTTCCAGACGTCGCTGGATTCCGGGGAAGTGCCGGATGATTGGAAAACGGCTAATGTTACACTGTTGTTTAAGAAGGGTGCCAGGCAAAAGGCGGGGAATTATAGGCCGGTTAGTTTAACGTCTGTTGTAGGTAAAATGTTAGAATCCGTCATTAAGGAGGAAATTGCGAGGCATCTTGAAGGGAATTGCTTGATAGAGCAGACGCAGCACGGTTTCATTAAAGGGAAGTCGTGTCTGACAAATTTACTGGAGTTCTATGAGGATGTGTCTAGGGCAGTGGATAGAGGAGAGCCGGTGGATGTGGTCTTTCTGGATTTTCAGAAGGCGTTTGACAAAGTACCTCACGAGGTTATTGCAGAAGGTCGAGGGACATGGAGTTGGGGGTAGGGTGTTAGCGTGGATAGAGGATTGGTTGTCAAATAGGAGGCAGAGAGTGGGGGTCAACGGGTGCTATTCGGATTGGCGGATGGTGACTAGTGGAGTGCCCCAGGGGTCGGTGCTGGGGCCTCAGCTTTTTACCATTTATATAGATGATCTGGAGGAGGGAACCGAGTGTAGGGTGTCGAAATTTGCTGATGACACCAAGATTGGGGGAACGGCAAATTGTGCGGAGGGTGTGGAGAGTCTGCAGAAGGATCTAGATAGGCTGGGCGAATGGGCCAGGAAATGGCAAATGGAATTTAATGTTGGCAAGTGTGAGGTGGTCCACTTTGGTAGGAAGAATGGTAGGAAGGACTATTACTTACGTGGCAAAAAACTGCAGCAGGCGACGATGCAGAGGGACCTCGGGGTCCTTGTGCATGAGTCGCAAAAACCCAGCTTGCAGGTGCAGCAGGTGGTCAGGAAGGCGAATGGGATGCTGGCCTTCATAGCGAGGGGGATTGAATATAAAAGTAGGGAGGTCTTGCTGCAGCTGTATAGGGCATTGGTGAGGCCGCAGCTGGAGTACTGTGTGCAGTTTTGGGCGCCGCACCTGCGCAAAGATATTTTGGCCTTGGAGGGAGTGCAGAGGAGGTTTACTAGGCTGATACTGGAGTTGAGGGGGTTGAGCTATGAGGAGAGGCTGAATAAACTAGGCTTGTACTCGTTAGAGTTTAGAAGAATGAGGGGAGATCTCATTGAGACGTATAAGATGATGAATGGGATGGATAGGATAGAGGTGGAGAGACTCTTCCCGCTCAAAAAAGACAGTAGGACTAGGGGGCACAGCCTCAAGATAAAGGGGGGGCGGTTTAGAACGGAGTTGAGGAGGAACTTCTTCACTCAAAGGGTGGTGAATCTCTGGAATTCTCTGCCCGTTGAAGTGGTGGAGGCTGCCTCGCTAAATATTTTTAAGACGCGGGTTGATGGGTTTTTGATAAGAGAGGGGATTAAGGGTTATGGGGAGAGGGTGGGAAAGTGGAACTGAGCCACGACAGATCAGCCATGATCTTATTGAATGGCGGGGCAGGCTCGAAGGTCTAGATGGCCTACTCCTGCTCCTATTTCTTATGTTCTTAACAAAACCATGCTGACTGTTCTTGATTCATCTCTGCCTCTCCAAATGCAGACTAACTCTGTTTCTCTGTTGCTTCCAGTAGTTTCCCTACCACTGAGGTTTGACTGGCCTGTAGTTTCCTGGATTATCCCTTCCTCCCTGCTTCACTAATGTTACCACGTTGACTGTCCTCCAGTCCTCCAGCATTTGTCCTGTGATAAGAGAGGGACTGAAAATTATTGCTAGTGTCCCTGCTATTTCCTCCCTTTATTCATTCTAACTTTGTCATTCTGATCTGTTCTAGCTGACCCATTTTATTAGAATGATTAAATACTTAGCGCGAGGAGAAAAGTTGGAAGTGCGTAACTGCAAGAGAAAAGGCAGCTAAATATTTTGGGTGGAAATGTCTGCAACACTTTCCAATTTCACTTCAGATTTTCCATTTTTTTATTCAACTAATTCATGCCGTGGATGTGAATTTGGTATTTTAACACCGTTGTTATGGATCACAATACTATAATTATTGAAATCCCATTTGCTTTAACCTAACGAGTTAGCGAGCCAATTTTTGGTAAAAGTTAAATTTGCTTGTTAAAATTTGCTGGCCAGCAGATGGTGCTGTGATACCAGAGTTTTAACCACCGAGGTTTAGGGTTGGGCCTGAAATCTCCGTTCAATCAGCCCAAGGCCGTGCCCATTATAATTGAGAAGAGTTCTTCATCCACAGTGTGAGGGCTGGGATGGTTTGGGGGAAATAGAGAGGAGGGAACAGGAAAATTGGAGACACACAAACTCACGGTTGCCTTCCAGAAGTCATGATGTGGAGATGCCAGCGTTGGACTGGGGTAAACACAGTAAGAAGTCTCACAACACCAGGTTTATGGCCAACCAGTTTATTTGATAGTAAACCCACAGGCTTTTGGGGTGTGCCCCTTCACTCACCTGATGAAGAGGCAAACCCTGAAAGCTTGTGTCAAATAAACTTGTTGGACTTTAACCTGGTGTTGTGAGACTTCTTACTGAGCCTGCCAGAGGTAACAGACTGTGACATATCCACTCACAATGACTGAAAAGCCATGGCTGAGACAAAAGTATAAGGAACAGTAGTTGGATTAGGTTATTTGGTGCTTTGAGCCTGCTCTAACTTTCATCAAGATCATGGGCTGTTGTTCCACCTCAGCAACAACAGCACGGTAGCACAGTGGTTAGCACCGCTGCCTTGCACGCTAGGGACCCAGGTTCAGTTCCTGGCTTGGGTCACTGTCTGTGTGGAATTTGCACATTCTCCCAGTGTCTGCATGGGTTTCCTCCAGGTGCTCCAGTTCCCTCCCACAATCCAAAGATGTGCGGGTTAGGTTGATTGACCAGGCTAAATTAGCAGGGTGGGGGATTACCAGGGTGAGGTTACGGGAATAACGCCTAGGCAGGGTTGTGGTCAGTACAGACTCGATGGGCCGAATTGTACTGCAGAGATTCTGTGAACAACACCTTCCTCCACTATTCCCATATTCCCTTAATCCTCATTACCCAGATACCTATCGATGTCCGCCTTGAAGATACTCAACGACTGAGCATCCACCGCTCTTTGGGGTAGGGAATTACAAAGATTCAGAATAAGGAAAGCTTTCCTCCTGCTCAGTCCTGAAGAGACCACCCTCTTCTTTAGATTGATCCTGTGTTCCAGATTCTCCAGCAGGAAAACAACCTCGCACCGTCTACCCTCCAGGATTTTATATTTCAGTTAGATCATCTGACAAGGAATTCCTTAAAGTTAAAGTACATCGAGAAAAAAAAATCAGAAACTTTAGTTTAAATACCACCCTGTGCTCTCCATAGTGAAAGGAACCTTTGCCAACAGTGGTGATAATCTATTGTGGGAGGGGTACGGTTTTTACCCACTGGATTACTTTGGGGTGGCGGGGGGGAGACAGTGGTCTAATGGTAACAACACTGGACTAGTAATCCAGACTAACGCACAACATGCATTCAAATCCCACCACGGTAGCTGGTGGGATTTAAATTCATTCAATAAGATCTGGATTTGGAAGCTAGCTGATCAGGAAGACGTTGTTGATTGTCAAAAAACAAACCATTTACACGCAGCTCCACATCCACAGCAATGTGGTTGATTTTTAATTCCTGTCTGAAATGGCCCAGCAAGCTACTTAATTCAAGGGGCAAATTAGGGATGGATACTAAATGCTGGCCTTTCCAGTGATGCCCAGATCCAGTGAAAGAATAAGAAAAACACTCTTGTGATGACATTGACCTTTGGGTGATGTGTTACCGTAACGAGTCTCGACAGTAAAGGGGAGTCCTGTTCTTGTTGAAGAAGATCTGAGTAATGTCAGCAACTTCTATAATCAAATATTAACAAACAAAACCTATTAATATTTAACGTGAGCTACATTACCATTGGCTAAGTTATAACTGACTCTGCTCTGCTCTTCATTTGTCAGGTAAAGTACTTTGACAAGAGGAGAGATTACTTGAGATACAAGGAGAAAATGCAAAGGGAAGGATTTCAGCCACAGGAAAATATCACCAAACTATAGCAGTCTGAGACAGTCGGCTGCCCGAGACCACCCTGACTATCGACATCCCGCTGTGACAGACTCTCCGTTGAAGTTGAAATCATTGATCCTGAAATTACTTGTGGCTCCCGGGGAGACGGACGGGTTGAGAGATCAGCTGCAGTCAGTGGGCAGCAACTGTGGTCTTTTTTCATTGACAATTCCACCTGGTTTCCAGCTGCCGGTAGCTTTACCCTGGATCGTGACTCACCAGTCTCGCACAGCCACACTTGGGAGAACAGCAACAATGTACACACACAACATCGTGTACACACGCATGTCTGCCGCTCGAGATTTCCTCTCTTCACTACTGATAGTGAAATTGTAAATGTGTTTTATATCAAACCTATGAATTGGGAAGAGGAGGCCATTTGGCCCCTCCAGCCTGTTCTGCCAATTGATCAGATCATGACTGATATGATTGTGATCTCAGCTCCACATTCCACCCCGTCCCACCCCCCCAACCTCCCCCGATATCCTTTGACCATTTACAATTTTGCTACAGATCGTAAGCAGAACATATGTTCCTATAAGAGCACCATTGCACTATTCTCGGTGGAACGATATAGTGACCGTTCTCTTGCTATCACGTTATACCATTTTTGGTTACTGACTCGGTGGCACAGTGGTTAACGCTGCTGCCTCACAGCGCCAGGGATTTGGGTTCAGTTCCCAGCTTGGGTCACTGTCTATGGGGAGTCTTCATGTTCTCCCTGTATCTGTGTCCGGTTTCCTCCCACAGTCCAAAAGATGTGCTGGTTAGGTACGTTGGCCATGATAAATTCTCCCTTAGTGTAGGCACCGGAGGGTGGCGCGTAGGGGATTTTCACAGTAACTTCATTGCAGTGTTAATGTAAGCCTATTTGTGACATTAATAAATAAGCTTAAACTTAAAAACTTTGGTCCCCATGTAGTGTAGAAAAGAATCCCACAGATGGAACAATTCCCTTTCCTGCTGCTTGACCCACTTAAATTATGGCGGCAAATTTCTTCCTGCACCAGTGACTGAGCTGTGACCACCTGCTGTTGACTCACTTCAAAATGCACGCTCCAGATATAAGCCAGGGTTTCAAAAGGCAAAGTATCAAACTGAGCAAATAGGTAATCCTGGGACAACATTTCTCATCTGCTCACCGCATTGAAAAAGATGGGCTGAACGTCCTACTGTCTCTTAATGTCCTTTACTGGAAAACGTAAGGAGATCACTGAATAAATTATGTTAAAGATCGGACACAGATGCTTTAAAAGTTAAATTAATTTTGTAGGACCAGAGTGTTCTAGCAAGTAGCACCACCCCAGAACATTGGTCAGGGTCAAATGTCCATGTTGGAATGTCGTATGGAGATAGTGCTCCCCCTGCTGGCATACCAGTGTAATGAGCTGGATTCCTGTAGACAGAACTGGCCATATCCATCATTAAACTATTAAAATGTACTCTTTATTTCAAATCAATGCAGCTGCCCCTTTAACTGTGCACAGTTTAAAAAGAAAATCAAATTTTAGAAAAAAAGGGCTTTGAAAAATCCTGATTTCACAGTTTGTCATTTCAAATAATTTAGTGTTGAAACGGAACACAAAATATTCAGCTAGCTTGGAGCAATCTAGATATAAATATATTTAATAAATAAAGTTTACCATCTAGTGAAAGTGAATTAAACAGTTTGTTGAATGTTTCGACAGCAGCGGTGATTCCTGAAGCTGCCCAGGGTCAGAACACTCTGCACTCTGACGCAAACGGGTACAATAGATTCAGTGCCAACACCAGGTTTAGTGAACATATTGATGCCAATGCTCTATAATGGCAAAATATACATACGTGCCAACACTCTTAAATGTTGTGTGATATATTTAGATAGCTCCTGTCACGACAGTCGTCGGTGACAGACTTGCCCCTTCCAAGCACCAACTAGTTACAAAGGATTTGGAATCTGCTGAATGTCTCTTCTTGAAGCTCAGGTGGATGCAGTGAGAGAGATTTACTCATGCTGTTATCATTAACCGGAATCTTACTGACAGCACAAATTGTATTATAGCGACCCGAGAGACCAGTCTTAAATATATTCAACGATGGAGTATCTCTGGGCTAGAGAACTGCAAAGCTTCCCCACCGTTTATGCAAAGTAATTTCTCCTGATTTCAGTCCTGAATGATCAGCCCCTTATCCTGAGACGATGCCCCGACCAGTGGAAACAACCTCTCCGAGCCTATTCTATCAAACACCCTCAGAACTTTTGTAGCTTTCAGTGCAGTCCTCTCATTATCTAAAGTTCAGAGAATGTAAGCACAATTTACTCAGTTTGTTTCATCATAAGATGACCCCCCCCCCCCCAGATCCCTGGGGCTAATCCAGTGACCCTTTGCTGTACCACCTCCAGTGTTGTTACAGTTTCCATTCCTATCAAATCATTCTAAAAGAACACATTTACCATTTCACCAGAAATAGCAATCTGAGGAAATCTTGCCCAGATGCAAAGCGACCAGATGGATCCAATTCCTTCCTCATCGCCACTCTGGGAATTGCTGCAGTAAATTGCTTTCACTGCAAAATTCCTGGCTTCATTCCATTAATGTTTTCATTTCATTTCTTCAATCAGTGCACCCCCGCCCATATCTTCACCCCACCCACCCTGCCTCAACTAAAAGTTGTTGACTAATAAAACTTCAAGTGGTTAATTCACTGGATCCAGCATCAAGGCTGTTGGATGATTCTGTTGCCCATTTGATTCTTGGACTGTGTTGATGCAAAACAAATATTTTAAATCACAACTTGAATCTTGCTGCAATCATGGAATTTTGAGAAGTAAAGTCTATACGTTGTTCTCACTGTTGATATCGATGTATCAGTGTTTTTCTTTAGCTGATTTAAGTAAATGGTTCCAGTAATTACCCTCTCACTGATCAGTTCCAACATTAAGCAGTCTGACATTACGGAATATTGTCCAGGTCTTGCTGCATTTGGATATGGACTGCAGTTGTCCCAAGTAGTGCTGAACATTGTGCAATCATCAGCGAACATCCCCACTTCTGACCTTATGATAGAAGGAACATTGTTAATGAAGTAGCTGAAGATGGTTGGGTGAGGACATCACCCTGAAGAACGTCTGCATTGATGTCCTGGAACTGAGATGATTGACCTCTGACCACCACAACCATCTTCCTATGTACCAGGTATGACTCCAACCAGCGGAGAGTTTGTCCCTGATACCCATTGATTCCAGTTTTGCCAGGGCTCCTTGATGCCACACTCAGTCAAATGCTGCCTTGATGTCCAGGGCTGTTACTGTCACCTCACCATTGGAGATCAGCTGTTTTGTCCATGTTTTAACCAAGGCTGGAATGATGTCAGGAGCTGAGTGACCCTGGCGAAATCTCCCTTTAATCTTTCTTCTTCAAGGAAAATAGTCGCAATTTATCTCTTTTCATTGAATTCTCATTGTTAATATTTTCTGCATCCTGTCTAATAGAATCATAGAAAAACTACAGCACAAACAGGACCTTTGGCCCACAAGTTGCGCCAACCATATCTCTACCTACTAGGCTTACCTATAACCCTCAATTCTATTAATTCCCATGTACTCACCCAGAAGTCTCTTAAAAGACCCTATCAAATTTGCATCCACCACCACCGATGCCAGCCGATTCCACGCACCCACCACACTCTGAGTAAAAAACTTACCCCGACATCTCCTCTGTACCTGGTCCCCAGCACTTTAAACCTGTGTCCTCTTGTGGCAACCATTTCAGTCCTGGGAAAAAGCCTCTGAGAATCCACCCAATTAGTATCTCTCAACATCTTATACACCTCTATCAGGTCACCTCTCATCCTTCGTCTCTCCAAGGAGAAAAGACCGAGCTCTCTCAACCTATCCTCATAAGTGATGCTGCCCAATCCAGGCAACATCCTTGTAAATCTCTTCTGCACCCTTTCAATGGCTTCTACATTCTTCCTGTAATGAGGCGAACTCTCCGCTGGTTATCTTCACATCTTTGCTAAAAGCGTGTAAAAAAGGCACAGTGCTGCTTTGGTTATGAGGAGAGGTTGAATAAACTAGGGTTATTATCATTGGAAAGATGGAGGCTGAGGGGAGACCTGATAGAGATCTACAAAGTTGTGAGAGGCACAGGCAGGACGGATAGTCAGAGGCTTTTTCCCAAGGTGGAAGTGTCAATTACAAGGGGGCATAGGATCAAAGTGGGAGAGGGAAAGTTTAAGGGAGATGTGCGGAGGAAGTTTTTCACGCAGAGAGTGGCGGGTGCCTGGAATGTGTTGCCAGAGGAAATGGTGGAAGCAGATACACTTGCAACATTTAAGAGGCACCTGGATGGGTATGTGAATAGGGAGGGAATAGAAGGATACAGACCAAGAAAGGGCAGAATTTTTATTTAGTTCAGTTCGGGTACTATGATCAACAAGGGCTTGGAGGGCCAAAGGGTCTGTTCCTGTGCCGTACTTTGATGTGGAGATGCCGGTGTCGGATTGGGGTGGGCACAGTAAGAAGTCTCACAACACCAGGTTAAAGTCCAACAGGTTTATTTGGTATCACGAGCTTTCAGAGCTCTGCTCCTTCATCAGGTGAGTCAGCTGAGGGGCGAGCGGCAGTCTGAGGGCTTGTGATGCGAGATGGACCTGTTGGACTTTAACCTGATGTTGTGAGACTTCTTACTGAACTTTTCTTTGATCTTTAAGCCAAAAGTAATCAATCGCAGCCAGCTGGAACAGAAGAGTTAAATTTCAGTCAATGTGCTATTTTTATTGCCCTAGAATGAAGACAGGAGCTGTGCTTTGTGAATGTGCTTTATTCAGACCAATGGATTAAAACAGCCCAGGCTGTAGTCCTGTGGTGCCGTTCAAAAGCACAGTTACTGAGCAACTTGTTTCTCGCACGGACTATTTAAATAAGTGTTATAATTAGCAGTAACTAGTGACTCACCCAGTCAAAATGTGACGCTTATATAAAACTCAGTAAAAATGAGGGGGAGGGGAGTGTGAAACACAGTCCGGGTGACAATGACAAGCTGAAACTTAAACCTTTCACTGAAAAAGGCAGCAGCGTAATTCCTGAGGCAGGAGCAGAGGCTGAAATCTGGAATGAAAAACAGAAAAGGCAGGAAATACTTAGCAGGTCAGGCAGCATCTGTGGAGAACGTAAGAACATTAACATCACAGGTCAATGTGCAATCCCTGGATATTTTTGTGATTAAAGGAATAGGATGGGAATAGAGGGATACGGTCCCCAGAGTGATAGGGGGCAGCATGGGCGGTGCCAGCTTGGAGGGCCGAAGGGCCTGTTCCTGTGCTGTAATTTTCTTTGTTCTTTATATATTACTTTCCATTTAACACATTTCGTTTATTTCAAAAAACGGCGCTGCTAAATACCGTTTCTCAGTGGCCAATGCAGAGCAGTTAAACAGTAAACAAAACAATATTAATAGCCATTCTCAGGGATTCTGCGCAGTTTACCCCATCTCTGGATATTACCCAACCCATTCGATCTCCTGAGAGAGATCTAACCAGACAGAGGTAAAGTCAAAACAGAAAATGCTGGAAAATCTCAGCAGGTCTGTCAAAGACAAAGGGTGATCCGGACTCGAAACGTCAGCTCTTTTCTCACGGATGCTGCCAGACCTGCTGAGATTTTCCAGCGCTTTTTGGTTTCCGATTCCAGCGTCCTCAGTAATTTGCTTTTATCCAGAGGGAAAGTCAGTTCTTCAAGAAACTCACTCAACCGCACAATCCACACCATTCAAGTCTGACCCCCAACACAAATCGTTCAAACTGAAATCCCTTCCGAATGATTCCCATCAGTAATCCAGCGTAGACTGGCGACAGAAGGAAAATTGGGATATCTATTCACAGCGGGTGGGTGTCACTGGGTAGACCAACATTTTGTTGTCCACCTCCAAATGCCCTTCTGAAGATGCAGGAAGCTGCAGCACTGGGGGACTGGGGGTCTTTGTGTATCCATCACAGAAAGCTAGTGATGAAGTTCAGCAGATAATTGGGATGGTAAATGGGATGTTGGCCTTTATTTCAAAAGGAATGGACCATGAAAATAAAGAATTCTTGCTGAAACTATACAAAGCACTAGTTAGACCAGACCTGGAGTATTCTGTATTTGGTTCCCTTATCTAAGGAAAGATGTACTAGCATTAGTGACAATCCTGAGGCAATTCGCTAGGTTGATCACCAGAGATCCATTAGACAGCATCTTCCAAACTCACGACCGCTTTCATCTAGAAGGACAAGGGCAGCAGATACACGGGAACACCACCACCTCCAAGTTCCCCTCCAAGTCACTCAGCATCCTGACTTGGAAATATATCACCGTTCCTTCACAGTTGCTGGGTCAAAATCCTGGAATTCCCTCCCTAACAGCATTGTGGCTCAACCCACAGCACGTGGACTGCAGCGATTCAAGAAGGCAGCTCACCCGCCACCTTCTCGAGGGCAACTAAGGATGGGCAATAATTGCTGGCCTAGCCAGCGAAACCGATGTCTCACAAATGAATAAAAAAAACTCGAAGGAACCAGAGGAAACCCACACAGACACGGGGAGAACATGCAAACTCCACACAGTGACCGAGGCTGGAATTGAACCCTGGCGCTGTGAGGCAGCAGTGCTCAAAGCTGGAATGGTCTTTCATGTGCAGCCGCTGAAACAGGTATGACCACTTCATGTTGACGTGAAACCTCCGGTCCCCCTGCAATGGGAGAAAGTGGGGTTTGGAGTCTGCCAATTCAACCCCTGACCCCAAATGGACGGCCTGCAGTTCCCCGCTCAGCAATAAGTCACATTCGCTGTACCAACTGATAGTAAACACAAAGAAATGATAATAGTAGATTTTTGAGCAACTTGGGATGAAGTGGATATGGAGATTGGCTGGGAAGGTAAGGTTATTGTAATTCTTGCAGTGTGTCAGCTGCAGCCCATTTTATAGTATTCATCTCTTTTTTTTGTTCTTTTAAGTTTTTTGAATGTCTCAAGTAGGTTTACATTAACACTGCAATGAACTTACTGTGAAAATCCCCTAGTTGCCACACTCCGGCGCCTGTTCGGGTACACTGAGGGAGAACTTAGCATGGTCAATGCACCTAACCAGCACGTCTATCGGACTGTGGGAGGAAACCAGAGCACCCGGAGGAAACCCACACAGACACAAGGAGAATGTGCAGACTCCGTACAGACAGTGACCCAAACTGGGGATTGAACACAGGTCCCTGGTGCTGTGAAGCAGCAGTGCTAACCACTATGTCACTGTATTGCCCCTGATGTGGGTGCCTCTTGCTGGGTCAACATTCATTGTCCATCCCTAATTGCCCTTGAGACAGTGCCCTGGAGGGGACACAGTTGTTTGTGGTAATGTGACAGGATCAGTAATCCAGAAGGCTAATGCCATGGGCACACAAGTTCAAATCCCACCATGGCAGCTGGTGCAATTCAAATGCAATTGATATGAAAATCTGGAATTTTAAAGAAAGCTAATGTGAGAAGCTGCACAATATCCATGGGGGAATCACTGATTGATTGCCCTGTGAGGCTCATTGAGTTTGAGTTCCCCTGGTAACAGGCAGTGGCCTGCCTAGCTGGAACTCATCATCTGAGCCTTTTATAAGGCAGGCCCAGGACTGGTCTTGCTGAACTGAAGGCCCAGACAGGGGCTAATGTATGTACACCATGGTAGTGGTTTTACTTTGTATTCTGTAATAAACTATGTTCCTTTTCACTCAGACTTCCTAAGTGATTACAGCTTATCTCAGTAACCATTGGAAATTGTTATAAAAATCCATCTGGTTCACTAATGCCCTTTAGGGAAGGAAATCTGCCATCCTTACCCAGTCTGGCCTACATGTGACCCTAGATCCACAGCAACGTAGTTGACACTTAACTGTCTTAAGGCCTAGCAAAGCCACTCAGTTGTGCCAAATCTGCAAGGTTGTGGGTTCAAGTCCAGGACTGTGCTGAGCGCGCACTATGGTGTCTTTCGGATGAGATGTTAGACTGACCCTGTCCTCTCAGACGAACATAAAGGATCTCATGGTGTTATTTCAAAGGAGAGGAGCGGAGTTCCCCTTGGTGTTTGGGCCAATATTTATCCCTCAACCAACATTGCAAAAACAGGTGATCTGAACAATGCCACTTTGTCTCTCTTGTTTTCGTTAGAGAGGTTAAGAGGTGACCTAATTGAGGCATACAAGATGATCAGAGGGTTAGATAGGGTGGACCGTGAGAGCCTTTTTCCTCGGATGGTGATGGCTAACACGAGGGGACATAGCTTTAAATTGAGGGGTGATAGTTATAGGACAGATGTCAGAGGTAGGTTCTTTACTCAGAGGGTAGTAAGGACGTGGAATGCCCTGCCTGCAGCAGTTGTGGACTCGCCAACTTTAAGGGAGTTCAAATGGTCATTGGATAAGCATATGGATAACATTGGAATAGTTTAGGTTAGAGGGTTGTTAGATTGGTTCCACTGGTCAGCGCAACATCGAGGGCTGAAGGGCCTGTAATGCGCTGTAATGTTCTATGCTGTTGGTGGGAGCTTGCTGTGCGAAAACTGATGCTCGTGTTTCCTACATTACAACAGTGACGACGCTTCCCACTGTTTTATTGGCTGTAAAACACTCGAGATGTCCGGCACTCATGAGAATCACTGTACTCTCTCATTGTCTTTTTGTAAGTTCAGCCACAATTTTATTGAGCGGCAGAGCTACCACAAGGCTTGCATTCATATATTTGTGAATGTTTCTCTTTGTTCAAAATCATAACCGAACCTGAGGTGACCTTGAGGATGTTTGACATGCATTGCAACAGCAACCCCAGCCTATCACATTAGGACCATCTCAGTAGTTCATTTTTGAAGCAATTTTATTGTCAGTTGAGCTACAATCAACTAATATTCGTACGGTGTCTCTGAGCAGGAAAGGCACAGTGAGTTCCTCTGAGCAAACTGTTTGTGCTGTCAGGAGTACCTATCTACGAGGATTTGTCTGTACCCATTTTGTTTCATTTCATGAGCCCATTGCCTAGCAACCCCAACCAGAAATGACCCACAGGCTATTTGTGGAAAAAAGAATGTTTGACGAAACTCGCTGTTACTCGGGGCGTTGGAAGTTTTAACTGTCAGCGTTACGGGGATTGGTGGAACGAGAGCACTTGAAGCGTTCGGCTGAAGTTCACGCTTAGGCATAAGGGAAGGAGACACATTGAACCAAACAGCGTGTGGAAATAGTTAATAACGCCAACAGCTTGCATTAGTTATACAGCCTTTAGTGGAGAAAGTAAATGTGCCAAGACTGTAAGGATCTGTAACGACTTTAATCAGGTAAATGAGGTGGGTTTGTTAGAATGTGGACTCCCTGATTGAGGGCCAAATTGATGGGGCAATCAGGGAACCTCTTGCTTTGTATTTAACCAGGCGTGTCAGTTCCTCTGGGACTCCTAGTGTAGGCGGCAAGGACTCCATTTGCTATTGACAGGTTTGTAAATAGAGGGATTTTGGTGAGGGGGCTTCTGCCTCCGAGGATTTATTACAGGACCAAACCGAGCCGAGGATTAAAGATTGGGGAAGATGATGAAAAGCTCACTCACTGGCATGCGTTTGGAGGAGGGTCCCACTGGAGGATCCCACTGGAGGGTCTCACTGGAGGAGAGGGTGGTGGAGGGTCTCAGGGAGGGAATCCCACACTGTATTCCAGGCAGCTGAAGGCAAGGTCACAGATAGACAATGTTCTAGAGACCAGATTCAGACAGATTCAGAGAAGCAATGAGTTTGGGGGTTGTAACACAGAGGAGATTAGCGAGATAAGAACAAGCAAAGCAGTTGCAGGCACTTAAACATAAAGATAAGAGTTTTACATTGGTGGTGTTGAATAATGTAGGTTGGAGAGGGTGGTTCTGATGGGTAGCTGTAACTTGCTGGGAGATACCGAAGGCAGAGGTAAGAATGAGATGGAATCTCCGGTGAGTGAAGATTGGGCGGCTGGTCGGGGAGTCATTGAGCCTGGAGGTACTAATGATGTGAATGTGGGCTTCAGCTACAGCTGGACTGAGATAAGAGGTAGGTAATGTTACAGAGATGGAGATAGGGTGGGGCAAAGAAGATAATGGGTTTGGAAGTTCAGCTTCAGAACAATTAAATTCTAAACAGTCTGATTCATTCTGGAACCGTGACTAGGATGGCGGGATTATGGAGCCAGTGGTGAGGATAGAGAGTCGGTGGAAGGGATTAGAGGGAGGCAGTGGTAAGGGTATACAGTTGGTGGAAGGGGTATAGGGAGGCAGTGGTGAGGATAGAGAGTTGGGGATGGGGAGAGGGAGGCAGTGATGAGGATAGAGAGTTAGTGGATGGGGTAGAGGGGGAATGGTAAGGATATAAAGTTGGTGGAAGGGGTATAG
The DNA here is from genome assembly GCF_965287045.1 of Carcharhinus amblyrhynchos. Lineage (NCBI taxonomy): Eukaryota > Metazoa > Chordata > Chondrichthyes > Carcharhiniformes > Carcharhinidae > Carcharhinus > Carcharhinus amblyrhynchos. The sequence goes on along the minus strand of NC_137335.1, from coordinate 78,963,467 downwards.
GGAGGCAGTGATGAGGATAGAGAGTTAGTGGATGGGGTAGAGGGGGAATGGTAAGGATATAAAGTTGGTGGAAGGGGTATAGGGAGGCAGTGGTGAGGATAGAGAGTTAGTGGATGGGATAGAGGGAGGCAGTGGTAAGGGTATACAGTTGGTGGAAGGGGTATAGGGAGGCAGTGGTGAGGATTTAGAGTTGGGGATGGGATAGAGAGATTGCTGAGGATGAGCTAAGGAAAGTCACTGTTAAATTAAGACTGGGCACGGGATTTTACAGCCTCACTGTCCCAAAACTGCAAAATCCCTCCCAAGGTCAACAGAGCTTTTTATGGTCCAACCCCCCCCCCTCCCCCCTGCCACTCCCCCCCACCGCCCCCACCGCCCCCACCCCCACCCCCACCCTCCCCCCAACCCCTTTCTGATTCCTGTGGCGGGCGGGATTGTAAAACTCCAGCCCATGAATCAGACCAACAGAGAACGCAGAGGTGAGACGAGAGAAAGGGTGCAGAGGTAAAGCTCGGTGTTAACAGGATGACATAATTTTATCCATTAATTTAACAGAGGCATTAACCAATTTAAAGCAATCAGCTTAACGCTACTATTCCAACAGCAGCGGAACGTCATTTAATTGATTAACTCATTAGTGTTTGACCATTAACGATTGTACAGAGGAACAGGAGTAGGCCATTCGGCCCTGAGTCAGTCTCCCTGACCATTAGATATTATAAAGCAGGTTCTGAACAGTCATCACAATACTTGAATAACTTAGTTATCTGATTCAAAAGATAATCATTTACCAGCTAATGATGGAATCAATCGACAAATAACACTGCAGATCATTCTTTGGGGCTGATTTGTAATGGTATGAACTGAATGGTGAGTGAGTCCCAGACGTGGCCTTTCGTAGAACCAGGCAGCTCATTTCCCCCAACCGAGGAAACTGGAATGAAATGTGGAGCTGGTCTCAGCTCCCATCCCTCAATCTCATACCTCGAACCACATAAAAAGTTTCCATTCCTTTATTAAATCATAAAATCCCAACAGTGCAAAAGAGGCCATTTGGCCCATCGAGTCTGTACCGACTCTCTGACAGAGCATCTTACTCAGGCCCACTTAACCCCACACGCTTCTCATGCCTAAACCATCTAACCTACACATCCTGGGACACTAAGGGGCAATTTAGCATGACCAATCCACCTAAGCCGCACATCGTTGGACTGTTAGAGGAAGTTGGAGCACCCGGAGGAAACCCACGCAGACATGGGGAGAATGTGCAAACTCCACACAGACAGTGACCCAAACTGGGAATTGAACCTGGGTCCCTGGTCCTGTGAGGCAGTAGTTCTAACCACTGTGCTTCTCCCCCCCCTCCATTTATAGCCCAGTAAACAAGGCATGAAAATTATCAGCAAGAACAGAAAGTTCTGGAAAACCTCAGTGGGTCTGGCAACATCTTCTTCAAAGTCTTCTGAATAACAGTCAATGTTAACGATGCTTCTCTCTCTCTCCACAGGTGCCGCCAGACCTGCTGAGAATTTTCCAGCACCTACTGCGTTTTATTTCAGATTTTATTACGAGATTTCCAGCGGCTGCTACTATTGCGAGGAAAAGTGGCAGGATTGATGGGATTGGGCTTCTTTTTGGAGCTAGGGATCGAGTCACATCACTTGGAACTCACGGCAAGATGTGCAGAGAGCAAGCAGTTAATGTGCAGGCGTTAAGTGTTCGCCCCGGTGCTCACTCGCTATAAGCATTCATCTGGCAGCCTGTGTGTAGGTCAGCTTGAGGTGTTACATGGGTCATTCCAAATGCACTGCAGTCAGCACAGACCAAATGTGAATTAGCCTCCAAAAGATGGTTCAATAAATACTGAGGGATGCGAGTTTAATTTTCCAAAGTGATTATTCCCTTATTGTGCTTTATTTTTTGTCTGTTCCTCTCAGGGGAAGGTATGACGGTGGGTGAAGGGGGTTGGGGATGGGTGCGTAGTAAGCGCGGGGCTGATATCAGGATAGACAGTGGCAGAGTGCCCACGTCACTGGAATATTGACCCAGAGGCCCAGGTTAACGCTCTGGGAGGGGTGGGGTTGAAAGGCAGCGGGAGGAATCCAAATTCAGTTCATAAAATCGGGAATCGAAAGCTAACAGGGGTAATGGTGATCATGAAACTATCATCGACTGTCGTAAAACAAACCCATCGCTAACATCCTTTAGAGAAGGAAATCTGCCCTCTGAGTGGGCTAGCCTGTCCATTGGGCAACAAAGGTCAGGAAATCCTCACCCGGTCTGGCCTACACGTGACTCCAGACCCAGAGCAATGTGGCTGACTCTTAACTGCCCTCTGAATGGGCTAGCCTGTCCATTGGGCAACAAATGTCGGTGGCACCCCATCAAAGAATTTTAAGAATGGAGCTGTTGGCCTTTTCCTGTCTGTGAACCTCGCGTGTCTTTTCTTCATTTTGCCTCTTTCGTCTCTCTCTCTACCGACCATCGAGGATCCTTTCTGACATTGGTTTCTGGCGGTGTACCCGTGCTGCGATTATGGGCTCTTACCCTGCTCTCTGTACCGGGGGAGCGATGTTTCTCCCACCTGCGGGTGAACCCCTGACAATGTGAAAGATTCATCGCTTTGGCGCGTCCGTTGTCACGGGCGGAGAAACCTCCTTCCACAGCGTGCCGGCTTCAGGTGCACGCGGCAACGCTAAAACTGCAGCTCACCTACAGGTCAAGGGCATCGTTTTCAACCTTAACCGTTATCTTTCCAAATACGTACGTGGAGGACTGTTTGTCGCCGAATGTTTGTGAGGGTAAAACGATGGCGTCAGTCTCCGGTGGAAGCTGTGGGACTTTTAAATACTGGGAGGTGGGAACGTCGCCCTTTGAGTCTCTGTGGTTCTCAGATGTCCGGTCAGGCTGCACGAAGGTTAAAGAGTTGGCAGAAGCCGGCCTGGCGATTTGTGCCGTCACGAAGTCCTCCTCGTCGGGCAGACTGTGGGGGAAGGAGCTGATGGAGAAGACGGAGCAGGATCGGGGTTCCCGGGGACTCAGCTGGCTGATCCCCGTGGTGTTGGAGCTGGCCCTCCTCTGCTTGGAGGGTGGCCCCGACTGGAAGAGCGAGGCGGCGGCGGCGGCGCCCCCCCACGCCTCCTCCTCCTCCTCTTCCCGCCAGCGGGAGGCGGGCGGGAGGCCCCCCAGCCGCACCTTGGCCTCCAGCCGGCGCTGCCAGTGCCGCAGGGCCTTGCGGAAGCGGCGGCTCAGCAGCGCGTACAGCAGCGGGTTGATGTCCGAGTTGAGCAGGGCCAGCCAGTGGACGGCGGTCACCAGGCCCGGGGGCACGCGGGAGGGCCGCCCTCCGCCGCCGACGGCCGCCTCCACCGCCTGGACCAGGCCCACCACCTCGTAGGGCACCCAGCAGCAGAAGAAGGCGAAGATGACCAGGAAGAGCCGGAAGGCCCCGTGGTGCTCGCGGCCCGGCGAGCTGTACTTGGAGAAAATGTCCGACCTCTTACTGTGAGGGTGGTGGCCGAGGTCGCAGGGGCCACTCCGGAGCTCCTCCGCCACGATCCGCGAGTTGACGCTGCTGATCAGCCGGGAGAAGGTGGGCAGCTCCGGACCGGGGCTGTGGGCGCCGCCGCTCCGTTGCAACTGGTTCTCCATGTGGTGGATCCTCTTGGCGTGCCCCCGGGCCACCTTCACAATCCGGATGTAGCAGAAGATCATGACGGAGGCGGGCAACAGGAAGGAGAAGATGGCCACGAAGCCCGTGTAGCTCAGGCTGTCCGTCCACTCCACCGAGCAGCTGTAGCTGGCCGCAGAGTAACCGAAACGGCCCCAGCCCAGCAGCGGTGGGCAGCTGCTGATGGCGGACTGCAGCCAGATCCACACCACCGTGGCCACGGTCCGGCGCACGGTGCTCTGCGAATTGTACTGCAAACAGTCGATGATGGCGTGGTAACGGTCCAGCGCTATGGCAGCCAGGGTTAGCACGGAGGCTGTACAGTACACCGAGGAGGTATAGCCCACATATAGGCACAGATCCTGCAGCCAGAGACAGAAAGGGTAAAGGTCAATAAAAACGCAATCAAAACAGAAGCTGGAAACTAGTCTCAGTGACCATGACAACTATCAGCGATTGTTGTAAAAAAAAACATCTTTTTTCCATTCATTCGTGGGACATGGGCTTGGCCACCATTTATTGCCCATCCCTAGTTGCCCGAGGGCAGTTGAGAGTCAACCACATCGCTGTGGCTCTGGAGTCACATGTAGGCCAGACCAGGTAAGGACGGCAGATTTCCTTCCCTAAAGGACATTAGCAAACCAGTTTATGACAATCAACAATAGTTTCACGCTCATCAGTAGATTCTTAATTCCAAATTTTTTTAAATTGAATTCAAATTCCACCATCTGCTGTGGCGGGATTCGAACACGGGTCCCCAGAATGTTAGCTGAGTTTTTGGGATAATAGCCTAGTGATAATATCACTCGGCCACTGCCTCCCTCCAGGTTCACGAGTATCCTTGAGGGAAGGAAATCGGCGGTCCTTACCCGGTCTGGCCTACACGTGACTCCAGATCCACAGCAATTGACTCTGAAATGCCCTCTGAAATGGCCCAGCCAACCGTTCCGTCAAAGGGCAATTAGGGATGGGTAATAAATGCTGACCCAGCCAGCGATGGCCACACCAAGTGAAGGAACAAAGGAAAAAAAAACAAATCCCTCTGATTGCAAACAACAGGAGTAGACCATTCGACCCCGACCTGACCCACCGTTCAATTAAAATCGTGTAGGGGCTGGACTTTTACAGATTGGGGGGGGGTTCACTACCCAGAGAGTCAGCAGGGGACACGCCCCACTGACCACAACTGCCCTGTCGGTGTGACTAACTCTCACGGGGAAAATTAAGGCTCAGCCTGCCATCGGGGTCCATACGAGCGGGGCAGTGGTGGGAGAGGGGAGGTAATTTTTGCCGGAGCTGTGAGGAGAGCAACGCAAAAGAGGGAGGGTATTGTTTGTGCCCGTAATCGAAAGCTTCGAATAACAGAATGAGCATCCATGCAGCCCGAGACATGGGACTCAGAACAGGCCAATCCCATCAAATTAATGCACCGGTTCATCCTGTGCTCACCGCTATTAAACAAGCTGGGGAATGTTAACTCGCTGAGTGGGGCCTTCTGCCCCTCACTCACTAAGTAACGGGTACCACATTCCTATCCTTCTCTGGGTAAAGTAATTTTTCTCAAATTATAAGAACATAAGAAATAGGAGCAGGAGTAGGCCATCTAGCCCCTCGAGCCTGCCCCGCCATTCAATAAGATCATGGCTGATCTGTTGCTGCTCAGTTCCACTTTCCCGCCCTCTCCCCATAACCCTTAATCCCCTCTCTTATCAAAAACCCATCAACCCGCGTCTTAAATATATTTAGCGAGGCAGCCTCCACCACTTCAACGGGCAGAGAATTCCAGAGATTCACCACCCTTTGAGTGAAGAAGTTCTTCCTCAACTCCGTTCTAAACCGCCCCCCCTTTATTTTGAGGCTGTGCCCCCTAGTCCTACTGTCCTTTCTGAGCGGGAAGAGTCCCTCCACCTCTATCCTATCCATCCCATTCATCATCTTATATGTCTCAATGAGATCTCCCCTCATTCTTCTCAACTCTAACGAGTACAAGCCTAGTTTATTCAGCCTCTCCTCATAGCTCAAGCCCCTCAACTCCGGTATCAGCCTAGTAAACCTCCTCTGCACTCCCTCCAAGGCCAAAATATCCTTCCTTTGGATTTATCAGTTACTGTCTCCCGTTGGTGCACCCTAGTTTCAGTTTCTCCACAAATGCGAGGATATTTTCTATTCCATCCTATCAAATCATAGGCCCAGGATTTTGCCACCTCGCTCGAGCGAAATCATAAAATCCCCGCCCGAGTCCAACAGAGATTTCCGTTCCGCCCCAATTCCGGCCATACGAGTTTCCACAGCGCAGAAAGAGGCCATTCAGCCCATTGAGTTTGCGAAACAGCATCCCAGCCAGGCCCTGCGCAACGATCCACCTAACCTGCACATCTTTGGACTTCTATATTTTAAAGGCAAATGTTGGCCTTGCCACATCCCATCAAAAGAATAAAGAGAAAATAATCTTTAGCACAGTGAGTGATCCTAAGGTGCCTCACAGAAGCACAAACAGATAGAACCTCATGGGGAGCCGTGTGAGGAAACATTTGGATGATCAGGCTGTTTGGTTAAAGAGGCTGGTTTTAAGAAGGATGATAAAAGGAGGACTTGGACAACATTTGCGAGGAAACTCAGAGATGCAATATCATTCTCAGTCGCTTAGGCAATATCAACCATTCGGGTCTCCATGTCTTGACAGAGAGGTGAAGGCAGTGACACAGGTTCTTTTCTTGTAGTTTATTTATTAATGACACAAGTAGGCTTACATTAACACTGCAATGAAGTTACTGTGAAAATCCCCTCGTCGCCACACTCCTGTTCAGCTGCACTGAGGGAGAATTCAGCATGGCCAATCAACCTAACCAGCACATCTTTGGAGTATGGGAGGAAACCGGAGCACCCGGAGGAAACCCACGCAGACACAGTGAGAATGTACAGACTCTACACAGACAGTAACCCAAGCCGGGAGTCTGTGCCATCATGCCACCCAGGTGCCTAGTCACTCACTGAAGGAAAATGGCCTAAGGGGGCAAGGTGTCAGAGGCGATACTCTGTATGAATCAGCAGTGGGTTGGGGAGAGGATATGATTAAGATGGAAAAGCTAAATTGTAAATAAAAATTGGAACAAAGTTAGAATTCAATTCATGACACATTCATCAACCCTCAAGAACAGGAGGCTGCCATCTCCCATCCCATTGACCCCATTATTGAATCATACAACAAATAGGAGGCCATTCAGCCCATCGAGTGCATTCAGACACAAAACTGTCAGTCCTGTCTTTTTACAATTTTTATAACCTCTGGATTTATCTGCTGATCTGCTCTGTGCTTTCCTGCCTCACTCTGATCATTACTGCCACCTTGCTCTCCTTATCTTCTCTATTCAATTTATCTCATGTTCCCACGGGTGCATCAGCAGATAAGACTAGAGGTTACAAAAATGACAAAGGGACAGAGATAAAGGCTCCGTATCTGAATGCATTCACAAATAGAATTCATAACGAAACAGATGAATTGACAGCGCAAATAGGAATAAATATGTACAATCTGATAAACATTACATGGCCACAAGATAAGGAAGGCTGGGACTGGAATATTCCCGGATAAGTGACATTCAGGAAGTACGGCAAGCTCGGGAAAGGTGGATTCAGGATGATAAAGCGTTAATTCGAGACAACATTGGTAGAATAGACAGTGATGACCTTAGTTCTGGAAATAAAGATGTAGAATCAGTTTGGGTAGAGTTGGGGAGTAGTAAAGAGCTCCACAAGGCCATTGAGGTTTGGCTCTTCGAGTATGAGCTCCCTGATTAGGTAGTGATTGTCTGCCCAATCAGGGAGTCTCTCCTGTCTATTACAGGAATTATAACATGGGGTGGGGAACAGGACCATACAAAGGTCAGTTGACCTTGGGTGGGATTTTCCAGTCTTGGGTTGAGAACGGTCAGGAAATCCCACCCTCTGACTTTCTACCTGAAGCACTCTGAAGAGCGTAGATGTGTTTGTGAATAAAGGGAACCTGGTGTATGGGCACCGGTCTCCGAGGAGTTATTTCAGGTAAGAAGTCACTTGTGGGGATGGTTTACAGGCCCCGTCAATGGTAACGTCACTGTAGGGCGGGGTATACAGGAAGACATAATGGAGGCTTGTGAGAAAGCTATAGTGACAATCATGAGTGAGTTTGAGTTACGTGCGGATTGAATCAGATTGGCAAAGTTTGGACCGTAAATGTCTTTGTGACAGTTTCTCAAAGCAGCACCTTCTGGAGCCAATCAGAGAGGAGGCTACATTAGATCTGGTAGTGTGTAATGAGAAAGATTCATTAATGACCTCGTGGCAAAGGTATCTCCAGGTTAGAAATGAGATGAAGGGATAGATCAGGAGAGAGAGAGCTGCAGAAACTGAAGGAGATACTTCATAAAATATTTCAGAAAAGAAACATTCCAGCCAGAAAGGAAGGGAAGGGTACACAATCTGTGGCTGACTAAAGATAGCATCAAATTGAGTTTAGCACTCAGTTGGAGTGTGAGAAAACTGAGATATCAGTATTAAACTGAGAGGTGGGGAATTATGACAATATGAGGATGGAATTGGCCAAAGTGGACTGGTCACCTAGGTTTGTAGGTAAGACAATAGGTGAGCAGTGGCAGACACGGAGGGAGATTGTTCATTACTCCCAGGGAATCAAAAGGTTATTGGGTTAAATGTGAATGTGGAGTGCATGGCTGGAATGGGACCAAGATCAGATCAGCCATGGCGTTACTGAATGGTGAAATAGGCTCGAGGGGCCGAATGGCCTTCTCCTCTTCCTAATTCAAGTGTTTGTAAATCCACGTCAAATCTCTGCAGAGCAATCTAGTATGTCCATTATCTCTTAATCATTTACACCCTGGCTTTCCAAATGTAAGTGAGCTTATACTTTGTGTAAGAACAACTTGTGATGCAGTAATACTGAAAAATATTATTTCACTAATTTCTAATGGTTAAAGTGATAGATGGTAAGGCACTGCATACATGCCCCCTGCATGAGGGAATCAAGTTAAAACAATGTCAGGCGCGTGAGTTCCCAACGTACGTTGTCTCAGTTAGAGGTAAACAATGCAGATTTTTTTGAATAATCTGATGCACGGTGCTTATTCAGCGACAGAAGAGTAAATATTTAAAGAAATCTTTCAGGATTGTTTATTGACTAATTCACCAAGGGAAAAGTACTGCCCTACGCCAACACATTTTAATATTGTGTAACACACACTTTGATAAAGGCCATATAAAAATCTGAAATCATTAGTGCAAAGACCTCCCATTGTCAATGACAATTTGCATTTATGTAGCACCTTTAACAGAGCTATGGTTGTTCACTGGGTGCCTTGTGTTGGTGTCATCAGGAAAAGATTGGCATGAAGCCACATAAAGAGATATTAAGATGGGGAGCCAAAAGCTTGGTCAGCGAGGTGACTTTGAAAGAGTGATTTAAAAGGAGAAAAAGAGGTAGAGCGATGTAGAGAGGGAATTCCAGAGCATGGAGCCCAGCCAGCTGAGCGCACATCCAACAATGGTGGAGTAAAGGAAACAGGAAACATTGGCACATACACTTAGTGTTTACGTGACTCAAATGCTCCTTGCATAGCGAGTCTCCAGTCATTAAAATTGGTTCCGTTCAGCAATAGGGACCAACTAATTACGCTGAAGTAGCCTTAAGTCCAGAAAATAATGTCAAAAAATATTAATGCACATTATTTTCACCATCTGAGCCATTGGAGGAAGTTAAGATCAGGATTCTACAAAAAGGGTGTTGATCTGGAGGTTTTTAAGGGCAAAGGGGGAGCGGGTGGAAGGGTATGAATTGATAAGAAATTGGCATGGAGGCTGTCACGAGTCAAATGGGCAGTTGGCACGTATGGGCATGGGCAGTGGGTTGAATGAACATCTGTGGAAGATGAGGGCAAGAGGGCTTAATGTTCCAGGAAACAACTGCCCTGAAGTCCCAGCGCACCCAGGCCACCTCCGCAGCCCCTGTGGTCACCTCTGATTTGGCTCTGAGTGGGAAAGTGGTGGGGTGGCAGTCCTGTCTCCTTGCTGCACCTCCCTCCTCCTGCAAGGAGGTTCCTGCCAGTCAGGTTACATTTTCCCAAGGCAATTGTGGAGCGCTGGGAGATTTCCCGATTCTGTGCACCCGCGCTGGGAGCGCAAATCCAATTGGGGATTTCGGAATGTTTGGCACATGCTTGTAAAATGTACACCCACCACCCCCCAGTGTGAAAGATCGTCAAGCTAACATGCACTGTAAAGCTGTACACAGAGGTATACCCAAATCATATGTACACACACACACCCATGTTGGACTCAAATAGACACAGAGGGCACAATCTCACCACCCCATTCACCCTTTGTTCGGTGAGACAAGGTGGTAAGATTGGGAGAGAGGTGAAGAATTGGGTTTGCGCCTAGTTTCTCGCCCCTGCTGATGGAATCAGGCACGGTTAGCATATCATTAGTGAGTCCCAGACACTCTTGCCCACTCTCAATTGCATTAAGCCCCTCACCAGCCAAGCTTCCCACTGGCGAGATTCACAGTCTCCATAAGCAGAGAGCAGACATGATGGCTTCCTGGAGGAAATCGGTGACCACTGATGCCTCCAGATGGTTGGGGCAGGGCCAGGCGCTGCCCACTGGGCACCCTGGCACTGCCCACCACATATATAACTGTGCCAGGGGTTGTGTCAAGGGGGTGAGGCCTATGGAGGTCGAGGTTGAGTAGCAGTGGGGTTATGATGAGGGGCAACTGTGCAGGGGTGGTGATCAATGGAGTGGGGGGGGTGGGAGTGATCGGTGGGGGGGGGACGGTGTTCCCCGATGCCAGTGTGGGAGCTGGGGGGTGGCAGGAGATGCCCCAGTGCACTGGGAGATTGGGACACCTGTGCAGTGGCACCCTTAGTGCTCTGCAGCCAACTTCAATGGCAAGCCTAGGTTCCACAGCTACACCCCCCAACACTCACTCCGTACCTGCTCCCCACACCCACCTACCCGCCCACAATTCTCCCCCATTTTCACGCCCATCCAGCACTTTGAATTTTTTCCATTAGATCGCACCCACAGAGTCCCACACTGGGATCACATGTTCACAGACAGAGCTATCCGGGTGGACACGTATACTATCCCTGTATGTTATGCTGGAATTAAAATAAGCCTGGTTGTAATGAAACGTACACCGGGAGAACAATCTAACAAAAGGGGAGTAGTTTGGGAATGTGTGTTTTCGTGCAGCTTTTATTTTTAAAGTGCTCCTGTTAGATTTGGGTTTGAATTCAGGTAACTGGAGCTAACAGACAGCCCTCAGTGCCATATTTACACTCTCTGTTTGTCCAGAACAGCACATTACCCGGCAACAAATTATACGGCAGCGGGGCTGCGGTATTGAGCAAAGGCAAACACTACAGCAGTGATAAATAGATCTGAGGTAATGCCAATTAAAAACCTGAGCAAGTTTACAATGTGGAGACAGAGAAACTACTGCACAACACAGTCCCTTCAGCCCATTGCACCGGTGCTAGCTCCCCTATGGGATTGGGTGACAATGCATTGGGCAGGATAGGAAGTGTTAAGATGATGTAAAATCTCTCTCTTCCCTGGAGATCCTTTCCCAATGACGGTATTCGCATCTCCGCAGGCGTGAAGCACTAAATGTGACTTCCTACACGTAAACAAGCCTTTTCCAAGGGATCCAAACCCACCTACTTTACAGGCCCCCTTTCTAAAAATGGATTCTTCCATGGGATGTGGGTGTCACTGGCAAGGCTGGCATCTGTTGCCCATCCCTAACTGCCCTTGATCTGAATGAGTTGCCGCAACATTTGAAAGGCCAATTAAGACTCAACCACATCACTCCATTTTGGAGTCACGTGTAGGCCGGACCAGATAAGGATTTCCCTCCCTAAAGGGCATTAATGAACCAGATGAGTTTTTACAACAGTCGATGATAGTTTCAAGGTCGCCATTACTGAGATTAGCTTTTCAGTATCTTTTGATTTATTTGATTTATTACATGTATTAGTATAGAGTGAAAAGTATTGTTTCTTGCACGCTATACAAACAAAGCATACCGTTCATAGACAAGGAAAGGAGAGGGTACAGAATGTGGTGTTACAGTCATAGCAAGGGTGTAGAGAAAGATCAACTTAATGCGAGGTAGGTCCATTCAAAAGTCTGTTGGCAGCAGGGAAGGAGCTGATCTTGAGTCGGTTGGTACGTGACCTCAGACTTTTGTATCTCTTTCCCGAAGGAAGAAGGCGGAAGAGAGAATGTCCGGGGTGTGTGGGATCCTTGATTATGCTGGCTGCTTTTCTGAGGCAGTGGGAAGTGTAGACAGAGTCAATGGATGGGAGATTGTAGTCAGATTGATTAACTGAATTGAAAATTCCACCAATTACTGTGGGAATTGAACCCCTGTCCCCGGTGCTTCAGCCTGGGCCTCTAGATGACCAGCCTGGTGACAATATTACTATGCCACCGCCACCCCTAAAGAAAGTGCTAAAATAATCAATTAAGCACAGTATAGAATCTGCTCTGACAATTAGCCACTGCTAAATTGGTTGGGGCCTTTTCCAGTCCAAAACCCAGGTTAGCACAGGCCTTGTCCGAATCTGAGGCCTAACTTTACAGCCACTCAATAAATAAAGTTTTTCTCAGCAGAATGCTCCTCCTCTGCTCCACAAAGCAACTACAGGTTACAATGGCAATCTCCCGGTCCTCTCACCACTCGCAGCCCCCTACTCCATCCCCGGCCTGGTCTTCCAGGCCTCACAGGGTTGAAGTCCTGAATACCCCAGGTTGCTGGGGCCTCTGAGACCAACAGCCAGTCATCAGAGCTGTGCTGGAGGGAACTGAGATAGTTCTTGACTGAGCCAGAGATTGTATCATAGAATCCATACAATGCAGAGAGAGGCTATTAGACCCATCAAATCTACACCAACTCTTTGAAACAGTATCTCCTTCCCTGTAATCCTGCGCATTCACCCTGGCCAATCAACCTAACCAGCACATCTTTGGATTGTGGGGGGAAACTCGAGCACTTGGAGGAAACCTACACAGACACGGGGAGAATGTGCAGACTCCACACAGACAGTGAGCCAAGCCGGGAATCGAACCCGGGTCCCTGGCGCTATGAGGCAGCAGTGCTAACCACTGTGCCACTGTGCCGCCCTTGATATGCCACTTGTTATGAGCAGGTTGACCAACTCTTGGGGACGAAGCCTAATGGACACCTCGGCCTGGGATACTATAAACACAGGCAGGAGGTGGTAGCAAAGCTGTGGGGCCAGAGTGAGGGGGTGCATTGCATATCTGTCCAATCAGGCAGCCAGGAGAAGTACAAATGCACAGACTTTAAAGGTGTGAGAAACAGCATCCTGGCAGCATGCCAGCCAGGCAATAATCCTGATCACAGGACCCACCGTATAATCTGAGATCGATGGTCACTGTGTATAAGAGGGAGGTGTGAAACAATATAAAGTGTGGACCCCTGGACCATTTGCCTGTAGGAATTGGAAAAGGTATTTTCCAGAACTTTGGGTGCCAGCGTGTTCCTGAGGCCCCATCCTTTCCTTCACCCACATCAACCTGTCTCCAGATAGCAATCAGCAGCTGAAATCCTGGCTGTTTACTTTGCTTTCTCTTCGTAGTTCTAGAAAACGGGGCCTGGTTCCAGTGCCCCCACTGCTGCTACTCAGGATCAGTGAGGCTTGGGGCACCAACACACAACTGAAGCCTGGGCCTATGCAGGCAATAGGCTTCAACGCATCACTCAAAGACTCCCTCACTGGCAGGGCTCCTCGCCTCACTGGCAGAGCCCCTCGCCTCACTGGCAGGGCCCATCGCCTCACTGGCAGGGCACCTCGCTTCCCTGCACTCTCACATTCTGATCTGTTTGCTTCACTCATCAAATGGGAGGATGGCGCGATCTGAAACTCAGCCTCCAGCAGATGTTTCTTTAGTTTCCATCGCTCCCACATAGAGAAGCCAGCCAGGTTTCTCGGAAAGGTTTACTTCCACCCTTCTGCTGCTTCTTCCAGTGTGAACATCTTGAGCGAAAGTCCTTGAGCAATGATTTTTCTTGGAGTAAGAAGCAGAAATCCTAAATGATACGGCGATAGGCCCTGGGCGGGATTGGCGCAGGCCTAATGGGCCAAATGGCCTCCTTTTGTACTGTAGGGATTCTATGATTCTATGATGACAGAATTTATCCTTTAATGTTATCAACACTTGACACTGTATTGTTAATTGGATGAGATGATGTAAGGTGTGAGGAGGCTCCAGTGGAACATAAATAGCAACATATACTAGTTGGGCTGAATGGCCTGCTTCTGTATTGCGGAATCTGTGTAACATTTTATAGTTAAGGTAAATGCCATTAATTATCAAGAACAGAAATAGAGACAGATACATGATCAGATATACAGAGGCAAAAGTGGTTGAGAGCTTCAAGTTTTTAGGTGTCCAGATCACCAACAACCTGTCCTGGTCCCCCCATGCTGACACTATAGTTAAGAAAGGCCACCAACACTTCTATTTTCTCAGAAAACTAAGGAAATTTGGCATGTCAGCTACAATTCTCACCAATTTTTACAGAAGCACCATAGAAAGCATTCTTTCTAATTGCATCACAGCTTGGTATGGCTCCTGCTCTGCCCAAGATTGCAAGGAATTACAAAAGATCGTGAATATAGCCCAATCCATCATGCAAACCAGCCTCCCATCCATTGACTCTGTCTACACTTACACCTGCCTTGGAAAAGCACTCAGCATAATTTTGGATCCCATGTACCCTGGACATTCTCTCTTCCACCTTTTTCCATCAGGATAAAGAGATAAAAGGCATGTACCAACCAACTCAAGAACAGTTTCTCCTCTGCTGCCGTCAGACTTTTGAATGCACCTAGCTCATACTAAGCTGATCTTTCTCTACACCCTGGCTGTGACTTTAACACTAGATTTTGCACTCTCTCGTTTCCTTCTCTATGAATAGTACGCTTTGTCTGTGTAGCAGGCAAGAAACAATACGTTTCTCTGCATACTAATACATGTGACAATAATAAATCAAATCAAAAAAAGATAGCACAGACAGAGGCCATTTAGCCCATGCTGAAAATTCTAGCCCATTGCTAGAACAGTCTAAAAGTTAAGACCCTGCCCCTCCTTCCTGTCAGACCTGGATGCATATCTCCTTTGAAAATGGTCACCACCTCACAGCACTCCACGCCTCAACATCTCTACATTAAAATAATGGTGCAAGCTCAGCTAATCGCTCACATAAACCTTCCCCTCGAAAACTAAAACAATGCAGTGTTGTCAGGTTACTCAAGGTGGAGGCTGGGTGAGGCGGGGTGGGGGGAGAACAGTATTACTGCTAACCCCAGGCCACAGGAAGGCCAACCCTGTCCTCACCTCACCTTCACATCTCAAGGTTCTCTCACAGCAATCACTGGGTGACAGTCGGTGATGAGGAAATATACAATCCTAACAGCCGCACACTAACGCGAGGATCTATACTTACACCTCTCTGCCAGGTGGCGTTTACTACCAAATAAACCTGTTGGACTTTAACCTGGTGCTGTGAGACTCCTTACTAAGGTATCTAATAGCCAGAGAGTGTGTTCGACATTGACTGCATCTCTGTTTACACTCCCCATCCGGCATTTTCTAATAATGTGCTTAAATCACCTTTAAATCTTTCCCTTTGTAAAGACTCAATGTTGGCCTTCTCCTTTGCCCTGAGATAAAAAGGATTCAGTGTAAGCTACAACCCACCAAGATAAACCCCCCCAGTGTTACAGTAAATATTCATATATTGTCTATATGTTAGAGTAAGGTTAAAAAAAATATATCTTTCATGGAATGTGGGTGTCACTGGTGAGGCCAGTATTTGTTGCCCATCCCCTCATTGCCCTTGAACTTGCCAAACAATTTCAGAGGGTAGTTGAGACATTGCTGTGGGTCTGGAGTCACATGTAGGCCAGGCCAGGTAAGGACAGCAGATTTCCTTCCCTAACCGGGCATTAGTGAATCTTAGGGTTTTTACGACAATCGCCAATGAATTCACAGTCACCATGACTAAGACAAGTTTATCAAATCCAGATTGAATTCAAATTCCACCAGCTGCTGGGGTGGGATTTGAACTCTTGTCTCCCAGAACATTAGCCTGAGTCTTTAGGTTACTAATCCAGTGAAATTGCCATGATGCCATTGTATACATATTACATGCCAATCATAGTCCCAGTTGACTATAGGCTGCTCTCCCCTTTCAGAGCTGGGTGGCACGGTGTTTAGCACTGCTGCCTCACGGTGCCAGGGACCCGAGTTCAATTCCAGCCTTGGGAGACGGTCTGTGTGGAGTTTGCACGGGTTTTCTCTGGGTGCTCCGGTTTCCTCCCACACTCCACAGATACGCAGGTTAGATTGACTGGCCATGCCAAACCGCCCCTTGGTGTCAGGGGGAATTAGCCAGGCAAATAGGTGGGATTGAGGGGTTGAGGGGTTGAGGCCTGGGTGGGATTGTGGTCAGTGCAGGCCCAATGGGGCCAAATGGCCTCCTTCTGCACTGTAGGATTGTATGAAAGGTGGTAATTTAACCTGAGGGTCACCACATCTCAGGCGAGGGGCGAGGTTGAGAAGGCGGGACCTTCCTGAATAACCTCAGCCGGTACGGGAATTGAACCCACGCTGTCGACATCACTTTGCTTCACTAACCAGCCGTCCAGCCAACTGAGCTAAACCCACCCCCTACGTATATATGGGGGAAACCTTTTCTCTTAAAGTGTGTAGTGAGGATGTGGAATGTGCTGCCCGAGTGTGCAGTGGAGGCAGATTCGATTGTGGTTTTCAAAAGGCAATTGGGTAATTATCTGCAGATAAGGAATTTGCAGAGCTACAGCGGATAGGGGCAGGGAGAATGGAACTGGCTGAGTCACTCCCACAAAGGGAGCCAGTATCACCAGCTCAACAGGCTGAATGGCCTGCTGCTATGCCATAACCATTCCACAGTCACTCAGTGGAATATATATCGACCTTACAAATTCGAAGAAGACTGGGCTGTTTAAAGGTAGAATGTTTTTCAAAAAACAAAACCATCACTGGGTTTAAATACACTCACAAATTCAGTGAGATACAAGCAGGTGTTTATGTATCGTACAGGGCAGAGAAAGCGAGGACAAAGGGAACATTTGAACCCACCGTTCAGGAGGTTTTATTGATCACCCTGAACAAGCGCTCAGAATCTCAAAGCCCTCACTGACAATAAAAAGTGTAGGAATCAAAACAGTATTGGTATCAAGAATCAGAGGATTCCTCCCATCTCCACTCCTGTACGGTTTCCCCAGTTGTGAAACAAAAGCTAAATCTCAGCTTTTATAAACCGATTTATGATTACATTCCATCCAGCACCCTGTAGAAAGCTTCCAGCGTTACCTCATTTGCTGTTTCACACAATTCAAATAACTCGCATTTAGATGGCACCTTTGATATAGTCAAACATCCCAAGGCACTTTTATCAAACGAAATGTGACATCAAACGACCTGCAAAGATAGGGGCGGCACGGTAGCACACTGGGTTAGCACTGCTGCCTCACAGCGCCAGGACCTGGGTTCAATTCCCGGCTTGGGTCACTGTCTGTGTGGAGTCTCCACTTTCTCCCTGTGTCTGTGCGGACTTCCTCTGGGTGCTCTGGTTTTCTCCCACAGACCAAACGTGTGTGGGTTAGGTACATTGGACATGTTAAATTGCCCCTTAGCATCCCGAGATGTGTATGTTAGAGGGATTAGCAGGGTAAATATGTGGGGTTACAGGGATAGGGCCTGGGGTGGGATTGTTGTTGGTGCAGACTCGATGGGCCAAATGGCCTCCTTTTGCACTATCGGGATTCTGTGAAGATAACCGGACAAGTGATGGAGTTTTACGGAGGGTCTTAAAGACGGAAAGTGAGCCTGAGAGGCTTAGAGAGAGAATTCCAGAGTTCAGGGCTCCAGGCAGCTGAAGGTACAGTCACTACTGATGGAGCGATTAAGATCAGGGATCCATAACAGGGTCAAGATTGGAGCAGCGCAGTGATCTCAGGATGCTGAGATGCCAGAAGAGGTTCCTGAGATAGAGGGCTGGATTTTGTGGCCGCACTCATCCCAAGCATTAACCATTGGGCTGAGTAGGCTTAAGCCGAGGGGCCCGGAAGGGAGGGGAGCCCCGAAAGCAAAACAAAAATTGGTTTAACCTTTTTAAGGGTGAATAACTATACCCTGTGGGTGAATTAATATAACAAACACCTATAAATAGAGGAGCTTCACCTCGGACTTGTACTTTATGCAAATAAATACAAAACAAATGCAACAAAGAGTGTATTGTCATGCTATAACATGTAAAAATGCTTATGATACACATTGAATCAGACTTGCTTCGATCTGTTGATTTACATGCTGTTATCGACACTTTTGGAAACCAAACAAAAACGGAAGCTTTTTAAAGTACAAATGTAAAGAAAATGAAAAATAGTTGAATAAAAGGGTAATTGATTCATATAACTTTATGATATTATACATGTAGTACATTATACGTAGTACAACGATATGTTATCTAATGTCACTTAACGTCGCTTTATTCTACTCAACGAAGGGTGGGGTAGGTGCTAGGGGGCAAGGTCAGGGGGCCTTACTAAAGCTCAGCCCAGGGGTCCGGGTGGTAATTAATCCGCCGCAGGTTCCCAAGGCCAAAAATCCCTGCCTGAGGCCAACGGACGTTTGTACGGTCCGTGTCCCAGCCGCTACGATTCCGCTGGTGGGCAGGACGGTAAAGTCCCGCCCAGGGAGCAGTTTGTAAACAACAGTAAAAATTTTAAAATTAAGACATTGCTGGACCAAAGAGTCAATGCATAAATCCAGGGGCTCCCCCACCTTGATGAGTTGTCTGTACCAAGGCAGTGTTTCTGAAGGAAGACTGGAATATATCTTACATGGGATTTTTCTCTTTAGAAATATGCAGAAGGAGATCATTCAGCTGCAAGAGCCTTCTCCAGGGTTGAGTTAGATCACGGCTGACTTGCATCTCATCTGCATTTACCAGCCCTGACACCATGGGGTGGGGTTTTCCAGCCTCGCTTGCCCTGAAACTGGAAAATCCCTGCCTGAGATCAATGGACCTTTCCAGGGTCTGCCCCTCGCTCGCTACAATTCCCGTGGTGAGCGGAACAGGAAACTTCACCCCCATATCCCTTGAAACCTTAACCCAGAATAATATTTATCAATCTCAGTCCTGAGAGCTGCAATTATCTGCCAACCTCTGTAGCACTTTGGGGCAGGTTACTGTAGACTTCTCCTACAACTTTGTATAAAAAGGTCCCCCTCCTGAGTTCCCTCCTGCACAGCCCAGCGTCCACCGCACTCTATTTCCACTTGCTGCCATCCCCCCAGCTGAAAAATTGGTTCCCCAGATCTAATTTTTGACATTTTAAATTTTTCGATCAGATCACTCCTCAATTTTCTAAACTCAAGGGAATGTGAGCCAGTGATCGCATAATCTAACAGTCTGAGCTCAGAGAACACTCTGGTGGAGCTGCGCTGTCCTGTCTGAGCTCCATCCATCCATCCCGCAGTGCAGCGTCCCTCACTGAATCCGATATTCCTGATGGGGTTTGGCAATGGGTTTGTTCAGCTGAAGTGTAACTTCTGCTTCTTTGTATTTCAGCCCCATTGAGAGAGAGGCTAATATTACAATCAACATCCTGGGGGTTACCATTGACCAGAAACTGGACCAGCCAGCCAGATAAACACCATGTCTATAAGAGCAGGACAGAGGCTGGGAATTCTGCAGAGAATAACTCACCTCCTGACTCCCCAAAGCCTGTCCACCATCTACAAAGCACAAGTCAGGAGTGTGATGGAATACTCCCCACTTGCCTGAATGGGCGCAGCTCCAACAACACTCGAGAAGTTACGTATCCTCCAGGTCAGAGCAGCCCCACTTAATTGGCACCAGCTCCAACACCCATTTCCTCCAACATTAAGAAGAGTGACTGCCATGCACAACTACAAGATGCACTGTAGCAAATCACCTACAGTACCTTTCAAACCTACGACAACTACCACCTAGAACGACAATGGCAGCAGACACATGGCAACGCCACCACCCGAAAATTCCCCTCACCATCCCGACTTGGAAATACATCACCGTTCCTTCACAGTCGCTGGGTCAAAATCCTGGAACTCCCTCCCTAACAGCACTGAGGGTGTACCTGCACCTCAGGGACTGCAGTCAGTTCAAGGGCAATTAGAAATGGGGGATAAGTGCCGGCCTAGCCAGCAACGCGTGAATGAATAATGAAAACACGTTCCCAGAACCTTGTTGATTGCTTTTTGTGCCCACCTATCTGCCGTGAATGATTTCTTGCGATGTGCGAATGAGCTGCATGCGCGCTAATTCAGAGTTGTTGGTGATGAAATTGTTCATCTTGTGACTTTGCCACCCACTGACTGGTGAAAAATAAATTTCAATTAACTTCTAGCTTCAAGTTCCCACCCATTTACAGATAGACTGACCTTCTCTCCTTGGCAGCACAGGGCAGAGGGCTTATCACTCGCTCCGTTCTTTATCAGTAAACTTTATTTATTACTCACAAGTAGGCTTGCATCAACACTGCAACGAAGTTACAGTGAAAATCCCCGAGCCGCCACACTCCAACACCTGTGCGGGTACACTGAGGGAGAATTTAGCACGGCCAATGCACCCTAACCAGCACATCTTTCGGACTGTGGGAGGAAACCGGAGCACCCGGAGGAAACCCACGCAGACACGGGGAGAATGTGCAGACTCCGCACAGACAGTGACCCAAGCCAGGAATCGAACCCGGGTCTTGGCACTGTGAGGCAGTAGTGCTAACCAAGTGCCACCACCCTTAACTCCAGTGGGGGCAGGGGATCAACCCCTCAACTCTCGAACAATCTACCCCTTTACCCCACGGATAAGAAATGTTACAAAATGGTTCCTCAATGGGAATTTTCTGCTTTTATGTTTCTGTTATAAATAATGTCCAGGGCAGGAATGAAACTTCAATAATTCTGGCTACAAATGAGAATATGAAAAATAAGAACTTGCATTTATTTCCTTTTGTTTCTTCACAGGATGTGGGTGTCACTGCCTGGGCCAACATTTACTGGCCAAGCCTGAAGGCATTTAAGAGTCACATGGATAAGTTTAGAAAGGGAATTCCAGCATTTAGGCACCTGAAGGCATGGCAGCCAATGGCTAAGATCGCAGATGGGCAAGAGGTCAGAATTGGAGGGGAATTGGAGGCATATTGGAGGAGGGGTCAGAATTGGAGGCATATATCCAGGGAGGTGTGGGGCTGAAGGGGGAGTGGGGGTTTTTGGAGGGGTTTGAAAAGGAGGAATTTTAAAACGGAAGTATTGTGGAATTGGGAGCCAATGCAAGTCACCCAGCCCCTGCGCAGGGCTAATGGGGAAATGGAACTTGGTGCTAGTTAGGATACGGGTGGCAGAGTTTATGATGAGCTCAACTTAGTGAAGGATGGAAGATGGAAAGTCAGCCAGGAGAGCAGCAGCATTGTCAAGTTAATGGACTCCAGCAAATTGTAATGGATTTTACATGACTAGTTCCAAAGATTCTCACCTCATTGAGCTCACATGGTAGAATTCAGCATTGTGCTGCAATAGAGTTACTTGTTAACATCTTGAGGAAAATCATAGTCCAAATCTCCCCATTAAGTGGCTCCAATTGTACAACAAGTGGGCTGTAATTGAAGGCCAATACCACAAGGCCACTGAGAACCAGGAGTCTCTCTCACAGAGGGCTGTGCGATAGACTCTGCCTCAGAAGGCAGTGGAAGTGGGACCATTGAACATTTTTAAAGTGGAGGTAGATAGATTTGTTGGCGGTAAGGGAATCAAAGATTATCGAAGGTAGATGGGAATGTGGAATTCAAAACAAAAAGATCGATCATGACCTTATTGAATGGCGGGGCAGACTTGAGGGGCTGAATGGCCTACCCTTGCTACTATTCTGTATGTTCATATGTTCAAAACTAAAGGTAGGGTAAAAGTGACTCCAGGAACTCATTGCGAGAATCAATGATAATGCTCTGACCTCCAACTTTATCTTAAAAACAACCCCATTTATGAAGGTCAGGTAGGTAATAGCTTCCTGCAGACAGCCAGGATTCTCAAGAGAGATGACTTTGTAGAAAATTGGTCAAACATTGAATAAGATCAATCCATAAGGAAAGTTACAACGTCTCATCTGGAGACAGAGGTAGAGTAACAAGTCCCTGGGTATAAGTGAAGGTTCCACACACCTGATGAAGGAACTCCATTTCCGAAAGCTTGTGGGATTACTATCGAATAAACTGGTTGGACTCTAAATGAGACTTCTTACTGTGTTTACCCAAGTCCAACACGGGCATCTCCACATTATAAGTGAACACCTCATGGCGCAGAGCAAGTCAAGAGCTACACAATGGAATCAGTGCAGTGACTGTGTGGAGATCCCAATCCTCTTCTTTCTCAGCTCTCTCCTTCCTTCCTCCTTTGCACTTCATCCTAGATTAGTTACAGCCTCTCCACAAGGTGACCAAGCTGGGTGTGATTCACTGGCATATATGTATATATATATATATACCTCTCCATAGAAATTACTTCCTGAAATGGATGCGCTTTATCCAAACAAAGCAGCATCAACACAGAAGCAGTTTTGAACAATTACGTTGGGGCAGGATGGTCAAGAACCAGCTGGCTGTGTTTCCATGAAAAAATGCTGCATTCCCTTTCATGTGTTGCAACATCTTTTTCACATATTGCGCTGGGATCTTAGATGTTGTGCTTTTTATTAAATGAAACAAGTGAGGCTTTTTCTGACAAGTGGTGCTTGACATTCTTCTCTCTAACCAAGTATCTCCCTGTTACGTTAAACAACCACAGCTGTCAAACTTCAAATTCATTCACTGGTTTGACGGGGTCAGTGACACACACACACTAACAGCCTGTTTCAGCTGGCAATTTCCATCCTCCAGTGCTCCTATCCATGGCAATCTCTTGTAAGACCGTCCGCTGTGTTTTGAATGACACCAGATCAAGGTCCTCCTCACTCTTCCACGCTGTAATATGTTTGGATAGATCGGTTTGGCTATTTTTCAGAGCCTTTAACTCCCCTGGAGGGGGTAAAAGGTTTCTGATTCTGTTAAAGTTATTTCAGAACTGCGAACATCATCACAGCCTTGGCTTTCCCTGTACTAGCCCGACTTCCTGGGAGGAAGGTTGACATTACTGAATGCTCAAAGAGAAAGATGTATTTATTAGAACAAAGAACAACACAGCACGGGAAACAGGCCCTTCGGCCCAACGAGCCCGCGCCGCCATTTTAAAATTATGAGTGCCCTCCTCTACCCATGACCTTTGTCTACGCCTATTGGGGAAGATTGAGGGAAGACTAATTTAGGGACAATTTATTACACCAATCAGCCTAAGAGCACGTTTTTGGGATGTGGGAGGAAGCCGGAGCACCCGGAGAAAACCCACACAATCACAGGGAGAATGTGCAAACCCCTGCAGACACCGGCCCAAATCCATGTATCTGCACAGCAAACAGTGATAGTCACTGAGCTGTCGTGTTGCCCGTCAGATGGTCCAGTCTAGATGTTGCCCGTCAGATGGTCCAGATTAGTCATAAGTAGGCTTATATTAACACGGCAATGAAGTTACTGTGAAAGTCCTCTAGTCACCACTCTCCGGCACCTGTTTGGGTACATTGAGGGCAAATTTAGCATGGCCAATGCACCTAACCAGCATGTCTTTCAGACTGTGGGAGGAAATCAGAGCACCCGGAGGAAACCCACGCAGACACAGGGAGAATGTGCAGACTCCACACAAGAGAGTGACCCAAACCAGGAATTGAACCCGGGTCCCTGGCGCTGTGAAGCAGCAGTGCTAACCACCATGTTAATATTGCAGACTAAACCTAGATGGGGCTGTTACTATTGGGTGTATTGTAAGAAAAGTACAGGGGAACAAATTTGCAAGGAGATTACAGAGGGATGCAAAATCATGGGATTTGTCGGGGAGTGTGAATGGCAGAGGATGGTGACACAGTGGTTAGCATTGCTGCCTCAAAGCACCAGGGACCCGGGTTCGATTCCTGGCTTGGGTCACTGTCTGTGGGGAGTTTGCACATTCTCCCTGCGTCTGTGTGGGTTTTCTCCAGATACTCAGATTTCCTCCACAGTCTGAAAGACATGCTGGGTAGGTGCAAGGGCCATGCTAAATTCTCCCTCGGTGTACCTGAACAGGTGCTAGAATGTGGCGACTAGGGGATTATCACAGTAACTTCATTTCAATGTTAATGCAAGCCTATTTGTGACACTAATAAATAAACTTTAAACTTTGTATTTCCCTCACAGAGTTGGAATTTTTTGGCCTTGGAGGGAGTGCAGAGGAGGTTTACTAGGCTGATGCCGGAGTTGAGGGGGTTGAGCTATGAGGAGAGGCTGAATAAACTAGGCTTGTACTCGTTAGAGTTTAGAAGAATGAGGGGAGATCTCATTGAGACGTATAAGATGATGAATGGGATGGATAGGATAGAGGTGGAGAGACTCTTCCCGCTCAAAAAAGACACTAGGACTAGGGGGCACAGCCTCAAGATAAAGGGGGGGCGGTTTAGAACGGAGTTGAGGAGGAACTTCTTCACTCAAAGGGTGGTGAACCTCTGGAATTCTCTGCCCGTTGAAGTGGTGGAGGCTGCCTCGTTAAATATTTTTAAGACACGGGTTGATGGGTTTTTGATAAGAGAGGGGATTAAGGGTTATGGGGAGAGGGCGGGAAAGTGGAACTGAGCCACGACAGATCAGCCATGATCTTATTGAATGGCGGGGCAGGCTCGAAGGGCTAGACGGCCTACTCCTGCTCCTATTTCTTATGTTCTTATGTTCTTAAACTTCTCCCCTGAGTAGAGGGGTCAATAACCAGGGGCATAGATTTAAGATAACGGGCAGGAGGTTTATAGGAGATGTAAGGAAAATCTTTTACACTCAGAGGGTGTTGCGATTCTGGAACTCACTGCCTGAAAGGATGGGAGAGACAGGAACCGGGTCCACAGGACTCTTAAATCGGCCTCGCAGGTGGAAGAGGTGGTCAAGAAGGCGTATGGTGTACTGGCCTTCATTAATCGAGGGATTGAGTTTAGGAGTCGGGAGGTAATACTGCAACTTTATAAGACCCTTGTCAGGCCTCATTTGGAGTACTGTGCGCAGTTCTGGTCGCCTCACTATAGGAAAGACGTAGAAGCTATTGAAAGGGTACAGAGGAGATTTACAAGGATGTTGCCTGGATTGGGAGGCATGCCTTATGAAGTTAGGTTGAGGGAGCTGGGACTGTTTTCCCTGGAGAGACGAAGGTTGAGAGGCGACCTGATAGAAGTTTATAAAATGTTGAGAGGAATAGATAGGGTGGATTCTCAGAGACTATTTCCCCGGGTTGAAATGGTCGCTACGAGAGGACACAGATTTAAAGTGCGGGGAGGAAAGTACAGAAGTGATGTTAGGGGTAAGTTTTTCACTCAGAGGGTGGTGAGTGAGTGAAATCGGCTGCCGTCAGTGGTGGTGGAGGCGAACTCGCTGGGGTCTTTTAAAAGACTTCTGGATGAGTATATGGGGTTTTATGGGATTGGGGGTTATAGATAGGTCAATAGATTGGTAGGTGTTGATGTGATCGGCGCAACTCGTGGGCCGAAGGGCCTGTTTGTGCTGTAGTGTTCTATGTTCTATGTTCTAACCCTCACAACATTTAAGAAGCACTTAGCTGAGCACCTGAAATGTCAAAGCGTACAAGGCCACAGACCAAGTGCTGGAAAATGGGATTAGAACAGGTAGGTGCTTGATGGCCGGCACAGACACGATGGGCCAAAGAGCCTCTTTCTGTGCTGTAAAACTCTTTGCCTCTGTATAGGGCATTAATGTAAACCATCCACCACTGAAATGAGGACAGTGAGAGATGTGGAACAGGTCACTGAGTCAATGCTGCTAATTGCACCAAAATAATGCCAAGATGTTGGAGGGAGAGTGAAAGGACAGATCAATCATGGTTATTCTTAGACATGGATTTGATGGACCAAATACTCTCCTTCTGTGTCACACTGGCTCTGTCTAACAGCGAGTCATGCACAGGAGAGATCAGGGAACAAGCAAGTTAGTTTTAGTTTATTTATTTAGTAGTCACAAGTAAGGCTTACATTAACACTACAATGAAGTAACTGTGAAATTCACCTAGTCACCACACTCTGATGCCTGTTCGGATCAAGACCTATCCAGTACGTCTTTCAGACTGTGGGAAGAAACGGGAGTACCTGGAGGAAACCCATGCAGACACAGGGAGAACATGCAGAATCCGCACAGACAGTGACCCAAGCTGGGAATCGAACCTGGGTCCCTGGCGCTGTGAGGCAGCAGTGCTAACCACCGTGCCGCCCCTCTGTTTCCCATACACATACAGGATATGTAGAGGGGGTAGGAGGAATGTGGAGAGGATAAACCAGACAAAACAAAATGTTCGGTACCCACCCAGTGCTCAAGAATTCAAAAATAAATGTAAGTTACTGCTGCCAAGTTAGGAACATTGACCATTCAACCCTTCTAACCTGTTCTGCCATTCAATTCGATCGTGGCTGAATTGTATCTCAATTCCATCTGCATAATCCCTCAACACCCTCACTCAAATTTATCAATCCCACCTTTAGAAGTTCTATTGCCAGAGTAGGTCAAGTGGATACTTGTCATATTGTGAGCAATTTTAGGGAGTGGGATCGGAAAATTCTCCCTCACATTAAATAAGATTTAAGCAGGGAATAGACTTCCAGATAAAGAACTGGATTGAAAAAAAAACAGGCCAGGAATTACTTTAAAAACAATTAGATGCAGCAATGACGATATTCGATAAGAGATCGTGAGCTAAATTAAAGCTTGTGGAATTGAAGGCTAATTATTGACCTCGTTAACGGATTGCTTAGAAGGTAGAAAGAGTTGGATTAATGGATATGCATTCAAATTGGAAGGCAGTGATTAGTGGCATCCCACAGGGACCTGTGCTGAGGCCTCAACTATTCATTATATTTATTAATAATGTAGATAACATAATGGAGAGATTCATATCCAACTTTTATAATGACACAAAGATTGATGGTATCGTAAGTAGTGCAGACAGGAGTTCATGGGTTCTGAGGGGGAGGGGGTGGTGGGGGAGGAGGGAGTTGAAAGGGCAGGATTCCTTTGTGGAACCCACTCTCCCAACCCAAGATGGGCGGACAGGATGGGAAACCCACACTTTCACCTCTTCAGCCCCTGAAGTGGCCAATTAAGGATCATTTCCCATGCTGTCTCAATTTTTGGGCTGGCGGACCGGCATGTACACTTCTCCCCCTGGGTGGCAAGTGGGGAAGGGGCCCTCAATCTGAAAGCTACCCCAGAATTGGGGTGTCCCCACCCTCCCTGGGACATCATAACTTCAGGGCTCCCTACCCCACCTCCCCATAACCCCTCAACACCATGATTGCCCCGTCTCCACCCCCCCGTCCCCTCAGGGCATCCCCTACCTGCCCCAGGACCATCCCCTTCCCCCCCACCCACCAAGACTTATCTTTCCAGTGGTCCCAGGGCTTAGTCCCAGGCAGGGTGATGCAGTACCATTTCTGACCACTGCAGCACTGTGCCTGGCTGAGTTGGAGAGTTGTCCAAGGGTGGATGAAAGTTACACCCACTGCCAAGCAATACTCAAGTGAGTGCAAAATGGCAATGGCCTTGTTGGTAGTAACGTGCTACCACTCAGGATTGCAAGGGTCAATCACTCACCATCCTTAAAGTCCTACCCATAATCTATTAAGGGTATTATGTTGAAAGGCAAATTTATGCCTCCCCATATCAAGATATGTCCCCGTACCCACCCCTATTGCTACAGGTGCCCTCTATGCCAAGGTATGCACCCTGAACAATCCCTATGGCCTCACATGATCCCATGTTAAGTTATAGCCCTTCCATGCCCATTCATCAACTGTGCACTGTATTGCAGCATTGTATCACATAGTGACAGTGATAAACAGTCAGATGTGTTAATTATTTCCCACTTTCTTTCTACTTTTTACAACAGCCTTATAAAAGTGATAATCGTTCAAAACCTTTAAAGTGTCACAAACCAAAATTAGGCGCAAGAAAAACATTGTGCAATTGACAGCATAGATCAGAGAACAAGAGCTGTCAACAATGTTTTCCCTGGGGCTCATGTGTTTCAATGGGATAATGTATTCTCAGTCAAGAATACATAATGAGACTTTGTTGAGAATGACTTTTTCTAAGCTGTTTTAGAAAAACATTCATCGCTTCTAATGTTGAACGGACATGAATGTGCCATGGCTTAACATGGGGGCATGAGGTGCCATAAGGATTGTTTGGAGAGATTTAAGGTTGACATGGAGAGCATGAAGGCCATAGGGAATGGGTAGACGGCATACCTTGTCATGTGGGGCATGAGGATTCATGGGGTTGTTTAGGGGACATAGCACAGCATGGCAGCATCAGGTGGCATGAATGGGGCATGAGAGTGTTTGGAAGGGAATGTGAGGGCTGGAAGATCTTTAAGTTTTTGTTTTAATGGGGAATTGAAGTTCCACAGCACTGATGTGGACCCATGGCAGGCGCGCTGGCTACCTCTGAACATTTTTCTAGGTTGACATAGAATCCTTACAGTGTAGAATGAGGCCATTTGGCCCATCGAGTCTGCACCATCACTCCAAGGAGCATCTTACCCAGGCCCACCCCACTGCCCTATCCCTGTGCCTTGTGCATTTACCATGGCCAATCCACCTAACCTGCACACCTTTGGACACTATTGGCAATTTAGCATGGCCAATGCACCTTTCTTAACACCTTTCTCAACACAAAAACTATCAACCTCAGTTTTGAAATGTTCTGTTGACCCCCAGGCTAACAGCTCTTTGCAGGATAGATAATTCCACACTTCCACAACTCTTTTGCATAGATCTGCTTCCTGTGTACAGCCTAGTCCCAATTTTAAATTTGTATCCCTTGTGCAGAACTCCCAAACCAAAGGAAATAGTATCTATTTACTTTATTTATCCTTTCGCAGGATGTGGGTGTCGCTGACAAGACAAGCACTTGTTGTCCATCCCCAATTGTCCTTGAAAGGGAACATTTCAGAGTGTATTTAAGAGTTAACCACATTGCTGTGGCTCTGGAGTCACATAGAAACACAGAAGATAAGAGCAGGGGGAGGCCATTTGGCCCTTTGAGCCAATTCCGCCATTCATTGAGATCATGGCTGATCATTATGTTGGCCAGACCAGATAAGGACGGCAGATTTCCTCCTTAAAGGGACATTAATGAACCAGATTGGTGTTCGCAATTATCAATGATAGTTTCACGGCCACCATTACTGAGAATAGCTTTACATTCCAGATTCATTAATTGATTAATTTATCCATAGTATCAAATTCTCTAATTACCTTAAACACCTCAGTTAGATCACTCCTTAATCTTCTACACCAGGGGTCTACGGACCGCGGGCTACGTCCAGCCCACAGCAGGCCGCATCCAGATCGGAGTTTGGAGACCCTTGTTCTACACCAACAGAATGCAAGGCCAGCCTGCGCAACCTGTCCTCATAATTTAACACAAGTATGTGCACAATAGCTATAATACATTTTAAATTATCCCAGGAAGACACTGTCCTCCATCCTATACCTACTGAAGACACAGTAAGAAGTCTGACAACACCAGATTAAAGTCCAATAGGTTTATTTGGAAACACGAGCTTTCGGAGTGCTGCCCCTTCATCAGATAAGGAAGTTGCAGCACTCTGAAAGCTTGTGATTCCAAATAAACCTATTGAACTTTAACCTGGTGTTGTCAGACTTCTTACTGTGCACACCCCAGTCCAACACTGGCGTCTCCACATCACGGCTACTGAAGACAAGAAGTGGACATTGCCTAGTATAACTATTAAAGAATCAAGCTTGCAGTTATATTTTTTAAAATCTTCCTTTCACTCATTTCCATTAATATTGAGCATATCCCAATGTCAATAAGCCATGATTCTGCACTACGCAATTAAAAACAGCTTAAGTAATCACTCATCTCATTGCTGTTTTGAGATCTGGACACATGCTAAGTGGCTGTCAGATTCAAGTCATCGTATTTCATATACGACGAGTTAATTTGTGATGTTTCTGAAAGATCCAAACATGCAGGACAGCAACACACGTCTCCCTTTGAAAGAGGCAAATTCTTTAAAAAGGAAGGACACATACAAGTAAGTTTCCTACCTTACAGCAATTACTACACTTCCAGGAAAATCCTCAGCAGGTCTGACAGCATCTGTGGAGAGAGAATAGAGCCAACGTTTCGAGTCTGGATGACCCTTCATCAGAAACTTTGGCTCTATTCTCTCTCCACAGATGCTGTCAGACCCGCTGAGATTTTCCAGCACTTCCTGTTTTTGTTCCAGATTGCAGCATCCGCAGTATTTTTATCCTTACACACTTCATTAGCTGTAAAGCTCTTTGGGCCAATCTGGCGCAGTGAATCAAGGAATCCTACAGTGCAGAAAGAGGCCCTTCAGCCCATCGAGTCTGCACCAACCACAATCCTACCCAGGCCCTACCCCCGCATATTATTACCTGCTAATCCCTCTAACCTAAGCATCTGAAGACACTAAGGGGCAATTTTAGCACAGCCAAGTAATCTAACCCACATATCTTTGGACAGTGGGAGGAAACTGCAGCAAACCCATACAGACACAAGGAGAATGTGCAAACTCCACACAGACAGTGACCTGAGCCGGGAATCGAACCCAGGAGCTGTGAAGCAACAGTGCTAACCACTGTGCTACCATGCCACCCACTCTGAAAGCAGTGCGTTTTTCTTACATTCACCAGTCTTATTTTTGAATTCCTCAGTGGATGGGAGTAGTCAGCAGCAATCAACCCCATGAGTGCTGCCCCTAGCACCCAGTACAGCACTGCAACCTCCACGACAGAACAGCGATATCAAAAAAAGGCTCATTTGATTCTGTCACATCCTTCATTGAGTAAATACTTTGGGGAGCTTAAAATTAACGCTTTTCAATTCACAAATCCGACGATGGATTTTCTGAAACGCAGTTGGATCACCTTAAATGCAAAGGTACGAAAACGGGCATTTAATCTCCAATGATTTAATATTTCAGATCTCAGTTCTTTCACCCGGAGAAAGCCTTTTCAAGGACAATAACTCAAAGAACCGTGACTGGTTTATGGTGATCCAAATGCGTTCATTTTCATTTTTATTGCCTGGGTCTCCAGAATGTGAGAGGCATTTTGGAGTCTGTTTTCCGTGACTCTGCCCATTTATAATCTACTGCATTGTTTTATGATGCCTAAGTGAGTCATTTTGTGTTTTTATTACACAGATTCCTAGATCCTTCACCAGTACTTTTGTAACTTATCCATCTTTCTGTGAAATCACAGTGATGATCTTGATTTAACCCGGGTAATTACAAAAGCTAATTCCAGCAGTACATTACTACAAAACAAAACTACAAAACAAAATGCTGTTTCGAACTCAACATTGGTTTAGACTTTATTAAGAAATGGTTGTATTTAAAATTAAAGAATATTGCTGGGTGTTCCAACGGTCCAGTTGTCCCAGTACATTAAATACATATTTCTAATGAGTGTAAATGTGGGTTTTGAGCATCTGTTCTGAAATGTTCTCAAGAGAACTGATATAGTTCACAGTTCAGGGTTGTTTCTGAAAGGATTCGGAGGGTCAGATGTTTTGAGGTGTTACTGGGTCCTCCAGATATGCAATGAGCATTATTAGGGGGTCGGATATTTCCCTTCACACATGCCCCAGAACTACAATTTCATTTTAAAGGAGTTATTTCTTAATGAAAACTATCCTAATGCTCTTTTCTTATCAGCTATTTGTTTTGAGATTCTCACTTCCAAGAGTTCTTGTACACACCCTATATTGAGAATCCACTATTGAGTCTAGGTTCGTCATCATAACACCTTCCTTTCTCTATAACATACTCCAGCCCTACAACCTCTGAGATCTCTGAGCTCCTCCAACACTGACCTCGTGCACATCCCCAATTCTTGTCGCTCCACCATTGACAGCCAGGCCTCCAGCTGCTGAGGCTGGAATTCCCTCCTTTAACCTCTTGACCTCTCTCTCTCGCTTCCATCCTTAAAACTGACCTGAAGACAAAATCCTGCGGATGCTGGATCTGAAACTCAGAAAATGCTGGAAAATCTCAGCAGGTTTCACAGCATCTGTGGAGGGAGAATAGCACCAAAGTTTCTGATGATTCTTTCTCCACAGATGCTGTCAGGGCTGGCTGAGATTTTCCAGCACTTTCAGTTCTTATTTAAAACTAACCTGTTTGGCCAAGGTTTTTTGGTCAATTTTTCTAATATTGCCTTATATGATAGGGTATCAAACTGCAGCTAACAATGCTCTGATAAAGGCTCTTTTTCATTTTAAAATGTTAAAGTCTCTATAAAAACTGGCTTGTTTGGAAAGTTACCATTGTGTTATTGGTTGTGTTTGTAGAAAGGTTACTGGTGTAATGATTAGCATTTGGACAAACTCTTCCACGTGTTTCAATTAAAGTTTGTGTGGAAGTTATCCCAGTGTTTTATTTAAAATTGTACAAAGGTTAACCTAGAATTAGTTTTTTTTTATTGATTCCTGCTGTGACTGGCCTAATCTTATCCATCATTTATTTCCATCCAATGATTGGAGATACAGTTTTTCTTTCAATGGAACACAAATGAATCTTTTCAAGTGGGGAGATTATTTCAATTTGAGATTTTTTAAATTCATTTGTGGGACATGGGTGTCGCTGGCTGGTCAGCATTTACTGCCCATCCCAAGTTGACCTTGTTCAGAGCGCAGTTGAGAGTCAACCACATTGCTGTGGCTCTGGAGTCACATGTAGGCCAGAACGGGGTAAGGACGCCAGATTTCCTTCCCTAAAGGACATTAGTGAACCAGATGGGTTTTTCCAACAATTGACTGTGGTTTTATAGAATCATAGAAACCCTACAGTGCAGAAAGAGGTCATTTGGCCCATCGCGTCTGCACTGACCACAATCCCACCCAGGCCCTAATCCCATATCCCTACATATTTACCCACTCATCCTTCTAAACTATGCATTTCAGGACACTAAGGGGCAATTTTAGCATGGCCAATCAACCTAACCCGCACATTTTTGGACTGTGGGAGGAAACCAGAGCACCCAGAGGAAATACACACAAAGATGGGGAGAGTGTGCAAACTCCACACAGATAGCGACCCAAGTTGGGAATCGAACCCAGATCTCCAGAGCTGTGAAGCAGCAGTGCTACTGTGCCACCCTTATGGTCATCAGTAGATTCTTAATTCCAGATATTTTTTATTGAGTTTAAATTCTACCATCTGCTGTGGCAGAATTTGAACCCGGGTCCCCAGAATATTAACTGAGTTTCTGGATTAATAATCCAGCGATAATACCACTATGCCATCACCTCCCAAACTGTGCCACCTTCACGAAAATCCGGTTTTGAAAATAATTATTGGAAGGAAAATGCCTGCACAAAGCAGCTGGAATTTGAAAATAACACTCACGTTGTATTGGTTCCAATCCTGGTAAAACACAGACATGATGACAAAGGGCATGACACCCAGGCCCACCAGACAGTCACTGACTGCCAAGTTCACCAGGAACACCGAGGTCACTGAGTGGAAATGTTTCGTCACAGCGATAATTGCAATCACCAGGACGTTCCCTGAAACGACAAAACGTATTTTGAAAAATGCCCAATTCTAACGATAAAACTATTCCACACATTGTCAAAGCAGCAACAGGAATCCCTCTGAGATCCGGGAGTAAGGATCAATCATTACAACTCTAATATGGGCCAGGCTGGCATAGCCAGGTGGGCATGGAAAGGAGATGTGTAGAAGTTTAGCGGGTGAACTGTAGGGTTCTGAGGTCTATGCCTAGTTGGTCGGTTATCTGGAGTGTGTATATGGGTGGAGTGGGGGCAGTCGGAGCCTGGAGTCTAGACCTATACAGGGGAGGTGTTGGAGACCTGTACAACGGGGGAGTGAGTGTCTAGACCTGCACATGGAGGATGTCTGGGATCTAGATCTGTACACAGAGGGGACCTGGGGTCTAGATCCTGTACATGGTAGGGCTCTGGGTCTAAACTTCTATATGAAAGGGATCTGGGGTCTAAACCTGTACACGGTGGGGGGTGGGGTCTGAGGTGGGTACATAGAGTCTGGGATTTAGACTTGTACATGAGGGAGGAGTGGTGGGGGTGCTGGGATTTAGACATTTATAATGGCGGGGGTGGGGGGGAAGGAATTCGAGGTTCGGACCCTCCCAGGGTCTGGCTGCAAGTTCGGAGATACAACTGCGAGATATGGGATCAGTTAGGCGGTCCAAAAACCGAAACATTCCCCCCAAAAAAATAACACCCCAGGTACACCTTATCTCAGCAACATTACCCCGTGATGTTTCCCCCCCCCCCCCGGCTTAGATATGGAATGAAACACGGGGAGAAATTGGGAATGGAAGTGAGAGAGAGCCCCAGAGGGGACAGGAGAATTCTCAGCACTCAGACTGAATTCTCAGGCCGTGTCCAACAGCGAGAGCAATCCCGCAGACATCCCGGGGGCTGCTCTGGAGAGGTTTGCAAAATGAGTAATTGTACCCGTTGCTGTTTCGTTTAACCTGCAAATCGTAAAGTCTGCAAATGGCAAGTCTGCTGATTCCAGTTTGGCCAAATCCAGGATATTTTGATGTGCAGTTTCATGTTTAGATATACAGGAATCAACACAAACAGATAGAATGATGGTGGTAAACGCTTGTATGTTTGTGGATCTTGTAATGTTTTGTCTCTCAGCTGTTTGTCAAGCAGTTTCAGTCTTCTGTGTTTGTTTTTTTTTACATATAAAAGGGGGAGGGGGTTTTATTCTGGATGTACACCCAAGCTTCTTATCTACAATGTGCACACATGCAGGGGTAGGGAGGGGAGAGAAGGCAGACCTGTCACCGCCGCCAGACACATGAGAATCATGATCGTTTCCAAGAGGACCTTGACCGGCAGCGATGCTGAGGAGGAGCCCGGAACCGGAGTGGAGGAGCTGGGAGGCAGCGAGCGGCTTTGCCCGGTGGCGGAGAGGGACAGGTTGGCGAGGAGCGGGGGCAGAGCCGGATCCATGGCCACCCACCCGCCCTCCCCACCCGGGCAGTCAGCGGCCCCCGCTCCTCCCTGCCCCGGCTGCGAGCATCCAGCCCCACTCCGCTCCCATGGCCCGGAGCTCGGTCCCCGGGGCTGGAGAGAGAGGCAGGCAGGGCAGGCAGGCAGGATGGAGAAGCAGGTCTGTCTCTGTGTCCGTGTCTGCAGCCCAGGCTCAAAGAAAAGTGGCTCCAAAACCAACCAGACGATTTTCAAGGAGAAAAAAAACACAATGCAGAAAGCAGCGACTGGTTGAAGCTAAATTCTTCTCTCTGTCCAAACCATCTCAGAAATAATCCCAGTTTGAGAATCCTTCAATCCAGTAGGCTGCAATGGGAAGTTACTTCTCTCTGTGTCCAGCCAGCTCTCTCTCTCTCTCTGTGAACTCAGCCTGTGTGTGTGTGTGTGATGTGGGGAGCTTATATTCTCCCCCACCCTCTCTTTTTAAAACATCTCCCTCATTCGGTCCCCAAATTCAGCAGCGCCTGCGATGCAGAGACCTGACTCCGCCCTGTCCACCCACCCACCTCCTTCCCCAGCTCCCCCCCACCCAACACTGGCACCCAAAGGTGGTGTCGGTTTGAGAAAGTCTAACACTTGCAAATTCCCACTCCCCTCCCTCATTCTCAGTGCCCAGAGAGGAGGGGGTGGGAGAGAAAGGGGAGGGGAAAATGGAACTGCACCCATTCAACATCTGGAGTCACTCAGTGGGTCTGTGTGTGTGTGTGTGTGAGAGAGAGAGAGTTTGTAAGTCTCAGGTGGAGTTGAAAGGTGCTGTGGCCAGCAGCGATAGAACCAAGAAGCCAGACCCCCATCAATAATCACAGCCTCACATCAAAGGGTCTCAGTCAGCCACACAGGGGGTGCAAACT
Source organism: Carcharhinus amblyrhynchos (assembly GCF_965287045.1). Classification (NCBI taxonomy): domain Eukaryota; kingdom Metazoa; phylum Chordata; class Chondrichthyes; order Carcharhiniformes; family Carcharhinidae; genus Carcharhinus; species Carcharhinus amblyrhynchos. The sequence goes on along the minus strand of NC_137335.1, from coordinate 78,927,624 downwards.
GGACAGAGCCACACTGGGGAGGCCACTCACTCAGGGACGGATGACCCCAGGCTCCGGACCTGGAGGTACGTCTTTCAGGGGAGTGGGAGAGACGCAGAGAGGGAGAAAAGGGCAGGCAGCCCCAGAGAGGCTGCAGACACAGCCCACCAGTGGAAATCCAGGTGTGTTCGCGCAAAGGAGATCAATTCACTCAAAGGGAAATACTGCAGAGTGCGAGAAATTGTAAATCCGGGAGCTGCGTTGGGGGGGAGACCATGCGGCCCGTCGCGTCTATGCCAGCCCTTAGGAGGGGCAGTAAAATAAATACCCATAAGGCAGGCCAGCCTGCAACTATGGAGAGATGGGGGGGGGGGATTAATTAACACCTCAGATAGATGACCACAGCCGGAAGAAATTTGTTTGTTATCAGTTTATTGACAGTTGCTAATCTATCCCAGATACATAACCCTCCCCCACGGAAAGATCGTGGGGAAAGGGGATAAACAAAACTTCCTTGTTTCAGAATTCATCTCTTGGAAGGACAATTAGTCACTGAAGGGGCAGTGAGCATGTACAGGGACAGCCAGAACAGGACACAGAGTAACAGCAACAAAGGCTTCTCGCAGTAAATGTAGCAATGCAGCTGGAGACAGGAACCCTGTTTCTCTCTCCAGAGATGCTGCCTGACCTGCTGAGTAGTTTCAGTTTCTTTTTCCGATTTGCAGCATCTGAATTCTTTTGTCTTTTTTACCCTGAGTAAACGTGTAATTCAGAAGCATAAGAAGAAAGGTTTGCATTTCTGTGGCGCCTTTCATGACTTCCAGATTTCTAAAAGGCTTTACAGCCAATGTGATAAGTGTTGCAATGTAGGAAATCATAGAATCCCTACAGTTCAGAAAGAGGCCATTTGGCCCATCGAACCTGTTCCAACCACAATCCCAACCAGGCCCTCTTCCAGTAACCCCGTACATTGATCCTGCTAATCCCCCTGACACTAGGATCAATTTTATCGTGGCCAGTCAACCTAACCCGCACATCTTTGGCCTGTAGGAGGAAACCCACACAGACACGGGGAGAATGTGCAAACCCCACGCAGACAGTGACCTGAGGCTGGAATCGAACCCGGGTCCCTGGCGTGGTGAGACAGTGGTGCTAACAACTGTGCCACGCTGTTGCCCTAATGCAGCAACCAAGTTGCTCCCAGCCACATCTCTAACAAAGCATTGCCACCCTGATCACTTGTTTCCAGGTATTGATTGAGGGATTAAGATTGGCTTGGATGCCATTTCTTCCCATAACGCCATGGGATCTCCTGAGAGTTTAGTCATGCCTCGTGTGTAGGGTGGTGATGCTGACAGTGAGAGTCTCCCTCAGCGCTGGACTGGAAGGACAGACTTTGATTTTTGTGCTGACATTGCTGCCATGGGACTCGAACCCACAACCCTCTGAGAGATGAGGGTGTTATCAGCAGTGTTAGGACTCATACCATAATGATCCGGGAGGGAGGGTGTACTCTGCACTCAAACCTGGGCCAGTTGGGCATGACCCATACAAGGTGGGCATAGAAACTAGAGTATTAGAAGCTCAGGGAGTGAACTGGAGGGTTCTAAGGGCTAGACCTAACTGGTCTTGGATCTAGGACTGTGCGGGGGTGGAGGGGGTGAGGGGCAGTCGGAGTCTGGAATCTAGACCCATACAGGGCAGGTGTTCGAAACTCCAGAGATGTGTGGGTTAAGTTGATTGGCCATGCTAAATTGCCCTTTAGTGTCAGGGGGTTTTGTAGGGTAAATAAGTAGGGTTACAGGAATAGGGCCTGTGTGAGACTGTGGTTGGTGCAGACTTAATGGGCTGAATGGCCTCTTTCCACACTGTAGGAATTCTACGAAATCTGTACAATAGGAGAGAGGCACCAGAGTGTCTAGACCTGTATATGGAGGGGGTCTGAAGTCTAGAGCTATCTGGAATGGTGGTGGTGGATGTATTCTAAATCTGTGCAATGAGGGTGAGAGTGTCTGAACCGGTACAATGGAAGGAGCGGTTAGCAGTTTTAGTGGTCTTAAAATTGGATAAATCCCCAGGCCCAGATGAGATGTATCCTAGTCTTCTGTGTGAGGTGAGGGAGAAGATTGCAGGGACTCTGACGCTAATTTTCAAATCCTCTCTGGCAACAGGAGAGGTGCCAGAGGGTTGGAGGACATCCAATGTGCTACTATTATTCAAGAAGCGGAGTAGGGGAAAAAAATAATTACAGGCCAGTGAGACTAACATCAATGATCAGGAAATTATCAGAAAAAATTCTGAAGGATAAAATTAATTTCCACTTGGAGAGACAAGTATTAATCAAGAATATTCAGCATGGCTTTGTCAAATGGAGATTACAAATTTAACTGAAATTTTTGGGAAGGTGACTAGGTGTATAGATGAGGGCAGTGCAGTTGATGTCATCTATATGGACTTCAGCAAAACTTTTGACAAGGTCCCACATGGGAGACTGGGCAATAAAGTGTGAACTCAGGGAATCTAGGGCAATTTGGCAAATTGGATCCAAAATTTGCTCAGTGACAAGAGGCAGAGAGTGTCAGTCAAAGTGACTGGAAGCCTGTGTCCAGTGGTGTACCACAGTGATCAGTGCTGGATTCCTTGCTGTTTGCAGTGTACAATAATGATCTTGATGGGAAAGTAGGAGATATGATCAGTCAGTTCGTGAATATTACAAAAATTGGCAGTGTGGTAAATTGTGAGGAGGAAAGCCTTAGGCTACAGGACGCTACAGATGTGCTGGTCAGATGGGAAGAACAGTGGCAAATGGAATTTAACTCTGAAAAGTTGAGGTGATGCATTTTTGGAGGGCTAACAAGGTATGGAATACAATGAATGGTAGGACAATAGGAAGTACAGAGGGACCTGGGGGTACATGCCCGTATGTCCCTGAAGGTAGCAGGGCAGGTAGATAAGGTGGTTAACAAGGCAAGTGGAATACTCTCCTTTATTAGCCAAGGCACAGGAAACAAGAACACGGAGGTTATGATCGAGCTGTATTAGGCCACACCTAGAGTACTGTGTTCAGTTCTACTCGCTACACTATAGGAAGGATGTGATTGCACTAGAAAGGTTACAGAGGAGATTTACCAGGGTGTTCCCTGGGCTGGAGCATTTCAGCTATGAAGAGAGGCTGGTTAGGTTGTTTTCCTTAGAGCAAGGAAGGCTGAGGGGGGACCTGATTGAGGTGCACAAAATTATGAAGGACATGGAAATGGGGTAGATAGGAAGAAACTTTTCCTCTTAGTCGAGGGGTCAATAACCAAGGGACGAAATTTAAAGTAAGGGGCAGGAGATTTAAGAGGGGATTTGAGGAAAATTTCTTTCACCCAGAGGGTGATGGGAATCTGGAACTTGCTGCCTGAAAGAGTGGTAGAGGTGGAAACCGTCACAACATTTAGGAAGCATTTAGATGAGCATTCGAAATACCATAACATCCAAGGCTGCAGACCAAGTGCTGGAAATGGGGTTAGAATAGATAAGTGCTTGATGTCTGGTGCAGACACGATGGGCTGAAGGGCCACTCTCTATGTTGTATGACCCTGTCTGATCTTGTCAGGCTGTAAACACTCAGTGAAATAGTGAATATTACACTGGAGCTACCATTCTGTTACTTTTAGATAACATTGCAGTAATAAAAATGATAGGTGACCTCCAAACAGCTCTTTATCAAGACATCAACCACACTAAACAAGGAGGTCTACTTAAGGGGAAATCTTGTTTGAAGTTTGCAAGTTTGACATTAAAATGAATTGTTGGAAAGTTGTCCTGTTGCATTGTTAAGTTCCTCAGTGAATATCCTGTAAAATTTACCCTGCATCACTGTGCCACACTCATAAAGAGCTTATTGCAGCAATTCCCGGTGGGCATACTGTCTTCTGGAAACTGGACTAGCCTAGTTTTGTGTGTTGGTGGACTGTTTATCTTTGGATTTAGCCACAGATCCCCCAATGAGAAAGTCTCTTATTATCTTCATTTAAAGCCCCATTCATCTTGCCAGATTTCCTCTCCGTGGCAGCAGCTCATTTATAGTACCTGTGATTTCCTTCTTATGTGCTATACATAACCAACACTGAGCAATCCCTTGTGTCATCATCACTGAATCGTTTCCAAACAGCGCTCCCCGTTTGTTTTTATTTCTTATTTGTTTGGTCCCACTTTTCACATTTTTCAAATTCCTGAAAGACTTTAAAAAGGTCAATCTCCTGGGGTTGGGGCAGTGTCTAATATATTTTGGGAACCTTTAAGTAACCCTGTTGGTGCCTCATTTCAATTTCTCCAGGTTTATGTGTGTATTCACTAATCACTACGATTAAATGTCATGAGACATTCAACCTCACTTTCACTGCTGCAGGTTGCAGTGCAGTTATCGACAAAACTGTAATTCTATTTAATACAGGGAAAGGAGTAAAAACAGAGAGCGTGGGGGATTTTAATGGCTCTTTCTAAAATTCTTACACACAAATACACACACACACAAATGCACACGCACACAAGCATGCACACATACACGACACACACACACGCATACACACACGCACACAAATGCACACACACATACACATACATGCGCATACACACACACACTCACGCACACATGCACTCACGCACACACACTTACATGCACACACACACGTGCACACACACACATACACACGCACGTACACAAGCACACGTACACGACACACACATACACATATGTGCGCGCACACACACTCACGCACACACACATACACACACACATGTGCACACACACACGCACGCATACACACACACACACGTATACACACGCCCATGCACACACACACATACACACACACTGTCACAAAAACACAATGCATCATGAGCAGACTGGGAATGGAGGGATACAAACGAATGGTCTAGTTGGACCAACGAGTGGCACAGGCTTGGAGGGCCGAAGGGCCTGTTTCCTGTGCTGTACTGTTCTTTGTTTGTTCTGTGTAAGAAAGAACTGCGATGGTTAAGAACAAGGTTAAGGTTTGCAAATAAACAGAGATGATCCAATGATGTTTGGATCAATGGGTTCAAACATTGCTGCCATCATGAAAATCTCACACCAAAGAAGCAAACTAAAGTTGCACAACTTAGTTTATTTATCAGTGTAGCTTTACATTAACACTGCAATGAAGGTACTGTGAAAATCCCCTAGTCACCACACTCTGGCACCTGTTTGGGTACACTGAAGGAGAATTTAGCATGGCCAATGCATCTAACCAGCACGTCTTTCAGACTGTGAGAGGAAACCGGAGCACTGGGAAGAAACCCACATAGACACAAGGAGAATATACAGGCTCCACACAGACAGTGACCCAAGCCGGGAACCAAACCTGGGCCTCTGGCACTGTGAGGCAGCGGTGCTAAACACTGTGCCACCGAGCTGCATAACATAGGGGGTAAGTATTTTAATGGAAAGTGACCAACCTGAAACTCTATTTCTCTCTCCACAGATGCTTTGTGACCTGCTACTCACCATCCTGACTTGGGAATATATTACCCGCTGTTCCTTCGCTGTCACTGGGTCAAAATCCTGGAACTCCCTCCCTAACAGCACTGTGGGTGCACTTACACACGTGAAATGCATGGGTTCAAGATGGCGGCTCACCACCACCTGCTCAGGGGCAACTAGGGATGGCCAATAAATGTAGGTCTGGTCAGTGATACCACCATCCCATGAAATAATACAAAAAATATACAGTGTAGTTTCTTGAAGTGATTAACTAGATGGGCTAAAATTGCCCTTTCTCGTTCCATGTTTCCTCATGTTCTGATGTGAAAGTGGGCTGAGGTTTAGGATTAGCAGTGAAATTAATTCTGTCAGCATCCCAACTGCGTTGAATTCGCTGATCTCAGCTGGGTAACAGTCAAATGCTTCAATAAGAACACAAAATGCTGGAAAATGCAGCATGTCTGGCAGTGCCCAGAAACACGGTGAACATTTCAGGTGCAGCCTTTCATCTGAAGTGGGAAAAACTAGAAATGAAACAGGTTCTGAGCAAGTGAAAGAGAGGAGGATGAGTAAAAGAACAAAAAGAAGGAGATCTGTGATAGGGGAGATTAAATGACACAAGGTTTGTTTGAGCAAGGCCAAAGGGAGTTTTAAAGCTTATTTATCAGTGTCACAAGTAGGCTTACATTAACACCACAATGAAGTTACTGTGAAAATCCCCTAGTTGCCACACTCCGGTGCCTGTTCGGGTAACACTGAGGGAGAATTTAGCATGACCATTGCATCTAACCAGCACGTCTTTCAGACTGTGGGAGGAAACCAGAGCACTTGGAGGCAAACCACGCAGACGCAGGGAGGACATGCAAACTCCACACTGACAGTGACTTGTGGTCAGAATCAAACCCGGCTTCCTGGTGCTGTGAAGCAGCAATGCTCACCTCTGTGGCACCGTGTCCCCCAGATGGGACGATGAATCTGACCATTAGCAGATTATCACTTCAGATTCGTAAGGATGTTGCCTGGTGTGAAGAGGCACAAATATGAAGAAAAGATTGACAAACAGGAGAATTTTTTAAAAAATTAAAACAGAGTTGATCATGAGATAGAGCATGAGATAGGGCACAACGGTTAGCACTGCTGTCTCACAGCACCCCAGAGTCCGGGGTTCGATTCCCGGCCTCGGGTCACTGTCTGTGTGTTTGCACATTCTCCCCGTGTCAGCGTGGGTTTCCTTCAAGTACTCTGATTTCCTTCCACGTTCTGAAGGAGGGGCTGGTTAGGAGCGTTGACCCGAACAGGCGCCGGAGTGTAATGACTCAGAGAATTTCACAGTATTGATATAATCCTTACTTGTGACTAATAAATAAACTTTAAGAAATGTCACTTCCGAGCTGTTTAAAGTGATGAAGAAATGGGACAGAGGAAATATCTCCAATTTGTTTCCAGCCATTGAGGAATCAGGAACAAAAGGACAAATTAATAATCCTGAGCACAAGAGATTTCAGGCAAAGAGTAGGGGAAATATTTCTCACACAGAGCTGCAGGGATATGGAATGTACTGCATTGGAGTGAGTGATTGAAGACACATCAATATTTGATAATGAGTTAGACGGGTAGTTTAGGAAAAAATTATTAAAGGAAACAGGGTGGGGGGGGGTCATAGGATTACAACAACTATTAGTGCTATGGCTTTGGTTCAGACAGGACTGTTTGAAGCAAGTGATCTTTTATATTTCTACTAATCTTATAGAATCATAGAGTACAGGAGAGGCCCTTTGGCACATTGGGTCTGCACCGACACACGAGAAACACCTGACCACCCACCTCATCCCACTTGCCGGCACTCGGGCCATAGCCTTGAGTGTTATGGCGTGCCAAGTGCTCATCCAGATATTTTTTAAAGGATGTGAGGCATCCCACCTCCACCAACCTCCCAGGCAGCGCATTCCAGACTGTCACCACCCTCTGGGTAAAAAGGTTTATCCTCACATCCCCCCAAACCTCCCACCCCTCACCTTGAACTGATATCCCCTTGTGATCGACCCTTATCCACTGTCCATGCCCCTCATGATCTTGCACACCTCAATCAGGTTGCCCCTCAGTCTTCTCTGCTCCAACGAAAACAATCCAAGCCTATCCAACCTCTCTTCCTAACTTAAATGTTCCATCCCAGGCAGCATCCTGTTGAATCTCCTCTGCACCCCCTCCAGCGCAATCACATCCTTCCTATAATGGGTGACCAGAACTGCACACAGTACTCCAGCTGTGGAGTAAGTTCTCTGTGGCCACTGTGAGACAAAAGGCTGTGGACGGAACACATACGGCAGCAGGTAAAACATTTGTATAAGAAATCCAAACACAGACACTTCCATCTGGGTCAGTTCTCAGGCTGCTGTTCTCAAATGGATCCAAATCCCTTTGTCTCCCCATCAGGCAGTTGTGAAAAGAGGTTCAACTCTGTCTCCAGAGGGAACACTTTGGACAAAGTCAACATTGCCAACAGGCAAAGAATGCTCAGAAGCAATCATGAGCAAAGAGTGTAAATCAAGGGCAGAGATTCAAGTTAACCTAGTTATGTATCTTATTTCTAAAGATTTCATTGTCAGTGTGTCTAAGGTGTTGCCAAGTTACACACTGAGTGTTCATTGTGTGGTCAGATTGAGGACAAAAATACCCAAGAGTTCAGTTGTGCATCTGGGAGAATTGGAAGTTTTCCCGTGTGTATATTTGGATGACAAGTGCTATTTTTACCCACTGAAGGACAGGTTTCCTTTGACATGTGATGCAACCCATGTGCCAATGCTTGGCTTTGTCAGAGAATGGCCCTAAAACATTGCGTCCCTCGTAAAACGTTAAGCTACAAGCTAACATTGAGCTCAGGTGGCACAGTGGTTAGCACTGCTGCCTCACAGCACCAGGGATCTGTGTTCAATTCTGGCTTCGAGTGACTGTCTATGTGGAATCTGCATGTCCTCCCTTTGTCCTCCTTTGTTTCCTTCCTCCAAAGACGTGCAGGTTAGGTTGATTGGCCATGCCAAATAGACCCTTAATGTCAGGGGGATTAGCAGGGTAAATACGTAGGGTTACGGGGATAGGACTGGTGCAGACTCAATGGGCCAAATGGCCTCCTTCTGCACTGTAGGGACTCAATGATTTAATTTTTTTCCTTTCCTTTTCTGAAAGTGCTGAGTTAGGGGAGTCTAAAACTAGAGGGCATAGGTTTAAGGTGAGAGGGGAGAGATACAAAAGGGCAATTTTTTTCACACAGAGGGTGGTGAGTGTTTGGAACAAGCTGCCAGAGGCAGTAGTGAGGTGGGCACAATTTTGTCTTTTAAAAAGCGTTTAGACTGTTACATGGGTAAGATAGGTATAGAGGGATATGGGCCCAATGTGGACAATTGGGGCTAGCTTAGAGGTTTAAAAAAAAGGGCGGCATGGAGACAAGTTGGGCCAAAGGGCCTGTTTCCATGCTGCAAACCTCTATGACTCTACTTTTTAAACAGAGTTATCAACTTGTCTTCCATCTTCAAAGCTTCATTTGTGTGTGAACCATTCACCTCTTTGCCCCATTTAGCGTTGTACCATTTAGAAAATTTCCAAAAGGAATTTAAACATAAGCTTGACAGGTTACGTGTAATTGGGGTTGTATAAGATGTTTGAATGGGAAACGTGTGCACAATGCCAAAACGGCGCGTAGATACTTATCAGAGTCGTCTTTAGACAATCGCATCAAGTTCTTACTACAGATTGTGAAAACAATAACCTCTGATAAAGCTGTTACTCTGCAGTCAGCTGTCAGAATAGGATAATCAGACAATGTAATGAATGGGATGTTGCATTGTATTCTGTAAACTGTCACAGAAAATTTCCAAATGGTGAGAGCTTGCGACGTGATTAGTATTTATTATAAGAGATAAATGTGATGGTGAGTGAGGACAAGGTAGTAATCACTATGTCATCTCCTGGACCTTGTGAATAATTGTTGCCTTGCAATACACTCCCAGTCATGTATTATTCTATATAAAGTAGCAACTTGGAGCAGTAATGACAGGAGGTTCAATTGTGAAAGTTTGCAATTGTTTTTGTGATTATCTACAGGTTTTCATTCAGTTCAATGGATTGCGTGTACTTCTGTTTGTATTGAAGAGCAAGCATGCCTAAACTCCAAAAGATTTAGGATTTCACTTATTTATTTATTATTAGTGTCACAAATGGGCCTACATTAACACTGCAATGCAGTCACTGTGAAAATCCCCACAGTTGCCACACTCTGGCAGCTGTTTGGGTACACTGAGGGAGAATTTAGCATGGCCAATTCACTGCTGCTTCACAGTGCCAGGGACCTGGGGTCCATCCCTGGCTTGGGTCACTGTCTGCGTGGAGTTTGCACATTCTCCCTGTGTCTGTGTGGGTTTCCTCCGGGTGCTCCAGTTTCCTCCCACAGTCCAAAACTGTGCGGGTTAGGTTAATTGGCCATGCTAAATTGCCGTTTAGTGTCGGGGGATTAGCAAGGTGAATATGTGGAATTACAGGGATAGGGCCTGGGTGGGATTGTGGTGGGTGCAGACTCCATGGGTTGAATGACCTCCTTCTGCACTGTAGGGATTCTAGGATCCATGAACCGGCACATCTTTCGAACTGTGGGAGGAAACCAGAGTACCCGGAAGACACCCACACAGACACGGAGAGATGATGTATAGATTAGAAAGCTTTAACCTCAATGAGCAACGTTGGCTCCCAACCCAGCAATGCCTTGATTTCAAAATCTTCATCAAATCTCTCTGTGGCCTCGCCCCTCCCTATCTCTGTAATTCCCTCCAGGATCATTGTACCCTTCACGTCCATGACTCTAACTGCTCCAGTACTGGTGGACATGTCTTCAGCTGACAAGGTGCTAAGACCGCAAGAAACTACAAAGGTTTGTGAATAAAGCCCAGTCCATTACTCAAACCAGCCTCTCATCCATTGACTCTGTCTAGACTTCCCGCTGACTCAGCAAAGTAGCCAGCATAATTAAGGATCCCACGCACCCCGGACATTCTCTCTTCCACTTTATCCCATCGGGAAAAAGGTACAAAAGTCTGAGGTCACGTACTAACTGACTCAAGAACAGCTTCTTCCCTGCTGCCATCAGACTTTTGAATGGACCAATCTCAGATTAAGTTGATCTACACCCTAACTATGACTGTAACACTACATTCTGCACTGTCTCGTTTCCTTTTCTATGAATGGTATGCTTTGTCTGTATAGTGTGCAGGAAACAATTTCACTATGTGTCATACATGTGACAATAATAAATTAAATCAAATTAAAATCAAATCAAAAGCTCTGGAAATTGCTCCCTGAATATCTCTGCCTCTCTATCTCTCTCCTGCTTTGAAAAACTCCTTAAAATCTCCTTCTTTACCCATGGTCTGGGCCACCTAATTTCTCCCTATGTGATTCGGTGTCAAACGTTGCTTGGTAACTCTCACCTGGGGCACTACGGGATGTCTTACTATGCTAAAGGTGCAAATTGTTGCTGTCAGTAGGAATTCCATTCCTTTTCTGAAGAATGTTAGTTGGATTTGTCCAGTTTATGATGATTTTTTTGGGGTATTGGCTCACAGGATTCTTAGTCACTTGAATTCATGGTATTTCAAAAGTCCGGTCCTGTAATCACTACATCACTATTGTCTAATAATGAACAGTATCAGATTGTGAGGTAAGTAGGCATGTACCCTGCTCGGGTACGTGGGGCGAGATTTTCCAGTCATGCCCCAAAACTGGAAAATCCTGCTCGACGTCAATGGAACTTTCCATGGTCTGCCCACATCCGCTACAATTCCCATGACAGTGTTGGTGAGGACGTGATAAATCCGTATCTAAAGGCCGTTCTTTATCTAATACCAAGTTTACTGCAATCGTTCTGGGGGTGAAACAAAAATCATTTCTCCTTACATAACACAGGCCCGAAACAGAAATTGGACAATAGCGTCCAGTGAATGGAATCGCCTCAGGGAATCTTATTACATAACTCCTCCTCTGAAACAAACTTAGGAAGGCAGATAAATCCAGCAAAGGAAGATTGTAACCATGGCAACTGGGGGGGTGCGGGTGGGGGGAGAAAAGTACAGTTTGTGTCTGAGCGGACTAAATCTCAGCCAAGTGGGCCCAGGGATGCAACAGGACATTCGCCTTTCCCTGAGAGGGACCAAGCTAAACTTCCTCCGTGATTCGAAGTGACAGAAACCCAAAGACTGCGTGACAGAATCAGGAAATGGTTTGAGCGCTGAAAGAAGCCATTTGGCCTAGCTCTCTCTGAGTGTTACTCGGCTGGGCGCACTCCCACCCCCTCCCCCCCAAGGCCCTGCGATCTCTCTCTCTTTAGATTATTATCCTATTCCCCCTTCGGAAAGCCGCACCTGAGCCTTCCGCCACCACACTCTCAGGCGTACCCAGAACCACCCCCAGAGAGTGTGGGAAACTGACAGATTCAATTGCGACTTATCATCTTCATCAAATTGGCACAACCGGAGAGTCTAACTTTAATTTCAGAGAGAGCAGGATTGGAGATCTTGTGATATCGAGGGTTGGTTTAGAAAATGGATATATTTTATTCCATAGAATACTAACTGAGAATAACAAACATTGGCTCTCAAAACCATTTCAGAAATAAAAGGCTGGTGAGTAACTTTCTTTAGATTCATAGACACAGAGTCATAGAGGTTTACAGCATGGAAACAGGCCCTTCGGCCCAACTTGTTCATGCCATCCTTTTTTAATAAACCCCTAAGTTAGTCCCAATTGCCCACATTTGGCCCATATCCCTCTATACCCATTGTACCCATGTAACTGTCTAAACACTTTTTAAAAGACAAAATTGTACCCACCTTTGGCAGCTCGTTCCAGACACTCACCACCCTACATGTGAAAAAATTGCCTCTCTGGACACATTTATATCTCTCCCCTCTCAGCTTAAACCTATGCCCTCTAGTTTTAGACTCTCCTACCTTTGGGAAAAGATATTGACTATCTAGCTGATCTGTGGCCCTCATTATTTTATACACCTCTATAAGATCACCCCTCAGCCTCCTACGCTCCAGAGAAAAATGCCCCAGTCTATCCAGCCTCTCCTTATAACTCAAACCATCAAGTCCCAGTAGCATCCTAGTAAATTTATTCTACACGCTTTCTAGGTTAACAACATCCTTTCTGCAATAAGGTGACCAGAACAGTACACAGTATTCCAAGTATGACCTCACCAATGTCTTGCACAACTTCAACAAGAGGTCCCAACTCCTGTATTCAATGTTCTGACCAATGAAGCCAAGCATGCTGAATGCTTTCTTCACCACTCTGTCCACCAGTGACTCCACTTTCACGGAACTATGAGCATGTACCCCTAGATCTCTTTGCTCTGTAACTCTCCCCAGCGTCCTACCGTTAACTGAATAAGTCCTGCTCTGGTTCACTCTACCTAAATGCATCACCTCGCATTTGTCTAAATTAAACTCCATCTGCCATTCGTCAGCCCACTGGCCCAACTGATCAAGATCCCATTGCAATCCGGGATAACCTTCTTCACTGTCCACTGTGCCACCAATTCTGACCAATCTGGACTCTCCCATTTTCCATTTGTGGGAGAGTCCAGAACATGGAACCAAGACAGGCACAAATAAATCTGCTCAGGGAGCAATCAGAATGTGGAACTAGCTACCACTGGGAGTGGTTGAACAAATAAAATAGATGCAATGAAGAGACAGTTGACTGAGTACTTTTTAATATTCATTGACTGAATGTGGGCGTCACTGATAAGCATTTATTCACAGAATTATAGAATTGCTATAGTACAGAAGGAGGCCATTCTGCCCATTGAGTCTGCACCAACCACAATCCCACCCAGGCCCTAAGCCCATATTTACGTTGCTAATCCTCTGACACTAAGAGGCAATTTATCATGGCCAATCAACCTAACCTGCAGATCTTTGGACTATAGGTGGAAAGTGGAGCATCCAGAGGAAACGCACACAGACACGGGGAGAACGTGCAAACTCCATACAGGCAATGACCCAAGGCCAGAATTGAACCTGGGTCCCTGGCACTGTGAGGCAGCAGTGCTAACTACTGTGCCACCGTGCCGCCCAACCTTATTGTCCAAGTGATGGTGAGCCGCCTTCTTGAATACAGCTGGCTTGCTAGGCCATTTCAGAGGGCAGTCAACAATACAGTTATGGGTCTGGAGTCACATGTAGACCAGATCAGGTAAGGACAGCAGGTAAGTCCAGTCAAAAGTCTGAAAGCAGCAGGGAAGAAGTTGTTCTTAAGTCAGTTGGTACGTGACCTCAGACTTTTGTATCTTTTTCCCAATGGAAGAAGGTGGAAGAGAGAATAACCAGGGTGTGTGAAGTCTTTAATCATGCTGGCTGCTTTTCCGAGGCAGCAGGAAATGTAGATGGAATCAGTGGGTGGGAGGCTGGATGACTCTTTGTCAGAGCCGGTGGATGAAAAGCCATCCAGACTCGAAACGTTGGCTCTGTTCTCTCTCCACAGATGCTGTCAGACCTGCTGAGACTTTCCAGCACTCTCTGTTTTTCCAGCATTTTGCTTTTATCCAGTTGGATCTTTGCAAGGCCAACCTAATCATGATGTGAAATAACATTGATAACAACTAATGAAGATCAAAGCCTGGGAGGTACCAGATTAAAAATACCAGGTATAAAAGCATCTGGTACTGACAGAACAGCTGAAAACCAGAAAGGCTAGTATTAAACCAGGCAAACGAATGGTCACTCTAGTGCTACATACACAGAATCAACCCTCGTTAATTGTTGGCAGGATGGAATGGCATCGCCTCATCTTATTGTAGTGTGATTATAAATGTTGATTTAATTACATAGGACAATTGGAGAAGTTGGGACTGTTCTCCTCGGAGAAGAGGAGGTTAAGAGGAGATATGATGTTATGTGGGGTTGATAACCCTATAACGAGGCGTACATTTCTTCCTATAGGAACTATAGGGAAAAGATGTACAGGTTAGGGTGGATTGGCCGTGCTAAATTGTCCCTTCGTGTCCCAAGATGAGTAGGTTAGATAGGATTAGCCATGGGAAATGTGGGATTACAGGGATAGAGTGAGAGAGAGAGCCTCAGTAGGACACTCTGTTAGAAAGTCTGTGCAGACGCAATGGGTCGAATGGCCTCTTATGTGTCGTGGGGATTCTATGATTCCATGAACCATTCCCAAGGGCGGAAAGGTTGAGAAACAGTGAGTATCGATGTAAGATAATTGGCCAAAGAAACAATAGTGACGGGAGCAGAAGTATTTTCACTCACAAAGTGGTTAGAATTGACAATGCATTGCGTAGGACTGTGGTGGAGGCTTTTAAAAGAGCATGATCTGAAAAGGAAGAATGTGCAGGGCAACAGGGAAAAGGAAAGGGAATAACACCAGGAGCCTTGTTCCTACAGAAGGCTAGCATCAACATGACAGGCTGAATGGCCTCTTTCAGTGCTATAACCATTCTATGCTTTCATTGGAATTTGGCTGGAAACAGCGGGTGGGCAAAAAGGCTAGTTTTTGGATACTGGAAGCACATGATCATTATGAGGGTAAGATTGAGAATGAGAAGCTCGTGGTGGTGTCATTGCTGCAAGAAACGTTATGCAGTGAAATTGAGTTCATCTTCATTTCTTCATTGGACGACTCATCAATAATTCATCACTTGGGTACTTTGCTGGGGATGTTTGTGCGGCACGGTGGCACAGTGCCTCACAGCGCCAGGGACGTGGGTTCAGTTTTAGCCTCGGTGACTGTCAGTGTGGAGTTTGCACGTTCTCCCCGTGTCTGCGTGGATTTCTCCCGGGTGCTCCGGTTTCCTCCCACAGACCGATCAACGTGCTGGTTAGGGATGCATTGGCCGTGCTAAATTCTCCCTCAGTGTACCCAAACAGGCACTGGAGTGACTAGGGGATTTTTCACTGCAAGTCCATTGTAGTGTTTATGTAAGCCTACTTGTGACACAACTATTAAACTTTAAACTTTGCGATTGAATGTTGCACTGTGCTAAATCTTTAAGTTCATTGTTGTGCCTTTAATTGCAAATACTGCGCAACATAAACAGATTGTGAACTGCTCATAGGAAAATACTTCATTTCAGGGAAACTTTAAACAGCTGAACAGCGCACGAGGACATGCAGAATAATGGATCCAAGCCATGTGAACAAAAGGCCATTGTCGCCCAATGCTGGGTGAAGCCACACATTGAAAATGATGGTTTCTGAATTAAAGCCATGAACATTATCGGTCCAAAATTTAATCTTCACTTCACTTAATTTAGATTTGGAAACAGAGGTGCATTGATTAGCCAAAATTTCTCTGGATTAATAAAACAGGGATAACCAAGTAGGGTTTCCAACTGGGATCACTGCAGAATCCTGGAGACTGATCTTTAATTCCTGGAGACTCCAGGCCAATCCTGGAGGGTTGGCAACTCTATAACTGGATGTAGAAATCTAACTCAGCATGGATTGAAACAATCAGACCATTAACTCCTCTTTGTAAAAGCTCTTCTGTATCCTGGCATTGAAGGTGATTTAAAGCAGAAGTTTCAACAATGACTAAACTTCTTGTTATTTTTTGGGCATTTGAGGACAATGAAATCCATTTGCTTCCTGTGCCACAGAACAGAATCGTAGAATTGCTACAGTGCAGAAGGAGGCCATTTGGCCCATCGAGTCTGCACCGACTCTCTTACAGAGCATCTTACCCAGGCCCAGTCCTGCCCTATCCCTGTAAACCCCACACATTTATCCCGCTCATCCCCCTAACCTACACATGTTAAGACACTAATGGGCAATTTAGCATAGCCGATCCACCTAACCTGCACAATGAGGTGAGCAAGGAATGAGCAGCCGCCACTATTGCAGTATAGGGAATGAGACAGCTGCAATTGTGTCAGTCTTCTGAGGTTATAAAGGGGCAGGAGATTGGCTAAGATTATTTCTGATAGCTAAGGCAGGGAAGGCAGAGCATCTCACATCATCCACCAGAAAATATCACTTCCTTCAGAGTAACTTATGATTGATAAATAACAGAAAAGGATGCTCCGGCAATTATCGGACAATAATCATTGCTTCTATTCATCAGCTTCTGGTCAAGACACAAAGCTATGAGCTCCAAAAGCTGAGACAAGAATGGGACAATCACAAAGGCTTCAGTCTGACTATCTGTAATGGTGTTTGCCTGTGAAGAATTCCTCACAGATCTCTTTATCTAGTTCAACGGGAGAATTTCACACTCCCTTTCTTGATGCCTCTGTGTTAAAGCAAAATAATTAGATCCTTTTCCACCTTCAGGGCCAAGAGAAAGAGCTGAACAAAGACTCTGACACAGATGCTCACATCCTCCTGCACTCAACAACGAAGCAGCAAAAATGGATTATCCAGTTAAAGCATTACGGTCCACAGGCTCTGACAGTACATTGGATAAACACAGACATCTTACAGGAATCAATTAAAACACAGCCAAATGAAGAAATTGGAAATGTTTTATGAAAAAAAAATCTATGTTAATACACTGATGCTGCCACAACATTGATTCACTATCACTGCTCCAGCACAGACTCTGTTTCAAATCCAGGCTCTATCTTTTCATTGTATAACTCCACATTCTATATCACTTCATTCAGATTTACCTTCACCTTTCCCTCCCAATGTCCAGTCCTCCTCACCTCTCTCGACCCGCATTCGGACCCACATGAGCTCCCTCACTGTGATCATGGTCACTGCTTCATCTCACCATGTCCCACACTTTCCATTTCTCCACACTTGGGAGTGGCACAGTGGTTAGCACTGCTGCCTCACCGCGCCAGGGATCCGGGTTCGATTCCCAACTTGGGTCTGTGTGGAGTCCGCACATTCTCCCCATGTCGGTGTGGGTTTCCTCCGGGTGCTCTGGTTTCCTCCCACAGTCCGAAAGATGTCCTGGTTAGGTGCATTAGCCATGCTACATTCTCCCTTAATGTATCCAAACAGGCACCAAAGTGTGGCGACTAGAGGATTTTCACAGTAGCTTCATTGCAGTGTTAATGTATGGCTACTGGTGACACTAATAAATAAACTTCAAACATTGTTTAGTGACCATTTCATTACCTCCATTCTCCTCTGTGCCCATGTCTGTCCACCCCCAACCCACTTATTGACCTTTTCTGTACCTTTACCTGCAACGTCTCACTCTGGATCAATCCAGTACCTCAATCTACTTGAGGTCGTATTTAAGATACAAAAGTCTGAAATCACATCCCAACTGACTCAAGTCTTTCATGCTGCTATCATTGAATGGACCTACCTTGCATTACGTTGATCTTTTTCTACACCCTAGCTGTGATTGTAACACTACATTCTGCACTCTCGTTTCCTTCTCTAGAACCGATATGCTTTACCTGTATAGCGCGCAAGAAACAATACTTTTCACTGTATACTAATACATATGACAATAATAAATCAAATCAGCTCAAATTTACATTGGAGACAGTTCAGAAGATTCACCGTAGGCTAATTTTTTTTTCCATGGGCAGTGGATGTTGCTGGCAAGGCCAGCATTTGCTGTCCTTCCCTAGTTGCCCCTGAATGGCTGGCAAGCCCATTTCCGAGATAGTAAATGGGCTCTGGAGCCACATGTAAGCCAGACCAGTTAAGGATGGCAGATTTCCTTCCCTAAAGATATAAGTAAAGCAGATGGAGTTTTATGACAATTGATCAGAGATTCATGGTCACCAATAACAAGACTACTTTTCATTTCCAGACATTTTGTGAATTGAATTTAAATTCTAACAGCTGCAGTGTTGGGATTTGAACCCACAGCAGATTTGCCTGGGCCTCTGGATGACTTGTCTACTGACGTACCGCTGTTTCCCCTTTCCTGGAATGAAAGGTTTGTCTTATGGGGAAGGGTTGAGCAGACTGAGCCTAGTTTATTGGCATTTCAGAGAATGAGGGGTGATCTTAGAATCATAGAATCTTACAGTGCAGAAGGAGGCCATTCAGACCATCAAGTCTGCGCCGAACACAATCCCATCCAGACCCTATCCCCACAATTCCATGCATTTACCCTAGCTAGTCCCCCTGATACTAAGGGGCAATTCAGCATGGCCAATCCACCTAACCAGTGCATCTTTGAACTGTGGGACCTTCATGAAAAATAGAAGATTGTGAGGGGGGGTTTTAACTGGATAAATGCAGTTTTAAAATAAGGGGTCCCATTTAAGAGATAGCAGAGGAGGAATTTCCTCTCTCAGAGGGTCTGTTGTGTTTGCAACTCAGCAAGCAGAGGGGGCTGGGTCATTGAATATATCCAAGGCTGGGTTAGACAGATTTTTGGTTGACCAGGGAGTCGATGGTTAGGGGGGACTGGCAGGAAAGTGGAGTTAAAGCCACATCAGAGAGCCAGATTTAATTCAATGGCAGTGGCACTGGCCAAGGGGTCAAATAGCCTACTGCTGCCCCTAATTCTTATGACCTTATGGTCTCACTACTCCTAGAGAAAATATTACCTGCCAATACTACCTCTGGAACCTCGAGAAACCTTTTAGACAAGCCTTAAAACTTCTCTCTCTTTGACCAAGCTTTTGACTATGTGTCCTGATATCACCTTATATGTGATTTGGTGGCTGCCTTTGTTTGTTGACACTCCTCTGAAGTAGCCTGGGTTTTATCATGAGAAATATTCAAGGCCCTAAAAATTGGTTCGAGGCTTTCCCACGTCTTAGTGACTCGGCAGGCAGACAGGGCCATGTGCTCGCGTCTGCTTCCACGGCAAGTTTTCCCTGGAACAGGTTACTAGAGGCTTATAGCTTGAGGGACGCCACTCAACATCAAGGATGATGGGCCAGGAAATTCTCCTATTCTTATCAGCTGCCTTTGGTCCATTGGGAGTATTTATAGGCTGAAAATCAAACCGTTTTGCTGTGTATTGAATGCACTTCCATGGATATCAAGTCCTGCACCAGGATTTTCCTACCCCGACTGCCACAGGAATTTTGGTGGGCAGAGCGGGTCATGAAAATGTCCACTGACCTCAGGGTGGATTTTCCAGTCTTGGGGTGAGAGCGATCGGAATATCCTACCCCTGATGTTGGTCTTGAAACTGGAGCTTCTGGCCCAGAGGTAGGGACACTACCCTCTAAACCTCAAAACCTTCCAACATTTAGCTAGGTGCACTATACCAGTAGAAAATGTGCGGTTATTGTTGTGGAGCTGCTTCCAGATGTCCAATTCGTCTCCATAACTCAACAGAATTATGGTGATCGGCCTGAGGTCCAATTTGGGACAAGCCTTGGGCCCTCTGGCTTTTGTTCCTTTAAAGATCATGAAGACGCTGTATTTTAGCCTTGGAGGGAGTGCAGAGGAGGTTTACTAGGCTGATGCCGGAGTTGAGGGGGTTGAGCTAAGAGGAGAGGCTGAATAAACTAGGCTTGTACTCGTTAGAGTTTAGAAGAATGAGGGGAGGTCTCATTGAGACGTATAAGATGATGAATGGGATGGATAGGATAGAGGTGGAGAGACTCTTCCCGCTCAGAAAGGACAGTAGGACTAGGGGGCACAGCCTCAAGATAAAGGGGGGCGGTTTAGAACGGAGTTGAGGAGGAACTTCTTCACTCAAAGGGTGGTGAATCTCTGGAATTCTCTGCCCGTTGAAGTGGTGGAGGCTGCCTCGCTAAATATTTTTAAGACGCAGGTTGATGGGTTTTTGATAAGCGAGGGGATTAAGGGTTATGGGGAGAGGGCGGGAAAGTGGAACTGAGCCACGACAGATCAGCCATGATCTTATTGAATGGTGGGGCAGGCTCGAAGGGCTAGATGGCCTACTCCTGCTCCTATTTCTTATGTTCTTATCCAGAGGAAAGAACCCCAACCTCTTGCCTCTGTTCTTTGAGAACTCAGTCCAGGAGATGAGAGACTTGAAAAATAAATGGTCAATGAAAACCATGCCAATGGCCATCTTTAGTCATTGTCAAATACTATTTATATCACAGCCAACCTGATCAGACTTTGTAATTAATTTGCACTAATAGACATAAATAACTTCGAACTTGGTAGCTGTTTACTCAGCCTGTTTGTATTCAGTGATATAATTAAGATGGATTTTTTTTTCCTGGAATAAACAAAAACCATTATAGAATCATAAAATGATGTAGAACAGAGCAATCCCGCCCTTTGTAACTTTGCCGGTTCTTCAGAGCTATCCGGCTGTCTCCACACCCCCTTTTCTTTCCCCAATGGTCCAGCATTTTTTTTCTCTTAAGCTATTTACCCAATACCCTTACTTTCTCCATTCTCTTCCTGCACTTAGAGACACATAAAGCAGATGAAACACATCTTACATCTGTTCCCTTTGACCTGTTTCTCCTGGAACAGTTTGCAAACCTGTCGACAGAGTAAATTAATTTTATTTGTTCAGGGGACGTGGGTATCTCAGGCTGGGCCAGCACTTATTGCCCCAAATCTAGTTGCAGTTAAGTCTGGAGTCACACGTAGGCCAGGCTGGGTAAGGACAGCAGATTTCCTTCTATGAAGGCCATTAGTGAACCAGATGGGTTTATTATGACAAGGTCACCATTGGATTTCCTTATTGAATTCAAATTTGACCATCAGCCGTGATGGGATTTGAACCCAGGTCCTCAGAGATTTATTCCAGGTCTCTGGTTTACTAGTCCAGTGACAATACCACTAGGCCACTGCCTTCCCAATGAGATTACTGGTCCTACATTCTCTGGAGATCAGAAGAATGAGAGGTGAACTCATTGAAATATTCAGAGTTCTGAAGAGGTTTGATAGCGTGGGCACTGAGAGATTGTTTCCGCTGGTCCGGGAATCTAAAACACGAGAGCTAGTCATTTAGAACTGAGGTGAGGAGAAATTTCTTCACTCAAAGAGCTGTGATTCTGGAGTTCTTGACCACAGAGAAATGTAGATGCTCTGTGTCTCTCTCCTTGGGAATAGGCAGGAAAGTGGAATTGAAACCAGTGATGGGCTCTGAAGGTGGCACGAGCTCAACAGGCTGCATGGTTTACTCCTGCTCCAATTTCTGACGTTCTTGCACAGTTTGAGGGGCTGAATTCCACATCAAGCATGGCTTACCAGGAGACCCTCCCACTCTCACCACTGCCAAGGGCGTATCGGAAGGCTGATAATCAACCTGTTTTTGACCTTCTCCGGGAGTGGGATTTGAATGTGGAGTGGCCGGGGGGGGGCGCTACCCACTGAATCTATTGGCCACCATCCTGTCAGGCAGTGACTCCCAGATCATAATAACCTACTGCTTAAATAATGCTCCTCACAGCACCACCAATCAACCTTCAATCTGCAGCCGTCCCGCCGGTGAAATCAATTTCTGCTCCCCTTTTTATCAAAACCCTTCGTGATTTAGTCTCCCCTCAACCCCCTCCGCTCCAAGGAGAACAACCGCGGCTTCTCCGGGCAACTGAGCAGACAGCCATCTTCTTGGCAACAACCCTCTGGAAACTAAATTATACCCAGATACTCGCCCGGAATGTGAACAAAAATACCTCATTAATGACACCGCGGTTTCATCTGAAACTGTTCAGTGTTTGCTAACATTAACAACTCTAATTACTGGTGCATGATACTGTTATATAACCATTAACTGATAATTAATGACAATTTAAATTTGAGCGCAGAGCTGGGTGACTGGGAGACCAAGCTCTGCAGTTCTGAATTTAGGCCGCTGTGAAATTCAGGACTGTGTTGAAATCTTCGCTAGTTCCTCATGAATAAAGAACAAAGAACAACACAGCACGGGAAACAGGCCCTTCGGCCCAATGAGCCCACGCCGCCATCTTAACAATGTATTTTTCCTACACCACCCTTGACCGGTGTCTATGCTTATGGTACCCCCATTAGAAACTTGACCTCAGGGGAGAATAACCCTAAGCTCGTGGCCCCTCTTCCTTTCCTTGGGCCTTGGTGAGGCCACACCTATAATATCGTGTACAGTTTTGGTCTCCTTTTCTGAGGAAGGACGTTCTTGCCCTCGAGGGAGTGCAGCGAAGGTTTACCAGGCTGATTCCAGGGATGGTGGGACTGATGTATGAGGAGAGATTGACCAGGTTAGAATTGTTTTCGCTGGAGTTCAGACGAATGAGGGGGTCTCTCATAGAGACTTACAAAATTCTAACAGGACTCGACAGGATAGATGCCGGAAGGTTGTTCCTGATGGTGTGATAGTCCAGAACCAGGGGGTCACAGTCTGAGGATTCAGGGTAGATCATTTAGGACAGAGACGAGGAGACATTTCTTCACCCAGAGGTGGTGAGCCTGTGGAATTCATTACCACAGGAAGTAGTTGATGCCAAAACATTGAATGTATTCAAGGGGCAGCTGGATACAGCACTTGGGGCGAATGGGATCAAAGGTTACGGGGAGAAAGCAGGATTAGGCTGTTGAGTTGGATGATCAGCCATGATTATGATGAATGGCAGAGCAGGCTCGAAGGGCCAAATGGCCTCTTCCTGCTCCTATCTTCTATGTTTCTCTTCCCATTTGTATCTTTCTCCCTGCTTATTTTTCTCGTGCTGTGCTGCTCTTTATTCTCTCATTTCTCATTGTATCCCTTTCGCTCCCTTCTGCCTGCCTCCACATCTATCCCCATCTCCACCCGGATCACTCTCTTCGGTGCCTCCACCTTGTGGCCCAAGCTCGGTGCCCCTCTCAATCTCTCTGCCATCTCTTGATGCAGCTGTCAGCATCTCTGTTCAATGCCCTCCAGATTTGGTTTCAGTGTTAGTAATTTAACACACCCTATCGCGGCAGGAATCTCAGCGACTGGGCCCACTTAATCGCAGGAGAGGCCCCACACCAGAGTCCTGGCAGTGGTAGGAACTCCTGCCTTGCCTGATTAGGCCGGAGGACGGAAAGGGCTGACGCAGGCTTCCTGTTCAGAGTTGGTGGGATGTAAATTGAATTCACTAATGAACCAATTGACACTCATTGGCCTTTGAGCCCATAGAGGGGCCTTGGAGGATATAAAGAGAACCGTTTTGCTTTCCCGCAGTCAACAAATCCTTGCCGGGTTTTGCCAGCGACTTCCCAGGCGGTCACCCTGTGTCTGCTCAAGGGTCCTGGCACTGGGGTGGGCTCCCCCATCCCTGGAACCCCATCCCAACCTCACTCACCTTTGCTCTGGGGACCCACCACATTCCTGGGCCTTTGATTGGGTGCAGTGTCACCAGCAGTCACTGCTCCCATTGGCTCAATAGAACTGTCAGCCTCTGATAGGCTGGAAGCGCTCAGCGGGCAGGATCAAGGCCCCCCCCAACCCCCGCCCCGGGGCCTTGATCCCGGGGAAAGTCTGCCAGTGTCCAATAAAGTGCCTGAACATTATTACTGTCAACCCTCTGCAAAGGAGAAGATGTGGGGCTCTCGCCGGCTGTCCAGCCAGTGTGACTCCCATCACCTCCAATAAACCCATGAAATTAAAATGTGTATTATATTCAGCAGATTAAATAAAGCTGAAATTGAATATGACAGTATTGGAAATGGTGATTGAAAATACTGGATTGTAATAAAAACCCAATCAGCTCGTTAATGCCCTTTAGGGAAGGAAATCTGCTGGCCAGAATGTGACTTCCAACCCAGATAACTGTTGCTGTCTGTAACTGCCCTCTGAAATGCCCTAACAACTCACTCATTTCTATCAAAAACCTTGACGATGGATCACCTTGTCAAAGGTGATGAGAATCATAGAATCCCTACAGTGCTGAAGAAGGCCATTCAGCCATCAAATCTGCACCAACTCTCCGATAGAACAACCCCACCCCCCCATCTTACCCCTGTAACCCCACATATTTACCCTGCTAATCTACACATCTTGGGACACTAAGGGGCAACTTAGCATGGCCAATCCACCTAACCTGCACATCTTTGGACTGTGGGAGGAAACCAGAGCACCCAGAGGAAACTCACGCAGACACGGAGAGAACGTGTAAACTCCACACAGACTGTGACCCAAGGCCGGGATTGAACCCGGGTCCCTGATGCTGTGAGGCAGCAGTGCTAACCGCTGTGCCACCGTGCCGCCCATTAGGGATGGACAATAAATGCAGGCCTTGCCAGCAACACCCACATCCCTGGAACGAATGAATAAAAAGTGCTGCGTTGGGTCCTTCTCTTCCCTTCTATCCCCCTGCTCTTTGTCTGCTCCATCTCAGTCTCACTCGAGGTTTGAGTCTGCCCTTCTCTGGTACGAGAAGAAGCTGCTCACAAAAATGTTTTAAAATGAAATTAGAGACATAAAAAGAAGAGACCCCCTACATGTAAAGGACTTATCTATCCCAGTCAGCCAGCCAGACTCTGCCATCTATCTACAATACACATCTACCTAAATATTTGGAAAGCCAGTTTACTTTTAAATACTCCTGACGAGTTCACCATCATTGCCTGCGGCCTTTATACCCTGCACGTCAGTAATTGCTTTCCTCAGTTCTGCTGTTGGAATAGGATTTTTAATCCAGTCCCAGAGACCCTCGGGGAGATCTGTTGTGACTAAATATTGTGAGGCTACAGGGCAGTGACACATCTTGCCTCAGATGGACGGACCTGGGCAAATATCTTCTTCAAAGTGCCACCACGGAGAGCCATTGGATTTGGATTTTTTTTGCGTCCTGTGACTGTTGGGCCTGCTCAAGTCACAAGGGCCTGTAACTAGGGCCTCAGTAAGGCAGCCATCTACTACATCCAGTGTGTTTGTTATGGAAAGCGACCATCATGACCACCAACATAGTCATGCTGGGGAAAGCATGTCTCCTTCACTGATTCCTTTAACACACAAATCTTTGAGGTGGAGTTGCTGGCGTTGGATTGGGGAGGGCACATTAAACGCCACGCTAAAGTCACGAGCTTTTGCAGCGCTGCTCCTTCATCGGGTGAGTGGCCACTCCGAAAGCTCGTGACTCCAAATAAACATACCTGTTGTTGTGAGTCTTCTTACTATAAAATTCTTTGATTGGAGGAAAAGGCCCTGAGACTGAACAGGTAAAGTCACCATAGAGTATCAAGTCTGCTTGATGGTGCATGCTTTCATGCACCTTGGGATGTTCAAAGGCGCTATACAAATGCAAGTTGTTCTTGGTTTAGAGACCAGCCACCTCAAAGTTATCAGAGGTGAGGAGGATTTTTCTCATTTTGCCTCATGACCTTTGATCAGGTCTCCTTGGCATCTCATCCTGGCCAGCTTCAGGTGGAGCCCAGATGAGATGGAGTCTTATGAGGAAAGGCTGAGGGACTTGAGGTTGTTTTCGATAGAAAGAAGAAGGTTGAGAGGCATACAAGATGATCAGAGGGTTAGATAGAGTGGATAGTGAGAGCCTTTTTCCTCGGATGATGATGGCTAACATGAGGGGACATAGCTTTAAATTAAGGGGTGGTAATTATAGGACGGATGTCAGAGGTAGGTTCTTTACTCAGAGGGTAGTAAGGGCGTGGAATGCCCTGCCTGCAGCAGTTGTGGACTTGCCAACTTTAAGGGCGTTCAAATGGTCAGTGGATAGGCATATGGATAACATTGGAATAGTTTAGATTAGAGGGTCATTAGATTGATTCCACTGGTTGGCGCAACATCGAGGGCCGAAGGACCCATACTGCGCTGTAATGTTCTATGTTCTATGATTGTCAGCACTAACAGCTGACAAGACTGAGAGAAAATACAGTATTTTCAGTTGAATCTGACTGCAGTTGTGAATAAATCAGTCGTGTCCAGAGTCTGCAGCCTGTAGTGCACCGTCTGATGGTACTGCTGTGTCCTGGCACTTGATTGTAAATCGTGGAAAGGTATCAATGGGATCTCCACTCTGTAATTCGCTCGGATGGTTATGCAACACTCACCTGGATTCCAAAGCAGGAAATAACATCCTTCTGCCTGGCAAGACATAGCAGATTTTTTTGTATGCTGCTTTGCTTTGGCTTCACCTTCATGCTCCATTTACCCTGCCAGGTGATAAATCAGCCAATGGCAGTGTTAACATTTACCATCCCAGATAGGATCGGTC
The DNA here is from genome assembly GCF_965287045.1 of Carcharhinus amblyrhynchos. Taxonomy (NCBI): domain Eukaryota; kingdom Metazoa; phylum Chordata; class Chondrichthyes; order Carcharhiniformes; family Carcharhinidae; genus Carcharhinus; species Carcharhinus amblyrhynchos. The sequence goes on along the minus strand of NC_137335.1, from coordinate 78,901,096 downwards.
GCTACACCGGAGACCTCCACAGGGTGTTGAGATGACAACGGAGATGCGATGGGACCACCAGCTACAGGGCAGTCAAATCCCACTGCCACCAACAAGGGAAACAGGCCATTCGATGCAGTTCAGCCAAGCTGGGCTCCTCGGGGTGGTCAAGAATGGCCAACACAACAACTCAGTCTAGAATTTATATTGCGCCTGACGTGATCTCAGACCATCCCAATTACAGTCAACTCACTGCCTCTTAAACAAGTGTAATCACTGCTGTGATGGAGGGAAACTGGGGTCATGTAGATAAAAGCAAATTACTGTCAGTGTTGGAAGGTGAAACAAAAACAGAAAATGCTGGAAAATTGCACCAGTGTGTGGGGACTTCCTGCAAGCTGTCCCCTCGAATTCTATTTTTTACTCTCATTCTGTACTTTTAAAATTGTACTCTAACTCTTTTACTTCATTCTGCACCCTCTCCTTTCCTTCTAAGACCATCAGACCATAAGACATAGGAGCAGAATTAGGCCATTCGGCCCATCAAGTCTGTTCTGCCATTCAATCATGGCTGACACTTTTCTCATTCCCATTCTCCTGCCTTTTCCCAATAACCCGGGTTACTGGTTAGGTTGATTGGCCATGCTAAGAAATTGCCCCTTAGTATCCAGGAATGCGTAGGTTAGAGGGATTTGTGGGTATAATATGTAGGGATATGGGGGTAGGGCCTGGGTGGGATTGTGTTCGGTACAGAATTGATGGGCCGAAGGTCCTCTTTCTTCACTATAGGGTTTTATGATTTTATGAACCCCTAATCTCCTTATTAATCAGGAACCTGGCTATCTCTGTCTTAAAGACACTCAATGACCTGGCCTCCACAGCCTTCTGTGGCAAAGAGTTCCACAGATTCACCATTCCCTGGCTGAAGAAATTCCTCCTCATCTCCGTTTTAAAGGATCGTCCCTTTAGCCTGAGGTTGTGCCCTCTGGTTCAAGTTTTCCTACTAGTGGAACCATCCTCTCCATGTCCACTCTATCCAGGCCTCGCAGTATCCTGTAAGTTTCAATAAGATCACCCTTCATCCTTCTAAACTCCAACAAGTACAGACTTAGAATCCTCAACCATTCCTCATATGACAGGCTGTCCATTCCAGGGATAATTCTTGTGAATCTCCTCTGGACCCTTTCCAAGGCCAGCGCACCCTGGGTTGCATCCGGGTGCTCCGATTTCCTCCCACAATCCAATGATGTGCAGGTTAGGTGGATTTTTAAAAAATTCATTTGTGGGACATGGGTGTCGCTGGCTGGCCCGCATTTATTGCCCATCCCTAGTTGCCCTTGAGAAGGTGGTGGTGAGCTGCCTTCTTGAATCGCTGCAGTCCATGTTCTGGGATTGACCCATAATGTGGTTAGGGTGGGAAATACATCCCTAGTTGCCCTTAGAGGGCAGTTGAGAGTCAACCACATTGCTGTGGCTCTGGAGTTACATGTAGGCCAGACCAGGTAAGGTCGGCAGATTTCCTTCCCTAAAGGACATTAGTTGAACCAAGAAGGGATTTTCTGACAATCGGCAATGGTTTCATGGTAGATTCTTAATTCCAGATGTTTTTTATTGAATTCAAATTTCACCATCTGTCTTGGTAGGATTCTGGGTTCCCAGAACATTAGCTGAGTTTCTGGATTAATAATCCAGCGATAATATCACTAGGTTATTGCCTCCCCGTAGCACCCAAGAACAATACTTTTCAATGCATCCCAATACATGCGACAATAATAAATTAAATCAGACCTGACAGCATCTGTGGGGGGAGAAATAGGATTAATGTCTCGAGTCTGGATAATTCTTCGTCAGAGCATGCATTACTGTGTATAAGATGGCTATGTCGAGTATATATATTATGGGTGGTATGGTGGCACAGTGGTTAGCACTGCTGCCTCACAGTGCCAGGGACCTGTGTTCAATTCCGCCCTCTGATCACTGTCTGTGTGGCGTTCTCTCCATGGCTGTGTTGGTTACCTCCAGGTGCTCCGGTTTCCTCCCACAGTCCAAAGATGTGTGGGTTAGGTTGATTGGCCATGCCAAATTCATCCTAGTGTTAGGGGTATTAGCAGGGTAAATGCATGGGGTTACGGGAATGGGGCCTGGGTGGATTTGTGGTCAGTGCAGACACGATGGGCAGAATGGCTTCCTTCCGTACTGTAGGGATTCTATGATAGAGCCTGTTAATAGAGTGAAAACCCCACAAAGCTTCAGAGCCATCCCCAGCCACAGAAGAACACCCCCTTCAGCGACGTTTCTGTTGCAGTGCACCCACCTCTTGAGTAAAAATGCCAATTTCATTCTGGTTGGGGCATGCTGGGAATTTCTGCAGGCCCATAAGGCCAACCTGACTAAGCTGGCTCAGACTGCATTCAAACCTAGGCCCCTATCGGAGAAGAGAGGGCAGTGAGCGTACTAACCCACCATGAAACCCAGTCTAGCTGAACAGACTGGAGAAGCTGCGAAGACGGGGAAAAGAAATTTAGAATCAATGGTGCAGAGCAAGTAATTGAGTATCCCGGCAGAGAGGGAAGAGATTGGGGGTTGGAGAGAGCAGCTTTACTTCATTATGCACAGTAATTATTACATTAGGGTTTGTTCTATTCCTCTGTCAGTCCCTTGGTCCTGTTTATATTTACAGCACTCTCTCAATATTGGGAAAAAGACACATGAGAGAAAGCTGAGTAAAATCAATTAAGCTTAGCACAGATAATGTATCAGCTCCGAGAATGAGATGACTGTGAAATGAAGAAACAAGATGCTTTTACTTAAGGAACGCCTTAGTTAAAAAAAACCTGACAATTTGTTTTTTGTGTTCACTCATGGGATGTGGGTATCGCTGGCAGGGACAGCATTTATTACCCATCCCCAATTGTCCTCGAACTGAGTGGCTTGCTAGGCCATTTTAAAAGGTATTTTTATGGATCAACCACAATGCTGTAGGTCTGGAGTCACATGTAGGCCAGACCAGGCAAGGATGGCAGATTTCCTTCCCTAAAGGACATTTGTGAACCTGATGGGTTTTTAGAACAATTGACAATGGCTTCATTAGACTTTTAATTCCAGATGTTTATTGAATTTGAATTTCACCACCTGCTTTTGTTGGATTTGAACCTTGGTCCCCAGAGCATTACCCTGGGTCTCTGTATTACTGATCCAGTGATAATACTCCACTGCTCCTCCAACTCCATCTCAGCCTCCACCCCCCCTCCGCCATTTTCCTTTCATATGTTCTGCAGAAAATGTTGAAACTGGACAACATCCAATGGAAGAATTATTTTGGGGAGAAACCCGTTTCCAACAGGTAAACGCCGGGGTGATCAATTGGCTTCATGAATGAAACCACAGTAACAGGTGGCCCAGTGGTTAGCACGGCTGCCTGACAGCTCTGGGGACCTGGGTTCAATTCCCGGCTTGGGTCACTGTCTGTGTGGAGTTTGCACATTCTCCCCATGTCTGCATGGGTTTCTCTCCAGTTTCCTCTTGCAGTCCAAAGACGTGCTGGTTAGGTGCATTGGCCATGCTAAATTCTCCCTCAGTGTACCCAAACAGGTGCCGGAGTGTGGCAACTAGGGGATTTTCACAGTAACCTCATTGCAGTATTAACGGAAGTCTACTTGTGACACTAATAAATAAACTTTAAAAGTGGGGAAATTTAAATTCAAGAGCTCTGCTCCCTCCCCATAGTCAAATGTCGTACTGGGACATGGGAACAGGGACATTTAGCCCCTTGAGCCCAGTCCCCCACTCAATCAGATTGCTGTGAACTGCAACCTTCATCTTCTTCTACTTGTTCTTCCCTTTATAGAATCAATAGTCTCCATTGCAACCACTTCCCTGTGGTAAAGCAATCCATAAGGCCAACAATCTCCTGTGTGAATAAATCTTTTCTAATTCCTCTCCTTGCTCTCTGAATAACAATCTGACATCAGTAACTCTCCAGCCAATATTCACCAGAAGAGTTAGCCTCCCCCTCATTTTCCTATCAGAATCCTTCATAATGTAACAAACCTCTAATGAATCTCCTCTTAGCCTTTCCGTGCTCTTATCGAATCAATCCCGTGTCTCAATGATGCAGCCCAATTAAGTTTGGAGGTGTCCAGATCACCAAAAACCTATCCTAGTCCTCCATGCCGACACTATAGTTAAGAAAGTCCACCAATGGCCCCCACTTTCTCAGGAGGCGAAGGAAATTCAGTACGTCCATTACGATTCTCACCAATTTTTACAGATGCACCATAGAAAGCATCCTCTCTGGTTGTATCACAGCTTGGTAAGGCTCTTGCTCTGACCAAGACCACAAGAAACTACAAAGGATTGTGAACGAAGCCTACTCCATCACTCAAACTAGCATCCTGCCCATTGAGTCTGTCTACATTTCCCGTTGCCTCGGCAAAGCAGCCAGCACAATCAAGGATGCCACGTACCCCAGACATTCTCGTTTCCACCTTCTTCCATCAGGAAAAAGATATAAAAGTCTGAGGTCACGTACCAACCAACTCAAGAACAGCTTCTTCCCTACTGCTGTCAGACTTTTGAATGGACCCACCTCATATTAAGTTGATCTTTCTCTGCACCCTAGCTATGACTGTAACACTACATTCTGCCCTCTCTCCTTTCTTTCTCTATGAACGGTATGCTTTGTCTGTATAGCGCACAAGAAACACAACTTTTCACTGTGTACTAATACACGTGACAATAATAAATCAAATCAAATTAAATAAGGGTGTTGCCTGTGGTTAGCAGCTGAGGTGACCTTTGATTCAAGTTGACTTGTGTCATTATTTGCCTTATAAACATTCACTATGTTACCACTTTCAGAGAAGATGATGTGATGAAAGTGAAACGTGCCTCCCCCACTCCACAGTGCAATACACAAAGTTTCTGAATAATTTTCTTGCCTAAGTAATGAAGCCTTAGAACGATGATGAGGTACACAGCAAGTAGCTGACCGGAGTAGCTGGGAATACTGGGAAAAGGGGCATATTTGTGCTTATTTTATGTTTCCATTTTCGATGGTTTTGCCCCATTGGTGGCTCTGAAGTTGGAATGGGCAGTTTTCAGCCCTGGTGAGTAAATTGGAAGTGCAAACATTAGGAGAAATAAGACCATAAGACATAGGAGCAGAATTAGGCCACTCGGCCCATCGAGTCTGCTCTGCCATTCAATCATTCTCATTCCCATTTCCCTGCTTTTTCCTCCTAACCCCTGATCCCCTTATTAATCAAGAACACATCTATCTTTATCTTAAAGACACTCAATGACCTGGCCTCCACAATCTTCTGCGGCAAAGAGTTCCACAGATTCACCACTCACTGGCTAAAGAAATTCCTCCTCATCTCTGTTTTAAAGGATTGTCCCTTTAGCCTGAGGTTGTACCCTCTGATTTTAGTTTTTCCTGATAGTGGGAACATCCTCTTCACATCCACTCTATCCAGGCCTCGCAGTATCCTGTAAGTTTCAATAAGATCACCCTTCATCCTTCTAAACTCCAATAAGTACAGGCTCAGAGTCCTCAACCATTCCTCATACGACAAGCTCTGCATTCCAGGGATAATTCTTGTGAACCTCGTCTGGATCCTTTCCAAGGCCAGCACACCTGGGTTGCCTCCGGGCGCTCCAGTTTCCTCCCACAATCCAATGATGTGCAGATTAGGTGGATTTTTTAAAAATTCGTTTGTGGGACATGGGCATCGCTGGCTGGCCAGCATTTATTGCCCATCCCCTAATTGCCCTTGAGAAGATGGTGGTGAGCTGCCTTCTTGAATCGCTGCAGTCCATGTTCTGGGATTGACCCATAATGCCATTAGGGTGGGAGTTCCAGGATTTTGACCCAGCGATTGTGAAGGAACGTTGATATATTTCCAAGTCAGGATGGTGAGTGGCTTGGAGGGGAACTTGCAGGTGGTGGTGTTTCTCTTTATCTGCTGCCCTCGTCCTTCTAGATGGAAGTGGTCATAGTTTGGAAGGTACTGTCTAAAGATCTTTGGTGAATCGCTGCAGTGCATCTTGTAGATAGTACACACTGCTGCTACTGAGCGTCAGTTGGTGGTGGAGGGATTGAATGTGGATGTGATGCCAGTCGGGCAGGTTGCTTTGTCCTGGATGGTGTCAAACTTCCTGAGTGCTGTTGGAGCTGAACCCATCCAGGCAAGTCGGGAGTATTCCACGATGGAATATTGCCTTGTAGATAGGCTTTGGGGAGTCAGGAGGTGTATTACTCACCACAGTATTCCTAGCCTCTGACCTGCTCTTATCGCCCCCGTGTTTATGTGGTGAGTCCAGTTGAGTTGACAGTGAGGGATTCAGTGATGTAATACCATTGAATGTCAGGAGTCAGAGAGTTGGCCATGTTAAATTCACCCTAGTGTCAGGGGGATTAGTGGGGTAAAGGTGTGGGGCTATGGGAATATGGCTTAGGTGGGATTGCAGTCAGTACAGACTTGATGGGCCGAATGGCCTCCTTCAGTAATGGAAGGATTCTATGACTCTATGAACAAACACCTGTTGCATTGGAGTAATGTGCTGTAGGGGCAAACCTTGTCTGCAAGGAGCAATAGGGAGAATTTCAATGGTCCAGGGATAGAGATATGAAGACAACCCATCCTTTTGTTGTATATATAGACAGCAATCCAACTCTTCATTGTGTTAACATTGACTGTAAGCATTGGAGACAGTACCTCAAATTCTCAAATCAAACTGTCCTTGTGACCTTGCCTGAATGAGATTGTCCAATTAATGCGAAAATTAATGACAGATTACAGGCGACGGGCCTGAAATCCACAGAGAGGATGGATTGCAACGCTGCTTGAAAGCTGAAAGAGAAACATAACGTACAAGTGAAGGGCCCAAGCCGCTCTCTGTTGGTGTCAGTCAATCACCCTTCCCTTTCATTTATCCGCATTCAATAACTGAAAATAAAATATTCCCAAACTGCAAAGTGTTGCCTTGTTGCATCTACAAAAATGCTGCATCTAAATATAACCCTTCTGCGTCTGACTTTCTGCTCATAAACATCTTTTGCATCTTCCGGTGCTTTGCTCTCCAGTGACATCTCTGACTGCCAGCTTAATTAATTGGATTCTGCCACAGGGGCCTAATAACATTGCCTGCCTGAAGGTTCACAGGTTACCTTCTTCATGCCTGCAACTTTCTCCTATCTTTAAGGTTCATTGCAATAAGTGGAGAAATGAGGAGAGAGAAAGAAGGAAAGCACATTGACTGATGCATATGTATCATCCTTGATTCCAGTAGAAAAGCTCAGTCCTAGTGGAACATTAGCGCAACATAGAAAAGTTACAGTACAGTTGGGCAGCACAGTGGCACAGCGGTTGGCACAGCTACCTCACAGCGCCAGGGGTCAGGGTTCAATTCCAGCCTCGGGTTACTGTCTATGTGGAGTCTGCATGTTCTCCCCGTGTCTGCGTGGGTTTCCTCCCACAGTCCAAAGATGTGCAGGTTAGGTTGATTGGCAATGCTGAATTGACCCTAGTATCAGGAGGATTAGCAGGGTAAATGTGTGGGATTTCAGGAATAGGGCCTAGGTGGGATTGTGGTCAGTACAGAGTTGATGGGCCAAATTGCCTCTTTCCATACTGCAGGGATTCTTTCATTCTCAGAAAGAAGCCATTCGGCCCATCTCATCCATGCCAGCCCCAGGACATCCAGATGCTCTTTCTAATTGTACCTTTCCTGTACCCATCTCATAGCTTACAGCACTTAATAGAACCATCGAAAAGTTACCGCACGCAAGGAGGCCATTCGGCTAGGCAGAATCAAGCAGAAATCCTGCTGCAGAGACTCACCAGGTCAAATAGCCTCATCCTGTGTTGTAAGGTCCTGTCACATAGTTATCTTTTCAGAAATGGCCCAGTGTGATCAACTGTGTTATTTAAACAGATGGAATCAATTTGGGTGGAGGTGCTAACCTATTAAATACCAATATTGGATCAGGTTCTGATTGAAGCTTTAGCTGGCGTGTTGCAGGGTATTCTTACACTGAAATAAAATGATCGCAGTAAATCATTTAGAATTAATATTTCACCAAAGGTTTCTGTCACGGTCAATAAATAAGAGTAGAAATCTTCAGGAGCTTGTACATTATGTATGTACGCACACATATATGTATAATGCAAAAATTAAACAATCATTCATTTATTAGGCAGTTGCACTTTCAGTGATAGGCCCCGGTTATATTCCAGTTTAAAGGTGATAAGAACTGAGTTGAAAGCTGCCATCCCACTGAGTTCGATGGGCACCTGACCAATAGGAAAGGAATCACAGCAGGATGTTAATAGAATGCTCACAACACGGCACGCGGTTCATCAGAGGGAAGGCGAATATAAATCCGCTGGTCTGAGTCCATCTTTTATTTAAAAAGAATTAAATAGAGCTTGACAACCCAAGGATGTGGAGTGAGATTAATTATTAATCACAAAAATTAAAAAATGATAACGTGACAGGCAAATTTATATTTTTAATTGAGACAATATGACTTTTTTGCCCCATCTATTGCTAGTTTTAAATGCAAGAAAGCTTCTCACTCTGAAATAGATATATTCATTCCATACTCTTATGAATAATTAGTACAATGCTTCCATTTGAAACTGAAGCTTTTTATAAATATATATACTGCCTGAAGCAATTTTTTTTTGCCAATGAGATCAAACTGACTCCTTTTTTGATTATTGCAATGTATCTTTTTTATTCATTTGTGGGACACGGGCATCGCTGGCTAAACCAGCATTTATTGCCCATCCCTAGTTGTCCTTGAGAAGGTGGTGGTGAGCTGCCTTCTTGAATCGCTGCAGTCCATGTGGTATAAGCACACTCACAATGGTGTTAGGGAGGGAATTCCAAGATTTTGATCCAGCGACTGCAACGGAACGACAATATATTTCCAAGTCAGGATGGTGAAACTTGGAAGGGAACTTGCAGGTGGTGGAGTTCCCAAGTATCTGCTGCCCTTGTCCTTCTAGATGGAAGTGGTGGTGTGTTTAGAAGATGCTGCCTAAGAATCTTTGGTGAACTTCTGCAGTGCGTCTTGTAGATAGTACACATGGCTGCCAAGTTTAAGAAGTTTATTTATCAGTGTCACAAGTAGTTTTACATTAACACAGCAATGAAGTTACTGTGAAAATCCCCTCGTTGTCACTCTCTGGCGTCTGTTCGGGTACACTGAGGGAGATTTTAGCACAGCCAGTGCACCTAACCAGCACATCTTTTGGACTGTGGGAGGAAACCAAGCACCTGGAGAAAACCATGTAGACACGGGAAGAACGTGTAGACTCCGTACAGACAATGACCCAAGTCGAGAATTAAACCGGGGTCCTTGGTGCTGTGAGGCAGCATTGCTAATCACTGTGCCACCGTGCCGCCCTGAGAATTGGTGGTGGAGAAAGTAGGTGTTTGTGAATGTGCCAACCCCACCCATCCCTGCACTGGGAATAAACTATGGGTCCATGGCTGACACTCAGTGAGGGAGTGCTGCACTCTCAGTAGCAATGACTTTCCAGTAAGAGGTGTATCGGAGGCTTCATCTGCCTTTTCAAATTGGCATAACCATCCCATGGCATGATTCGAAGATGTGGGTATGCCGGCGTTGGACTGGCGTAAACACAGTAAAAAGTCTGACAACACCAGGTTTTAGTCCAACCTATTTATTTGATAATATACTCACAAGCTTTCGAGGGGACTGCCTCTTCGTCAGGTGAATGGAGAGTTCTGGCCTCAGACAGAGCATATAAAGCACAGACAGTTTAGAGATTACTGATTAAAATGCGAATCCTTACACCTAACCTGCTGTTCAAGACCTGAAGTGGCTGATAATGTGAGTGGAAGGAGCACTGATCACAGTTTAAAGAGATGTGTATTGTCTCCAGACAGTACAGTAAGTGAGGTTTTGCAAACCCAGGCAAGTCACGGGGGTTACAGATAGTGCGACATGAACCCAAGATCCCTGTTGAGACCGTCCTCATGTGTGCGGAACTTGGCTATCAGTCTCTGTTCAGCGACTCTGCGCTGTCGTGTGTCGTGAAGGCCGCCTTGGAGAATGCTTACCCAACATTGTCTACCTGATACGTTGCAAGAAAGGATGTCCCAAAGCATGGTACATTGGGGAGACCATGCAGACGCTACGACAACGGATGAATGAACATCGCTCGACAGTCACCAGGCAAGACTGTTCCCTTCCTGTTGGCGAACACTTCAGTGGTCACGGGCATTCAGCCTCTGACCTTCGGGTAAGCATTCTCCAAGGCGGCCTTCACGACACACGACAGCGCAGAGTCGCTGAACAGAGACTGATAGCCAAGTTCCGCACACATGAGGACGGTCTCAACAGGGATCTTGGGTTCATGTCGCACTATCTGTAACCCCCATGACTTGCCTGGGTTTGCAAAACCTCACTTACTGTACTGTCTGGAGACAATACACATCTCTTTAAACTGTGATCAGTGCTCCTTCCACTCACATTATCAGCCACTTCAGGTCTTGAACAGCAGGTTAGGTGTAAGGATTCGCATTTTAATCAGTAATCTCTAAACTGTCTGTGCTTTATATGCTCTGTCTGAGGCCAGAACTCTCCATTCACCTGACGAAGAGGCAGTCCCCTCGAAAGCTTGTGAGTATATTATCAAATAAATAGGTTGGACTAAAACCTGGTGTTGTCAGACTTTTTACTATGATTCGAAGAAGAACAGGGGAGTTCTTCCTGGTGTCCAGGCCGAACTCAACTAGCATCATGAAAGCAAGTTACCTGATCGTTATTACATTGGGAGTGATGACTGTGTGCTAATTGGCTGCCATGGTTCTAATATGACAACAATCAAAATATTTGATTGGCTATAAAATGCTCGATTTATTCTGAGTTCATAAAAGGCAATATATAAATGCATTTCTTCGGGGGGAGGCGCTGGCAGGGGACAGCATCGACCTAAACTCAAGTCTCTGCAATGTAATTTGAACCCAAGTCCTTCTAGCTCGACCAGCGAGGTTTAGCTGTGACCAGTTGAACCTCACACTAGTGAAACAAATATGTTACAGTCTGGAGCAACGGAGAGTGAAGGTGGAGGTATCAATATTATTTCCATCCGCCTGACCAGGAACCCCTCCCACTCTTACCGCCTGCCATGTGTCAGGCTAAAGGGACGATCCTTTAAAACAGACAGGAGGAATTTCTTCAGCCAAAGAATGGTGAATCTGTGGAACTCTTTGCTGCAGAAGGCTGTGGAGGCCAGGTCATTGAGTGTCTTTAAGAAAGAGATAGGTTGGTTCTTGATTAATAAGGGGATCAGAGGTTATGTGGAAAAGGCAGGAGAATGGGGATGAGAAAAATATCAGCCATGATTGAATGGCGGAGCAGACTCGATGGGCCGAGTGGCCTAATTCTGCTCCTGTGTCTTATGGTGTTGGAATAATTTTGTAAGTTGATTCTCAACCTGTCAGCCGTGTTATGAACGCACTTTCCTTGGCCATTAAGTCCTGGGATGGAACTCAAACTGGAGCTTCTAGCTCAGAGGCAAGGACACTAACCACTTCACCACAGGGTCTCCTCAAATCATAGCCGACAATTTGCAGGTTTGGCATCAGTCAAAGAACTGTTCCTCATTGTGAGAGCCACAGGTTAGGAATGAGGTTAAGGCCTTGGGTAAGGTTACAAGGGACATTTACTGGAGTGATACCAGAATGAAAGACTTTGGAGAGACCAGAGAACCTGGTAGTGTTCAAATTATAGCGCTGAAGATTAAGGCTACATTCAGTAAAGCTGTTCAAAACTAGGAGACGTTTTGATAGAGCACTTTTCCACTTGCAGGGAGGTAGCAACTAGGCGACATCAATTTCAGACAATTGGCAAACAATTCAGGGGAGTCACTATGAAAGTTATTACGAAGTGAGTTGTTACAGTCTGCTATGCATTAACTGAAAGGATTGCTGTGGCAGATAGCTCCTTCAAAGAAAGTTCAAGTTTATTTATTAGTGTCACAAGTAGTTTTACATTAACACTGCAATGAAGTTACTGCGAAAATCCCTTAGTCATCACTCTCTGGCGCCTGTTTGGGTACACTGAGGGAGAATTTCGCATGGCCAATGCATCTAACCAGCACGTATTTTTGACTGTGGGAGGAAACTGGAGCACCCGGAGGAAACCCGAGCAGATACGGGGAGAATGTGCAGACTCCACACAGGCAATGATCCAAGCTGAGAATCAAACCCCGGTCCCTGGTGCTATGAGGCAGCAGTGCTAACCACAGTGCCACCACACATGGATAGGGGTCAGAGCTGGCACAAATGGGTTGAATGGCCTCTACTGTGCCATATAATTCAATACAATATGTTAATTTAGTCTTTTGGTTTAATTAAATTATAATGTCCTTCATAATACATTTGACTGGAACCACGAAGCATTAAGATCGGTGTACAATAATTTTAAGTCATTCATTTAAATTAGACGGTCAATAATTAATTGAAGAGAAGCAATTACAATACGGTCTGAATAAAAAGTGTAATAAATAGATGAGGTTTAAGTAAATAAATTGTACAATTACATTTAAACTGCTTAGTTATCACCTTAAAGAATTGTAAAATTCTATGGAATTAACCATTATCATAAATCCCAGTGACAGCAGTGAATGTGCTGGAGTGCATTCTGAAGAGCGCCAAGCTGAAAATAAATAAATAATAGTTCATTAAAAATACTGTACCTTTCAGTCACAAGATTGTGTTGTTTAAGTCCCAGTGTATGAATAGATTGCACTTGGGATTATGGTAACATAGTGGTTATGTTCCCGGATTAATAATCCAGCCTATATATCTCGGTGTAGTTTTCCAATTTGGAATTCAGTTTTTAACAACCTTATCCAGGAGAGAAAAAATTGGAAAAAGTTTTCAATTTATTAGCACTGCAATGAAATTACTGTGAAAACCCCCACACTCCAGCTCCTGTTTGAGTACACAGAGGAAGAATTTAGCATGGTCAATGCACCTAACCAACACGTCTTTTAAACTGTGGGTGGAAACCAGAGCACCTGGAGGAAACCCAAGCAGATACGGGAAGAATGTGCAGAGTCTGCACACTCAGTGACCCAAGCTGGGAATTGAACCCAGATCCCTGGCATTGTGAGGCAGCTGTGCTAACCACTGTGCCGCGACAATGAACTGTGGGCTTGCTATAAAAACAGCACTGATGTCCAACTCAAATTCTCCTCATCTCTCTTCTGGTTTGTTCTCCAATTATCTTAAATCTGGGTCCGTGATTGCTGACTCTCCTGCCAGTGGAAATGAAACCTATCAAAAACTCTCCTAATTTTGACCATCTCCATTAGACCATAAGACAAGGGGCAGAAATAGGCCATTCGGCCCATTGAGTCTGTTCCACCCATTCAGTGAGATCATGACTGATCTGACAAAGTGATCCTCAACTCCACTTTCCTGTCTTATCCCCACAACCTTTGTCTCCCTTACTGATTAAAGGGTTGTCCATTGCAACCTTGAACGTACTTAATGACCCAGTCTGTACAGCCCTTTGCAGTAAGGAATTCCACAGATTTTTATTTAGATGAAATGCGAGGTAATGTATATCGGTAGATCGAACTAGGGCAGGCCCCACTCAGTTAATGGTAGGGTGTTGGGGGGAGTTATAGAACAAAGAGATCCAAGGGTAGAAGTTCATAGGTCCTTGAAAGTGGAGTCACAGCTGGACAGGGTGGTGAAGATGATTCAGCATATTTGGTTTCAATGGTCAGAACATTGAATACAGGAGTTAGGACATCTTTTTAAAGTTGTACAAGACTTTGGTAAGGCGACATTTGGAATACTGTGTACCGTTCTGGTCACACTACTATAGAAAGGATATTATTAAACAAGGAAGAGTGCAGAAAAGATTTACTAGAATGCCCCCGGGACTTGATGGATTGAGTTATAAGGACAGGCAGGATAAACTGGGACTTCTTTCCCTGGAGCGTAGGAGACTTTGGGATGATCTTGGAAAGGTCTGTAAAATAATGAGGGGCATAGGTCAGCTAGATATAAAAATCTTTTCCCAAAGGTAGGGGAGACTATAATGAGACGGCATAGGTTCACGGTGAGAGGGGAGAGATACAAAAGGATCCAGGGGGCAATTTTTTTCACTCAGAGAGTGGTGAATGTTTGGAACACGCTGTCAGAGGCAGTAGTAGAGGGGGTACAATTTTGTCTGTAAGATGGGTATAGAGGGATATAGGCCAAATGCGGGCAACTGGGACTAGCTTAGTGATAAAAACTGGGCGGCATGGACAAGTAGGGCCAAAGGGCCTGTTTCCTTGTTGTAAACCTCTATGATTCTAATAGGTGGGGGAGATTAAATAACGAAGATGTCATGGAACAAACAAGAAAGAGAGTGGTGATAGCAATATAAAGAAAAATAGTAGTGACAAAGAGTAAGTGTTAATCGCAGAATAAAGGTCAGCTCTGGAACCTGAAAACAAGACACAAATAAGCTTCTACCCAGCAATGTGGAAGGTTGCCCAGGTCTGTCCTGTGTTCAAAACCTTGGCCAATTAGCAGCACATCAGTCTATTCTCAATAATCAGAAAGTGATGGAAGGGGACACCAGCAGCGTTATCAAGTGGCGCTTACTCAGCAATAACTCATGGGTGACCAGTTTGGGTTGTGCCAGGGCCACTCAGTTCCTGACCTCATTACAGTCTTGGTTCAAAGGTGGGAAAAAGGGTTGAACTCCAGGGGGGAGGTGACAGTCTTTGACATCAAGGCTGCTTCTGACTGAATGTGGCATCAAGAAGCCCGAGTAAAATTGGAGTCAGTGGGAATCAGGCTGAAAACTATCCATTATTTCCAATCATATCCAGCATAAAATGATTGTTGGAGATCGGTCATCGCAGCTCCAGGGCATCACTGCAGGAGTCCCTTAGGGTAATGTCCTAGACCCAACCATCTTCAGCTGCTTGATCAATGACCTTCCTCCCATCATAAGGTCAGAATTGGGGGTGTTCATCGATGATTGTACAATGTTCAACACCTTTCACAACTCCTCAGATCGTGATGCAGTCCATGTCCAAATGCAACATGACCTGGACAACACCCAGACTTGGGCTGACAAGTAATGTTTGCACCACACATATGCCAGGCAATGACTATCTTCAACAAGGGAGAATCTAATCGTTGTCCTGACATTCAATGGCATTCCAATCACTGAAATCCCCCACTATGAAGTGCAGCTCCAAAAACAGTCCAGAACCTCGACACCGTTAAAGACAAAGCATCCCGTTTGGGTGGCATCCATCCATAAATATTCATTCCCTCCATCATTGACCCACAGTGGCACAGTGTACACCATCTACAAGATGCACTGCAAAAACTTACCAAGGCTCCTGAGGGAGCACTTTCCAAACCCATGACCACTTGAAGGACATGAAAGATATATGGAAATGCTACCACTTGTGAGCTCCCCTTCAAGGCACTCATCATCCTGACTTGGAAATACATCATTGTTCCTTCACCATCACTGGGTCCAAATCCTGGAACTCCCTCCCTCACAGCACAGTACCTGTATCACAGAGTTGCAATGGTTCAAGAAGGCAGCTCATCATCACCTTCTCACAGGCAACAATTAAAGAGCAATAAATGCTGGCCTCACCACAGCCCATCGATGAATAAAACAGAGTGGGAAAAATATTTCAAAGCGGAGGACAGAGTTCATAGAGTAAAAGAATTAAAAATTAAAAACTTCTCATTAAATTGAGAAGTCGACTGCATACTCCAGTGGTCCAGGTTGGTGTTCAAGATATCCTTACATTATTCATAGAAAAGGAAAGAAGATGATTTGCATTTCCTTAGCACCTTTCACAATTCTGGGGCATTCCAAAGCACAAGTAAAACTCAGTAACATCAGCGCCACACAAATGCCAGGCAACGACCATCATCAATAAGAGACACTCTAACCACCGCCCCTTGACATTCAGTGGGGTTACCATCACTGAATCCCCCATTGTCAACATCCTTGGGGTTACCATTGACCAGAAACTCAACTAGACTTGCTATATAAACACAGTGGCGGTAGACAGAGGGGAACCGGCCTCCCGCTTAGAAAGGATAGCAGGACTAGAGGGCACAGCCTCAAGATAAGGGGGGGTGCAGTTTAGATCGGAGTTGAGGAGGAACTTCTTCACTCAAAGGGTGGTGAATCTCTGGAATTCTCTGCCCATTGAAGTGGTGGAGGCTACCTCGCTGAATATATTTAAGTCACGGGTAGATAGGTTTCTGACAGGCAGGGGAATTAAGGGTTATGGGGAGAAAGCGGGAAAGTGGAGCTGATTCACTTCAGATCAGCCATGAACTTGTTGAGTGGCGGGGCAGGCTCGAAGGGCTAGATGGCCTACTCCTGCTCCTATTTCTTATGTTCTTATGTTCTATAAGAACAGGCCAGAGGCGAGGAACACTGTGGCAAGTAATTCACCTCCTGACTCCCCAAAACCTATCCACCATTTACAAGGCACAAGTCAGGAGTGTGATGGAATACTCTCCACTTGCCTGGATGGGTGTAGCTCCAACAACATCAAGAGTCTTGACACTATCCAGGATAAAGCAGCCTGTTTGATGGGCACCACATTCACAAACGTCTACTGCCTCCATCACCGCCGCTCAGTAGCAGCAGACTGCACTATCTACTAGATGCATTGCAGCAATTCAAATATCCTTAGACAGCACTTTATAAACCCATGACCACTTCCACCTAGGAGGACAAGGGCAGCAGATACATGGGAACACCACAAGTTCCCCTCCAGGCCACTCACCATCCTGACTTGGAAATATATCGCCGTTCCTTCACTGTTGCTGGGTCATTCCAACCCTAATGGTATTGTGGGTCAACCCACAGCACGTGGACTGCAGCGATTCAAGAAGGAGGCTCACCACCACCTTCTTGAGGGCAGCTAGGGATGGGCAATAAATGTTGACCCAGCCAGCAATATCCATGCCCCACGAATAAATAAAAAAATTACAGTCAATCTGGAACTATTGAAGTGCAGCTACCATTGGAAACATGGCAGCCAATTTGTGCACAGCAAGCTCCCACAAACAACCATGTGAGAATAACCAGATAATTTATTAGTGACGTTGATTGAAGGGTAAGTAATGGACAGGGCACTGGGGTAACTCCCCTTCGTATCTTCAAAGTAGCGCCATGGGATCTTGCCCACTCCCTGAGGGTAGACATTTGGGAGTAATTTGCCCAGCCTGCTGCCACCTGCCTGAGGATTACAGGCAGAGGGAAGGAAGAGGAGATCAGGACAGGCCATCAGGCGGGGCTGGTAGGGGGGGGGGGGGGGGGGGGCGCGGGGGTAGATTGAGGTTTCATTTTATTAGACCATGAACTCTGTCCTCCATTTTGAAATATGTTCCCCACTTTGTTTTATTCATCGATGGGCTGCGGATTTCGCTGGCGAGGCCAGCATTTATTGCTCTTTAGTTGTTGCCCGTGAGAAGGTGATGATGAGCGGGGCTGGCTGGGCAGGAGGTAATGGACACTGGGGCTGGCCTGGATAGGTCTGGGAGGCCGGCAATCAGGGGGTGGTGGCAGGGTCGGGTGGCCAGTGATGGGGGGGTCGTGGGCTTGGCCAACGATCGGGAGACTGGCATTGCGGGGCCAGTGCACATGCGCCAATCTTGGCACTGATAGCTCATGCGCAGTGGCCCACTCAGGCTGTCAGCCCCTCCCATGGGAATAGGCCCCGCCCTCTGATTTTCAGAGGGAATCCCAATAGGCAACGCCGTGATGCTCAGAGTGTAGGAGGTTCAATCTGAAAATCATACTAAAAGAATTGGTGGGAATTACTCCTGTTTTCACACATACTGGGGACTTAGAATTCTTTGGGAGAATCCCAGCCTTTATGTCTCATCTGAAAGACGGCACCTCGGACAGAGCAGCTCTCCCTCAGTACTGCACTGGCGTTACAGCCTAGATTTTTGTGCTCAAATTCTGGAGTGGGAGCTGAGCTCACAAACGTCTGACTCAGAGTTTGCTGCCCTTGACCAAAGGAAGGAATTAAGGATAGAAACCCTACAGTGCAGAAAGAGGCCCTTCGGCCCATCGACTCTGCGCCAACGACAATCCCACCCAGGCCCCACCCCCATATCCCTGCATATTTTACCCACTAATCCCTCCAACCTAAGCATCTTGGGACACTAAGGGGCAATTTTAGCATGGCCAATCAACCTAACCTGCACATCTTTGGACTGTGGGAGGAAACCAGAGCACCTGGAGGAAACCCACGCAGATACGGGGAGAATGTGCAAATTCCACACAGACAGTGACCTGAGCCGGGAATTGAACCCAGGTCTCTGGAGCTGTGAAGCAGCAGTGCTAACCACTGTGCTACCGTGCCACCCATCTTACTTGAGAATTATGGAATTCTCCCACCATCTTACTTAAAATTCCTCCCCCAAACAATATCACAAAACACAAAAGCAAATGACTGCTCCCATCAGACCAGAAATGTTCATTCAATGTCTCTCTGCACTGGACATCTGATGAACATTTCCAGCATTTTCCATTTGCAACAAATAATTTTTAAAAATCATTGGTTATTTGTCACTGATATTTGTGGGGTTTTAATGTCACATGTGTCAATATTTGTCTTTCAAACTATTTCATTGTATATGAAGAGCCCTGATAAGTTACTGACTGATATAAAGGTACATTATTTAATTATAAGTGTTAGCTTACTTTTTGATAAAGTGAGTGTAATTCCCTTGACCTGTGCCGAGTTAACGTAAGAAACTTGTGGAGTTCCTGGCGTCCACTCAACTCATTAAGAAAGAATTGGCTTCCATTTAAATCACTCCTTTCATGACCTCAGAACGTCTTGCTGCCAATAAAGTACTTTTGAAATGTTACACAGTAGGAAACCTGGCAAATTCAGTAGTAGCTTTAATAGCAGCTGCTTAGAGGGAATTAGATATATACCTGTAAAGATAATAACTCACTGAGTTACGGGGAAAGGGTGGAGGCCTGAGGCAACTTGAAAAGCTTTTTGAAAGTGCTAGCACAAGCTTGATGAGTTAAATGGCCTCTTTCTGTGATGCATGATTCTCTGAAATACATCCCTTGATGGGTCAACCATAGTGGTTACTGCTTCACCAAATGAGTGAGATTGTGAAGAAATTTCAGAAAATAAGATAGTGCAGTCAAGTAATACCATGCTTAGAATTTGTTAGTACCTCCAACTTACTCATAATACAGTTTTACTTCCGAGTAGAAAGCTTTAAGATCACGTTTTTATATAACGCTATTTCAGCAGCTCATGCTAGGGGTGGCATGGTGGCACAGCGGTTAGCATTACTGCCTCACAGTGCCAAGGACCTGGGTTCAATTCCTGGCTTGGGTCACTGTCTGTGCAGAGTCTACACGTTCTCCCTGTGTCTGTATGGGTTTCGTCCGGGTGCTCTGGTTTCCTCCCACACTCAATGGACGTGCTAGTTAGGTGGATTGGCTGTGCTAAATTGCCCCTTAGTGCCATGGGGACTAGCTAGGGTAAATGCATGGGGTTATGGGGATAGGGCCTGGATGGGTTTGTGCAGACCTGATGGGCCAAACGGCCTCCTTCTGCACTGTAGGATTCTACGAGATGCATTTGAAACATGATTTTTAAGTCTACACCTGGTACCATTAAACACTTTTGTCATTTATAGTTCTGGTATTCAGAAAACTCTTGGGACTTTGGGATCGACAGACACGTAACTTTACAGCATTTGGTTAAATAAAGGTCTTAACTGATTTAACTGTTGCCATAAACCGCATTATTTTGTGCAATCAATATATTACTGCCCTTTAGATGGAAAAGTCGCATTTATCACTAGCCATTTTAAGCTGGAAAGCACAATGATGTTAAACAAATACCCCAGATATTTTAAATGTGGATAATATAAATAAGAATGTCCCATTTGTCATCATTTACTGTCCCTTCTGTGTCATGTTCAGACCACATATCTGACTTTTTGGATGGAATCACACGATGCTCTCCATCCACTTTTTACAGATGCACCATAGAAAGCATTTTTGCTGGTTGTATCACAGCTTGGTATGGCTCCTGCACTGCCCAAGACCGCAAGAAACTACAAGTGTGGTAGCCCAATCCATCATGCAAACCAGCCTCCCCTCGATTGATTCTGTCTACACTTCCTGCTGCCTCGGCAAAGCAGCCAGCATAATTAAGGACCTCACGCACTCCAGACATTCTCTCTTCCACCTTAGTCCATCGGGAAAAAGATACAAAAGTCTGAGGTCACATATCAATCGATTCAAGAACAGCTTCTTCCCTGCTGCTGTCAGACTTTTGAACGGGCCTACCTTACATTAAGTTGATCTCTTTCTATACCCTAGGTATGCCTGTAACACTTCATTCTGCACACTCTCCTTTCCTTCTCCATGAAGGGTATGTTTTGTCTGTATAGCACGCAAGGAACAATACTTTTCACTGTACACTAATACATATGATAATAATAAATCAAATCAAATCAAATCAAAAAATCAAGTTAACTAAATGCTGCTCTACCTTATTCCAGTTTCCTAAAGTTTTTTTTAAGTTTCACAAGTAGTTTTACATTAACACTGCAATGAAGTTATTGTGAAAATCCCCTAGTCGCTGCTGTCTGGCACCTGTTCAGGTATACTGAGGGAAAATTTAGCATGGCCAATGCACCTAATCTGCACATCTTTGGACCGTGGAAGGAAATCGGAGCACCTGGAGGAAACCCATTCAGATACAGGGAGAACATGCAGACTCCACACAGACAGCAACCCAAGCCAGGAATCGAACCCAGGTCTCTGGCACTGTGAGGCAGCAGCGCCAACCACTGTGTCACTGTGCCACCCTATCTTACTCACCAGTAAGGAATACTAACACCAGGTTAATGAGTAAACAAGTATTCTCACAGAAAATGCTGGGTATACTCAGCACGTCTGGCAGCATCCGTGGAGAGAGAAATAAAGTTGTAGAAAAGTCATACAGATATGGGCGGCACAGTAGCATGGTGGTTAGCACTGCTGCTTCATAGCTCTAAGGACCTGGGTTCGATTCCTGGCTTGGGTCACTGTCTGTGTGGAGTTTGCACATTCTCCCTGTGTCTGCATGGGTTTCCTCTGGGTGCTCCGGTTTCCTGCCACAGTCCAAAGATGTTCAGTTTAGGTTGATTGGCCACGCTAAAACTTGCCCTTGGTGTCCTGAAGTGCATAGGTTAGAGGGATTGGTGGGTAGATATGGGGTTGGGGCCTGGGTGGGATTGTGGTCGGTGCAGACTCGATGGGCCGAATGGCCTCTTTCAGCGCTGTAGGATTTTTTATGACTCAGAACTTCAACAACAGCAAAGTACAGCACAGCAACAGGCCCTTTGGCCCTCCAAGCCTCATGATGCCCAAACCGAACTAAAAAAAAACTTCTGCCCTTGTTCAGTCCATATCCCTCTGCTCCCTCCCTATTCATGTACCCATCCAGAAGCCCCTTAAGTGTTACTAATGTGTCTGCTTCCACCACCTCCGCTGCTGGCGCGTTCTAGACACCCACCACTCTCTGCACGAAAAGCTCCCCCCGCATATCTCCCTTAAACTTTCCCCACTCTCACCTTGACCCTGTGCCCCCTTGTAATTGATCCTTCCACCCTGAGAAAAAGCCTCTATCCACCCAGTCTATGCCACACATAATTTTGTAGAACTCTGTTAATTCTGTTTCCCTCCCCACAGAAGCTGCAAGACTGGCTGAGTTTTTCCAGCATTTTATGTTTTTATTTTAGATTTCCAGCATCCACAATATTTTGCTTTTAAATAATACAGTCTGGGAAAATCTTACCTTTTAATTCATGGTTGTTTTGTTTTATTTTGCTTCAAGCTCTCATGTTGATAATAAATAGGGTGAAATTGTTTTAAATCATAACCAGTTTTATTCCGCAATATAGAAAAATAAATCAGGTAAAAAGTACGATTTGCTTACTTCTTTGGTAGGGACTTACATACATTGAATCAAAGAATGGTTACAGCACAGAAGGAGCTCATTTGGCCCATCATGCCTGGTCTCTGCAAGGTCAGCTCAGTTAGCCCTCTGCCTTTCTTCCTAGCCCAGCATTTTCTTCCAGGTAGATGGGCAGGCGATGGCCCAGTGGTATTATCACTAGACTATTAATCCAGAAGCTCAGCTAATGGCCTGGAGACCTGTGTTCAAATCTCGCCATGGCACATGGTGGAATTTGAATTCAATAAAAAAAAATCTGGAATTAAGAATCTACTGATGACCCATGAAACCATTGTCGGAAAAACCCATCTAGATCACAAATGTCCTTGAAGGGAGGAAATCTGCCGTTCTTACTTGATCTGGCCTACATGTAACTCCAGAGCAACAGCAATGTGGTTGACTCCCAAACTGTGCTCTGAAATGGCCAAGAAGCTTCACAAGGGCAACTAGGGATGGGCAATAGATGCTGGACAGGCAGCGACGCCCATGTCTCACAAACAAATTTTTAAAAAGCCACAATTGAATCGGCTTCCACCGTGTTCTCTGGCAGCTGTGTTAAGATGATCCGTTGCCATCTTGCCATGGAGATTGTCACAAATTATCAAGAACTTTACCTACCTCTCTCTCAAAATCCAGCATCAGAAATGGGCCCCTCCACAGTCACCCATAAAGGAATGGTGACGAACTAAACTCAGTGGCATCTGAGAGAGTTCTCTTCATCGTACGTCCTCTGTCTGACCTACACCCAGGAACAAAGACGCATTCTCTATTCTGACAAACCCGCCCTTGAAGACATTCAAGATGAACAATAAGCTACAACAGTATTGCACAACACCTTCAGGGCAATCTGGCAGGAATGGTTGTTCCTGTCAACAGCACAGCGATGCAATTTAATGGCTAGTCCGATACATAACCACTTATGCTGGAATACACTCAGCTTCTATGTAGAGGGTGAACAGATATTATTCTGATTGGTCTCAAACATACCGCTTCAGACGGTTGTTTATATCTTAGCCCAACACTTTTTAACGCTTTCTCACTTTAAACTGCATGCAGGATTTCAGTTTTCAAGAATATTTTCTTCCTCTCTGTGGTCTGATGAAATCTGGTTACCTCTGGAGGTGTACGGCAGGTTACAAGTTCTGTGTACTTTTTCATCTCGCGCTTGGGGTGAATGGGATCAAGGGTTATGGGGAGAAAGTAGGATTAGGCTATTGAGTTGGATGATCAGCCATGATCGTAATGAATGGTGGAGCAGGCTCGAAGGGCCAAATGGCCTCCTCCTGCTCCTATCTTCTATGTTTCAATGCTTGTATAACTCAGTAATATTTCAATTGAATAAAATGCCAGATCGTTCTGCCCCTATTTCTCTAATTTGCCTGAAAATCGACACCTTTTCTTACTGACCTTCAACCGTCCCTTTGCAAAACACCACACCTTTGATCGTGGAGCTATTTCTTGGTTTGGGGGGTGGGGGCGTGGCTGGAGAGGTTGAAAAATGTGTCAGTTTCGCACTGAGTGACTAGGATTGGAACGCCTGAGAGTGTGGCAGAGGTCAGTTCAATCACGGTTTTCAATGACATCTGGAATAAGTGCGACAGAGAAAGGGCAGCAGAGTGGGACTGGTGAGTTACTGTTGCAGAGAACCTGAAGGGCCAAATGGCCTCATTCTGTGCTGTAGCCACCCGCTACAGCACAGAATGATTTTGATTTGATTTGATTATTGTCACATGTACAGTGAAAAAAGTATTGTTTCTTGTGCGCTATACAGACAAAGCATACCGTTCATAGAGTACATGGGGAGAAGGAAAGGAGAGGGTGCAGAATGTAGTGTTACAGTGATAGCTAGGGTTTAGCGAGAGATAGTATAAGGTAGGTCCATTCAAAAGTTTGATGGAAGAAACTAATTTTGAGTTGGTTAGTACATGATCTCAGACCTTTGTTCTAGAGAGCTATTCTCGGTAAACGCATCTAATTGCTGGCACATGATTTTCTAATTTTATGTAATGACTGTAATATTACCTCTAGTTGACCTGCGAATATATCGAAGAGCAATTATGCATTGATTGACCTCAGGATGCTCTTTCTTTTGTCAATAAAGTCTCATATCCTTAAAGGAGCAGGCGAGATTAGAGGCAATTCTTCTCTCGGATCAGATTACCATTATTTGCGACATGACAGTGAGTATCGCCTATAACGCAGCATATCCTCTGATTCACTGTAAACATTAGTAGCTACATTGCAAATGTACAGATGATCTAGCCTGGAGAACATTCCCCACGCACAAAAGGTTCAGTTGGATATTGATGTGTAACACAGGCTGCATCCTCAATACTGAAACCTTCTTCCAGGATTCTTGCAGTTTATTAGTTTAGTTTATTAATTTATTAGCCACAAGTAAAGCTTGCATTAACACTGCAATTAAGTTACTGTGAAGTTCCCCCAATCGTCACAGTCCAGCGCCTGTTCGGGTCAATGCACCTAACCAGCACGTCTTTCAGACTGTGGAAGGAAACCGGAGCACCTGGAGGAAACCCACGCAGTTACGGGGACAACATGCAAACTCCACACAGACAGGGACCCAAGCCGGGAATCGAACCTTTAGCAGCAAGGGCCAGGTGATTATGGTGATCTCAGGGTCCCTGGTGCTGTGAAACAGCAGCACTAATCACTCTGCTACCATGCTGCCCCGCCCCAGTACGCAATACCCCCTATTCAAACATAGAAAATAGGTAGAGCAGGCCACTCGGCCCTTCCTTCACCACCATTCAATATGATCATGGCTGATCACGCACTTTCAATATCCTACTCCCACTTACTCTCCATACCCGCCGATCCCTTCAGCCGCAAGGGCCACGTCCAGCTCTCTCTTGAACATATTTAACATACCATATCCGTACAGGTGTTGATGTTGAAGAAGGATGCGTCTTCATGCGTACTCTAATGATCTATGGATATGATATGGATATAGGTAGGGATGTGATCGGTGCAACTTGTGGGCCGAAGGGCCTGTTTGTGCTGTAGTGTTCTACGTTCTATCTCATCAATATAACGTACAGGTAAACTAATCACACAGAATTTGTGTAAACTGCGAGGATTCACTGCACAGAAATAAATCCCTGTGTCTGTGTGAGTTTGCTCCAGATGCTCCGGTTTCCTCCCACAGTCCAAAGATGTGCAGTTTAGGTGGATTGGCCATGTTAAATTATCCCTTAGTGTCCCAAGATGGATGGGTTAGGGGAATTAATGGGGTAAATATATGGGGTTTCGGGGATAGGGCCTGGGTAAGATGCTCTGTCGGAAAGTCTGAGATCACCACGGCCACGTGGTGCTTGCGGCTAAAGGGTTCAAGGGGAACGGAGAGAAAGCTGGAGTGGGACACTGAGAGTGCATGACCAGCTGTGGTCAAATTGAATGGTACAGTGAGAAGTCTCACAACACCAAGTTAAAGTCCAACAGGTTTATTTGGTTGTATGAGCTTTCAGGGGGCTGCTCCTTCATCAGGTTCTGTGCCTACCCCAATCCAATGCCGGCCTCTCTACAAATTGAATGGTAGTACAGACTTGAGGGGCCAAATGGCCTACTCCTGAGGTGAACCTGGGGAATTCTCTCGCACAGAGGGTTGTGGGGGTCAAGTCATTGAATACGGTTAAGAAGGAAATGGATAAGTTCTTGGGGCAGAATTTTCCCTTCCCACCTGCCACGGGAATCATGGAAAGGAAAGGAAAAAGGAAAGTTTATTTATTAGTCACGAGTAAGGCTTATATTAACACTGCAATGAAGTTACTGTAAAATTACATTACATAAAAATGATAGCGGGTGGGACAGAAAATTCGGCAAACCACGCAAAGGTCTGCTGACCTCGGGTGGGAATTTCTGACCTTGAGTCGAGTGTGGCCGGAAAATCCCATTCTAAATGTATCAAGGGGTTTGGGGAGAGTGTGCTGGAATATGGCATTGACATAGAGGATCAACTATGGTCATATTGAATGGTGGAGCAGGCTCGAAGGGCCGAATGGCTGACTCCGACTCCTATTTTCTATATCTCTATGAATGCCACTGCTCTGCTCTCTGTGACATATTACATAGAATTAACAACAGAGAAATAGGCTAATCGGCCCAACTAGTCTACGCTATGTTTATGCCCCACTCTAGCCTTCCCCCTTCCTACTTAATTTCATGCTATCAGTGCATTATCCTTCTATTCTTTCCTCCTCCATATAAGAGCCTCCCCTTCCACGTATCCGTGCTCTTTTCCCAGATATGCCCGCAGCTCCGTAAAAATATTGAAATATTGAAGCCTCTTGCACAGCGTACTTCTCTTTGAGAAGATTGGCAAAGCAATCTGCAGGATTTGCAGAAAAAAAACCTGCTGTTAACCACAGCGGGAATTAACCTTGTTGTTTAGCATTTTCAAAAAAAGATAGGAACCCGACAATTTCAAGAATTAATATCTTGTTGGAAGGATAGGCCGTTTGCTTCTATGAATTTGATGTTTTTGCAAGTCTGGCAAACACATTTAGATATTCTGCTGACTGAATGAGTTTAGTGTCTGCTGATTAGGCACCAGTTACATTCTCTGTCAATTCAGGCTACATGTCTTCCTGATAGAAATGCTCCATAGTTAATGTTACACTGTGCTGATGTACGCAGCATCGGCATCAGGCAGGCAGAGCTGAATTCTGAGCTATCCCACCAACAGGATGAGGAGAAATTTCTTCAGCCAGAGAGCAGTCAGCCTGTGGAATTCACTACCACAGGAAGTAGTTCAGGCCAAAACACTGAATGTTTTCAAGAGGTAGTTAGATGTAGTACTTGGGTGAAGGGGATCAAAGGATTATGGTGGGGAGGGGGGGAAGGCAAGATCAGGAGTTGGATGATTAGTCATGATCGTAATGAATGGTGGAGCAGGCTCGAAGGGCCAAATGGCCTTCTCCTCCTCCTATTTTCTATGTTTCGATGCCTTGACTACTATACAGCACCTGCTCTCTCCTGGCCCAATGCCAAACAAGCCCATCTATGATTTCCATCTCCCAACGTACAAGTTTCAACATTGGGCCTCCAATTTTGGTATCATCTGCAAACTTACTAGCCATGCCTACTAAATTCTCATCCAAATCATTAATATAAATGACAAATAACAGTGGACCCAGCACTGATCCCTGAGGCACACCACTGGTCACAGGCCTCCAGTTTGAAAAACAACCCTCTACACCCACCCTGTGTCTTCTGTCATCAAGCCAATTTTGTATCCATTTAGCTATCTCACCCTGGATCCTGTGAGATTTACCTTATGCAGCAATCTACCATGTGGTATTGTGCCAAAAGCCTTGTAAAATCCATTCAAACAACATCAACTGCACTTCCCTCATCTACCTTTTTGGTCACCCCTTCAAAAAACTCAATCAAATTTGTGAGACATGATTTTGCACTCACAAAGCTATGCTGACTGTCCCGAATCAGTCCTTGCGTCTCTAAATGCCTGTAGATCCTGTCTCTCGAAATACTTTCTAACAACTTACCCACTATAGATGTGAGGCTCATTGGCCTGTAGTTCCCAGGCTTTTCCCTGCAGCCCTTCTTAAACAAAGGCACAACATTTGCCACTCTCCAATCTTCAGGCACCTTACCCGTGACTATCGATGATTCAACTTTTCAGCTAGGGGACCTGCAATTTCCTTCCTGGCCTCCCACTGTGTCCTGGGATACACTTCATCAGATCCCAGGGATTTATCTACCTTGATGCGCTTTAAGAGTTCCTGCACCTCCTTCTTTGTTATATGTACGGTCCTCAAGATATCACTATTTATTTCCCCAACTTCCCTAACATCCATGCTTTTCTCAAATCAGTGAATACTGATGAGAAATATTCATTTAGGATCTTACTCATCCCTTGTGGATCTGCACATAGATGATCTTGTTGATACTTAAGCAGTCATAGAATCACAGAAACCCTACAGTACAGGAAGAGGCCTATCGAGTCTGCACCGACCACAATCCCACCCAGGCCCTACCCCTATATCCCTATATATTTTACCCACTAATCCCTCTAACCTATGCATCTCAGGACTCTAAGGGGTAATTTTAGCATGGCCAATCAACTTAACCCACACATCTTTGGACTGTGGAAGGAAACCCGAGCACCCGGAGAAACCCACGCAAACATAAGAACATAAGAACATGTGCAAACTCCACACAGACAGTGACCCAAGCTGGGAATTGAACTCGGGTCCCTGGAGCTGTGAACCAGCAGTGCTAACCATTGTGCTACCATGCCGCCCAACCCTCTAAAACCACCCTCTGTCTTCTCTTCTAAGTCCTACTCTCTCCCTAGTTACTCTTTTGCCCTTTATGTATTTGTAGAAGTTCTTTGGATTCTCCTTTGCCTTATCTACCAACAATCTTGTGAGCCCTTTTTTCCCTCCTGGTTTCTCTCTTAACTCTACTCCTACGCCCCCTATACTCTTCAAGGGATCCACTTGATCCCAGCTGCCTCTGCATGCCATGAGCCTCCTTCGCCTTCTTGACAAGGGCCTCAATATCCCGAGTCATCCAGGGTTCCCTACTTCTACTAGACTTACCCTGCATTTTAAGAGGAATGTTCTTAACCTGAACGCTGGTTAACCCACTTTTGAAAGCCTTCCACTTACCAGATGTCCCTTTGCCTTCCCTCAGACTCCCCCAATTAACTTTGGAAGTTCCTACCTGATACCATCAAAATTGGCCTTGCCCCAATTTAGAATTTTAACTTTTGAGCCAGACCCAACATTCTCCATAAACCTAATAGAATTATGGTCACTGGTCCCAAAGTGATCCCTCACTAACACTTCTGTCACCTGCCCTTCCTTATTTCCCAAGAGGAGGTCAGGATTTGCCCCCTCTCTAGTCGGGCCATCCACATACTGAATGAAAAATCCCTCCTGAATACACTCAACAAATTTCTCTCCATCCAAGCCTCTAATACTATGGCTGTCTCAGTCAATGTTAGGAAAGTTAAAATCCCCTACTATTACCAAGCTATTTTTCTTGGAGCTGTCTGTAATCTCCTTGCATATTTGCTCCTCAATTTCCCGTCGACTATTTGGGCGTCTATAGTACAACTCTATCAAAGTGATTTCCCCTTTCTTATTTCTCAGTTCAACCCATATAGACTCAATGGCTGAACCCTCGGATATATCCCCCCTCAGTACTGCTGTGATGTTTTCCTTAATCAAAAGTGCAACTCCCCCTCCTCTCTTACCTCCTGTTCTATCTTTTCTATGGCATCTGTATCCTGGAACATTGAGCTGCCTGTCCTGTCCTTTCCTTGGCCATGTTTCAGTAATCGCTATAATATCCCAGTCCCACGTACCCATCCATGCCCTGGGTTCATCTGCCTTGCATTGAAATAAATGCAGTTTAATCTGGACTTCCCTTGCTCTCTGTCTTGCTTTGGCCTCATCTGTCTGGTACTAGGATTACTGACACTGCCTTTACTGTTTAATGTGTTGGTGTAAAGAACATTTTAGTTTTTGTTATATCAACTATTCAAGGTCTGTTAAAGAACAGGAGCGGTGCAGCTTAAAAAGGAAATGCTACTGCTTTGAAGGGCCAGGCTGTACTTTCGGTACAAAATACATTTCTTGTGGAGGTCATAATGACAAATATAAATGAAATTGTCAACTTATGGAGCCACAGCTGGCCAGAGACCTGAGCTTTTTAGCGAGATACTTCACTGCCTGAAGCAATTAGCTCAGCTTAAATTGCAATTCAGTCAGTCCAATTCTCCAGTGTAAATATGAGGTGTCTGGTGATTAAATCAGTATATAAAGTGCCACCTCTCTAGCAGGCAGCCTTAGAAATTAAGCAAGATTGGCACATCCTTGGGGAAATGAGTTAATATGTTGATTTTAATTGGTGGGGGCAGGATTACAGCTTAATGGTGGCCATATTTTGATTTATTATTGTCACATGCATTGGGACACAATGAAATGTAGTGTTTCTTGCACCCTATACAGACAAAACATACCATTCATAGAATACATAGGGAAGAAGGAAAGATGGTGCAGAATGTAGTCTTATAGTCATAGCTAAGGTGTAGAAAAAGATCAGTTTAATTTAAAATAGGTCTGTTCCAAGTGTTACAGGGAGTGGGATAGCTTGATCTTGGGTTTGGACATAGCTCGGCCCAACATTGAGGGCCGAAGGGCCTGTACTGTTCTACGTTCTAAGTCTGATGGCAGTAGGGAAGAAGCTGTTCTTGACTTGGTTGGTATGTACTCTCAGGCTTATCTTGCTCCCAACGGAAGAAGGTGGAAGGAGGTATGTCCAGGGTGCAATGGGATCCTTGATTATGCTCAATGCTTTTCTGAGGCAGTGGGAAATGTAGACAATCAGATGGGAGGCTGGTTTGCGTGATGGACGAGGCTACATTCACAACCCTTTGTAATTTCTTGCAGTCTTGGTCAGAGGAGGAGCCATTCCGAGCTGTGATACATTCAGAAAGGATGGTGCACAGGTAAAAATTGGTGAGGGTCATAGCAGACATGTTGAATTTCCTATATTAATATCCCCGAATGTCATTGCAGTTGTTCCATTTTCCCACATGAACCGTATCTCAGTGAGACCATTACATTTCAGGCTGCCTTATGAGGCCAACTGTGAACCTGAGCTGTTAGTGGCCAAACTCATTCTAACCAAGGTCCATAAACACCATAGAGAGACATGATTCCTCTGGGCTCAGGAATGGAGGTCAAAAACAGATGGTCACAAAACACGTTGGGAGAACATTATCATCAATTTATTCTGATGATTTATTATTGAGGTTTGCATGTGCAACACTGTCAATAATAAAAAACTATGGGTAGGTTTTAAAAATTCAGATCAGTTCATGAAAAATATTTTAAAATTCCACACAATTCTCTGTTTCTGTACAAACACATGGGGACATATTGGGTCCGGTTGTAAAAAAGACAGTCAAAATAATATAAAATGCAATTTTAAGTTATATAATCTAACACCATAAATCATATCAAATTTGTCTATTTTCATTCTTAGTTTGTCCATTCTGTCAATTGGGGCTAAACGGATTACTCTACAGAGAGCCAGTACGGGCTCAATGGAGTTAGTGGGCTGAATGGCTTTCTTGGCCTGTAATAACTGTGGGCGAAATCTTCCTGTCCCACTCACCAGGGGATTCGTAGCGGGTGGGACATGAATGGTGCAAAGGTCCACTGACCATGGGGTGGGATTTGCTAGAATAAGGGCGTGTGTGGCTGGAAAGTCCCACCCAAAGACTCTGATTGCCAATGCTTGAACCTCAACTAATTTGAGAAAAGTAAAAACAGGTACGAAAATGACTGGCTTTGCATTATGGAATCTTGATAAAATTCCAACATAATGATCTTAAACAAGAAATATCATATATTTTGTCACAAGCAAATTTTTTTTTTCTCTCTGCTCAAACCAAGGGACATTAATGCTGCGAACTGGAACATTATTTGGTTTTTCGTCTTTTAAGTATCAAGATCCAGCAATCCAAGATCCGGTAAGATTAAATTTTGTCTAAGTACATTTTCATTTGCCTTAATCCCAAACTCTAAATGAATCCCCTGATACTTTGGAGACATTTTCATTTTCTACCCCAGTCAGGGATTGGTTAGCTCAGTTGGCTAGATGACTAGAGTTGATGCAGAACGCTACCTTTGGCATGGGTTCAATTTTCATACTGACTGTGGTGCATCATGAAGGCCCTTCAAGCTCCATATAACCAATTGTTTCCCTCTATGGTCCTTTCTGGACTATGGCTAATTACCTCACCCCAGCCAATGCTACAGCCTTGTTGTCAGACTGCTAACCTAGCAACAGTCCTGTACTGCAAGAACACTCCATTAAGAGTTTGACTGAGATGACCCCAAACTCATTTCACATATCGTCCTTACAGTAAATGGATTTTCATCCTGGCAGCCTGGGCTGGATCCAAACCTCACTCCGCAAGCTGAAAGTACTGAGCATTAACCCACTGTGCCACCTAATCCCACAAGGACTACTTTGAGAAATTAAATAGTCATAAAGAATAACGAACACCATAAATTTGGTCTCACTTTTGCTCAGCGAGGAAGTATAGAAGACGATCTTGAGATAACAGGTTGGGAGCAGCTTCTGGGCTGGTAAGTGATAAGGAGCTGAATTAACACCAGTGAAGATGAACCATCCAGACAAAAGGCCTTCATCGGAGAGTGAAGATAAGTGAATTTGTCCACACAGCTACCCCCTCTGAACCTTAAACCTGCAGCGTGCTCCATAACAGTGACTATACGCTACACATCAAAGTGATGTGCAATGGAGAGATTCGCAGACACAATAGAATACAAGAGCAGGGATGTACTTCTGAGGCTGTACAAGACTCTGGCCAGGCCCTACTTGTACAGTGAGTAGTTTTGGAGCCCATATCTAAAGAAAGATGTACTGGCCTTGGAAAGGGTCCAGAGGAGGTTCACAAGAATGATCTCTGCAATGGAGAGCTTGTTGTATGAGGAACGGTTGGGGACTCTGGGTCTTATTGGAGTTTAGAAGGATGGGGGGGGTGGTATCTTGTTGAAACTTACAGGATTAAGCGAGGCTGGATAAAGTGGATGTGGAGAAGATGTTTCCATGAGTAGGAAAAACTAGAACCAGAGGGCACAACCTCAGACTAAAGGGATGATCTTTTAAAACAGAGATGAGGAAGAATTTCTTCAGCCAGTGGTGAACCTGTGGAACTCTTTGCCGCAGAAGGATGTGGAGGCCAGGTCATTGAGTGTGCTTAAGACAGAGATAGATAGGCTCTTGACTGATAAGGGGATCAGTGGTTATGGGGAAAAGCCAGGAGAATGGGGATGAGAAAAACATCAGCTGTGATCGAATGGCAGAGCATATTCGATGGGCCGAGTGGTGTAATTCTGCTATTATGTCTTATAGTCTAATAACGCCAGTTTCTTTCCAAGACATTATATTTTGGATACAACGCGTGCAGCTGAAGGCGTGAGCCAAGGAAAATCATCATTACTCTGTAGAATAGTGATGCTCCTCTGGTGATCATTTATAACACAACTAAGTATTTACAATATAAAAGCAGATCATTCAGCTCAACTTATTTATTCCAGTGCTTACTCTGCATGAGCCTCCTCCCACTCCCTTCAGCTAACCCAGTAACAAATCCTTCCATTCCTTTCTACCCCACATGTTTATCTAGCTTTACCTTCATCATCGTCTATACTATTTGTCTCAACTACACTGTGATACTGGCAAATTAAACCTTCGAACCACTCTGTGGATAAAAAAATTTCTTCCAATTCCCTATTGGATTATCAACTAACTTATATTTATGACGCCTAGTTCTTGTTTTGCCTCCAAGTGGAAATATCTTCTCAATGTCTACCTGATCAAACCCTTCCATAATCTTGGAGATCTATGAACGCCTCTCAAAATATCTGTTTGTCCTTCAGTCTTCTCTTGCTGGGAAAAGAGGTGGTTCAATCTTTCCTGAGAGGTACAATATCTCTGTTTCTGTAATGCTTGAGTAAATCTTTCTTGGATCTTCTCCAGTGCCTCTGTGCCATTTTATAAAATGACATCCCAAGACATCACAGTACTGTAAGTGCCGTTTAACCAACATTCTTTACAAGTACAAAATAACTGTGCTGCCTTTCCATTGTATTCCTCTAGAAATAAGGTATAAACTTCTGCAAAAAAGCTGATAATCAGATAAACTTTGTGGATAAATATGTTAAAATATTAGATTAATAGTTACCTCCTTTGTGCACTGGGCTGATTTATAACAAGCAGGATTCTGACAGTGAGACTTACTCAAAAGATAATAAGGGCAGCAATTGTTGTGCAAGTCCAGTTCACAACTTGGTCTCAAAAACATCATATTGGAGAGAAACTATTTCCTCTGGAAGGAGCGCCCAGAACAAGGGGACATAGCTGGGCGCTCAGCCTTTGAAAAATGCCAGGAAGCACCTTTCCACACAATGCTGGTGGAAATCTGAAACTCTTCTCTCAAAGACCTGAAGTAAGACAATCCAAAAAACTGAGATTGATGGATGTGTGTTAGGCAGGGATGTTAAAGGGGGTAAGTGGTGAAACATCAGCTATGAAGGAAATAACTGGTGGAACAAACTGGAGGGGCTGAATGGCTCCTCCAGTCCCTATGTTGCTGTCCAGAAGGAAATGATGTTGTAAAAAATATTTTTATTCGGACATAAACATTAAAATGGCACAAGAAATCCAATCATTTGGCTTTGTAGAGCCAAGGCAGTCCATGCCTTCAGCGGTCACTGGCTCCAGTCAATCTTGCAGGAGCACTTGATTTTCACCAGATTATCTAAGGATTTGTAGACATCCTCCTTAGATGCTTGCTCCTAGCAGCACAGCGTTACTGTTTTATAAGTGACAAAACACATGTTAACAAGAAGCAATCTCTTTAATTTTCACTTTTGTGCAGTCGCTGTTTCTGGTCCCACACCTTGCTTCATCAGCTGCTGCCGTGTGTACTCCCACATGAGCAAAGCTCCACTAACATGGACATTGAGTGATCGGATGATACCACACTGTGGGATTTCCACACACACATCAAGGTGCTGGATCAAATTGGCTGGAATTCCCTCTCGTTCATTCCTGGGGAGATAAAATTGAACATGTAAGCCCTGGAAAAATAAATCAATGGAATTTTTCAAAATGCTAATCCAAAAACAGAGAGTGAAAGTCTTGAAGCAGCAGACAGGAATCCTACAGGTTAACTATCACAAGTTAAAATACCAATTCCCATAGTTCTAAAGTGTGATTTTTAGATTTGAAAATCACGCTGAAATATTTACTGTCTGAAGAAATACTTAATTTCATTCCCTGCAAACATTTGATTTGATGAACAAGATGCAATCTTGACATCTAAAAAATAATTCATTCATGGGCTGTGTGCATCACTGGGGAGAGTTGCCTTTGAGAAGATGGCGCTGAGCCACTTTCTTGAACCATTACAGTCCATGTGCTGTACGTACACCCCCAATGCTGTTAGGGAGGGGTTTTGACTGAGTGATAGTGAAAGAATGCAGATATTGTTTCATCACAAGATGCCACATAGCCCCCTGACAAAGGGCCAAGATCAAGCATTGGATCAAGCCCATGATGGGATGCAACTCCCTTACCTTAGAATTACAGAATCCCTACAGTGCAGAACGAGGCCCTTCGGCTCACTGAGTCTGCACCGATGCTCTGACAGAGGATCCTACCCGAGCCCTATTCCTGTAACCCCACATATTTACCCCATTAATCCTCCTGTCCTACACATCCTGGGACACCGAAGGGCAATTTAGCTTGACCAATCCACCTAACCTGCACATCTTTGGATTATGGGAGAAAACCAGAGCAGCCAGAGGAAACCCATGCAGACACAGGGAGAACATGCAAACTCCGGAATTCAACCTGGGTCCCTGGAATTGAGGCAGCAGTGTTGACACTATGCTGCCCTCAGCTTGGATCATGTATCTCTCTCTTGTGGGGACCATGAACTGAATTCAATTTCAATCTGGCTTTTGGAGAAAGCAAGGAGATGGATTTGGGTTTGCCCAGTCCAATCTGAGCATTGGCTTTGTAATTATAAGAATGGAATGTTTTTTAAAAAAATCAGCAGAGGACTCAGAGTACCACTGATCCACTGCAGAAACTCTCGCATAGTATGGTGATTACTGCATGTGTTAAAACTAAAGTAGGGCGCTAAGTGTCAACCACATTGCTGCTAGTCTGGAGTTACATCTAGGCCAGACTGGTAAGGATGGCAACTGACTCCAAGTTGAAAGGTATAATCCTCTAATATACCACAAGCCCAGGTCAGCATGAGCAGTAATGAATCACCTAATTACTTGCCACTTTCCAATGCTACATTTAAATATTTTATTCAAATTTTATACTTTAATTCAATTATTTTTTCTCCTGGGAATTTTCCGCCTTTTTTTCAGAATATCCACAGGCTGATGTTTATCCCTCAACCAACACCACAGATATTTGGTCATTAACAGATGGGCAAATTTCCCGTGCACAAATTGTTTGCCACGTTTCTACATTTTGAAGGTACATTATTGCTGTGAAGCCTGTATCAAATAGATTTTCCCTCTCTTTTGGTTCTGATGAAGAGCCAAATAGACTCCAAATGTTAACCCTGCTTTCACTCCCTACAGACGCTGCCAGACCTGCTGAATCTTTCCAGCTTTTTCCTGTTTGCCGCAAATATTACTGTTTAGGAAAAAATATGGAGATTGCTCCATGTGGCTCTACAGATGCCCTTCCCAGTAATCATCTTGGAGATTGGGAACAAGACTTGGCTGCAAAGTGAGAGAAAACAATCCATAGCATCCCCTACAGATTTCCTTCCTGTTAAATAAGAATGCAAAATAATCTCCTAATCAGCCCATAGGCAAATTTCTGTTTGGAAACTCTAGGAGATACAAACAGAAGTATGGTTTTGCTAATTTGCTTACTTTTTAAGTTTACTGACAACGGTCCCATGTAGCAATACAAGGAAATTGCAAACTTGCAGCAGCAACCGTGAAAATGAAACATGATCAAAGGTGATACTTTTACACAAAGTATGAGATGTGCAAACAGCATTCTGGCATCTTAGAATATTACCCTGCCAATATTCCCCAATGCTAGAGATAGACAGCTGTGAAATGAAAAAGAACATAAAGGTCCCACTGCAAACAATCCGGCAAATGATGATATTTTTTGTGCAAACATTTAAGAAATAAAAAACGGCATGTCAGTTAAATTGAGGGTATTAAAAAATAAATAAAGATCAGCATGACACAATACACCTTTACCACTTTGGAAACCTATTTTGTGGTAAAAGTGGAAAATGGAGTCCACAAAGGTTTACTAAACACTGTGTTCGTAAGATGAACAGAGGAGTTGATAACTGCTGTTTGTGTAAATAAAAGCTTGCAGATGGACCACATACATCCATTTTCTGGAAAGTTAAATTTCCCCTTTTTTTGTCCGCCTAATTAACCTCTTGCTTTTTCCATTGTACATGACGTACGCAACACCTGAACTCAGATTTACTTTCTAGTTTTCCATTCAGCAATGCTGTTTATCCAGAGATTGCTGAGTCATAACCCTGGTAGCAAATATTGCTGAGGACAGCCAAGGGCAACTTAAGGCATGGGGCATAAAGTCAGATTCCCACAAAGGTACAATAATATGAGGTTTAAGTTGGTTCAAGTGCCAGTTTTAGCACATTGATTCCATTTATGTGTGTGTGTTAAACTCTTACCTTTGCTCGGTGAACACAATCGATCAAAGAACATAAAACGCTGGAAAAGCTCAATAAGATAAGCAGCGCGTAGAGCAACTCCATGTTATGTTTCAGCTTGATAGCCTGAGATCAGACCTGAAATTTTAGCCCCTACTTTTCTGCTCTTTGCTAAACTACCTGCCACACTTTGTTTTCACTTCAGATTTCCAGCATCTGCACTACTTTGCAGTTTGTTAAACCCATTTTTTAAAAAAACAGGTTTTAATACAGCACACAAGGGGTTAAACCTATGAACCAGTGGACTAAAAATGGTGAAGATTCTTGTAAATCTATTGTGATGAAATTATGAATTTTGTCTATGGCTCAATTTTTTTTCTTGCCGATCAGGGCACAGCTAGGGTAAAACTTGTAACTTACTAACTAGACCAAATAATATGTATCATGATTTTGTATGCCGCAGGCACCAACATGAACCTGAAACTGCAACAAAAAGATGGTTTTAGTATGCTGTTGAGATCAGAACTTTTAGTCATGATATGGAGATGCTGGCGTTGGACTGGGGCAGGCACAGTAAGAAGTCTCACAACATCAGGTTAAAGTCCAACAGGCTTATTTGGAATCACGAGCTTTTGGACCGCTGCCCCTTAATCGAGTGAGTCTTGATGAAGGGGACCCCAGTGAAGGAGCAGGGCTCCAAAAGTTCATGATTCCAAATAAACCTGTTGGACTTCAACCTGGTGTTGAGACTTTTTACAGAGCTATCAAAGTCATTGACCGAGATTTTAAAGTCCAATCACTTATACAGGAGTTAAAATCGAGGCTCATTCTGTCCAGCAGTGAAACTAATGTGCCACCATGCAGGTGGCACAGTGGTTGGCACTGCTGCCTCACAGCGCTAGAGACCCGGGTTTGTGTGGCATTTACATGTTCTCCCCATGTCGGGGTGGGTTTCCTCCCACAGTCTGAAAGACATGCTGGTTAGGTGCACTGACCCGAACAAGTGCCAGTGTGAGGCGCCTAGGGGGAATTTCACAGTAACTTCACTGCAGTGTTAATGTAAGCCTTACTCGTGACTAATAAACAAACTTTTAACTTTAATTACTAAATGAACAACCAGTGGAGAGTTTTTCCTCTCATTCCCATTGATTCCAGTTTTGCTTGGGCTCCACTCTCAGTTAAATGATGTCTTGCTATCAAGGACAGTCACACTCACCTTTAGCATTCAGCTCTTTTGTTCATGCTTGGATCCAGTCTATAATGAAGTCCAGAGCCAAGTGGCCCTGGTGGAGCCTTAACTGGAGCTGAGATCAGTGTGTCATAGAAACATAAGTAATAGGAGCAGAAGTAGATCATGTGTCTTCTTGAGCTTGTCCCACCATTCGATGCATCTTCTCAACTTCACTATCCTACCCACTCCTCATGTCCCTCAATTCCTTGAGAGACTGAAAATTTATCTAAATCAGTTTTGAATATCTTCCATGATTTTCTGGAATATTCCAAAAAAAACAGAACCCTGAGTGGAGACGTTTCTCACTTCGGTTCAAAATCATCAACCTTGAGATTGTGCTCCTGTGTTCTAGATTCCCCAGCCGGGAATTTGACTTCAATCTACGTGGTTAGACATGGAAGAAAATAGCAAAGTTGTGATATAAGCTGCTCAAAGATCTGGGACATTACATGGAGAGAATTACCAACAAGGGGACTGGTCAGAGGCACCATTGGGACATTGTGATGAAGAAACAACTGAGGTTGGCATATTTCTTCCATGGATGCATGCCCTGTCAAAGTGGCAATAGAATGGACATCAGCAGATGATAGACAATGATAGGACTGGCCAAAGAAGAAGTACATTTAAGGAGGACCTTTCAGAACAGGACACCACTTGGGCTGGAGCGAAAGAGCTTGCAATGGACTGGGGCTGGTGGTGGAGTATTCCTGTTCATTGTCCCATATGGGACCAGAGGAACTAATTCTAAGTAAGCTTT
This sequence comes from Carcharhinus amblyrhynchos, assembly GCF_965287045.1. Classification (NCBI taxonomy): domain Eukaryota; kingdom Metazoa; phylum Chordata; class Chondrichthyes; order Carcharhiniformes; family Carcharhinidae; genus Carcharhinus; species Carcharhinus amblyrhynchos. Next base: position 78,861,827 of record NC_137335.1, on the reverse strand, counting down.
CTTTTGTACAATACCCTGCTCACCTAAAGCAAATGCAAAAAACTCCTGTATTAAAAACAGAACCATAAACCCGGGCTGCACCAGCTTTTAGATTGAGATCTATGAATCTCCATTTTGTGAAAACGCATTTGAACAGTCCTTGACAAACTAAATACAACTGGCTGTGCGATCACAGTAAATCTGAAGCAATCAATCTGCACGTCCAGATTTTGCTGTTTGTGTTCAGCAACATGTAACTGCTGAGTAATCATCTTCAGCTGAACATTTCTGCTGTTTTTGTGATGACTTCAACCAGAATAATGAGGTTGGTTGGCTCGAGAATGAACTACCTGATGAGTCCTCCTACGGGCACCTGGTGTGGAGAAGGGCAGGTTGGGATGGCGACCTCCTTGTGAACCTGCTCCTGGGCCTGGCGAGGTGTGCCATTAACAGGTCCGGGCAGCGGGCAATTGACGGGGTCATCCATCCTGACCGTCTGCCCCTCTACCGCAGGTACATTTGCGGCCAGGTGTCCCTGGAGAGGGAGCATGCGGTGTCCACGGGCGCAGCTGACGTCTTCCGCGCCCGCTGGGCACCTCAAGGGCTGGTGTGCGTCACAGACCCTAACAATCACATTTTGATTTAATGTTTTAAGTTTCCTTTGAACTTTGGTTTCTGTTCGGGCCATTCCCCCCCCCTTCCTTTTTAGGGGGCTGCCCCTCTTAATTTGTCTCTAAGTTAGTTTGAGTTTGTTTACTTGTTGGGTACATGAAAGAATTACCTGATGAGTCCTAATTGATAATTAAATCAGGGCGTCTCATGCTCTCTATTTAAAGCAGGTGTGTCAGACTCCCAACCTGCATTCAGCAGGGACCAACTGGAGAGCTGGTTGTGTACAGATGTATGGTGTAAATAAAGTAACTTGGTGACAGGACTTTTGCCTCCTTGGCATTATTACAGTTTTGTTTTCAGCTCCTTATCGCTATTTATTTTAAAAAATGGTCAACTTCAATGTTCAGAAGATTTGATAGTTCTATTATTTCATGGGATGCTGGCAAGGTCAGTATTTGTCATCTATTCCTAACTGCTCTGCGGATCTGGTGTCACACAGTGGGTAAGGATGGCAGGTTGCCTTCTCCATTGTTCATTAATGAACTAGATGGGCTCTTACAACAATCAACAATAGCCGTCATAGTCACCATTACTGAGACTATTCCCGATTCAGTAATTAAATTTAAATGCCGCCAGCTGCCATGGTGGGATTTGAACCCATGTCTGCAGAACATTAGCCTGGTTCTCTGCATTGCTAGTCCAGTGATATCACTACTGCACCACCATCTCCCCCTACTGATCTTACACTTGCAGTTCATACGGAAAAGGTGAAAGGTAGATGCAAAATATTGCTTTAAATTAAATTAAGGATGAGGCTAGAGCACAAGGCTCTCAAACAACTAAAAGGCAAATTGTGGAGAAATCAGGAGGATCTTCATGATGCAATTCAGGCAAGAATAATGGAGGTAAAAGCCTGAAATCATTAAAGAAATAATTGCTACAATAGAGGGTACTTTCATTCTGGATTGACTAAATGAGATGGGCTGAAAGGCCTCCTCATCTCCCTTGGTTATCTCCATGTACTTCAGATCCTGCTAATGTGTCTATATTGTTCACCTTGGTGCACTGATCGACTAAGCTCCTCATCTCAGGTGGTGAAGGTGTTGGACTCAAAACAAGTGGGCACAGAGTGGCAGCAGTTCACAGCAAACCTATAGAAGAGTACACGTACAGGAACTTCTCCTTTTAGCCATTCCACCCATCTCTCATTCAGCACTCCCTAGCTAAAGGCACGGGCAGCGAAATGTTTTGCAGGCTCACGTCATTAGCACTAGGTAACCCACCACTAGGAGGTGCCAGAACAGACAGGCAGCTCTCTCTTTCCTTTGGAGATATCTCGCCCTGCCAGGGCCATCCGAGACCATGAATTCAATATGTCCAGGCTCACTGTGAATTATAGGCAAATCGCATGTCCCACTGCTCCATGGCACAGGACTCGTGTGGTATGTTTAATGTAGAGAAACATTTCAGTGTTTCATAGCAGCACAATAGAAAAGAAGATTGGTAACAACAACATAATACATGCCCTTACACATTGATCTGCACATGTAATGCATATCAATCTCTGCCCAAGAAAGACAATGAAATGTTGTTAATCACATTATCGTACAATAGACCCGGGTCAGACTGTGTTTTAAAGCAGGCACAAGTAATTTTCCAGTGCTTGAAATAATGTGAGGATATTGATGTGAGGATATTGATATTTCCTTCAGAAAATGTACAATACTCCAATCAATAATTGTATATAGAATCCCTCTGATTAAAGTGATGAGTGTATCAGATATAAGCACTGAATCAGATTTTTGATTTATTGCACCATATTTCTGAGACTGTCCCTGCCCTGAATATTAACCTAATGTACAACAATAATTAGCCAAAATACTCTAGGCACCATGGTTTCCTGTTCCCAGGTAATATTCCACTCCCTTTGAAAAAACACAGAAAACTCACCCCCCGCCCCCACAACTCCAATAATCTCTTTAGCTTCCCCTTCCTATACAACCATTAGACATAGGAGCAGAAGTAGGCTATTTGGTCCAATAAATGCTGCGCCATTCAATGAGACTATGACTGACCTGACATGATAATACACTTCAGGTCCTTGTACATGTTGCATCTCCTAACCTTGTGCCCACTACCCCAAGTGTCTGCTCAATCCAGCTGCTTCTCACAACCCTTTACAAAGCCACAAATTATATCTTGTGTGTCTGTGACTAGAATACACTGTCCTCCTTTAGTTCTCTGTAGTTTCATTATGATAACGTGAGCAGTAACTTACCTCTGTCTACAGCTGACTGGCTAACGTCTTAAAAATTCAGCTAAATCCCAGGATTGATATTGTATCCACAATGCATTCTCAGTCCTAATACCCATTAAATCAGCGTGTTATAGAGCATGTACAAGCTGTGACTCAACAAATGGAGAATCCTAAACAGCTTAAAAATGCATCAGTGGCCTCTGCCTTGAAAGAAATACGTCTTCTGTTTCTGAAAAGTAGCTTTGAAGTACAATCATCATTGTGGATTGAGTGCAGGAGATCTAAAAGAACTACTACAGGAAGAGTCAACTGCGAGGGGCTAAAGCAGAGAATAAGTGAGCCATTCAGCCCCTTGTGCTATCACAGTGCACCCCTACCTCACTTTTCCTTAGGTTTTATGCCCAGACTTGAGCACAGTACTCTAAATATGGTCTGACTTAAGGCTCTGTACAACAGAAGCATGACTTCTACTCTATATTCCAAACTAGTGTGAAAAAAGCCATCATTCCACTTGCCTTTCTACAGATCGAGGCCGTGGCAGATAATCACCACTAGTTACCTGTACATACTATTTTAAACCTATGATCCCTACAGTGCAGGAGGAGGCCATTTGGTCCATTGGGTCTGCACTGACTACATGATGTTTTCATGTGGTCACAAAGCACACACTGCTTTCCTTTACTGGAGTGACAGATTTAGTTCAGGAACTCAGACACATCAAGATCGACATTTCCGCTTTAAGTGAGATACGTTGTGCAGGAGAAGGCTGAGCGAACAGCAAGGTGGCAGGGACAGCCTTCTATGGGCCTTCCAGAAAAGGAATGACACCTGCACAGGGTGGGCATAACCATTAGCTTGACTGGTACCTCAGCAATTCTTCCCATGGGACAAGTGAGTGCCTCAGCACTTCCAAACTCATTAAGTCAGCAAGCCACTGTCACCAACTCAAATGTTCCAACACTTGAGGCAAAAGGCAAAAAGCCACTGTAGCATTCGACAACAATCTTGAGCAATCACTAGCTTGGGTCCTTGCAGGTGACAGACTCAATCTTCTCAGATTTCAACAGCAGAGTCAAGAAAAGCATGAATCTCTGGAATGTTGTGATTGACAAGGAGTCATCATCCTCCTGATGAAACTCTAGAACACGACTTTGTCAGAACCAACGCCCTATTCAGCCAGTAAAAAAGGCAAAGATCCAAACACTGGCACTCGACCATATTATTTGAGCAAGAGACTGCAGAGAGGGGCAATGTGAGCGTTACAAGGGCTCCTGCTCTGACAGAGAGTCATCCAGACTTGAAACATTAATTCTGTTTCTCTCTCCATAGATGCTGTCAGGTCTGCTGAGACTTACCAGAATTTTCTGTTTGTTTCAAATTTCAGCATCCTCAATAATTTGTTTTTACCTTAGTGTTACGAGGCCCATCTGGCTGGTGAATAAGAGGCAAGATCACAAAAGGAGGGACCGAAGAGCACCTTGCAATGACCTGAGGTGTACTTGTACACTTCCTGGACCTCAAGGAACCACTCGACAAACAACAACAGAAATCACATCCTGGCCTCTTCTAACCAAATGCCAGATCTCACTATGGGCTTTACTGAGTTGCAGGCCTCCCATAATTTGAAGTTAAAATCATATTGTGGCAGTAATGAAGCAACTGGGTTATGACTTTCACACTTCTGACAGTGGCAGTGGTTAGCACTGCTGCCTCACAGCACCAGGGACCTGGGTTCAATTCCTGGCTTGGGTCACTGTCTGTGTGGAGTTTACACATTCTTCCCATGTTTGCCTGGGTTTTCTCTGGACGCTCCAGTTTCCTCCCACACTCCAAAGACATGCTGGATAGGTGCATTGGCCCTGCTAAATTCTCCCTCAATGTATCTGAACAGGCGCTGGAGTGTGGCGACTAGGGGATTTTCACAGTAACTTGCAGTGTGAATGTAAGCCCACTTGTGACTAGTAAATAAATAAGTAAACTAATTAGGTCCCTGCCTAATACAGCAGCTTTTGTGGTCCAGTGGTTAGCACTGCTCCCTCAGAGCAGCAGAGACCCAGGTTTGATTCCAGTCTTGGGTGACTGTTTAGTGTTTGCACGTTCTTGTCGTGTCTGCGTGGGTTTCCTCTGGATGCTCTGGTTTCCTCTCAGTCCAAAGATGTGCAGATTAGATTGTTTGGCCATGCTAAATTGCCCCTTAGCGTCAAGGGGACTCGCAGGGTAAATACGTGGGGTTACGGGGATTGGGCCTGGGTGGGTTGTCGAGGGTGCAGGCCTGATGGGCCAAAATGGCCTCCTGCCGCATCTATTCTATGACTCTCTGCTCTGCTGGGTTCACTGGGTTTAAAAAAAAAACGAGCTTGTGTAGTCAGTCAAGTAAATTTAGATGTGGTTTTACACTTGAATTATATTTATCAAGTGCAGTTAACTTACTCTGTTTCTCGTCAGCATTTTTTCAATACATATCAATGACGCATTGATTAAGAATATTGTATCTGTTGACTTCTCAGAGCAAGTCACTGCATGTTTCATAAGATGTTTGCTCAGAACTCTGCTAATCAAATGTGACATTTATCCGTTGTACGGATGCATCAACTCCAACATATGCCATCTGCTTCACTCATCAGATGAGAGAGATAAAGACTTATTCACTTGCTACTCGGTAAAAGCACTATAAATCTACACAGCTGCTTGTTAGCCTTTATGACTTGCTACAATTTCTAGTGCTAAGATTCAAAATGAGGCGCAATTCAAAACTATAAGATCACAAAGTGTATCGTAACAAAACCACTTGGTTTTTCAGTAGGTTTGATTTAAGCAATTGGAAATGGATGTGCGTTCTCCACGTGTCTGCATGGGTTTCCCCCAGGTGCTCCAATTTCCTCCCGCATTCTGAAAGACATGCCGATTAGGTGCATTGACCCGAACAGGCGCCAGACAATGGCGACTAGGGGAATTTCAGTAATTTCATTGCACTGTTAACGCAAGCCTTACTTGCGACTCATAAATAAACTTTAATTTGCGTGCAACACATGTGGGTTTATTTGCCTGTGATCAGTTACTTTCCATCACTCAGTAATACCATGCCCCAAATCTTATGGTATACATTCCAACCATCTTGGTCCTGCTACTTAACCTCTACCTCAGCAAGTCCCAGTGTTGTCAGCAGTCAATGTAGTGAAAGATATGTCAGTACCAACAAAACTTAATACCACAAAACCTACAACTAGATGTTAAAATTCAATACTCACTCATCTCTCTCTCTCTGCCAACATCTTTCTATTCTTCTCCATTTTATTGATCTTCTAAAGTTGGTCCTTTTCAGACATTTTCTCTTCTTTCCTACACTTGCCTCTAAGTATATTCCATGGGCAGCATGGTGGCACAGCGGTTAGCACTGCTGCCTCACAGCACCAGGGATCCGTGTTCAATTTCATGCTTGGATCACTGTGCAGAATCTGCACGTTCTCCCCATGTCTGTGTAGGTTTCCTCTGGGTGCTCCAGTTTCCTCCCACAGTCTGAAAGATGAGCTGGTTAGGTATATCGGCCATGTTAAATTCTCCTCAGTGTACCCGAACAGGCGGCACAGTGTGGCGGTTAGGGGATTTTCACAGTAACTTCATTGCAGTGTTAATGTAAACCTAATTGTGTCACTAATAAATAAACTTTAAGTTTATATTTGCACCAGGTTGAGAAATCTCTGGATTGGTTTGAAGCTTCCCTCGTTTCCACCAGAGAGCAGGTAAAATTACCCCGGTTATTTGTCTGTCAGGATCTCAATTCTGACATTTTAACCTATCCTCCTGAGCGGAGGACATCATTACCCCAGTGCCAGCAGTGTCTTTAGATAAGCAGGCTGTGTCGCACCTACACCAACCTTTACTCTCTACCACTGTGGTCTTTCTAGCCAGGCTGAATTGGGGTTGGGAGCAAATAAAATGGAGAAAAAGGAAAAAAATAATACTTACTTTTTTCTGTGTACTCAAGGATTCATATAACCTGGAATGCATTGTCTGACTGAATGGGCAAGTGGATTCATAACTTTTAAATGTTATTTGAAGGATTCGAATCTGTGGGACTACAATTAGAAGATGGAGTCTGCGATTAATTGGATAGCTTTCAAAGCGCTGGCACAGACATGATAGTCTGAGCGCCTCACGTGCAGAAGGACGTTATACCATGGTACATTTTACTATAGATAATTATTGAGACAGAGACCATCATTTTAGGAAAGGCAAGATAAGCATTTGAAACAGGGGGAGAATAGATCCATAAAGACAAAGCAGTGTAGTGGGTTTAGTTTTGGATTGAGGACAAATAAGTAATACTGACATAAAATGGCCTTTTTCTTTGCAGTACACCCCTGCAGTGTGATAATAACATTATAGTAAGTGGAAGGCGACATTAGGTTGAATAAGTCAGTGCCTTTTTGACAGGTCAATTTCACACTATGTTCCCTTCACATTTTTCAAACCCATCTCCCTCAAGAAACCCACGGAATTGTTTCTTCAGCCCAAATATACTGTTTGCTTTAACCACATTTCCTGGTGATTTATTTCATTCTCTAAATGGGTCAATGCATTTTGAATGTTTCACTGCATTATTGTATATTTGAGCAATTTGAAATCAATGGTGCTTCCAGGTACAAATCTACTGTGTATGTGTTACATGCCTGAGGTACCGTACAAGTAAATACTTCCTAAATACTGAACTGTTCAGAATTAAAATTGAGAAGCACATTAAACAATTTAACACACACAATTGAAAAATACAATTTTTAAAAATGCTTAAAACAGTTCATTCCTAAAGCCTTTTTTCCATATTTTCAGGCAAACACATATCCCCTTTTGTCCAATTTTCTCTGTCCTGAAGGGATTGAAATCCCACTGAGGTCCAGTGAAAAAGGAGATTGTCATCGACTTCAGGAAGCGTAGAGGAGAACGTGAGAACAGGAGAATGTCTACATCAACGGGGACTGGGAAAGGGTTGAGATCACCAACAACCTGTCTTGGTTCCCCCCCAGTGTAAATACTATAGTTAAGGAAGCTCATCATTGCCTCTACTTTCTCAGAAGACTAAGGAAATTTGGCATGTCAACTACGATTATCACTGACTTTTACAATGCAGACAGAAAGAATGCTTTCTATGGTGTATCACAGCTTGGTATGGCTCCTTCTCTGCGGAAGACTGCAAGAAATTACAAAAAGTTGTGAATGTAGTCCAATCCATCATGCAAACCAGCCTCCCACCCATTGACTCTGTTGCCTCAGCAAAGCAGCCAGCATAATTAAGGACCCCACGCACCTTGGACATCCTCTCTTCCACTTTCTTCCGTTGGGAAAAACATACAAAAGTCTGAGGACACGTACCAACTGATTCAAGAACAGCTTCTTCCCTGCTACCATCAGACTTTTGAATAGACTACCTTGCATTAAGTTGATCTTTCTCTACACCCTAGTTATAACAGGGGGGGGGGGGGGGGGGGGGGGGGGGCGGGGGGTGCAGTAACACTATGTAACATTACATTCTGCACTCTCTCCTTTCCTTCTTTATGAACGGTATGCTTTGTCTGTATAGTGCACAAGAAACAATACTTTTCATTGTATGTTAATACATGTGACAATAATAAATCAAATCAAATCAGTTCACACTATAGCAGTCAGTCACAGCCAAGCAGTCTCAGTTTGGGAACTTAGTCAGTAACTGGGTCAGAGGCTATTTAACCATGATGAGTAACCTGGTGTAATCCACGTGCACAATTTCAGCAGAGGGCTCTAGATACTGATCAGAAATGGGGAGCCCAGCTGATCTTTCCCTTTACTGTCCCAAAATAACCATGAGACCAACAGCAGTACCACTAATCAGCATTGTGACAGAGGTCAAACCAACTCAATAGATGCTTTCCTGGTCACCATGGTTCAGCTATTCTCTGGAATCTAATAACCATGTTAACATTTTGAGTTATAAAAGTCCTTTGGTACAGCAAAATAATTTCTGTAACAAAAACTCACTTAAAAAGTCACAGATGTATAGGATTTGAATTCATCTGAATTGTACATTAAACTTCTGATACATTGAATGTCTCTCTTTTTTTGGTATTTCTGTTGTTAAACTCCACAAAGCATTGAAAATGTCACTCGCAAAAAAGATGGCTTTTTAGTTATGGATTACAACAAGCCACTTTCAATTCAAAATTGCTTACGTACGAATGTACAAATTAGGTGCAGAAGTAGGCCATTTGGCCTCTTGACACTGCCCTGCCATTTAATAAGACCATGGCTGCATCTGCTTCTGTGGCGAATTCCACATTCCCAGCTATCCCCTTTAAATGAACCTAACTCGCAAATTCGATTTGGTTGGCATAGAGTTCTCATTCTGCGTTGCTTAGTTAAAATTGTTGGACAATTCAAGAATTTTTAAGCACAAGACTGATGAGGAGTACACCAACTCAGAAAACACAGTGTACATAATAGTACAATACACTTGTTAGTCAAACAATGAAATTATGAGACCAGCAAGTTGCACCAAGAGAACAAGTTTTCCACATTGTGATAAGTAAACAACTGACTGCTATCAGCGTCCCTCAATGGCTCAGCTGGTTAAGGAACTCAGTAGCTGAAGAACATTGATGAAAATATTCCAATGGTTAGATTATGTCCAGGTAGCTGACTCCAGTGGCAGCAACTTTCCAATTCACCTCAATAGGAGAAAATCGGGGGCAGTGTTTGGCTGTTTGTCAGTATCCATAATAGATCTGTTGGAAGCATATAGACATGGAGGGCTTGGTTTGATGTCTCCCCACAATGGGTTAAGCTGCCGCTGGTCACTACGTAGATTAATATGCTGACCTTTCATCAGAACATCGAGCTGAAACATTCCATCAGTTTCATCCTCTACAGATGCTGCCATATCTGAGTAACGTCCCCTGAAAACAATTAACTCATAAGCAGGTGTCTTCCGGGTCTTTGCTCAGCCATACGCACATGCAGCCTATGGGCAATGCCATTATTGAACATTTCCAGCAGTTCTTCCTTTTTATTTCAGATTTCTAGCATCTGCAATATTTTGCCTTTGTAACACATGGCCAGCTGTGTGAGGTACTGCAGAACAATTAGTGCTTGTGGTACAGTATACCAGCAAGGAAATAAACGCCTTCAATAGAGGAGTGGAGTAACAAAAGGTGACGAACAAGAAATCACACCATGCTTGAGAACACCAATTATAAATCTAATTACAATAAGCAAATAATGAAGAGAAGTCTTACATTTTATATAGTGCCTGGATATATCATCTCAAAATCTCAAAGCACTGCATACAATGTACTGTTTTTTGATGCAAAAAGCGAACATATTTGGGAGATAACTTTGCCTATGACACTGGTTGTTAATGTGGACTATAACTGTGCTAAATGCAAACTTTGCATTTTTTTACACTTGCATAAAAAATACTGCAAGTGTTAAAATTATTAATGCAGGGCTCCACCTTTAACTTTGCAGATTTCTTTAGATTATTAAGTCTTTAATATTTGAAATATTTATATCTGTCAGCTGCTATTTAAACATTACTGATAATTTTTAAATGAAAATTCATTGAATAGTTCTTTTTTTAAATACATAATCAAAATTATTTTGTTTTATTTATTAGTGTCACATTAATACTGCAATGAAGTTACTGTGAAAATTTCCCAGTCGCCACACTCCGGTGCCTGTTCGGCTACATGGAGGTAGAATTTAGCATGGTCAATGCACCTAACCAGCATGTCTTTCAGATTGTGGGAGGAAACCAGAGCACCTGGAGGAAACCCATGCAGACATGGGGAGAACATGCAGACTCCACACAAACAGTGACCTAAGCCGGGAATTGAACCCAGGTCCCCAGCGCTGTGAAGCAGCCGTGCTAACCGCTGCGTCAGCGTGTTGCCATCTGCTAATATTAAAAGGACTGCATATACTATGAATGCTCTTTCATATGCTTTGGGTAATCCTTAAATCACATTTAGATTTATGCTACAAACTACTTGCAGTCGACTGAATGGTGTATAAACTGTTCCACATTGAAAAAAATTTCCTTCAACCATTTGGGCAACCTACAAATCTATTTATTGGAATTGATTCATATTATTATTCATATTTTGTTAAAAGAGCCCTCAGTTACTAAAATTTCTGTAGTTAACTTGATGAAAATGTAACAGCGTTACTCACATGCACCAGTAAAACCCGAAGTTACCATAGTACATTAAAGCACAGAAACAGGCCTTTTGGCCCTTCTTGGCTGTGCCGAACCATTTTTTCTGCCTAGTCCCACTGACCAGCACCTGGACCATATCCCTCGACTTCCCCTGTGAGTTAGAATTCTTTCATTAATATTCCTATTTTAAAGTTTCAACCTCCCAGAAAGGTCATATGTATAGTTTAAACTAGAGCCATTAGTTGGTTAAGTTCAAGGTGATGTCAAAACTGTAGAATGGAATTTGATGCCTTCCTCCAGGGCGACTTTGGTGGGGATAGTAGTTGTGGGAGGGAGGATTGGTTGGTGGTGTAGGGGGGGAGAGAGGGGAAGGAGGAAATCAGATTGGAAGGTGAAGACCTGTCTGTTTATCCCACCTCTCCCCTGAAAGTGGCAATTATTGCCACTAGTCTGCTGGTGGCGCTGCTGAGCACTGAAGAGCTGCTGGCCTCTGGTTGGCCAGCTGTTTTCAATGGGTGAAATTTGCGCTAATTCTGGAAGACCTGCTGTTGCTCATTGCAGTGCCTGTGGCACTTAAATGCAATGGGCCTTCCTGTAAAGAGGCAATGCAGGGCTCTCGTTAGCTCTCCAGCCAGGGAATGAGGCCTTGTCGCCCACATTAAATCCTACCTATAGAAGTACAATTTTCTATTTTGCACCAGGATTTTCTAATTGCTTTTTGTTCTTTTGCAGGGCTGCTGATTGTACTTTGAATTATCTGGAAGAAAATCAATGCAGTACAACTTTGTTTTCCCTACTGACTAATATTTATATTCAACTAAATGAACTGGTAAGATTTCACCCCACAGAACAAAACAGTAGCTGTCCATTCTGTCATTTATACTTCAAAATTAGCAATGAAGTTTTGTTTTTCTAATCCAAAACTTCTATATTTTGCTTTGATTATAACTAAGAGTCTGTATTTTCAGCCAAATAAGCTCAATGATGAGTTAAAACACCGGCTGGGATTTTATGGAGTGTATTGCTCTCCCTAACCCAGGCAGGTTGAATGGTGAGAAGGCTGGAAAATAATCACAGGGAAGACAGTGTGGCTCATTCCTGTCGGCAGGAAAACTGATTCCCATTTATTCAGTGGTTGGAATGGGCTGACATGGGGAATCCATCTTCTGGCTAATTAGGTTCAGTACTGAGATGCTAAAAAGTTCAGATTTCGTGGTGGCTCAGGGATTCTCTCAGACTTGCATGTTTCCAGTGGTTCCTGAAGGTCACCCAGCAAACCTTGTCAGGTTTTCATTGAGGTGGAGGAGGGGGAGAGTCTCTCTTTCCAAGGCACTTAGGGCCCTATCTGGGAACGGGATGAGTACGCCCACAAGGAATCATCCCTTGCTCTTGCATTCAGTTACCCATCGCTCTGTCGACACATTCTCCCAGACCCTTAACCCGCCCACACTCCCCCTATATCCAGGGATCCCACAACAATCTCTGGTGAAGCTCCACTGAACAACCAGCCACAGTCACCCTTACTGGTAGTGTTTACATGGACTATGGTGGTGCCAGTCTCTTTTGCGATAAAAAAAGTATATATTTCATATTGTCCTGGAGTAATATATTCAAACCTTTTCACTTGTAGGTCTCAGCCTCTGAATAGCCTGGAATTCAAGTTATTGCCAGCACGCTTTCCTGCCTGTCTTAGAGGTAAAGTATCAGCTAAAGAAATGCCAAAAATGCTGCATTCAGCGTACAATGAATGCAACTGTACATTTTAATTTTTTAAAAATAATTTGGAAACAAGCTGCAAAATTTTAACATTTGTAGTTCACTTAATAAAATAGTTACTGCATAGGAGGTGGCAATTCAGCCCCTCATTTCCATGCCGGCTCTCTAAGGGTTACTTGGCTTGTCCCAGGGCCCTGCCTTTTCCCCAGACACGGGCAATTTTCTTTCTCTTCACGATCAGGTGGAAATTGTGTAAAGGCAAGATCGCTGCGCCTGTAGCTTAACATGTGCCTGTACACGTTAACACCTGCCGCTCCTTCTCATTTACTTATCGGACAGTCCCTGTTTCTGTTAGCCAGTACTTTATAGGACAAAACAGCTTTTCAAGTTAAAGAGTTTAACTTTGAAATGATGCCTTTTTAATCCACTTTTGTTTTATGATATGCCCTAGCCATTCCCTTTTGTGTTGAATGCTGATCTGCTTTCGGTTAACAAACCTAATCGACTTGGCAGCCACGGGCAGCAAGTCACGTTACCTTTCAGAGTTTAAGTGTTTGTATGCATTCTCCTTTGCTGCACTTTTCAGCGTATAAAGACATTAAATCACTTTCAAATCACTGCCAAGCAAAAGCATAAAACACACACACACACACACACACACACACACACACACACAATATTATAACACCCTGACCAAGATCACTTCATCAAGATGGGTTTTCAGCTACATTCACAGATTATTTACACTGTGACAGCAGGACTATGCATTGTAATTAGTTTAGTGGAGAAAACCTGAGTATTTCTATCCCGTAATCACTTGAAAGGATTAATGGCCTACCCTCAATTTTCCAGGATACAGCTGCCATTGTTGAGTGAGTATTTCCCAATATATAAAGGAAGTCAAATACATATTGATGATGAACACACACAAGACAGCCAATTTTATGTGGTTTGTAATGCCTGGCTAGAATCTGAAATTGTGTAACTGAGGACAAACAAATGAAATCTAGTCAGTAATATCCACACAGTGTGCAATTTCTGATTAAGAGCCAAAAGCAAGTTAAAGGTTGCCCAAGATGACAGGAACAAATTAAGGTTCAGTTTATCATATCCATAACTTTTCTATTTTCCCTACTATTGCATGGGACAAGAATACAAGGGATGTGAGTAGGTGAGACAGCAGTGGAGATGATTGTGAACTTATACCAGGGCATATAGAATCAAAGGTACCATAGTACTCTGAAGACTCGTTGGCACCACATTATGAATAAAACCACTGTTAGGTAACAAATAAAACGAGGAAAAGGTTAATGGCTTGGCTCAAAATAGTTACAGATATGAAACTAAGACATGGCAACTGACAACCCATTAGTATAGGTAAATGTCCTGATAATTTCCATCAAGAAGAACATTTTCTGTCCTCTGCAGGTACCAGGGTTATTTCAGCTAAACATATGATGATTGAGGAGCATTATCGGGAATCTCAGGCAAAGATCCAAATATCAAACTGTCTGCTGAGCAGAGAAATAAAGCTTAAATAATTCAAAAACTCTGCCAAGTTGTGAAGCAAGCTAAAAGGAGTACACATTTTTGTACAGGTAACTTTTTCTGTTGCCTGAAGGACTTTGATGCAGCACTCGACTCTGTTGGATCAGTGACTGGGTCTATGACTTTGCCAGTCTCTCACTGGAGATATGTATTAGGATATGCAAATTTGGTCATCTTCACCTCTGACCCTATTTTTTGTACAATGCCTGGCCAGCAAACTGCTACAAGTCAATATGCTGTTACAGACAACTTGCTATGATGGTCTTTAGCTTTCCCAATGACACAGGCCACGTTTCTTTTCCTCATCAACTATTTCTCACTCAACTGGAACCCAAGATAGCAACGTCTTTGCTCCATGGGTGCGGCACCAATACAGAACCCAGGGTTGGGCTTAGGGAACAGGTGAATGTAGGGCCTCCACACTGATTTTTCATTTGATTTATTGTCATATGTATTAGTATATAGTGAAAAGCATTGTTCCTTGCATGCTACACAGATAAAGCACAGAGAAGGAGAAAGTACAGAATGTAACAGAATGTGTTATAGTACAGCTAGAGTGTCGAAGAAGATCCACTTTTTTGAGTTAGGTCCATTCAAAAATCTGACAGCAGCAGGGAAGAAGCTGTTCTTGAGTTGGTTGGTATGTGACCTCAGACTTTTGTATCTTTTTCCCGATGGAAGGTGGTGGAAGAGAGTATGTCCGGGGTTGTTGTTTTCTGAGGCAGCAGAAAGAGTAGACAGAGTCAATGGATGGGAGGTTTGTTTGCGTGATGGACTAGGGTTTGTTCACAATCCTTTGTGGTTTCTTGCGGTCTTGGGCAGAACAGGAGCCACACCAAGCTGTAATACAACCAGAAAGAATGCTTCCTACGATGCATCTGCAAAAGTTGATGAGAGTCGTAGTG
This sequence comes from Carcharhinus amblyrhynchos, assembly GCF_965287045.1. NCBI lineage: Eukaryota > Metazoa > Chordata > Chondrichthyes > Carcharhiniformes > Carcharhinidae > Carcharhinus > Carcharhinus amblyrhynchos. The sequence continues at coordinate 78,846,625 of NC_137335.1, read as the reverse complement.
GACGTGCCAAATTTCCTTAGCCTCCTGAGAAAGTAGAGGCAGTGATGGGCTTTTTTAAACTCTGCCTGCTGTGTGAACATACTCGAGTAACAAGCGGGCTGTGGGTTAAAGCTCTGCTGCTTTAGTTCTGAACAGTCATTTGTAGAAATAGTGTGAAAACATTTGCACTAAACCTTAAAACAGATCACTGACATGATCAGTAGTGGTATCCACTAGAGTCGGAGTGATGTTTACTGCTGACACCTGATCCCTCAATAAAATTCAAACCCACCGCAGACTGACAAAGTCCCAGTCAATCGGAGTATTCCTGGTTTTTTTGCTCCCCCAGTTAAGGAGGTTTGAATTTGATTGGGTGGCAATACAATAGACGTCACTGCTTAGCATTGTCTCAAGATAACGGGAGCCAGAGCTCCTTTCCCCTCAGCTGGCAATGAATGGGACTGATTTGCTAAAAAAAACTTGGTTTCAGTTTCAATCTTTCAAAAGGCCTCTCAAAAAATCTTGCTGCCTTAGGTGAGCACTTAGTTTACTTAGTGATAGCATGGCACTATAGGCTCTGGTCATACAATAACAGAGTAAAAAGTCTGACAACACCAGGTTTTAGTCCAACCGATTTATTTGATAGTAAACGCACAAGCTTTCGAGGTTTCCCTCTTTGTCGGCCAGAACTCTCCATTCACCTGACGAAGAGGGGAACCTCGAAAGCTTGTGCGTTTACTATCAAACAAAATCGGTTGGACTAAAACCTGGTGTTGTCAGACTTTTTACTGTGTTTACCCCAGTCCAACGCCGGCACATCCACATCATACAATAACAGCCCAGATGTCACTGTAATGGTGAGATTGGTGACCTAATACAACAAATATCACTGCCAAGTCCACTGACTTGTGGAGGCCCTACATTCACCTGTTCCCTAAGCCCAACCCTGGGTTCTGTATTGGTGCCACACCCAAGGAGCAAAGACATTGGTGTTGCAAACTTGCTCCAGAATTTGCAGGCTCTTTACGTAAGAATACATCACAGACTCTCCCAGATGCAGGAGGTAAATACTTAAAGAATCCTATTTGTTCAATCCTTCCAAGAGTAATACATTTTTAATCGGGAGATAAATACAGTCTTTATTGTCCAAAGTGGCAGTGGCGCAAAACTTGGTTTGAACGCAAAGAAAACTCAGATTTTAGAAGAACAGAGCTAGGACAATTCCAGCCTTTTCCCAGAGCAGAAACATCAGAAAAATATCAACCAGTTTAAGTAAAGGCTTAAGTCACTCTTTAATTTCTTCTTTGCTGCTCAAAGGGACCGAATGTCAGAACATAAATGCACAGTTCCAGGAAAATCTGGATTATTATCTTCCCCAGGTGAACATCGTTCTGGTGTGTGCCTCAGGTAAGTGTTGCAGGTTTTTAGATTTGAGGAAGAAAAAGCATCACAGTTGAGCCAGCCTCATCAGAATCCAAATTTCACACGTGCAAGCACGATTGTGATGAAGAACGGGGTCCCACAAGCAGTCTGTTTCAGAATCCCTGGGACCATGCTGCTCAGATTGACTAGCTCCGCATCGAATTGGAATCAAAATGAAATGTTGCTGATTCATATCCAGCTCAGTTATAAACGTGAAAAGTCATATCGGGGGCATCCCTAATAAACTGTGCCTTGGCAAATGTTTTATGATGACAGTGGTATTGGGGTGGAAAGGGTGGGGAAGAAAGACAAGTGCAAGGCCAAAACAAAACGATAGTTTTAACATTCTAGCATTGCAGAGGTTCCATCCTAGCTGAAGTACCAAGAAACTCAGCCTCAAAACCCGTGAATGTCGTGTGCCCATAAGTACCGTAATGTTTTCAAACAAAGAAGCCAGTCTCGTACCTCTTTCAGGGGTCCGGGTCAGACCTCTAAGACAGACAGATACCTATGGATTTCACATCTGCTGGCCAGCTGGATGCAACACTTTGCTTCTGCTAACATACCAGCTGCTTGGCAGATCCCAGAGGAATGAGGAATCTCATTGCCCAAATGTCTACCAGCCGTTCTGATGCATGTTTAGGCCAAAGGGTTGTTCTGCTGCAAACAAGGCACGCCTGAAACTTGTAACAGGACACAGCAGTTGGCTTATTTGATTTGATTTATTATTGTCACATGTATTAATATAGTGAAAAGTATTGTTTCCTGCCACCTCTGCAGACAAAGCATACCGTTCATAGAGAAGGACACAAGAGAGTGCAGAATGTAGTGTTGCAGTCATAGCTAGGACGTAGAGAAAGATCAACTTAATGCAAGCTAAATCCTTTTAAAAGTCTGACAGCAGCAGGGAAGAAGCTATTCTTGAGTTGGTTGATACATGACCTCAGACTTTTGTATCTTTTTCCTGACGGAAGAAGATGGAAGAGAGAATGTCTGGGCTACGTGGGGTCCTTAATTGTGCTGGCTGCTTTGCCGAGGTAGTGGGAAGTGTAGACAGAGTCAATGGATTGGGATATCTCAGTCCCATTCGAAAATGCTGACTTTCCATTGTACTCCCAGCTTGATTCAGGCTGCAGATGCGCTTACAAGGCATGGAGATTTTCAGTACATCTACTTTGTCTTTTGTTTTTCCATATCCAATGAGCCAAACAAAAAAAAAATCAGAAATGGAACTGTCACTTCATTGAAATCAACACAAAGAAGTATGACTGATGAAGCACACTGAACTGCACCAAGAATAAAGCACTCGTTTCACGTGAGAATGTGTAAAATTGGAGCTCAAATGTCTTTTGTGGGTTACCTTTGTCACGGAATCACAGGCATATGAAAGGAGGTTACATTCAATCATTTCTGTTAAGTTCAACTAGTTATCAGTTCAAAAACATAGCTCCTCGAAGCACGTGCGAGGGACCTGCTGCCAAGATTATTTTTAGAAAGTAACTCACCCTAGCAACAGCAATGTTTTTTCTGGGAAGCCATACTGTACAAGATTATGACTGTTGGCTGTCTGTTCCACTCCAATGGCCGTGTAACCTTCGGTTTTCTTCTGCTGCAGATACTCAACCAACTGAGTGGGTCTCACCTGTAAAACAAGGCGATTGAAGATGAGCAGGAAACAGTCATTTTATTGCAATTTTAATACTGTTTGATCTCCCCTCCTCATTTTTCAGTGAGAAATTACAATAAGTTTCATCCTCCTTTTGACGTAGTCTGCTGGTCCCTCAAAATCAACACTTCCCAGTTTCTGCTAATGCCTCTTTGAAGTTACATCACTGAAAGCTATAAGGAAAATGCAATTCAGCTTTGCAGAATTTCCTTGAGGGATATCAGTAAATTCTAAGATAAGCAATTGAATGCCTTGTTATGCAAAATCAGCAACCACCTATTTGGTTACCCACAAACTCCAAAGCTGAGATCTCCAGCCAACTTCACAAGCGTACATGGCACATATTCAATGCATCTGGAATGGGTATCACAGAAGATTTATTTTAGTTTAAAGATGAATAATCAGAGCAAACCAACCATCTGGTGAAATCATTTGAGTCATCCTCTTGCCTTTAATACAGAAATACGTTCATCATCTCCATAGCTTGGAGGCTGCATGATCATCATAAAATGAGAAAATACATCTACAATTTTACATTGGATCAACTCTCTTCCTATTTAAGGAACAGTCTCAATCTTTTAGGACATGATTTTCATCAACGCTCTGACGAAGGGTCATCCAGACTTGAAATGTTGGCTCTATTCTCTCTCCACAGATGCCATCAGACCTGCTGAGTTGCACAACCTTTTGTCATGTAATCTCCCATGTCCTCAAACAGACTTCACCCTTTTGTTCTTTTACTCACCCTCCTCTCTTTCATTCATTCAAAATCTATGACATTTCTAACTTTGCCCAGTTATGACAGAAGGTCACGGTGCTGAAACATTAACTCTATTTCTCTCTCTTCAGATGCTGGAAGACCTGCTGAATATTCCCAGCATCTTCTGTTTTTATTTCAGATTTTGATTTGATTTATTATCACATGTATTAGAGTACAGTGAGGAGCATTGTTTCTTGTGCTATACAAACAAACCACGCCATTCATAGAGAGGAAGAGGGTACAGATGTAGTTTAACAGTCATAGCTAGGGTGTAGAGAAAGATCACTTAATATTTGGTGGGTCCATTCAAAAGTCCAATAGCAACAAGGAAGATGATGTTCTCAAGCTGACTGGGATGTGACCTCAGATGAAATTTCCAGCATCCACGGTATTTTGATTCAAATATTAAATATTAAATATAATCCTTACCCTGACCTAATACAGACTGTCGCCTTTCCTTTCACTGAAAGCATCCACACTAAACTCCCTAAATAAGTTTCCGTTGTGGCACAAAGCTGAAGTCACGTGACTCACTTCTTTCAGATTTTACTCAACTTATGAGCCACTTTACACTGATAAAGAATAACTTGGATATTCTCTGAACCACTATGAGCTATGACCTTCTTGGTTGACAACAGAGAGGCATGAAGTACATTTCTTAAACCTTACATGTGTTCATGGAATCCCTATACAGGAGGCCATTCGGCCCATCAAGCTTGCACTGACAAAAATCTCAGCCAGACACTATCTCAGTAATCCTCACATTTACTCTGCTAATCCCCCTGACACTAAGGGGCAATTTAGCATGGCCAATCCACCTGATCCACATACATTTTGATTGTGGGAGGAAACCAGGACACCCGGAGGAAACCCACGCAGACACGGGGAGAACGTGCAAACTCCAGACAGTCACCCAATCTAACCCAGGTCCCTGGCACTGTGAGGCAGCAGTGCTAACCACTGTGCCATCGTGCTACCCCCGCCCCAGTCAACCAATTGCTCTGGCTCTGGAGTCACCTGTAGGCCAGACCAGCAGGTTTCTTTCTGTTCCCTAAAGGACATTAGTGAACCAGATGGGTTGATCAGGTCTTGATGAATCCCTATAGTGGTACCTGCACCTCAAAGAGGCAGGATTCCACGCATGCTGTGGAATACGAGTGATAACCGATATAAGCTTGCATCTCGAGCCCATTTCTATGCTTGGAGTTTTGCAGTATGGAACCACTCTTTCATTTCTATCTATGAAACCAAAAAGAGGACAAACACACTGACCCACCTCAATGACTGGCAGCCACTGCTCAGCAGACACACTGAGGGCCTGAAACTGCTTGTCGTTCACACAATGCACATTGTTCACAACGAGTGCAGAAGCCCCAAATATCTCACATGTCCGACACAAACCTGAAAAAAAAACACACCAACTGTCGGGCTATCAAAGATAACACTTAATCAAAATAATGAACAACCAAGAACAGGGGAAATTTAATTAGCTGCTTTCAGCTCACCTCTATTAAATAAGCATCAGAAATAAAAGCTGAAAGCATTTTCATTCAAGATGAGCAGAAAACCTTGAGACACTAAAAACAGAAACTAAAAAAAACCTGTCAGGTGTTTACACTGTGTGGAGTTCAAAACTTGATGAAGGCTAACGTGGTTCTCAAATTATTTCTACCAAATGACATTGGTCATTTGGGTGGCACAATATCAAAATTAAAGTTTATTTATTAGTGTCACAAGTAAGGCTTACATTAACATGTGCAAGTTATTGTGAAATTCCCCGAGTCGCCACAGTCTGGCACCTATTCGGGTCAAGGCACCTAACCAGCACATTTTCAAAATGAGGGGGGAAACCGGAGCACCTGGAGGAAACCCACGCAGACACAGGGAGAATGTGCAAACTCCACACAGATAGTCACCCAAGCCGGGAATTGAACCTGGGTCACTGGCGCTATGAAGCAGCAGTGCTAACCACTGTGCCACCCCAAAGGCTAAGTTTGATACCTCATTTCATTGGGTTCCTGATCTCAAGCATACTGTGTGAGGAAAAAAAAGAGCTTGCATTTACAAAGTGTTTTCCACAATTTCGGAAACTCCAAGGCACTTTCCAGCCAAAGAAGTCTTTTTGAAGTGCAGTAATTTTGTAATGTAGGAAATGGAGCAGCTAACTCATGCGTGGCAATGTCTACAGACATCAGTGCGATAATCACCAGATTATTTGTTTTAATTCTCTTGCTTGAGGGATAAATATCAACGAGGGTGCAGAGAAGAACTGCCTTGCTCTTCTTCTAAATAGTATCAGGGATCTTGTATATCCACCCAAAAGAACAGACAGGTCCTCAGCTTAAAAGCTCATTCAAAAAACGGTACCTTTGACAGTGTGGTACAACCCCCTTAGTGCTGCTTTGGAGTGTCTTGAACCTACAAGCTTCTTACTCAGAGGCAAGTGAAATATCAATCAGGGGACACATGTCCTGTGTGGTTGGGATACAGGCCAAATAGTTATCAGGCAGTTATTTGTGCACAGTTCAGCTGTGATGGAACAATGGGAGCAGATCTCCTCTCCTTCCTCTTAACCACCATTAGTAAATGGGATAGCAAATCTAAACAGCTGAGGTGGTGGTACCACAATAACAAAAAACAAAGACAATAGAAACTGCATTATTTCCACTTGTTTTTATTGTTATACAGTGAAAAGCATTATTTCTTGCGCACTATGCAGACAAAACATACTACACATAGAGAAGGAAAGGAGAAAGTGTTACAGTCATAGCTAGGGTGTAGATAAAGATCAACTTAACATGAGGTAGATCCATTCAGAAGAATGATGGCTGCAGGGTAGAGGCTCGTTGGTCCGGTCTTCAGACTTTTGTGTCTTTTTCCCAATGGAAGGTGGAGGAAGAGAGTATGTCCGGGGTGCGTGGGGTCCTTAATCATGCTGGCTGCTTTTTCAAGTCAGTGGGAAGTCTACACAGAATCAGTGAATGGGAGACTGGTTTGCATGATGGACTGGGCTTCATTCACGACCCTTAGTAGTTTTTTTGAACAGAGCAGGAGCCATACCAAGCTGTGATATAACCAGAAAGAGTGCTTTCTATGATGCATTTGCAAAGATTGGTGAGGGTCGCAGTGGGCATGCCAAATTTCCTTAGCCTCCAAGAAAGTGGAGGTGTTGGGGTGCTTTCTTAACTATAGCATCGACATGGAGGAACCAGGACAGATTGTTGGTGATTTGCACACCTAGAAACATGAAGTTCTCGACCATTTCCACTTCATCCCCATTGATGAAGACAGGGCATGTTGTCCACTACACTCCCTGAAGTCAATGACTATCTCCTTCCTTTATTACACTAACTTTGCAACCAAGGTGCAAGAAAATGCAGTTTAACGATAGGATTCCATATGAAAATATAAAATAAATTTCCGTAAGCCACACAGTCCAAAGATGTGAGAGTTAGATTGATTGGTCATGCTAAATTAACCCTAGTATCAGGGAGATTAGCAGGGTAAATATGAAGGTTTACGGGAATAGGGCCTGGGCGGGACTGTGGTCAGTGAAGGCTCAATGGCCCTCTCCTGCACTGTAGGGATTCTATGATTCTATGTTTAAGTAAAGCAAAGGTATTGAAATATCAATGCACTTTAGGAATAGGTTCTTGCTGTGCATATGTAGGAGAAATAACACAAATATAATGCATTAAAACATTTTTAGTAGCAAATGTGCTTCCAGAGTTGAGCATTTTAATTTCACTGTCCAATTTTCCTTCTCTCTTCTCAAGCCATTGCACAGGCACTTAGTAAGTGAGCATTGTGCAAGAAAGAGCTTTGACTGGGTGTCAGTAGATCATTCCATTTCATGGAAAATCAGGGCCAACACTAAAATTGACATCCATCATCTTCCAACAGAGATGAGAAACAGGAACCTCAGCCAACTTGCATTTGCATAACCAAGGCCAAGCAAGGAACACTGCAGCATTCCTACCAGCTGGTTTGGCTGGATAAACAAGCACTGGAAAACAATATAATCCCGACATTCCAAGTGTGGATGACTCAGCTACTCAATGGAAAAACACACTGAACAATTGGAGTAAAGTGTTGCTGCCAAACCTCGAGAACGTGAAGGCATTTCAGGTAATTACAACTGTACACAAAGCACAACGATGGATGAGAGCAGAGGATAAAAATCATGTGGCCTTGAAATTATAAGACATATGAAGTAGAAATTATTTTAAAGGTTCATTTGAGAGAGAAAATGTCCGTAGCAAACAAAACTACCTAAAATTTAATTAGGAGGATGATTGTTGAAAAAAAATTGAATTCAACGCCCCAGTTTTTCATGGAGGACTAAATGGATAAACCAACTGAGCATAGCAGTTCCTTTCAGATTTTAAAATGGTCAGGATTTCCCTGCATTGCAACACCAAAGACAATTCCTGAACCGGAAAGCAGAACAGAAAAGCAAAGAGCCACCTGCAGTGTTAACCAATAAAAAAAAATCAAATTGCTTGAGTTATAAGGAGAGGCTCGTTTGACTAGTACCTTTTTTCCCTGTAGCTTAGGAGGTTTAAGGGTGATCTTATAGAGATCTATAAAATAATGCGGGGCATGGATCTGCTAGATAGTCAACATTTTTTCCCTCAGGTAGGGAAGTCTAAAACTAGAGGACATAGGTTTAAAGTGAGAGGAGAGTGATACAAAAGGATCCAGAGGGCAAATTTTTCACTCTGATGGTGGTGAGTGTCTGGTATGATTTGCCAGAGGTAGTAGTAGAGGCAGGTACAATTTTGTTTTTTAAAAAGCATTTAGACAGTTACATGGGTACGGTGAGTACAGAGGGATATGGGCCAAATGCAGGCAAGTGGTTAAAAAAAAGAGGCACCATGGACAAGTTGGGCCCCTTTTCTTTGGGCTTGGCCATAGTTATGCAAATACAAGTGGGCCGAGGTTCCAGTTTCTCATCTCTGTTGGAAGATGATGGACGTGAATTTTAGTGTTGGCCCTGATTCTTCATGAAATGGAATGATCTACTGACATCCAGTCAAAGCTCTTTCTTGCACAATGCTCACTTACTAGGCGCATGTGCAATGGCTTAAGAGAGAAGGAAAATTGGACAGTGAAACTAAAATGCTCAACTTTGGGAGCACATTTGCTACTAAAAATGTTTTAATGCACTATTTTTGTGTGTTACTTCTACATACACACAGTAAGAACCTACTCCTGAAGTGCATTGATATTTCAATACCTTTGCTTTATTTAAACATAGAACCCCTACAATGCAGGAGGGGGCCATCAAGTCTGCACTGATCACAGTCCCACCCAGGCCCTATTCCTGTAACCCTTCATATTTACCCTGCTAATCCCCCTGACACTAGGGTTAATTTAGCATGGCCAATCGACCTAACCCACACATCTTTGGACTGTGTGGCTTACGGAAATTTATTTTATATTTTCATAAGGAATCCTATCATTAAACTGCATACTGTAAACCTCTATGACTCTAAATAAACTACGGATTGCTCAAATAATACCACAATTCTGAGAAAAAAATATAACAACGCCTTAGCCTGATAAAGCAATCACCTCAAAAACTTTCAGAACTGCAAAGCTAAGTTAATACCAAAGATTTTAGAATGCCAAAATCAGTTACCTGAATCGAACTAAATACACAGTGCATAATATTAAATCAAATAAATTAAAAACTCACTGAACTGTGGCAGAACTACTGAAGCCTGCAAATTCAATTCAAAACCCTTTACAAGTATTTCAATGAAGAACTGGCAGCTGCAGCAGGAACACATCGTGTTTTCTTGTACTCAGAAATAGCACACTATGGTTTTAATTGTTTTGTGTTATACAATCTGAAATAAGGTGCTCTCAATTTAAAAATGTAATCATTTTATATACATGGCTGGATTTTTGATGCTCATTTCATACTGGGGAGTAGTAACTCGCTGTAGTGTGTGTGGCATGAGGAATAAGGTTAAAAGTGAAACTTAATACGCAGATATTTTCTTAGTAGCTGCAGGCATTTTTGAAAAAAAATGACTGATCAAAAATGTGAGATGGCTGAAATAGTGACAAATCTCATAGAAAGGAACGAAAATATAATGTTTGCAATTCCAGCAACTCATGCGTAAATAAGCTGCACAGCCTTGAGTCCTCGGGTTATTCAGCACCTCCTGCAGATGTCTCATTCTTGCAGTAGTCTAACTACCTTTTCCGACATTTGCCTGACTTAAAAACCAGAACCCAAGTTTGAGGTGGCAAGGAAAAGCTCTGTTTGTACTGGCTGGGCATTTTGCTTGAAAGGGATCGCAGCGGGGGCAGAGTCAGGAGACAACAACTGGAACTCCCCTTAGACTTCCTTTACACTCAGACGGTACAATTATCTGGATCTATCCTTGTTCACTTTTCATTCCACTTCTTTGCTGGACAATCCTTCAGGACGGCGTTAAAAGTCAAGCATGTAAAAGATCAGGAACACAGAGCATTCTCGTATCCGACACTGAACGAATTTGAGGGAAATGGGTTAAATGCGGGCAATTGGAACTAGCTTAGGTGTTTAAAAAAACATGGACAAGCTGGGCCAAAGGGCCTGTTTGCATGCTGTAAACCTCTATGACTCTATAATTCACCCATGATGTATGCCCTGCCACCTCTGCCAGCAGAATGGAGAATCAGAAACTCAGCAAAATCTCCATTCACTGCAGCGAGACCGAAGAATCCCAGCAGTGAGCGAGGTGAGAGAATTTCAGCAAATTCAGACACAAGAACACTAGGCATCTCCTGATCTTTCACGTGCTTGACTTTTGACATCATCCTGAAGGATTCTCTAGCAAAGAGCAAGCAGACACGTGGAATGAAAAGTGAACAAGGATAGATACAGGTAAATATACCTTGAGTATAAAGGAAGTCTAAGGGAAGTTCTCTGTACAAAAATAGCACCCTCTAGATACTCCTCCTCTGGAAGTAAAAAGTTACAAATCTACATTTATCTTGGCTTACTTTTCTTTCCACTTTTGCTTTCTTACTTGAGAATTGGGACACAAACTGAGAATAAGTACTAAATAGGGTGGTCAGAAGAAATTTTTTTTTATGATATGGCAACATCACTACAAGATACTGAAAACTAGCATTTGAGAGAGAAATAGACATCAAGAAAAATATTAAAGGATGCACAGGAAAATGGAATTATAGTAGATAATGCAGCTGGCAACAGAACAGGCACAATGGGCTGAAATTTCTATGATAACACAATTAATTTGAGAAAGTAACATTTGATTATTCAGTCTCTAAGCACTCTGGTTTGTTTGAGAAGCTCAGAGTGAAACTGAGTAGGGCAAAGCCATTGAAGATGGAGAAAAGACGATGTACTTTATTGTTTTGTCAACACAAATTCTAAAGCTGGAATGGCAGGGATTCCATACTTTGTTCAATTAGAATAAAGATAACACAGCATAGGATCACTAATTCTGGCAGGTTTATAATTATTTAGCAACAGCCAGATGGTCTGAATTATAACTTTACCTAGTCAGCTCCAATTCTAAGCATAAACAAGTAATAATCTCTTGCATTATACTGATCAGCTCCCATGGCCACAATAAATCATGACATTTAGTACAACGTAATATTTGATGTGCTTGGATAATGCTATCTTAATATTCAAAAGAGTCTGATTTATTTCACACGAATGCTGTTTGGCTCCTCTGGTTTCATCTCATCGATGAAAATTGTTTTTCATTTCATTGAGATAAAATAGATGAACAAACAGCCACAGAGCTCGACTACTGGAATGGAGAATTCTATCAGAAGATGGAGGTATGGCCCATATGTATATGTATTGAATTGGCTTCTTCTCTATGTAACAGAGATGCTTCTTAAAACCCACCTCTGGCAAAGTTTTTGGTCATCTCCTCTGGTAACTTCATAAATGACTCTGTGTCAGATTGTGATTGATACCACTGCTGTGAAATGCCTTAGGTTGTTTCAATATGTTAAATGCACCGTATAAATGCACGTTGTTGTTGTGTTCCATAATTGCCTCCAACGGAAGAAGCACTAACAAAATGGCAAAGCTCCTTCAAAATATAACAACAGATTAGAACCCCAGGACATGCATTCCCCACATATTTTGTATGGTCCTCCTGGTTCTTCAAATGTTATAATCCCCTGAAGCAAAAGAATCTTCATTTGAATGGGACGAAACAATGGCTGCTAAACATGTAGTTTTGTCTTTTATGTCCTGGCATTGCTAGCAAGGCCTTTTGTTGGCATGAACACAAGTTCACAAAACAAAACCAAAAACATTGAAGCACCCTATCAGGAGGTGGACAGGGTGGATCCTCTCTTTGGCACGCAATTTAACCGTCTTCCTCATTTCACCTTCTCCATCACAAAGGTGCACAAATGACAGTGTTAAAGCAGTAAAATAGATGCAAGAGTATCGCCATCTCTGGGTATCAAATCGAACCCAAAGTCACAGGTAGAAAACACACCAAAATATTGCAAGTACAACTACCCTTTGAAACTTGAAAGATTGCTTACCTCCTAGGTTAGTAGGCTTATCAACAAGTGATGCCACTATAATGAGGCTGCTGTTGGATGATCTTCCAAACTTTGTGGTTCTTTCCTGACACATCAGCTCCAGATCTTGGTCTGGGATGCTATTCTTCCATGGCATTATCTTCTTTTGTATGTCAGTCCACTCAGTATCTTGATCTACTTCGGCCAGGCCATAACCTGTCAAACATTTGCAACCAACAATGAACTTGTGCTCAGGGAAGGCCACTAATTTGTTAAATATCGATACTAGACATAAAAGCTTAGTTTTGTGGCTACTATTAATATTTCTTTACCAAAGCAAAAGATAGGGTTAACTTGCACTTTTGTTGGAAACCCCAGAAGGGCAGTTACAAGAGAAAGAAACTAAGTTGATATCTGAAGCGTCCATCTGTCTTGGGAGATGCTGGACTGTGCCCAAGGAGTACGTCACTTCTAGACTGAAAGGACATAGTGGTTAGCACTGCTGCCTCACAGCGCTAGGGACCTGGATTTTATTCCGGGCTTAGGTCACTGTCTGTGCGGAGTTTGCACGTCCTCCCTATGTCTGCATGGGTTTCCTCAGGGTGCTCCAGTTTCCTCCCACAGTAAAAAGATGCTCGGCTCAAGTGGACTGCCATGATAACTTGCCTCTTAGTGTCGGGGGATTAGTAAGGTAAATATGTGAGGTTATAGGAACAGGATCTCGGTGGGATTGCTGTTGGTGCAGGCTTGATGGGTCGAATGGCCTCCGTCTGCATTGTAGGGATTTTATGATTCTCTGAGGGTCCTATCTAAGCCTCATAAACAATAGAAATACTGCTTATGTTTCCATCATTGCTGGGATTAATGCTGAGTAGTTACAGGTATATTTTATTCTGCATGTTCCCAATACTTGCACTTCATTTCAAGATTTCAACCTCATGTGTAGTAAATAGCCTGTATACAAATCTAACTCTGAAGATTTATTGTTGTGTTTCAATGAATCATAACGCTTCTCAAAGGTCAGAATCAGCTGGATTTTCATGTTACATGACCCAATTATTCACATGGATGACTAAATCTTACGATTGTTCAGGAAAAGGCAAGGACAACAATCAAGTCACATAGCAGTGAAAGCCTCAGATCAGTATAAAGTGGGGATGTTTGCTGATGATTGCACAATGTTCTGCATCATTCGTGACTCCTCAGATACTGAAGTAGTCCATGTACAATATCCAGGCTGGGCTGACAAGATTTGTACCACACAAGTGCCAAGCAATGACCATCACCAATAAGAGAGAATCGAATTATTGTCCCTTCACATTCAATAGCATCACCATAACTGAATCCAGACTACCAACATCCTGGGGGTTGCCATCAACTAGAAACTGAATAACCATATAAATGCTGCGGTTAAAAAAGACTGGGGATACTATGGTGAGTAATGCACTGACTCCCCAAAGCCTGCCCACCATCTACAAATGTGATGGAATACTCTCCACTTGCATGGATGAGTGCGTCTCCAACAACATGAAAGCAGCTCAACACCATCCAGGACAAAGCAGTCCACTTGATTGCCAACCTTGCCACAAACATTTACTCTCTCCACCACTGAAGAACAGTGGCAGCCATGGGTACCACCTATAAGATGCATTGCCGGAACGCATCAAAGCTCCTTAGACGACACCTTCCAAACCCAAGACCACTACCATCTAGGAGGACAAGGGCAGCAGACACATGGAACTATGCACCTAGAAGTCCTGGAACCCTCTCCCTAACAGCATTCTGCATGTACCAACACCCCATGGATGCAGTAGTTCAGGAGGCAGCTCATCACCATCTTCCCAAGGGCAATTAGGGATGGGCAATAAATGCTCGCCAAACAAGCAATGGTCACATCCCATAAATGAATAATTTAAAAAAAATACCATTTTTTGCAAATTAAAAATGATGGCCAGTGAACAATAATTTGTAAAGGGAAGTTTATGCTCTAATGATTCAGTAATTTATATGTGACCGAATGAACAGACATTAGGAGTAAGGTGGACTTGATGCACTTGAACTTTCAAAAAGTACTTGCTAAAATGTAATAGCTGAGACTTCTGAAGATGCAGCTGGATGTGTGAAAAGGTAAGCTGGTGCTGTGGACAGAGAGCTGCCTGAAGAAAATAAATCTCTGCAGCAGTCAAATGGATATTTCTCTGCCTTGGTAGGATGTAGCTGCTGAGACTTCATTTACTACATAAAAATTGATCTGGTCACAGATCTTGAAGAACTAATATTAACCAAGATGATTTGATTTACTGTCATGAAAAGAACAAAGGAACTAGAAGCAGGATTGGCAATTTGGTCTTGAAGCCTGCTGCACTGTTCAAGTCTATTCTTCTCTAATGCGACTCTCCCGCATTATCCCCATATCTTTTAATACACAGAAATTTGTCCGTCTTGAACAACTGATCATCCGCAACCCTCTGGGGAAAGACAATTCCAAAGTTCACACCTTATGAGTGAAACATTTTCTCTTCACAGAATCCCTACAGGGCCAAAGAAGCCATTCAGCCCATTGTTTCTGCACCAACACTCTGACAGAGTATCTTACCCAGGCCCTCTCCCCTCCCCTCCCCCATCCCTTAACCCCACACAATCATTCAGGTGAATTGAAGGGTTGACATTCAGTACCATTCTGGATTGTCCCTACCCAGAAGACAAGATTTGAACTACTGAACAGTCTTGGTATTCAGTCTTTTCTGGTAGTTTGTACTAATCGATCAATCCCAAATTTTTCCCCTCAGTCTTAAATGGCTGTATCCCGAGATTGTGGCTCAATGTTCTAAATTCCCAACCAGGGGAAACAGTTACTCATGTCTATCCTGGCAAGCCCTTATAAGTTTCAATTAGGTCATGTCTCTGCAGTTGAACTCACAGCACAATCCATCATTCCAGGAACCAATCTAGTGAATCTTTGTTGCACTCTCTTTAGGGAAAGCATGCCTTCTTCAGGTAAAACAGTACTCGAGGTATGACCTTACCAATGACCTATATATAAGGTGAAAGGATTCTTTACTCTTGGAAAGTAAGGGGAGTGACTCAGAAAAATCTTCACAGAATCACAGAATGATTCATAGGAGGCCCTTCAGCCCACCATATTTGGACTGGCTCTTTGAAAGAGCAATGCATTCCCCACCTTCTACCTGTAACCCTGCACATTTTTCCTTTTCAGCTGCTAGCCCTTTATTGAATGCCTCAATTTAACATGCTTCCACCACATTCTCAGGCAGATCCACATCTTGGTTCTTTTGCCAGTTACTTTAAATGTGCGTCCTCTCATTCTCAATTCCTTCACGAGTGGGAACGGATTCTCCCCATTTACCCTGAAGATCCACGATGATTTGAATCCCTCTATCAAATCTTCTCTCAGTCTCTTTTTGCAAAGGAATGTCGTCCCAATTTCTCCAGTCTATCTTTTTAACTAATCCCTGGAACCATTCTTGTGAATTTTTTCTGCAGTCTGCAATCCCTTCACATCTTTCCTAACACACAGCACGCAGAATTGAATCCAGTACTCTGGCTGAGGCCAAACTCGTGTGTTAAGTTTAACATCACCTTCTTAACCAGCCCCAGGATTATGTACATGATTCCATTCATTTAGTTATGCAGAGGATTCCTGGAGCATAGGATGCATTGCCACAGATTGTAGTTGAGGACTTTTTGATTTTCAGTAAAAAGTGAAGGAAGGCAGCGTGAGAATAAAGTGAAGTAGTGGGATTAATTTTACACTGCTCTTGTGTAAAGACAAACTGAGTAGCTTCCTTCTGTGTAAACTTGTATGGTTTATGAAGTTTCTCCAACTTTATTCTGCACTGACAAATTTGACACGAAGCACACCTGATTGAAGAACGTGGAATGAATCCATTTATTGTTCTTTCCCAGCTTTGTTTAAGTCTAAAATTCTGTATTTACTACTTGGATTTGATGAATGTTGCCAGAACTGGATAAACTGAAATGCGTCTCCTACACAAATATTTTAATAGGCAGAACTGCCTTGTCAGAATAACCTGCTGCAATGTTCCTAAGTTCTATCTCCATATTTCTATTTTGAGAGCTGATCTCCCTTTGCAATAAGGAAGCTGATTTACATTTCACATTGTTTGATTTTTATATTGCTCGAAGACTACTAAAGCATGTCATAGTCTGTATTTAGCATTTTGAATATTACAGCTCAGCAAGATCATATCTGCTGGAAAGAAAACCGAACACATGCTAGTAAGCCTGGTGGATGATTACAGAAAGTAAAATTATAATTTGCAAAGTCGTCTTAAACATCGAGCTATGTACAGAACATCAGTGAAGAGATTAAACTGAAACTCAAAGAAACACAAAGAAAAGCTAAAACTGTGATATATATTTAAATTTTAAGGAATAGAAATGATTTCATAAATATACAAGACAAGCTGATGATTGTCAAACATGTCAAGCCTGAGTGAAACTTCAGAATGTTCCAACATCCAAGGCCATTGGAGTGGTCAGACAGAACTCATCAGTAACTCGGGCCTTCATATTAACTGCATGGTTGCCAACCACCCCTCCTCCAAGCCCTCTGAATGTTTACATGAGGGTGGCACAGTGGCTACCACTGCTGCTTCACAGCTCCAGGTACCCAGGTTCGATTCCCGCCTTGGGTCACTGTGTGGAGTTCGCATGTTCTTTCCGAGTCTCTGTGGGTTTCCTCCGGTGCTCCGGTTTCCTTCCACAGTCCAAAAATATGCAGGTTAGGTTGATTGGCTGTGCTAAATTGCCCCTTAGTGTCCCTTGATGTACAGGTTTGAGGGATTACAAAAAAGAACAAAGAATAAAAGAAAACTACAGCACAGGAACAGGCCCTTTGGCCCCAACCATGCTGCCTGACTGAACTAAAACCCCCGATCCTTCCGCGGACCATATTCCTCTGTTCCCATCTCATTCTTGTACTTGTCAAGATGCCCCTTAAAAGTCAATACCGTATCCGCTTCCACTACCTCCCCCAGCAACTAGTTCCAGGCACCCACCACTCTGTGTAAAATATTTGCCTCATACATCTCTTAAACTTGCCCCTTGCGCCTTAAACCTATGCGCCCTAGTAAATGACACTCCCACCCTGGGAAAAAACTTCTGACTATCCACTCTGTCCATGCCTCTCATAAGCTTGTAGACTTCTATCAGGTCTCCCCTTAGCCTCCATTGTTCCAGTGAGAACAAACCAAGTTTCCCCAACTGCTCCTCATAGCTAATGCCCTCCGTACCAGGCAACATCCTGGTAAATCTTTTCTGTACCCTCTCCAAAGCCTTCACATCCTTCTGGTAGTATGGCGACCAGAATTGAACACTATATTCCAAATACGGCCTCACTAAGGTTCTGTAAGGTGCGAACATGACTTGCCAATTTTTAAACTCAATAACCCGGCCGAAGAAGGCAACCATGCTGTATGCCTTCCTGACTACCTTCTCCACCTGCATTGCCACTTTCAGTGACCTGTGTACCTGTATATCCAGATCCCTTTGCTTATCAATACTCCTCAGGGTTCTGCCATTTACTGTATAGTTTCTATCTGTATTAGACCTTCCAAAATGCATTACCTCACATTTATCTGGATTAAACTCCATCTGCAATCTCTCCACCCAAATCTCCAACTGACCTATATCCTGCTGTATCCTCTGATGGTCCTCACTGCTACCTGCAAATCCACCAACCTTTGCGTCATCCGTAAACTTACTAATCAATCCAGTTGCATTTTCCTCCAAGTCATTTATATATATTACAAACAGCAAAGGTCCTAGCACTGATCCCCGAGGAACACCACTTGTCACAGCCCTCCATTCAGAATCACATCCTTCCTCTGTCTTCTTTGACCGAGCCAGTTTTATAACCACCTTGCCAGCTCACCTCTGATCCCATGCAACTTCACCTTCTGCACCAGTCTGCCATGAGGGACCTTGTCAAAGGCCTACCGAAGTCCATGTAGACAACATCCACTGCCCTACCCTCAATCATCTTCATCACTTCCTTGAAAAACTCGATCAAGTTCGTGAGGCATGACCTTCCCTTCACAAAATCATGTCGTCTCTCACTAATACGTTCACTTATTTCCAAGTGGGAATAAATCCTGCCTCGAAGAATCCTTTCCAATAATTTCCCTATCACTGATGTAAGACTCACCAGC
Source organism: Carcharhinus amblyrhynchos (assembly GCF_965287045.1). Taxonomy (NCBI): domain Eukaryota; kingdom Metazoa; phylum Chordata; class Chondrichthyes; order Carcharhiniformes; family Carcharhinidae; genus Carcharhinus; species Carcharhinus amblyrhynchos. The sequence goes on along the minus strand of NC_137335.1, from coordinate 78,828,084 downwards.
CTGTAATTACCTGGATTATTCTTGCTATCCTTCTTAAACAACACTGACTATTCTCCAATCCTCTGGGACCTCCCCTATAGCCAGTGAGGATACAAAGATTTCTCCCAAGGCCCCAGTAATTTCCTCTCCTGCCTCTCTCAGTATTCTGGGGTATATCCAATCAGGCCCTGGAGACTTGTCTACCTTAATGTTTCTCAAGAACCTCAATACCTCCTCCTTTCTGATCTCAACATGACTCAATCTACACATCTTTTCCCGGACTCATCATCCACCAAGTCCTTCTCTTTGGTGAATATTGATGCAAAGTACTCATTTAATACCTCACCCATTTCCTTTGGCTTCACACATAGATTTCCACCCTTGTCCTTGAGTGGGCCAACCCACTCGCTGGCTACCCTCTGGCTCTTTATATATGTGTAAAAAGCCTTGGGATTTTCCTTAATCCTGCTGGCCAATGTTTTTTCATGACCCCTTTTAGCTCTGCTTACTCTTTGTTCAAGTTTCTTTCTACTTTGCTTGTATTCCACACTAGCTTCATGTGTTCCCAGCCTCCTAGCTTTGACAAATGCTTCCTGTCTCTCTTTAACTCGGCTCACAATATCTCTCGTTATCCAAGGTTCCCAAAACTTGCCATAGTTATCCTTCATCCTTACATGAATGTGCCGGTCCTGAATCTCTACCAACTTACACTTGAAAGCCTCCCACATGCCAGATGTTGATTTCCCCTCAAACATCTGCCCTCAATTTAACATTCTTCAATTCCTGCCTAATATTGTTGTAATTAGCCTTCCCTCAATTTAGCACCTTAACTTGAGGACTACACTTATCTTTATCCATCAGTACCTTAAAGCTTAATGAATTGTGGTCGCTGTTTCTGAACTGCTCCCCTACTAAAACATCGACCACCTGGTCAGGCTCATTCCCCAATACCAGGTCCAGTATAGCCCCTTCCCTAGTTGGACTGTTTCAGGAAGCCCTCCTGAATGCTCCTTACAAACTTTGCCCCAACCACACCCCTAGCACTAAGTGAGCCCCAATCAATATAGGGGAAATTAAAATCTCCCATGACAACAACCCTGTTACTTTTATACCTTGCCAAAATCTGCCTACACATCTGTTCCTCAATCTCCCACCAGCAGTTGGGTGGCCTATAGTATACCCCCAACATTGTGACCACACCTTTCCTATTTCTACCCATATTACCTCGCTGAAGGAGCCTTCCAAGGTGTCCTCCTGGAATACAGCTGTGGTATTCTCCGTACCAGTAGTGCAACAACCCCCTCCTTTTACATCCCCATCTATCGCGCCTGAAACATCTATATCCTGGAATGTTAAGCTGCCAATCTTGTCGTTCCCTTAACCAAGTCTCTGTAATGGCAACTACATCATAGTTTCTAGTACTAATCCAAACTCTAAGTTCAATTGCCTTACCTGTTACACTTCTCGCATTGAAACAAATGCACTTCAGTCCATCAGACCCCCTCTGATTTGCAATCCCACCCTGCCTGCTGTTTCTCAGTCTTCCTGGCCCTACTCTCTCGTTCCCCTTCAGCTAATTCACCTTTGCTTCGGGTCCCACCCCGCTGCCAGACTAGTTTAAATCCTCCCATGTAACACTAGCAAACCTCCCGGCCAGAATATTTGTGCCCCTCCAGTTTAGATGCAACCCATCCTTCTTGTACAGATCCCAACTGCCCCAGAAGAGACTCCAATGGTCCAGATATCGGAAACCCTCCCTCCTACACCAGCTGTTTAGCCATGTGTTGAGCTGCACTGTCTGCCTATTCCTAGCTTCACCGGCCCATGGCACAGGGAGTAATTCTGAGATTACAACTCTAGAAGTCCTGCTCCCTAACTCCCTAAACTGCTGCTGCAGGACATTCTTCCTGCTTATGTCATTAGTACCAACGTGTACCACGACTCTGGCATATTAGCAATATAAATGTGTGGGGTTTCAGGGATAGGGCTTGAGTGGGATTTTTGTTGGTTCAGATGTGATGGGCCGAATGGCCTCCTCCTGCACTGTAGAGTTTCTATGATTCTATGAAGCTTTTCAATAATCAGTCAGAGCTCCTGCTTCTGTTGCCCATCCTACTGGAAAATGCACAAGTGGCTCTCAGGCCTGGGGAGTGTTTAGCCACAATTTCACCTTTACGCTCCCTTACCATTGGAATAAACAATCAACACACAGAACAGCAATAGTCGTCAAGCAGGAGAAGCAATACTCACTGAACCGCACCCCATCAGCAGGCAATGCTTCAAGAGAAAAGAGAGGGTGAGAATTACTGCAAAAATCGTGGGGGTTTAACTTAAGAGTGAATCCTGTGGGATCGAGAGAATTCCAATCACTCATAGAATCCTTAAATGCAGAAGGAGGCCATTCGGCCCATTGAGTCTGCACCGACCACAATCCCACCCAGGCCCAATCCCCACAACCTTAGCTGGTCCCCTGACACTTTGGGCAATTTATCATGGCCAATCAAGCTAACCTGCATATCTTTGCACTGAGAGGGGAAATCGAAGCACTCGGAGGAAATCCACGCAGACACGGGGAGAACGCGCAAAGTCCACACAGACAGTGACCCAAGCTGCAAATCAAACCCAGGTCCCTAGTGCTGTGAGGCAACAGTGCTAATCACTGTGCCACGCTAACTCATTCCACTGTAGCCACATTTTTTGCCTTACTTTCCCCCTCTCTGCAGTCATTTGTTTTGAAAGATTGTACTTCGAAAAAGATTGAATAGTGTAAAGCCTTTCTACATATTCATTGACTCAAAAACTCTATGAATTTGTAAAGAATTACATATACATATATATTAGAATGCCTTAGCAAACCTCATCAAGTTCAAGGAATGATAAGTTTTTGGAAGTTGTACGTCCTCAGATGAAAGTAAGAGAAAATAAAATTCAGTTATAATGAGACAGCAAATATCAATGCAGAGGAACATTCACTCATAAACTATGTCTTTTTCTCAGAGGAGGTGGTAGGTGAATCCATTTTCATTACTTCTGCAAGCTTATGAATCTTAGGACTGTAGTTAATTTAGCTGTACATTATTTAAGCAACATTTTTTCCAATGAGTAAATCATTTGGTCCCTCAAGCCTGCTCTGCCATTTGATAAAATCACAGCTGATCTGACTGTGGCCTTGACTCCACTTCCAGCCTCTTACCCATAATCCTCCATTCCCATGTCCATCTATTTAACTCAGCCTTGAATACATTAAGCCAGCCTCCACTGCTTTCTATGGAGGAGAACTCCAAAGATTAACAGCCCTCCGAAAGAAATTCCTCCTCATTTCCCCTTATTTTTAAATTGCAACCCCTGGTCCGAGATTCCCTCGAGAGGAAACATCCTCCCAGTATTTATCCTGGCAAGGCCCCTCAATATCTTACTTTCAATAAGATCTCCTCTCATTCTTCTATACTTCAATGAGTGTAGACTCAACTGCTCAACCTTTCCTCATGACAATCTCTTCATCTTGTGAATCTTTTAAGTGAACCTTCTCTAAACTGCTTCCAGCCCAAATATATCCGTCCTTTAGAAAGGCAACCACAACCATACAACTGTGTTATGTGGACATCGTGCAGTGATGTAAATTGGTGGTAAGGCCAGCACTTATTGTCTATCCTGAATTGTCTTTGAGAAGTTAGTGGTGAACTAAAGTCGACCATGGCAGTTTTTGATCATGGCAGCAGAGTGACTTGCTAAGCCATTTTCAGAAAGTCATTAAACGTCAATCACATTGCTTTGGGTCTGGAATAACATATAGATCAGGCCGGGTAAGGACAACATTAGTGAATCAGTTTAGCTGTTACGACAGTCTATTACTTTCATGGTTACCCTTACAGATAAGTAAATCGGAAATAAAAAGCTAGTTAATTAACCAGCTAGTGCAGTGGGATTTAAACTTCTATCTCTGGAACATTAGCCCAGGCCTCTGGCTGACTAATCCATTAACAAAACCCCCTATGCTACTGTAACATACCAGGGCAGTTGACTCTTCTTTGAGGCCTGTCTTCAAATTTGCCTTTAAGGCCTGCACAAATTCTGTTACATATAACAAAATGTAGAGCCGGAAAGCACCCGAGTCCCTCAACACCCAATTAAACAGCAATGTTATATTTAATGCAAAACTGAATGCATAAAATTAACATTGGCTTTTGACTGCAGATACATTATCAACCATCTGATATGATACCAAACATCATTATCTGGCCTACAAAATGCAATTGCGTCATTCAACTCAAAACAAAATCAATTCAGAAAGTGAACAATCGAGTGAAAAAGCAGCACAATCACAAGAAAATTACAAATGGGTACAAAAATGTCTCAATTTATAACATGTTCACTGAGTATCTCCATCATAATACTTGTCAGGGCTTTGCAAATCTCCTAACTTGTCCCTTAATGTGGAATAAATAACATCTCTGCCTAGTGATTATTTGTTTTGAGCCCCATTAACCTGTGTGAGATCTCAGCTCTGCAATTTTATTAGTTCAGATTTTTCTTTCTGAAGAAAGTAGCTTACATTATATTGCTGCTTGTGAACACTTGGGAGGAAGTCATCACTCTAAATATTTACTATTTTGTGGTTCACCTCAGTTTTAAGCCAATTTGCATCCTTCAGGGTTTTTTTTTCCACTTTTCAGATTACCCTTTTATGGTGGGTGGAAGTTGAAAATAATTAGGATGGATGTTTAACATCTGCTGCAATGCCTATGGGTGCGAGTCTTTTCAGCACTTAGGTAATAATTTCATTCTATGAACACATTCAGTCAGAACCACAAGCAGCTTGCAGTATTACAATTTGTCTGGCAACAGAAACAGATCCAAGGAAAGCCACTGGTGCTGGGCAGATGGGCAGCAACGGTAGTTTTAAGATGCTATAAATTCTTATGCTTTTCATGACAAAAGTATTTTCAAGCACAACCACTTCTGAAGTGAGTCCAGTAGCTCTTCACAGGAACTTATCAAAATCCAGAAAGATCTTGGCAAAAAGTGTTTACATTTTATGACATCATAGTGAGGAGTACATATGTAGATTTTTTTGACCATGTCTGCTGGAAAGGATCAGGTTAGTTCATGACAGGTATTTACTCAAGAGAGAAAAAAGTGAGATAAAATGACATTTTATGACATCATAGTGAGGAGTACATACGTAGATTTTTTTGACCATGTCTGCTGGAAAGCATCAGGTTAGTTCATGACAGGTATTCACTCAAGAGAAAAAAAAGTGAGATAAAATGTATTTTAAAATCCTAGATCATTGATAATCAACCTCTTAAGGAACTGAATACAATTGTACAATGTGTTCCTTTAATCTCTGAGGTCTACTTTTGATTATAACCCAGAATGAGTTTAATGAGCCAAATAGCCTCCATCATCTGCACTGATCATTGCTTTTTGTGATGAATGAAAGATGTCTCTGCTAGATTGAATGGTCTTAGATAAATACAGTTCAGGATTACTGTTTGAACATAAAAATCGAGAAATAATTTGGCATCAATTCAATTAAAACTACTCTCATCGCTATTCGGTCTCCTTTAGTCTCCATTATTCCAATGCTCTTCTAGTTGGCCTACCATTCTCTACTCCCCAAAAGCTCCAGCTTGTTCAAACCTTGCTGACTGTATCCTATCCTGTACCAAATCCAATTCACTCATCAGTCCTATCCTTTCTGATCTGCACTGGAACTTCATTCCCCTTATCATTGCCAATTGTACCTTCAAGCTACCTGAGCCTGGTACTCTGCCTCTCCTGACTTAAAAAGTCAGCATGTAGACTAGTAGAACCTGATGTTTACCAGAAGTGTGAAAAACAATGCAAAATGACAACACATTGAACATAAGACATGGGAGCAGGAGCCATTTAGTATCCCAAGCATGCTCCATCAGTCAATATGATCATGGCTGATCTGCCTGTGGCCTTAACTACACTTTTGTCGCTTAATCCTCGACAAAAAATCTGACTAACTCAGCATTGAACATAGGCCCAGCCTCCACTGCTCTCTGTGAGGAGAATTCCAAAGACTAATGACTGTCAGAAAAGAAGTTTCTCCTCATGACCATCTTAAATGTGAGACCTCTTATTTTTATTATTCTGCGTTCTACATTCCCCAAGAGGGGAATTCCTCTCAGCTTCTACCCAGTCAACAACCTCTCAGAATCTTATGTTTCAACAAAAACACCTCTCATTTTTTCAAACTCCAATAGATAGACCCAGTCTATTTAACCTTTCCTCATAAGATAACCCCTTCATACCAAAAATCAACCTAGTGAACTTTGGCTGAGCCACTTCTAATGTAATATCTACATCAATCCATATCACAATGCAAACACTTCGTATGCTACTCACAACTTGCTTTCCTATCTACTTCTGTATCATTAGCAAATTTGGCTACAATACAGTCAGTCCCCTCATCAATATAGATTATAAACAGTTAAGGTCCCAGCATTGATCACTGTGGCATTCCAATAGTTATGCTTTGCCAAATTAAAATTGATTAATTTATCCCAATTGTTTTTGGTCAGTTTGCCAATCCTTTATCCATGCTAATTTGTCACTCCCACCAACATAGGATAAGCTCTTATCCTAGGTAGTTCTCAGTGTCAGAGATGTGCAATTCTTGGCCATTTTCATAACACTGGAGCCAGTTCACTAGCAGTGAGGTGTATGCTATGTGTTCATGATGGCAGCTACCCATACAAAGGCCAAATATTTTCTTTTGGAATCAGTGCAGCGCTTGGTAGTTCAAACCTCATGAGGAGCAAGAATACTGCTTTAGAACAGAAACACCATTGCATGCTAATGTGCTATCTACTGGTCTCAAAAGTGGTTTTGATGAGACTTGTGTTCAAGGCACCATAGTTGCCAACTTCACCAGCTTGCACAGCCCAACTGAAGTAAATTTGTTTTTTTTAAATGGGCATCTATGAAACCTAATTTTTAGCCACGTCTTCTTCATTGCTCGACTTGCTGAATCCCAACAAGTTCACTTTCATAGTAAAATTGGCGGCACAAGAATCAGATGCCAGGAGTACAATGTCAAGTCTCCTTCAGACTGTTGCTGCAAAAGGCAATGTCAGTAGATTGCCCACTTGAGAGAGATATATAAAAATAATTACATAGGGAAGGTGATGGTCAAAGAACAACCCAGCACGGGAAACAGGCCCTTCGGCCCAACGAGCCCGCGCCGCCGCATCACCCTACACCTATTCTACCCTGCATGTCTACGAATGGAACCCTACTCAGTCAGATTCAGGGAAGAAATAGTGTCAATTTGGTAGAAACCGATTAGCCTAAGAGCACATCTTTGGGGTGTGGGAGGAAACCGGAGCGCCCGGAGGAAACCCACGCAACCACAGGGAGAATGCGCAAACTCCCACAGACACAGGCCCAAATCCATGTATCTGCACAGCTAGCAGTGCTAGTCACTGAGCTGTTGCGGCGCCCGTCTATCGGTCCAGGATCAAGCACACACACCGACATGAAGTACTAGGCCACTCCTGGACTTCCAAGAGCAGCCCACGCACGACCCGCCATGTGCATGCCCCTCGCTTGACACGAGGTGGACCTCCACTTGTGGAATAAAGACAAAAAATATTAATCATACAGCCTGCCCTTCCGGTGTCTCCCGAGGTTTAACCCTATTTAATAGCCCCTACCATATCCCTCCATTCTCGTTTCACTCATGTGCCTATCTAACTGCATCTTAAACGAGTCCAACGTTCCTGCCTCCACCACCCTACTCGGTAGCGCATTCCAGACCCCCACAACTCTCTGCGTAAAGAACCTTCTTCTTACCTCCAAATTATACCTCCCCCCCCTCACCCTTAAGTGATGACCTCTCGTGTTCGTACCCAGTCTAGGGAGCAGTCTCTCACTATTAACTCTATCTATTCCCTTCAGTATCTTATATACCTCTGTCATGTCCCCTCTCAATCTCCGTCTTTCCAAGGAGAATAGCCCCAGTCTCTTCAATCTCTCCTCGTAACCCAGTCCCCCCATGCCAGGCAACATCCTGGTAAACCTCCTCTGCACCCTTTCCAGAGACTCCACGTCCTTCCGGTAGTAAGGTGACCAGAACTGGACGCAGTACTCCAAATGCGGTCTAACCAAAGTTCTGTATAACTGAAGCATTAGACGGCAGCTTTTATACTCTAAGCCCCTTCCTATAAAGGCTAACATCCCATAAGCCTTCCTAACAACGTTCTCCACTTGTGACGCAACCTTCATGGATTTGTGAACCTGCACTCCCAGGTCCCTCTGTACGTCTATACTCCTAAGCGGCCTACCTTTTATCACATAGCTCCTCTCTGCATTATTCCGTCCAAAATGCATCACCTCGCATTTGTCAGGATTAAATGCCATCTGCCACCTATCTGCCCACTGCACCAACCTATCTATATTCTGTTGTATCACCTGACAATCCAGTTCCGTACCCGCCAACCCTGCCATCTTGGTGTCATCAGCAAAGTCAAGTGGTATTGTCACTAGACTATTAATCCAAAAACTCAGACAATGTTCTGGGGACCCTGGTTCGAATTCTGCCACGGCAGATGGTGGAATTTGAATTCAATAAAAATGTCTGGGATTAACAATCTACCGATGACCATGAAACCAACGTCGATTGTTGCAAAAGCACATCTAATTCACTAATGTCCTTGGGGGAAGGAAATCTGCCATCCTTACCCAGCCTGGGTTACATGTGACACCAGAGCCACAGCAATGTAGTTGACTCTGAACTGCCCTCTGAAATAACCTAACAAGCCACTCAGTTCAAGGGCAACTAGGGATGGGTAATAAATGCTGGCTAGCCAGGGAAGCCCATGATCCACAAATGAATAAAAAAAATACACACACATATACACACACACACACACATACATACATATTAAGATTCAAAAATATACAAGTTTATTTCAAAAATTACAGCAGGGAAAATAAATTTTACCTTTATCTCGTTGAATCCAATCGATTAGTTTCACATCACAAATTGGATTCCTAGGGTTAAACACTTTAATTGAAGAACTGGAGGAGAAGAGGCCCACAACTCGATTAAACTTCCAGGCAGGAATCCATTCATCTTCAATCACATCTGATAAGCTTGGAAAGATGTAAAATATTGTCTACGAGAGAGAGAGCAATGGCCTCATTGTATTATCAACGGACTATTAATCCAGAAACTCATCTAATGTTCTGGAGATCTGGGTTTGAATCCCACCATGGCAGATGACAGAATTTGAATTCAATAAAATATAACTGCAATTAAGATGTAAAATATTGCCTGCAAGAGATAGAGATGTCCAGAATGGCCTTGTGGTATTATCGCAAGACTATTAATGCAGAAATTTAGTTAATGTTCCAGGGGACCCCAGTTCAAATCCCACCACGGCAGATGGTAGAATACAAATTCAATAAAAATATCTGGAATTAAGAACCTACTAATGACCATGAAACCATTGTTGATTGTTGGAAAAACCCATTTGGTTCACTAATATCCTTTAGGGAAGGAAATCTGCCATCCTTATCTGGTCTGGCCTACATGTGACTCCAGAATCACAGCAATGTGGGTGACTCTCAACTGTCCTTTGGGGCAACTAGGAAAGGGCAATAAATGCTGGCCAACAAGTGATGCCCATGTCTGATGGATGAATTAAAGAAAAGAAGCACAAACGATGAAGACAAGATCAGCAACCAGGGTTATAATCACATTAAAGTTACAATGTAAAGCTGTGAAATTGGAAATAATCAGTACTTGATAAATTAAAAACTCTCCAACTTTATTTTAAAAAAATGCTTGTATGTTATCCTTGGTTAATTATCAGTTCAACACCAATTGCCAGTTATTGGGCTTACCTTCCACCATAAGCGGAACAGATGGTCTCAGACAGCACCACTGAAAGATGTCAATTAGTTATTACTAATTCTTAACAAAGAAATCCAGTTGATGTGCTTTTAATGTTGCAAAATTAAAATTAGAAACTACTAATGCTTCTTCAGCTTGCATATTTGTAAGAACATAAGATAGAATAGGATAGGAATAGGACATTCGACCCTTTGAGCCTGTTCTGCCATTCAGCAAGATCATGGTCAGTCTCTACCTACATTCTACTTTCCTCACCAACTCCGGTTGGCTCTGAAAAGCAGCCAACATAATTCAAGGACCCCACGCACCCTGGACGTTCTCTCTTCCACTTTCTTCAATAAGGAAGAGGTTACATCAGTCTGAGGTCACATACCAACCGACTCAAGAATAGCTTCCTCCCTGCTGCCATCAGACCTTCGAATGGGTCTACCTTATATTAAGCTGATGTTTCTGTACACCCTAGCTATGACTATAACACTACATTCTGCATCCACTCCTTTTTTTTCTCTAGTTATGATATGCTTTGTCTGTATATCGAGCAAGAAATAATACTTCTGACTGTACACTAATATATATATGACAATAATAAATCAAGTCAAAATGATCTTTGTAAGTAGGTTTTAAAACATATAACTATTTTCTTTTTGATTGGAAAGCACACTTTTTCCTTCTCTCCCACCACTGAATTGGACTTTATTTGGTATGATTCCAAGCAAAGGGAGACCAAATTCAAGTATGGATCATTCATGGTAAGCTTGCTGCCCCCAACAGATTGTTCAAAGATTTTCCACTGCATCGAGCAGGCAAAAAGAATGTGGGCAAAGCAGTAGCAGCTTTGAGAAAAAATATTTAAAAGTTAAATGGAGAATCGGTAGCTATTGTTTTATAAGAACGTCGAGATTGATGTGCAGTGGTGGGAATGGAGGAGTGGGGAGAAACCCCAGGGTGGGTGGGGGGAGAAAGGTTGCAGAGCTAGCTGACCGAAAATACTCCAATCATTTTTTGTGATATTAATTGAGGGATAAATATTGGCCATGACACCAGAGATAACTCTCATTCTTCAAAATAGTACTTTGAGATCTTTTACATACATCAGAGTAAGCAGATGGGGCCTCTGACAGAGCAGCACACCCTCAGTATTGCACTGGAACGTCAGCCTTAATCTTTGTGCTCAAGTCTGAGATTTTTACCCTGAAGTCCTGGAGTGTGATTTCAAATCAAAACTTCCAACTGAAGTGATAACGCTATTAACTGTGTCAAGGCAATACTGACTAAACAGCAAAGGATGAATGACGTCCGATGTACTGGCGAGAACAACCGCACATTAAACGTATTTGGACAAAATAAACTCAATTTCTATTTGGCAAAAATGAACAGAGAGATCCCACTGTTTACTGGGCAGCACGGTGGCACAGTCGTTCATACTGCTGTCTCACAGCGTCAGGGACTTGGGTTCGATTCCCAGCTTGGGTCACTATCTGTGGGGAGTTTACACGTTCCTCCCATGTCTGCGTGGGTTTCCTCCGGGTGCTCCGGTTTCCTCCCCCACTCCAAAGATGCGTAGGTTAGGTTGATCGGTCACACTAAATTGACCCTAGTGTCAGGGGATTTGCAGGGTAAATATGTGGGGTTACGGGAGTAGGGCCTGGGTGGGATTGTGGTTGGTGCAGACTTGATGGGCTGAATGGCCTCTTCCTGCACTGTAGAGATTCTATGACTGAAACAGGGAAGCTAGGATATATCACAGTGCTGCCACAGGAGGTGCCTGTCTTAAACTGAAGCCATGGAGAAAAGCTCAAGAAACTTAACTCTGCATTTAGCTTGTGTTAAATCTGATTCAGAACTACAGGACGTTAATTTTTTTTATTATTCAATCATGAGATGTAGTCATTGCTGGATAGGCCAGCATTTATTGCCCATCCCTCAGACTAGGTAAGGACAGATTTCCTTCCCCAAAGGACATTAGTGAACTGGATTGGTTTTTGCAGCCATTGACAATGGTTTCACGATCATCAATAGCTTTTAATTCCAGACTTTTTTTTATTGAATTCAAATTTCACCACCTGCCGTGATGGGATTTGAACCAGGGTCCCCAGAGCATTACCTGGGGTCTCTGGATTACTAGTCCAATGACTACCACTCCACCACTGTATAATAATTGCTGATAAAGCCTTAGCAAAGAACTTTACCAAAACATAGCTAGTAGAGAAAATCAGAAATATTTTCAGCACCTCTTCTATACCTCTAGACTGTAGTCTTCTAATGGTTGGAATTTTCCAAAAAAGAAATGGTCCTGAATCCGCTGCCAGTTTTTTCCAGCATTCCTTAACAGAACAGAAAATAAAACATTTAGGCATTTCCTCAAAAAAAGGAAAGCTAAAATAAAATTATTTAACCCGTCAAAGTTCCCATAGCCTAAAATTGTCAAGGCAGCAGAATTAGAATTTAAAAATACATTGTCAATAATAAATGCAGAGGAAAAAACAATATAGGTCATCAGGCCAGTTATGCCTGTGCCAGCCAAACGCCAACCAGCCTAATCCCATTTTCCAGCTCTTGGTCCATATTCTTATAGATGATAACACTTCAAGTGTTTAACCAAGCACTTTTTAAATATTATGAGGGTTTCTGCTTTTACCACCCTTTCAGGCATTGAGTTCTGGATCTCCACCACCCTCTGGACAAAAATAAATTCCCCAAGTCACATTTAAACCTCCTACCCCGACCCTAAATCTTTGCCCCTTGTTGCAGTCCCCTCCCCCTCAACCAATGGGAATAGATCCTTCCTCTCCACTCTATTTAAATGCCCCATAATTTTACATATTTCCAATAGGTCTCCCCTTAGCCTCCCATTTCAAATAAAAATCTGCTGTTTTGACAAAGTTTCCTCATGACTAAAATTCTCTAGTCCAGTCAACATCCTCAGGAATCGCCTCTACCCTCTCTTCAGGTTGAGAGAAAGTGTGACAAAACTGTAGAAATGCCTTAGTCAGTTTTAACACCCCCAAGCTTTTTTAAAATAGCCCCTGAATGTGTACACTGATAAACAGTTCCCAAAAATATTCACAGATACAATACGAGGCTATTCAGCTGGTTGAGCCCATGCCTGTGCGTTGAAAGAGCTATCCAAATCCAGCTCCCTGCTCTAACTCCATCTGTAAATATTTTTCCTTCATGTATGTCTTTTGAAAGTGACTGCACCTGCTTCCTTTCAGGCAATGCATCCCCAGATACCTATCTGCTGTGTAAGGTTTCCTCGTGTCACTTCAAGACCAACTATGGATAACTCCCCAGAGCTATTGAAGCTAATGGCAATTAAATTCACAAAGAAAAATGTGTTTTTGCCTCATACTGACCCTGTGATTTGCTTGTGTCCAACTTGCTCGAGGCAGGATTCAATTACTGGTGTCAAAAATTGCAGCTCTTTGCCCTCTAGTTTAGACAGCAGGCATGCCTCCCAGACTTGCTGTAAGGCCAGCAGGGCATACAGTCGTACACTGAAGTTATGGTTTAAACACCATGGCAATATCACACTCAGTGCCTTCTTCAAATATTGATCCTAGTTAATAAGACAATAAAAAAACAAAGTCACCATCACGTTACTGAATATAAACTTTATGAAATAAATTAGTTTTAAGTTTAGTTATTAATGTTACAAGTAGGCTTATATTAACACTAATGAAATTATTGTGAAAATCTCCTAGTTGCTATACTCTGGCTCCTGTTCAGGTACACTGAGGGAAAATTTAGCCTGTCCAATGAACCTAACCAGCACATGTTTCGGGCTGTGGGAGGAAACCCGAGCACCTGGAAGAAATCCACACAGACACAGGGAGAACATGCAGACAATCACCCAAGGTTGGAATTGAACCCATATCCCTGGCGCTGTGAGGCAGCAGTGCTAACCACTGTGCCATCGTGCCGCCCTTTATTTCAAACTAGTGGATAACCTTGAGTCTGCCCATGCTTCTAATTTTCCTAAACGTAATGATTTTAACTTTAAATATTTGTTAAAAAAAATGTACATTTAAAATTAAACCAGTAAACTAATGCAAATAACTACCTGCACATTTTAAATGTTGGGAGTGACTTAGTTTGTCCCATCCAGGTCACCAATTTCATTCAGCAAATGCAAATGACCATTGTCTCATGATCTACCCACTTTGTCGGAGACCCAGTTTCCACAGCAAGTGTACGACAGAGAGTGATCCAATAGCGTTGGATTATCTACTTACCTAAAGAAAGTCAGGACTGACAACCTTTTTGTTTTAAATTTTAAAAAATGTAAATAAGCTTTTCTGTGAAAAGAGTGATGACCCCTATTTTGCCAGGATTGCTATGTTAAAATTAAGACTCCATTAAATTCATGTTTATTTTTAAAAATCCAAATAGATATACTCCTTCACCTTGTCATGGTTTTAAGGGTTGAACTTGCCTTGACATGGGGGCGAGAACTGAAATGGGCAGGTGTGGGCAATCACATGCTGGCATGTCAGTACCATCCTGGCCCCAGACTATTTTTCCAGAGACAGGAATGGGGTGGAAGGGGTACCCACCTACAAGTGACAGTTGGCCAATTAAACTCAGTGAAGGCCAATTCTCAAGGGCTGACAGGAATTTTCTCATCAGCCTGCGTCATTCCTGTGGAGTTTGGAACAGGCCAGGTGGCTCGAGGTGGCCAGCTCCCTGAAGCCTATTAAGTGGATTTACTGAACAGAATTTTATAATTGTGGCAGGTTAAGACATGCCTTGTAACTTATATTTAAATTTAACTGTCACAAGTTACCAGTGACATCCCTAAAGTTATTTTCAAAACTTCCATGAAAGTTCTTTCATGTTGTATTTTGTTATTCTATTCATGGTGTATTTTTGTCTTGATTTACTCAAATGGATCATATAAATTCTTCAACGGATCTGAAGTTAGGGATCTTGAACTTGGTTTCTTTATCATTGAGAGATGAAAAAAGGCTCATTTCATGAGCTGCATAGGGTTACTCCCTGGCTTGTATAAATTTGAATATATCTCAATAGGGTGGGTTAGGGAGAGTAATGATGACAATGAAGGGTTTAAGGATTGCAAGAAATAATTGTAGTAAAGCTTTAACAGCAGGTCAATGATTATTTTGCAGATTTACTTCCAAGGCAAAGAGCTGAAATGGGATTAGAGATGAGAAATGAGATGTGAAACTATCAAAGGCTCAGTCGAAGAAACAGGTTTTCGAAAGATTTAAAAGTAGGGAATGATGTAGCAAGTGGTAAATTATACAAAACAAGTTCCATAATGTATGAGATGAGGTGGGATAGGCGGATGGGGAGACGGCAGTAGCTCTGCTGCTGGTGGAGGTGGGCGAAGGATTAGCAGTATGCTGTGGCTTGCCCAGATTATGGAGGAAAGCTGGAGGGATGGTGGTAGTTTGGAGAGCAACTAGGTACCAAGAGTGGTGAGGTACAACCTTGGAGGGAGGGAGTTGGGGCTGGCTTTGGTGCACAAAGGGCATTCCCTGAAGATAGTATCCACTTCCTTTCAACACTTTTAAAAGCTTTTTTAGAAAGTCATCCTGCCCATGGTGTGGGCACAGCAGTGTACTATTGGGGTCAGTTGGCTTGTTAACAAGCTCAATTGAACCAACTATTCATTGCCCACCTCCCTAGGCTGGTTAATCTGTCCTTGTCCAGCGCTCTAGACTTAATTCATTCTGGAATCTGTTGAGCTTTCTCTCTGGAATTTTTCAGCCAATTAGATTGGCATGCAATTTCAAAGAGCAGGACTTTCTTCCCAGTGACGGGCAGAAGTCTCACCATTGGCCAAGTCAGCCCATCCACATGCTATGGGGTGGGCAAACTTGGGTGGGTGGCTCGGTGTTCATATTCACCCTATTTTACATATTGTCCTGCCAAAAACATGCCCAGTGGGGCCACATAAAATCCAGCCGTATGAGTAGGTACGTAGTGACGGATGAAGTTGCGAAGGTCAAGCGAAACCAATGAAAAGTTTATAAACAAGGGCAGAGATCTTGAAATCAGTTTCTGTGGTTTACAGAGTTCCAGGTCAGCAATTACAGAGATAATAAACGTGGAAATAATGTGCAGGATAAGATGAAAAGGGCAGAATTTGGATTGATAATAGGAATTAGCCATTGTCTATGAGGGATCATACAATCAAGCTGTGGGTCAAAGCAAGAAGGCAGTATCGATAAACTACCAAAGAAGGTTGAATGACGTTCTAGCTAACTGATCCTTAGAGTTCTGAACAGACTTATTTTTATCTACATCAATGATTCTGTGACATCTTGCAGAGCAAAAGGAAACTGTGTATAACACGTGGAATTCAAGTTCCCAACTGAAATCAGTTTATTCTGATTTGATTATATACATACATGCATATATAACTGGCTACAAGAGGGTGCTAATACAGATCTTAAATGGCATTGGAGATGCTGAGGATCAGAACATTGGAAGCATGGAACCTGGAAGTCATGAAAGGGTGGGTACGGTATGTCTGCCTTCTCTTTGGGCTGTTCATCAAATGAAAGGTCAAATGGTTAATCCAGCCTAGTTCCACCAATTTAGCTGTATACAACTCGTCACAGGGAGACACAAAACAATCATTAATTGCACTCCATCCATTCTGTTCCTCACAAAGAAATATCCATTTCTGTGTTCACAAAAATCATCAGAGATCAAAAAGAGTGGTATGAACACAAATATGCACACATCATCTCCCTACAAATTTCATCTTTGCACTATCTTTATTACACAACATACACACATGCAGCATGTGTGCATGCACACAGATGCACTTGCAGATACATGCACGGAATCAGAGATGGAGGCTAGTGGAGAAAAGTGGAATTGACTGAGGTAGAAGACTAATGATCTCATTAAATGGCAGAGCAGCCTCAAGGGGTCAAATGACTTACTTCTGCTCCTATTTTCATGTTCTTCTAAGGCAATTAGGCATATTCATATTCAGTTGACGGTCTTTGAACTTTCAGCTATATACTCAAATGCTGGCTCCAGAATCGCAACTACATTCCTGGACTTGGTAGTGAATTTTTCATTTGTGGTTTAGTACATGGGGTTTTGACAACTTCTCCTTTGGGATTTGCTGGTATGAATACATAAATGGTATAAGCATCACAAGAACCATTCTTGTTTTGTTTTTACAGTGAATGTAATTCCTCTTGTCCACCTAGACAATGGAACTCCATGAACATCATTCATCAAGCACAATTAGCATAACGTCCACTGAGCTTTAGTGTAAGTTCCAATAATTCAATACATTCCTTCTGAATATTTAACCCGGTCACTTCTGAAAACAGAAACATTTACCTTCTTTGAAGTGTTCTTCAGGATCACATTAATGTGAACTAATACAGCCAGGAACGTACAGATACTGGTTTTTGTACTTTCTGGGTTCTGCAGAGAAAGTAACCAAAGCAAAATAGGAGAACTGAAATGATTTATTTAATTCAATTTAACAAATTAACTACATATCCATATAATACGGGTAATCTGTAATTCTCCAGTCAGGAATGCTATAACCTGAATTCTCCAGGTTATAGAATGACATCAGAATGCCTAACCACGCATATGTGAATATTAGATTCAAAATGTTAAGAAAGGTGCTGGTACATTATAAAGCAATAATAAAATTAGTTTTACCTATCCAAATACTGTATCTTCCATTGCTTTGTTTCCAGAATACTGTGCTAAAATTATGCGAGTTGCTAGCAGTGTCTGCTCAAAATATTTCCAGACAACTACTGTTTCTGAAAATAGATTTTTGAACTGGAGAGGTTACTGTGCATTTCACAATTTTCCACTAAGTTATTCTCTCACATCTGCCTTTCCCAATGGCACTGATTTATTCTAATGAAGTTATTCTACTAGCAACCAGTACCCTCTGGTGCATAATCCAAAATGTTTGAGCCTACAGTGAGATGCATAGTATTCTTTTGATTATAGGAAGTACCAGAGCTAAATCTAACCTCAACCCTCAATGATCTATTACCACCAGGAACACTGTGTAGCAATGTGCAATGGCAGCCAAGGTTTCTACTTATAAGCCAGGTCACTGAAGGCAATTGCAAGCCCGTTAACACCACCTCCATTTTGATCAGCTAACTCAAAACAGTCTATGGACCAAACCTGGGGCCTTCAATGCAGAGTTTAGCTTCTTAATCCCTTAACTAACCGAGCAACAAAGAAAACTGAGTTCATGCATTTACCAGGCCAATACAAGTTGATTCCACTGTATTCCTTACATTAAACATAGAAGCACTTTATATACCTCAGAAAAGCCCAAAAAAATTAGCTTAAGCCTCCAAATATAATGTGGTCTTCCATTAATTTGTTATGAAGAGTAAACAGAAACCAAGCCTTCATTTCAAATTCCACTGAGGCAAATTTACACCTTTAGAAGTCATAATATGCTGCATTAAACAGCTGTTAATTTAAATAGGGAGGAGTGCTAATTCAGTTGCTCTGCCGAAATAGTCACATAAATTAGGAATATTGCACTGAGTTTCAATTAACTATAAAAGGATTTTTACTTTGAGCCATAATTATAACTCTGGAGATTCTTTTTAAAGCGCTACTTACCAAACAGTTCCCTACACAATGAGTCTACACTAATTAGAAAAAAATAATGAAACTGCCCTTCCTTTTATGCAACCATCAATTTACCATTACTCATCTTATTCTATAATTTTGCTTTTAGGCAGATATTACAGCAATTAATTCTTTTATAATGCTACATCTGCAGTAACAATCAACAGTAGTGAAGACTAGAGAATATCATTGGCTGATTTCTGGAAAGTAGCTTAGGTTTGAGGATTTAGAGTTCAGATAATGAAGGTGACAATTATTTGTCAACTATGATATACAAACTTGGATTTACAGAAGGCAGTTTTACTCTGAGCAAATGCACGCTTGCTTCTCACAGTCTTTTGCCCTCACCACCCATTCCATTGCTCACCCCAGTAACTATTCCAGTCTAAAACAGACTTTATAAGCTCAGTGGCCTGGTCAATCCTGAGCTGAGCTTTCAAACCTTTATCCTCTCAAACCTCAAAACCATTTATTTCCACTTGGTAACATTTTGTGTATCTGCCCCTACCTCTCAAATGCATCTTTGTCACTTCCAGACTGAGTTATTTGAATTCTTGCCTGGCTGGTCTCCCATTCCCTAAACATCCTAAACTCTGCTTTCTATATCCTTTTTCATAACAAGCTATCCTGTTATTGCTGATCTACACTGACTAACAGTTTCTGAAGAGCTCAAATTTAAAAGGTTCCATTTCCAATTTAAATCCTTTGCCCTACCCCATCACTGTATCCTTCTCCAGCAACACAATCGAATGCAAACACTGACATGTCAAGTTTATCTATTAGTCAAAAGAAAGGCTTACATTAACACTGCAAGTTACTGTGAAATTCCCCTAGTCATCATACTCCGGTGCCTGTTCGGGTCAATGCGCCTAATCCGTACGTCTTTCAGAATGCAGAAGGAAACCGGAGCACCCAGAGGAAACCCACACAGACACGGGGAGCACTTGAAAACAGTGACCCAAGCTGGGAATCAAACCCGAGTCCCTGGCACTGTGAAGCAGTAGTACTAACCACTATGCTACCATGCTGCCCCATGCACCACATCTCTCTTTAAACCATGAAGATGATGAAAAAAGCAACAAGCCAATTATTTAAGGTTTTCCAACAAAGTTGAACAATCAAATTGGAAAGGAAACGATTTACCATCCTATTTACAATTACACCATTGTTATGACCCCAGCTGATATTATGACTGGACAAATCAGATCACAGGATGGAACCTCCTAACTTTTATTACTCATTTAGAGACATGGAAGGTATTACTGAACAGAATCACAGGAGTCTGCTGATGAACTTTTAACAAAATAATAAATTTATTAAACATAAGAAGATGAACTATAATACATTACTCCTTCACCCACAACTATACCTTCTTGGATATATACAGACTGATAATGACAACTTGAGATACAAAGACTATTTTATACTCTAATGCTCACAGTAAGTAAAGTCCACATAAATCAAGAGGTGAACTGTGGTCAGACACACCACACTCTTAATCCAGATGCCACCTTAAACTATTCGTATGGACCTCTTATCAATTCCTGTCCCTTTCCAGTTTTTGGAACCAACTTATTGAGTTTGGAATTTGCTAGCTGTTCCATTTCATGGTCTACCTTTTCTGGCACTTTCTTCTAACTGAACTAAAACTACTTTTCTGTTTTCCCTCCCAACTCTGTGGGCTCCCCTCTCTGGACCCCTGAATTTTTTTTCCACCTTGAGTTTATTTTAACTTCCCTTCAAGAGTTGTAAAACCTCATTAAATATGTAGGTATACAAAGAACTCCAGGCCAGCTATCTCCACTTTACAATGGAACTAGACCCAGGTTCCATTTTTTTAACTCAAGTACAATTTAGCTAACTACCTCCATTCCCTAACACCATTAATTACTGCACTGGGCAATAACTGGTGCCAGATTTGTACATTCTTGAAGCTCCAAGTTTGGCATTTTCTAGTCACCCATGAGAAGCAACATGCTCAACTTGTGCTGGCCCACAAGATCCATCCTGAGCAATCCTACACAGTTCAGGAATGGTCAATACATGAAAACTCACCCCTCATGTTCTTTTGATCACTGTCTTTGTTCCTACCCTAACCTTCAAGTAACAGTCTTTATCAAAAAGTGCACCAAGCATTGACCTATTGCTATATATGTTGGTTCCTTGCTCACCCTCCTCTGAAGCAGTTGTTGTTGATTCTTGCTGTTGTCTCTTCGTCTCTCCCCCTCCCAATTTAGGGTGCCAGCAATGAAAGCAGCTCAAAAATTATTCTGTCACTCTGTCCCTCTCTCCCTCAATCCTCTGGGCCACAACAGTAACATCACTTCTCGCTAACACTTCTCAGGCAGCAATTGCAGCAAGATTAGCACGAATTATTCTCCTCACCATCCACGATCATTGCTCCTTTTCAGGAGATATAACTGGACTCAATCTTTGCATATTTTTATCAGCATTTACTTAAGAGATTCACATTACAAACATACATCTCCTCACCCAATAATTACAGTTTCAGTTTATCAGAGCACAAGTAAATTTTTAGTGAATATCTGCATACAAGTAAACTCAATATACAATTAACATCTATATCATTAGAGACTAACTCCTGAGGCCTCAGCTGTGGCTGATTTTTTTTTTTAGCTTAAGATGCCAATCCAAAAACTGGATTGTTAAATGCTGATGGCAGAAATAGTCACCTGCAATAGCTAAGAACAAATTTGAACAAAACAGCATCAAAGCTCATGCTCACTAGTACCTGCTATAACAGATCTCCTCCCCATCCCTCTAATCTCTTCCAGACCTAGAACTCTCCAGCTTTGTGCTCCTCCAGTTTTAATCACTCCATCACTGCCAGCCATGCCTTCAGTTGCCTCGGACCCAAAGCTCTGGATTTTCCTCCCTAAACATTTCACCCCTCTCCTCCTTCAAGGATTTGCTTGAAGCTAAGTCTTTGATCCAGCCCATGATCACATCTTGTTACATAGCATGGCATGGCATAAATGTTTTTCAATTATTCCTGTGCAAAGAACCATGGGATATTTTACGATATTTAAGACATGCACTAGATAGGTTCCAGAGATTAGGGGTTTTTCTTATGAAGAGGGATTGAGTGGTTTCGGCCTATACTCTCCAGAATTTAGAAGAATGAGAGGAGATCTAATTGAAGTAAAAATGATGATAAAGGCAATTGACAAAGTAGACACAGTGTGATGTTAGTGTCCCTTTAAGAAAGGTTTTCTTTTAAACATGATTTCTGTAACTCTCAGTTTCAGTGGTTTATTCATTCACAGTTTCAGTGAAGTCATTGTTGCTGGCTTGACAATGATGAGTTCTTTTATTGCTTCTTAATGAGTTTAAATGGGGTTGCGTTTACTCTAGGATTAGTTTTATGATCCTGCATTAGTTTTATGATCATGTGTCGTGGACAATTTTTTTTCCCCCCAGTGAGGTTAAAGTTTTAGTTTTGAGAGTTCTGAGGCTGTAGTTTAGTTTTGTAGTTTTCACAGGGGCATCAGCAAGAAAGAAGCTCAAGTCTCCCTGTCCTATTTGTAAATTTTGCTGGTTATCTCAAGGCAATATTTTGCCTTTTGGAAGAAAAGTGCAGCCTTCAAAAAGGCTCATTCCAGTGAAGTGAGATTTAACCTACTCTGTATTAAGCCTGTGAAAAAAAATTTCTCCATGAAAGGTTTTGGTTTGTTGGAACAGCTTTAATAATTAAGATTTAACATTATTGTGGCTGTTTTCTTTCTTTTTTGTTTGTAATTGTTAAAAGGTATTGCTAATTTTCTTACTATACATATTAACCATATTCTTAAATAAACTTTATTTGATAAAAGGTTCATACTGGGTTGTTGAATCATACCTGAAAAGAAACATATCATGTTCATTCTAGCCAAATACAATGTTAAAAAAAAACTTATGGTTCAGGCAGTCTCTATAAAGCACTTGGAGTTTCTGCCCTGACTCGTAACAGTAGAGAGGATGTTTCCTCTTGTGGAGCAATCCAGAACAAGAGGAGAAGGGGTAGCAGATTTAAAACAGAAATGGGGAGACATTACTTCTCTCAAAAGGAATCTGTGGAATTCACTGCCCCAGAGTGTGGTGGATGCCGAGAGATTGAGTAAATTTAAGTCTGTTAGGGTGACTGATCGGAAACCCCAAAGTATATTATGAAGCCAGACGAGACCTCAACAATTTTTCTATTTTGCGATAAATGTGAGAATAGGATACTTCACTCCAGGAGTGCTTCTACTGACAAATTAGGGTTCTTTTATCAAAACAAGCTTTATTCATAACACAGTTTACCTATAACTGAAACAAAATGTAGTACTTTTAACAACTGAATAACCTTTAAACATGAAAAAACTCAACTTCTTATTGCTCTTCAGTCCATATTCAGCAATATTTCTCTGATGGATTCAAACCCCACTTAAAAATTAGTTAGCAACTTTAAGCATACTTTGTTTGACTTGGGTTAACAGCTCTGGAGCTTTCAGAGAGAGAACTTCCATGCTTCTCCCTTTATCCAGCTGCAGTCAGCAACTGCACTTCTTAAAATGAAAATGTTTTTCTATTACAAGCCTAGATCCTCCCATTTCTAATATCACACGACTCCGTCCATGTATACCTAACTCACATTATAACTTGACTCAAAAAACACCCATTAAGCCTTCTGCTAAATAAACACTTACATGGCTAAAATGAGTCATTATCCTGCTTTTTCAGCATCTGTTGCATTCCTTCCAGAAACACTCATTCTGTAGAAAAACACTGCATCTTAAAGCAGTTCTCCACAAACACAGAATCATAGAATTCCACAGAGCAGGAGGCCATTCGGCCTACTGAGTCTGCACCAACCACAATCCCACCCAGGCTCTAAACTCATAACCTCACGCATTTACCTGAGCTAGTCCCCCTGACACTAAGAGGCAATTTACCATGACCAATTCACCTATTCCGCACACGTTTGGACTGTGGGAGGAAATCCACGCACAACAGGGAGAACATGCAAACTCCACACAGCCAGCGACCCAAGCCAGGAATCGAACCCAGGTCCCTGTCACAGTCAGGCAGCAGTGCTAACCATTGTGCCACTGATAAAATATATCTAAATCGCACAGTCTCATTACAAGATAGACACACTTCTAATCAGCAATGGGTTGAAGGGTTATGGCCAAGGGGTAGGGAAATGGAGTTGAAGCCAAGGTGAGATCAGCAGAGCAGGCTAGAGGGGCTGAATTCCCTACTTGTGCTTCTAGTTCCTATGTTACATGTCTATATGTTATTTTTGTTGCAGACATGTCTGCAACTGTCCTTTGCTGACCAACTCTTAAGAAGTAACAATGTAAGTTAAATTTCTGCAGCAGTTATTTGGACTTGATTAATGTCAACCAAAGCACTCAGAGGCTATTCTATTTTCTACACTTACTTTCTTCTGAAGACAGAGGATATTACACAAGTGGCAGTGATCATATTTAACTCAAGTATAATGGACCATTATTGGAATGTCATGGGTAAAGTGAAACCCTACAAGAAAGCAAATTAATTACTGAAATATAAATTCCTGATCTTACTGATGTCCCTCTACTACTCTGCATTATCCAAAGAGATTTCAAGAACGGAATTAAGAATACAAGAGAAATGATTAGATTTAATTAATACTGTTTTACTTACGTAACTGAAGCATTGCCAGAAAGAATCAATAAATTCGGGATATTTTTGTAGTATCAAGATGATAAACCATTCTATTAAGTATTTTACAGATGCCTGATTATCACTGAAACCAGACTGATAAACAGTTTCAATGATGCTGCTCAGGAAAACCTGTGGAACAGATAACAGTTTAGTTTAAACATACACATCAATTAGAAGATGCCACTACAATGCTGCTGGTGATTGCAAACTGAAGGCAAACTTGCTTACGAACATATGAGTGAGGAGCAGGAGTACGCCATTTGGCCCCTCGATCCTTCTCCGCCATTGAATAAGGCCATTGATTAAGGCCATTGATCTGATTGTAAGCTCAACTGCACACCTCCTGCCCATCCCCAAAAACCTATCGCCCTCTTGCTCATCAAGAATCTATCCACCTCTGCCTTAAAAAAATTTCAAAGGCTCCTTCACCACCATGAAAGGCAGAAAGTTCTAGAGACTCAACAGCACTCTCAAGGGAAAAAAATTATCCTAATCTCTGTCTTAAATGAGCAACTCCTTATTTTTAAATAGCAACCACTTGTTCTAAACTCTCCCACAAGAGGAAACATCCTCTCCACATCCACCTTCTCAAGATCCCTCAGCACCTCGTGCATTTCAATTAAGTCGCCCTTTATTCTTCTAAA
Organism: Carcharhinus amblyrhynchos; assembly: GCF_965287045.1. Classification (NCBI taxonomy): domain Eukaryota; kingdom Metazoa; phylum Chordata; class Chondrichthyes; order Carcharhiniformes; family Carcharhinidae; genus Carcharhinus; species Carcharhinus amblyrhynchos. The sequence goes on along the minus strand of NC_137335.1, from coordinate 78,803,265 downwards.
CTCCAGCGGAAAAAAGCCAGGGATCACTGAAGGATGGTGGCACAGTGGGACAGTGGTTAGCACTGCTGATTTACAGCACCAGAGACCCAGGTTCAATTCCGGCCTTGGTTCACTGTGTGCAGTTTGCACATCCTCCCCATGTCTGCATGGGTTTCCTCTGGGTGTTCCAGTTTCCTCCCATAATCCAAAGATGTACAGGTTAGGCAGGCTGGCCGTGCTAAATTGCCCTTTAGTATCTCAAGATATGTAGATCAGGGAGATTAAGCAGGGTAAATACATGGGGTGACAGGGATAGGGCCTGGGTAAGATGCTCTGTCAGACAGTCAGTGCAGACTCAATGGGCTGAATGTCTTTCTTTCTCTGGTTGATCTGATTGTTGGAGGGGATAGCACAGATAATTGTTTGGTTTTTGTACTTTAAAATAAAATGCAGTTGTGATGCATCGTGAACACTTCAGAGGATTGTTTGTGGTGAATTTAAAAATTAAACTAAACTGTAGGGATTTTACGATGGACAGGAAGACCAGGTCAAAACAGGCTTTAATCGGCTGTTGACCCAAATGAATCTCAATAAATTTACTTTGAGTCTGATTTTTAAATACCCACAAACAATCCTCTGATGAAGTATTCACAATGCATCACAATTACATTTTCTTTTAAAGTGCAAAAACCATACAATTATCTGTGCTGTCTCCTCCAACAAATAGGACAACCAGAGAAGAAAATTAGACAATTAACATCTGAAAAGTGCTTTTGGAAGGGCTACTGGAGGAGTAAGAAGTGCTGCTCTCAGACACTAACATTTGGAAAGAAGAAAATGCCTTCACGGTCAATTTGTTATTGTGTCTTTGTGACTGTAAATTATAGCCAGCAGTTTATAACATTTCTACCTGGTCCATTTGAGGTAGCAATACAAGCAGTGTCTGCCAAATTCTGTTCTTTAGTCGATGCAGCATAGAGTTCACATAATACCGGCCTTTCGACTTCCTCAGCTCTTCATCCTGTGAATTTATGAAATAGCGATATGTGGTTTAGGTTAGGAATTCTGGAGTTAGATCCAAAACAAGATAAACAATACTACTTTTTGGGTAAGCACCTGGCTGCACATTGATGTAAGACCCATTGTAAAAATAAGATCCACAGTCCAAGAAGCATCATTATAAATAGACTTTCAATTTGCATCACCCTTTTTGATAAATCTCACAACTAAATTATAAGTTCTAAAAATACACAAGAGTTGAAAAGATTACATATTACTCTGTAAAGATTTTAAATAAATCCAAGAACACTACTGTCTACTCAATTTTCACTGAAAGGAATGGCATAGGCAAACAAGCATTGCCAACATATGATCCAGGAGTGGGTCTCGAGCAACATCACTCTCAAGTGAGCATGTGCAAACGTCTCCACGTGTGTAGAGTGATATTGGAAGGCTGGGTATAGCAGAGTGACATCACTGGACTTCCACACATGTATGGACTGATGCACATGCACAGACTGCCGTCTTGCATTGGCAAGAGACACTGTGTTAGCAAAATGTTGTGTGGCACACCTTAGGTGTGAAATGTGAATGCATATGCTGCCTATTACAATGGATGCTTTGGCACTTGTAGAAGTGGCACATTATCAACGTACTTGAGGGCCCATCTCAATCTAAATATGTGAGCTAGAGATGTAAGCCATCCAAAGCCCGGTCTCACAAGTGTAAAAAGTTAGCAATTACTTTTCAAACTGCCAAAGGACAGATGGAGAATTAGTTGGCTTCAAAATTCAAACTTGTGCGCAAGTCAATCCCTCTTTCTCCCCAACTCAATGTACAATGTATTCTAATGCTTACAAAAATCTAAATTGTATATTAATTAGTAAAGGCAGTGTCAGTAATCTGAGTACCAGACAGATCAGACAAAAGCAACTCAGACAGCAAGGGAAGTCCAGGTTAAACTGCATTTATTTCAATGCAAGAGGCCTGACGGACAAGGCAGATGAACTCAGAGCATGGATGGGTACGTGGGACTGGGATATTATAGTAATTACTGAAATATGGCTAAGGGACAGACAGGACAGGCAGCTCAATGTTCCAGGGGTCAGATGTTATAGGAAAGATAGAACAGGAGGTAAGAAAGGAGGGGAAGTTGCACTTTTGATTAGAAAAAACATCATGGCAGTACTGAGAGGGGATATATCTGAGGATTTGGCCACTGAGTCTATATGGGTAGAACTGAGAAATAAGAAGGGGGAAATCACTTTGATAGGGTTGTACTATAGGCCCCCAAATAGGCAGCAGGAAATTGAGGAGCAAGTATGTAAGGAGATTACAGATAACTCCAAGAAAAATAGGGAATTTTAACTTCCCCAACATTGACTGGGTATTGGAGGGTTGGATGGAGAGAAATTTGTTGATTGTATTCAGGAGGAATTGCTCATTCAGTATGTGGATAGCCTAATTAGAGAGGGAGCAAACCTCCTCTTGGGAAATAAGGAAGGGCAGGTGACAGAAGCGTTAGTGAGGGATCACTTTGGGACCAGTGACCATAATTCTAATAGCTATTGAGAATGACAGGTCTGGCCCAAAAGTTAAAATTCTAAATTGGGGCAAGACCAATTTTGATGGCATCAGGCAGGAACTTTCAACAGTTAATTGGGGGAGTCTGTGGGAAGGCAAAGGGACATCTGATAAGTGGGAGGCTTTCAAAAGTGTGTTAACCAGTATTCAGGGTAAGCACACTCCTCCTAGAGTGAAGGGCAAGGCTGATAAAAGTAGGGAACCCTAGGTAACTTGGGATATTGAGGTCCTGATCAAGAAGAAGGAGGCAAATGTTGTGCATAGGCAGCTGGGATCAAGTGAATCTCTTGAAGAGTATAGTGGGTATAGAAGTAGAGTTAAAAAGAAATCAGGAGGGCAAGAAAGGGGACATGAGATTGTTTTGGCAGATAAGGCAAAGGAGAATCCAAAGAGCTTCTACAAATACATAAAGGCCAGAAAAGTACTAGGGAGAGAGTATGGCCTCTTAAGGGACAACAAGGTCATCTATGTGCAGATCCACAAGAGATGGGTGAGATCCTAAATAAATATTTCTTATCAGTATTTACTGTTGAGAAAGGCATGGATATTAGGGAACTTGGGAAATAGTGATATCTTGAGGGGTGTACATATTACAGAGAAAGAGGTGCTGGAAGTCTTAAAGCGCATCAAGGTGATAAATCGCCAGAGTTATAAGGAGAGGCTGATGAAGTGTATCCCAGGACATTGTGGGAGGCTAGAGAGAAAATTTCGGGTCCCCCTAGCAGAGATATTTGAATCATCGATAGCCACGGGTGAGGTGCCTGAAGATTGGCGGGTGCATATGTTGTGCCTTTGTTTAAGGAGGAGTGCAGGGAAAAGCCTGAGAACTACAGGCCAATGAGCTTCACATCTGTGATGGGCAAGTTGTTGAAAAATATTTTAAGAGACAGGATTTACAGGCATTTAGAGATGCATGGACTGATTAGGTACAGTCATCATAGTTTTGAGAGTGGAAAATCATGTCTCACAAATTTGATTGAATTTTTTGAAGGGGTAATCAAGAAGGTAGATGAGGACGGTGCAGTTGATGTTGTCTACATGGGCTTTAGCAAAGCTTTTGACAACGTATTGCATGGTAGGTTGTTGCATAAGGTTAAATCTCACAGGATCCAGGGCAAGGTAGCTAAATGGATACAAAACTGGTTTCTTGACAGAAGCCACAGCTTGGTCGTAGAGGTTGTTTTTCAAACTGGAGGCCTCTGACCAGTGGTGTGCCTCAGGGATTAGAACATAAGAAATAGGAGCAGGAGTAGGCCATCCAGCCCTTCGAGCCTGCCCCGCCATTCAATAAGATCATGGCTGATCTGTTGTGGCTCAGTTCCACTTTCCCGCCCTCTCCCCATAACCCTTAATCCCCTCTCTTATCAAGAACCCATCAACCCGCTTCTTAAAAATATTTAGCGAGGCAGCCTCCACCACTTCAACGGGCAGAGAATTCCAGAGATTCACCACCCTTTGAGTGAAGAAGTTCCTCCTCAACTCCGTTCTAAACCGCCTCCCCTTTATCTTGAGGCTGTGCCCCCTAGTCCTACTGTCTTTTTTGAGCGGGAAGAGTCTCTCCACCTCTATCCTATCCATCCCATTCATCATCTTATACGTCTCAATGAGATCTCCCCTCATTCTTCTAAACTCTAACGAGTACTAGTGCTGTGTCCACTGTTATTTGTCATTTATATTAATGATTTGGATGAGAATATAGGAAGCATGGTTACTAAGCTTGCAGATGTCACCAATATTGGTGGCATATTGGACAATGAAGAAAGTTATCTTCGATTGTAACGGGATCTTGATCAATTGGGCCTGTGGACTGAAGAATGGCAGATGGAGTTTAATTTAGATAACTGCGCGATGATGCGTTTTGGTCAACTGAACCAGGGCAGGACTTACTCAGTTAATGGTAGGGTGTTGGGGAGTGTTACAGAACAAAGATCTAGGGGTACAGATTCATAGCTTCTTGAAAGTGGAGTCACAGGTGGACAGAGTGGTGAAGACGGCATTCGGCATGCTTGGTTTCATCGGTCAGAACATTGAATACAGGAGATGGGGCATCATGTTGAAGTTGTACAAGACATTGGTAAGACCACACTCGGAATACCATGTACAGTTCTGGTCACCCTATTATAGAAAGAATATTATTAAACTAGAAAGAGTGCAGAAAAGATTTACTAGGGTGGTATCGGGACTTGATGGATTGAGTTATAAGGAGAGGCTAGATAGACAAACTTTTTTCTTCAGCGTGTAGAGGACTGAGGACTGATCGCTGATCTTATAGAGGTCTATAAAATAATGAGGGGTACATATCAGCCAGACAGTCAGTATCTTTTCCCAAAGGTAGGGGAGCCTAAAACCAGAGGGAATAGGCTGAATGTGAGTGGGGAGAGATTCAAAAGAGTCCAGAGGGGCAATTTTTTGACACAGAGGGTGGTGAGTGTCTGGAACAAGCTACCAGAGGTAGTAGTAGAGGCAGGTACAGTTTTGTCTTCTAAAAAGCATTTAGAGAGTTATGCGGTTAAGGTGGGTATAGCGGGATACGGGCCAATTGGCTTGGTTTAAAAAAAAATGGTGGCAGCGCGTTGGAAGGTAGGTCTGCTGAGGAGCAGTGGAGGATCTTTAAGGAGATCTTTCTTGGTGCTCAGCAGAAATTTATTCCAATGGTCAAAAAGAACAGTAGGAGGAGAGGTAATAAGCTGTGGATAACGAAGGAGGTGAAGGAAAGTGTTAAATTAAAAGCGGAGGCGTTTAGAGTAGCTAAGAGTAGTGGGCGAGAAGAGGATTGGGAGAGGTTTAAATGTCAACAAAGATTGACAAAGAAGTTGATAAAGAAGGGTAGGAGAAACTATGAAGCTGGGCTAGCGCTTAATATAAAAAAGGATAGCAAGAGTTTTTATAAATATATAAAAAGGAAGAGGCTGGCTAGGGTGAACGTTGGTCCCTTAGAGGATGAGAAGGGGGACTTAGTGGTAGGGGATGGGGATATGGCTAAGGTCTTGAATAACTTTTTTGTTTCTGTCTTCACGGAGGAGGACATGAATAATTTGCCGGGTGTTAGAGATGGAAAGGTGGTAGGACTGGAGGGTCTTAATGACATTACTGTTGCTAGAGAGGTGGTGCTCGACAGACTGGAGGGGCTGATTGTGGACAAGTCGCCAGGACCGGATGGAATGCATCCGAGGGTTCTGAAAGAAATGGCGGAGGTGATAGCGGATGCCTTGGTGGTCATTTTCCAGACGTCGCTGGATTCCGGGGAAGTGCCAGAAGATTGGAAAACGGCTAATGTTACGCCGTTGTTTAAGAAGGGTGCCAGGCAAAAGGCAGGGAATTATAGGCCAGTTAGTTTAACATCTGTTGTAGGTAAAATGTTAGAATCCGTCATCAAGGAGGAAATAGCGAGACATCTTGAGGGGAATTGCTTGATAGAGCAGACGCAGCATGGTTTCGTTAAAGGGAAGTCGTGTCTGACAAGTTTACTGGAGTTCAATGAGGATGTGTCTAGGGCGGTGGATAGAGGAGAGCCGGTGGATGTGGTCTTTCTTGATTTTCAGAAGGCGTTTGACAAGGTACCTCACAAGAGGTTATTGCAGAAGGTCAGGGGACATGGAGTTGGGGGTAGGGTGTTAGCGTGGATAGAGGACTGGTTGTCAAATAGGAGGCAGAGAGTGGGGGTCAATGGGTGCTATTCGGATTGGTGGATGGTGACTAGTGGAGTGCCCCAGGGGTCAGTGCTGGGGCCTCAGCTATTTACCATTTATATAGATGATCTGGAGGAGGGAACCGAGTGCATGGTGTCGAAATTTGCTGATGACACCAAGATTGGTGGAACGGCAAATTGTGCAGAGGGTGTTGTACTCGTTAGGGTTTAGAAGAATGAGGGGAGATCTCATTGAGACGTATAAGATGATGAATGGGATGGATAGGATAGAGGTGGAGAGACTCTTCCCGCTCAGAAAGGATAGTAGGACTAGGGGATCTAGATAGGCTGGGCGAATGGGCCAGGAACTGGCAAATGGAATTTAATGTTGGCAAGTGCGAGGTGGTCCACTTTGGTAGGAATAATGGTAGGAAGGATTATTACTTACGTGGAGAAAAACTGCAGCAGGCGATGGTGCAGAGGGACCTCGGGGTCCTTGTGCATGAGTCGCAAAAACCCAGCTTGCAGGTGCAGCAGGTGGTCAGGAAGGCGAATGGGATGCTGGCCTTCATAGCGAGGGGGATTGAATATAAAAGTAGGGAGGTCTTGCTGCGGCTGTATAGGGCATTGGTGAGGCCGCAGCTGGAGTACTGTGTGCAGTTTTGGGCGCCGTACTTACGCAAGGATATTTTGGCCTTGGAAGGAGTGCAGAGGAGGTTTACTAGGCTGATGCCGGAGTTGAGGGGGTTGAGCTATGAGGAGAGGCTGAATAAACTAGGCTTGTACTCGTTAGAGTTTAGAAGAATGAGGGGAGATCTCATTGAGTCGTATAAGATGATGAATGGGATGGATAGGATAGAGGTGGAGAGACTCTTCCCGCTCAGAAAGGATAGTAGGACTAGGGGGCACAGCCTCAAGATAAAGGGGGGGGCGGTTTAGAACAGAGTTGAGGAGGAACTTCTTCACTCAAAGGGTGGTGAATCTCTGGAATTCTCTGCCTGTTGAAGTGGTGGAGGCTACCTCGCTAAATATTTTTAAGACGCGGGTTGATGGGTTTTTGATAAGAGAGGGGATTAAGGGTTATGGGGAGAGGGTGGGAATGTGGAACTGAGCCACGGCAGATCAGCCATGATCTTATTGAATGGCAGGGCAGGCTCGAAGGGCTAGATGGCCTACTCCTGCTCCTATTTCTTATGTTCTTATGTTTCCATGCTGTAAACCTCTATGACTCTAAGTAATCAGAAGTAATTTTTCACAGTTTCCCTTTAAAAAGACTCAATAATTCGTATCTCAACTAAGTTTTTAATCATGTCTTTTTGTTTTTGAAATCATTTTAATAAAGCTATAAATAACAAGTGCTGGAATCTAAAAATATTCCATCAGTATAAGTAATTAAATAGTGTTGATGCATCAGAGAAATTAGCCATATTGCACATGCTATGATTGAATAACCCAATACAGCACTGGGCAAAAACATGAAGGTGTTAGGGAGTAGCTTGGCCTCCAAAAAATATTTTTATAATTAATTTTGTTAAAGAGGCAAGCACAATTCAGTATATATGTTTGACAATATAGTTATTCTTTTTTAATTGTGCACAAGTCTACATTTTGGACATTAGTAGTTGGGAGAAGAAAAGTGCTGGATGAAACACATCTCAAAGCAATCTGAGCGATTTGTAGGCATTGTTGGCCAAACTAAGTAACCACCTGGTGATGTATTCTCAATACAAAAAAGCAGAGTCAATCACCATTAACACCGAAGAAGCCCATCACAGCATCACCTATTAAAGTAACAGGTATTTAAATTAAGTTCTTAAATGAAAGATGCATAACAGACACTAGATATGGATATAAAATACAATTTTCTCAGCAATGTAGTCACATGGTACTATAGTTAGGATCCTTTCTGCTGTTACGCTGAACTATACTTTACTTCCATGTGTGATCATAACAGTGCCAGAATCTATCTTATCCAGTAAAAAATCACCCTGTGTGCAAATGCCAGAGGTACTTGTTCTAGGAAGCTTACCTTTTCAAAGAGTTTGCTGACAAGAGTCTCGATGAATTTCTTGTGTAATGAATTCGACCCATTCAATTGACAGAGGAAGTTAATTGCCCAAATCCGCACATTTTGATCATCTCTGTTTTCACTATCAAGGTGGTAAAATGACAAAACAAATCAACGATTTTAGAAGTTACTAAGTGTCATCCAAATAATAGCTCACAAAACGCTACCATCTCCAGCCTCACTTAAGGAATATCATAGCATCATAGAATCCTATAGTGCAGAAGGAGGCCATCCCACCCATCAAGTCTGCACTGACCACAATCCCACCTAGGACCAATCCCCATAACCCCATGCATTTACCCTGCGAACCTGCCTGACACTAAAGGGCAATTTAGCATGGCCAATGTGCCTAACCTGCACATCTTGGGACTGTTGGAGGAAACCAGAACACCTGCAAGAAACCCATGCAGACACGGGGAGAACGTGCAAACTCCACACAGTGACTCAAGCCAGGAATCGAACTCAGGTCCAAGGCAGCAGTGCTAACAACTGTGTCACCGTGCCGCCCATTTAATAAATAGATATTTTTCTGAGAATATTTACTTCCCAATTCCTGTTCAGTGTTTACTTCCATGTAACCTCTCCAGGTCAAATGCCACATGTGCCAAATGTGCAACCTGGTAAATAACCAGTTCTCAGGCGTCTGTTAATGTTGTTCTAACCCAGCTGTCATTAGGTATGCAAAAAAGGTTTCCACATGCTCACTGCTCTTTTATTCGAAGCATTCTGACTAATAGTCAACTATGAAACAACTGACCTCATGAACCGTTTCAATGTGTTCAAATAACATTTTAAAGAAAATAACATAAGTGATGACTGTGAAAATCGTTCTCAAAAAAATTGCAAGGAAGAATGGTGCATTACATAGCTTCTAAGTATGCATTCTATTTAAAAAAGAAGCCTAAATGTTAAAGTTGCAAAATACAACTTGGCTTCCTGGTTACACTGCCATAGTGGTTAAACTGACAATTAACCATAATCTCAATCTTAAAAGGTCATTGATACTTTCCTCATCCACGTGACAAAGCAGCTGGATTGCAGCACAAGAATGTGGTCCTTCACACTTCAGGAAAAATATATTTAATGGGAAGTAACAAAGCCAACAGTTAAGCTCCCTATTAAGCACTGACTGGTTAAATGATTAACAATATTACTGTTTTCAACTATCAACTCTGTGTTGCAAGCCAAATTACTTTCTCAGGGAGCACTTTACCCAAGTTATACTGAACAAGCATATTTATTTTACCCTGTATTAAAAAGACATGAAATGCAATCAAAATGTTTCAGTAACAATTATACCCAGATTAAGGCATGGGGAAGATGTCCTTGATGCAACATACTTGGTGCAAGACAGAGGGTACTGACTCAGTAAGCATCTAATTCTGTGAAAAAAAGATGGGAAATTTTCTTGATTCAAACACCTGCAAGCATTCATGTCCAGACTGTATTCACTGGAGAATGGGATGGTTTTAACAATGAGATTTGAAAGTATTTTCAAAAAATGTTTTTCAAGTTAAGCAAATGGCATATTCCTTCAATCAGCATGACTAGATTGACATTATTGCAATCTGATTACCAGGAGAAGTGGTTCCCCCCAAACTAAGAGTTCCCTGAATACAGCTTTTCAGTCTCCACAGAACAGAGTTTCATCCAAGTGGAAGCCTGCACTCTTCCTATCAACCTTCTGTCACCGCACTTCTCCCAAACAATGCCTCTCCATCCCTTCACTCTGAAGCCTTTATTCCTTCTTAGTTATTTTGTTTAAGCCTCTGTTTCTCCACATCTCTCCCCTACTACCATTCCAAGAACTATCCCAATCCCACAGACATTATTTTCATTTATGAGCAGAGCCCCTTTCTTCTCCAATGTTCTCCAAGTCAATTTATTTCTTAGTTGCATTAGTTCCTAGATACCCCAGCCTCAGTGTACACTATCCACATGTGACGCTACCATAGTCCAAAGACGTGCTGGTTAGGTGCATTGGCCATGCTAAATTCTCCCTCAGTGTACTCGACCAGGCGTCGAAGTGTGGCAACTGGAGGGATTTTCACAATAACTTCATTGCAGTGTTAATGTAAGCCTGGTTGTGACGAACAAATAAACTTTAACTACGCACTGTTGGGAGCTGTAGTCTGGCATTCTTCATTATTTAACTTTATATTAAAGTTTATTTATTAGTCACAACTATGTTTATATTCACCATGTAATGAAGCTACTGTGAAAATCTCCTAGCCGTCACACACCGGCACCTGTTCGGGTACACTGAGGGGGAATTTAGCATGGACAATGCACCTAACCTGCACATCTTTGGTCTGTGGGAAGAAACCAGGGCACCTGCAGGAAACCCACATATATACAGGGAGAACACGCAAACTCCACGCAGACAGTGACCCAAGCCAGGAACTGAACACAGGTCCCTGGCACTATGAGGCAGCAGTGCTAACCACTGAGAAACGTGGCAATGCAAAGAGTGCCTGTGTCTCAAAGCAACACACTTTCCTGGTCTTCCCTGGCATCAGACATGTGCTGGGACTTTAGCTTCAACAGTGCAGCTTGAATGCATCATAAGATTGGGGAATTCATCGAAATCCTACAGTGCAGAAAGTGGCCATTTGGCCCACCGAGTCTTCACCAACCACAATCCCGACCAGGCCCTACCACCCCCCCATATCCCTACATATTTACCTGCTAATCCCTCTAACTTATGCATCTCAGGACTCTAAGGGGCAATTTTTGGGCCAATCAACCTAACCGGCGCATCTTTGGAGCACCTGGAGAAAACCCACACAGACACAAGGAGAATGTGCAAACTCCACACAGACAGCGATCCAAGCCAGGAATCGAACACAGGACCCTGGAGTTGTGAAGCAGCAGTGCCGCCCACATCAATTCCATGAGACACTCTTGAGGCTCAAATACTTAATCTAATGCATCTGCAAACAAAGTGCTAAGTGGTTCTCCAAATAAATTTTACCAATTTTTTTCCTATTTTTGCTCTCCAGCTCAAGATTCCAGTTGATACATTGTGCAAACAGGAATTAACCAAATCCACAAACATGAAGTAGCCAAATGCACCAAACAACTAAGTCATGTAAGGAGCAGATAAAAAAGTAGTAAATCCAAGTTAAATGAAAGCAGCGGATTAAAAGTGATAAAGAATGCTAGAGGTAGCAACAATAAATAATACATATTTGTAAACAAAAGGAGCATGTATTTCAAGGTTAAATTAAAATTACATAAATATTTTGCTCTGGGAATATTGAAATAAAAAGCCAGAAAAAGCACAAAATAATATCCCCTTTTCACTTGCCATTTTGTGGAGCAGTATTGGTGACTGCAGGTTAATTGTTTACGAGGAATATGAGTGAATTTTGATTTGTGAATGAATCACAATCAAAATGCGTGGGCATTTTCCAGGATCATGAATCATTTCTCCCCTCTCATCCAAATCAATTCTGCTCATTCCTGCAGTTACTAATTCAGAAACCACCTATCCTCTTACTATTCAGTAGCTCTGTTGGCTGCACATTCATCTCCCAGCAGTTCTATGTGGATGTGTACATCTTGAATTAGCCTGGACAAAAAGAAAAAGATTCGACACTTTAAATCGTTTAAAAACCCATCAGAAATTTAGAACACAAAGAAAAAAAAATCAAAGCCAACTTGTGACAAAGCACAACAGAATTTTTTAAACTTACACTCTGATAACACAATTGAAAAATAATTACATATTTTAGCGTTTTGACTTTTCACCTTTCCACTACTACTGGCAAACTTTGCAAAATGACAAAAGCATGAGGTCAAAACTGACTTTGTGAAGACACATCATTAATTTTAAAAATTAAGCTCATGAAAATATTTTACATCATTTTACCTCTGATCCTTCCTGAAAACCGGCCCAAACAGGCACGCTTCTACAAAAAGATCAACATGATTTTCAGCACTTGCGAAAGAATCTGGCAGAAAACCTTTAGAAGTACAAACAGCGGGCAACCATGTTTGGCAACAGTGAGTAATTAACACGTTGAAGACTCCAGTTTTGGTTTGCGACATTTCAAGCACCTTGTTCGTAATCTAAAAAATAAAAAGATGAATTTACATTTTTGCAATGCCTTTTTTGAGCTCCCAAAGCACATCACAGCCAAAGTTTAATCACTGTTGTAGAAAACATAGCAACCAATTTGCACACAGGAAGGCCTCACAATGAGCGAGATACATGACTACATAACCTGAGTGAAGCTGGCTGAGGGATAAATATATTAGCTAGAATACCAAGAGAAGTCTGAAAACAAACTTTATTTGTTTATAGTACTGGAAATACTAGAACCAATGGAAAGAACCAAAGGGCTTAAAATCTACTACATTTCTATCTTATTTCAATCTGGTGAAATGTCATTGACCCGAAAAGATGCTGACTGACCTGTTGAGTATTTCCAGCATTTGACTGATTTTATTTCAGATTTCAAGCATCTACAGCATTTTGCTTTGGTATTGAATTTATTCAAAGGATGTGAGCATTGCTGGCTAGGCCAGCATTTATTGTCTGTCCCTAATAACCCTTCAGAAGGTGGAGGTGAGCTGCCTTTCTACAATCATGTGATGAAGGTGCACCCACAATGTCGCTAGGGAGGGAGCTCCAGGATTTTAACCCAATGGCAGTTAAGAAACAGCAATCTATTTCCAAATCAGGATGGTGAATGTCTTTTTAAAGTTTATTTATTAGTGGCACAAGTAGCCTTACAGTAACACTGCAATGAAGATACTATGAAAACCTCCTAGTCGCCACACTCTGGTGCCTGTTCGGGTACACTGAAGGAGAATTTAGCGTGGCCAATACATCTAACCAGCATGTCTTTCGGACTATGGGAGGAAACCAGTGCACCCGGAGGAAACCCATGCAGACATGGGAAGAACATGCAAACTCCACAGAAACAGTGACCCGAGTCAGGAATCGAACCCAGGACCCTGGCGCTGTGAGGCAGCAGTACTAACCACCATGCCACCCCAAATGGAGAGGAATTTCCAAATGGTGGTGTTCCCATACATTTGCTGGCCTTGTCCTTCTAGCTGTTAGTCACAGTGGGTTTGGAAGATGCTGTCTCATCAGCCTTGATGAGTTCCAGCAGTGCATCTGTAGGTGGTACATACCGTGCCACTGTTCATTGATGATGGAGGGAGTGAATGTTTGTGGAAGGTTTACTAGTCAACTGGGCTGCTTTGCCCTGGATGGTGCCCAGCTTCTTGAGTGTTTTTGGAGCCGCACTCATCCAGGCAAGGGGACAGTATTCCATCACATTCCTGACTTGTGTTTTATAGATAGACAGGCTTTGGGGAGTCAGGAGGTGAGTTACTCTCCACAGGATTCCCAGCTTCTAATCTCTCCTTGTAGCCACAGCATTTAAGTGGTTAATCCAGGTCAATTTCTGGTCAATGGTAGCCCTCAGGATGTTGATTGTGGGGGATTCAGCAATTGTAAAGCCATCGAATGTTAAGAAGCGATGGTTAGATTCTGGCAAAATACCGCAAATGCTGAAATCTGAACCAAAAACAGAAAATGCTGGAAAATCTCAACAAGTCTGACAGCATCTGTGGAGAGAGAGTACAGCCAACATTTCCAGTCAGGGTGATCCTTCATCACAGCTGATCAGGTTCTCTCTTGTTGGGTATGGTCATTTGCTGGCACATGTGGCACAGATGTTGTCATTTGTCAGTCCAAGCCTGAATTTTGTCTAAATCTTGCTGCATTTGGAAATGCACAGCTTCAGTTTCAGAGGATTCATGAAGGGAGCTAAATGTTGTCAATCATCAGTGAACATCCAGCACTTCTGATCTTATGATGGAAGGAAGGAAGGTAGGGTCATTGATGAAGCAACTGAAGATAGTTGAGCTGAGGACACTATCCTGAAGAGCCTGTAGTGAAGTTCTGGAACTGAGAAGATTGACCTCCAATAACCATATCCCTTTTTGTACCGGATATGACTCCAACGAGCAGTGGGTTTTCCCCTGGTTCTGCTCGGGCTCCTCAATATCACACTCGGTCAAATACAGCCTTGCTGTCAAAGGCAGTTACTCTCACCTCCCCTTTTGAGTTCAGCTCTTTAGTGCAAGTTTGAACTAAGGTTATGAGAGATTAGGAGCTGAGTGACCCTGGGAGACTGCAAACTAAGCGCCAGTGACCAGGTTATTGCAAGGCAAGTACCGCTTGACAGCGTTATTAAGGACCCCTTCCATCACTTTACTGATGAACAAGAGTAGACTAATGGGGCTGTATTTCATCTGGTTGGATTTGTCCTGATTTTTGCACACAGGACATAATGGGGCAATTTTCCACTTTGTTGGCTAGCTGCCAGTGTTGTAGCTGTACTGGAACAACTTGGCTAGGGGTACAGCAAGCTCTGGAATACATCATCAGCACTATTGCCAGAATATTGTCAGAGCTCATAGCCTTTGCAGTACCCAGAACCTTCAACTGTTTCTGAATATAACATGGACTGAATCAAATTGGCTGAAGCCTGGCATCTCTGATGCAAAGGGCCTTCAGAGGAGGTCAAGGTGGATCATCCATGAAGGACCTCTGGTTGAAAATTGTAACAAATGCTTCAGGTTTATCTTTTGCACCAATTGTGAACGTAGATATTTGTGGAGTCCCTTTCTGCAGAGACTTGTTTGATTGTCCATCGCCATTCACAGCTGGATGTGCCAGGACTGCAGAGGTTAGACGTGATCTGTTGGTTGTGGAATTGCCTAACTCTGTCCAGTACTTGCTGCTTATGCCGTTTGGCATGCAAGTAGTCCTGTGTTGTTGCTTCACCAGGTTCACAGGTCATTTTAACTATGAATTGTGCTGTTCCCAGGATGGCCTCCTGCACTCTTCATTGAATCATGATTGACCCTTTGGCTCAGTGGTGTTGGCAGACTGGGATATATGAGGTTACAGGTTGTGTTGGGGTACAATTCTGCGGCTGCTGATAGCCCATTGTATCTCATGGTTGCCCAGTCTTGAGTTGCTAGAAATGTTCCAAATCTATTCCAGTTACACAGTGGTAGTGTCACACAAAATGGAGGGTTTCTTCAAAAGAAGAAGGAACTTCCACAAGAACTGTGCCATAGCTATTCCTACCGAAACCATCATGGACAGATGCATCTGAGGCAGGCAGGCTGGTGAGGGTGATGTCAAATTTGTTTTTCCCTCTCCAACTGCCACAGACCCAGTCTAGCAGCAATGTCCTTGAGGACTCAACCAGCTTGGTTACTAACAGTGCACAACTGGAGGAGTACTGATTCATCAGTTGTGGGAGCACGGTACATGGTAATCAGCAGGAGGTTTCCTTGTCCATGTCTGATCTGGTGCCATGAGAACTCATGGGATCTAGAGTCGATGTTGAGAGGTCCCAGGACAACTCCCTCCCAACTGTGTTGCCATCTCTGCTGGGTCTGTCCTGCCAGTGGGACAGGACAGATCATAAGGATATAAGATCTAGGAGCAGGAGTAGGCCATCTGGCCCCTTGAGCCATGATTCATTAAGATCATGGCTAATCTTTAAGGACTCAGCTCCACTTACCCAAGTGCTCACCATAACCCTTAATTCCTTTACTGTTCAAAAATGTATCTATCCTTGCCTTAAGAACATTCAATAATGTTGCCTTAACTGCTTCACTGGGCAGGGAATTCCACAGATTCATAACACTTTGTGTGAAGAAGTTCCTCCTCAACTCAGTCCTAAATCTGCTCTCCCTTATTTTGAGGCCATGCCCCCTAGTTCTAGCTTCACCCAGCAGTGGAAACAACTTCCCTGCTTCTACCTCATCTATTCCCTTCATAATCTTATACATTTCTATAAGACCTCCCCTCATTCTTCTGAATTCCAATGAGTATAGCCCCAGACTCTCCTCATAAGACAACCCTCTCAACTTCGGAATCAACTGAGTGAATCTCCTCTGCACCTCTCCAGTGCCAGTATATCCTTTCTCAATTAAGGAGACCAAAACTGTACACAGTACTCCAGATGTGACCTCACCAGCACCTTATACAGCTGCAACATAACCTTGCTGTTTTTAAACTCCATCCCTCTAGCAACGAAGGACAAAATTCCATTTGCCTTCTTAATTACCTGCTGCACATGCAAACCAACTCCTTGTGATTCTTGCACAAGGATACCCAGGTCCCTGTGCACAACAGCATGCTGCAATTTTTTATCATTCAAATAATAGTGCATTTTACTGTTACTCCTACCAAAATGGACAACCTCACATTTACCAACATTATATTCCATCTGTCAGACCCTCACCCATTCATGTAGACCATGTCCCTTTGCAGACTTTCAGCGTGCTCTGCACACTTTACCCTGCCATGCACTTTAGTGTCACCATCTCATATCCTGGAATGCGATGGTGATGTCTAGAATATTATATGTAAGATATGATTCCATGAGTATGGCTATGTCAAGCTATTGCTCGACTAGTCTGTGTGAAAACTTTGGCACTAGCCCCCAGTTGTTGGCAAGGAGAATTTTGCAGAGTTGAGTTTGCCACTGTCATTTCTGATGCCTAGATTGATGCCGGCTGGCCCATCCAGTTTCTTTTGAGGGGAGCATTGTCACATTACACAAACTAGGTGGCACACAGATGCGTCAAGGCAAGTAATTTGAAGAACTGTCCTTTTAACTTGTTGCAAACATTTACACTCTACCACAGCACACTAATTCTTATCCCTCAACAGGGAGAACTGCAATCAGTGAAATACCCAACACTTAACATGCATCCTGCTTATTTAAACTAGACCGCTTCCAGAAATCTCAGCAAGGTTAGCCTACTTCACATCAAGGATATGAATTGTACATTGCCCCACTCACATTCAGAAGGTTGCCTGAGTGCAAGATTCTAGGCTCTCACACTATTACATAAAACCTCTTTCCAAAAGGTTTTTCCCATCATCTTTTCAATCCCATTAGCAAGGATCAAAATTGAGCTGGCAGTTCCAGCAAGACTTAAGTTGACATTTTAATTTTTGGCACTCAAATTAATCCCATGTGCACTGCCCTCTTGGTCTCAGGATGTTGATCATAGGAGTATCTCTCCCTAACTAGCTCCTTTGTTTTACGAAGTATCATTTTAGAATGTACTGAATCACCTGGGGAGTTATTTGGACTCTCAGCAGCAGTTAAGATAGCTGGTGTTGTCTTACTAACGAAGCAGACTGGGAACTTGATCCCAATTTCTGCACCTCGAAATGTTACCAAAAATAGCTGACTATGAAAGGATAGTCAATGATCTATACTCCCCTACAGTGAATAAAGCATCTCTCATCATGTTTATGAATATATTCCCTCCCTCATCACATAGATCTTAAGATGGAAAATAAGCCTGACAGTGCTGCCTTTAACAATATCCATTGCGAAACGGTAAAATGGCCAGAAAAATCAGGTGGATCCTTTCAACTTATATTTGTGTTGTGAAATCTTAGTTCTGGTCATTTATAATGCTGGTCAGGTTTTAAAACAGCTTTAATATTTCGTAGGCTGTTATGAATCCAGATCCCGATCTTTGTAGTTTAATCCCCTCAGCCAGTCTATGACAAAAAATATGCTAAACTATTGCCCAGTGTTATGCTAGGTCAAGAAGGGTGGTGGAGAAGGGAGCAATCTTGTGCATGCACGCGCCTCTGAAGCAACCAGTTATGAGGCAGCACAGTTGAGACTAGGAGTGGGTGACTCTTCACCCATTAACCAATTAAAACTGCATGTGTGTCTTCACAGGCGAATAATTCACAAGTAACCAAAAACAAATCACTGAATTCCATTTCTGGGCATGAGTCAGAGGGCAGTATTTAATGGAGGCAATGAGAGCTCGGCTGCTGGCTGGAGCGCTAGTAAGAGCCCCTCATTGTCTCTTTGCAGGAAAGTCCACTTCATAAAGTGCCAATCATTAGCTGGGCAGTGGCTGGCCTTCCCTGGGACCAAGGACCTAAGGGGCAGAAGTCCCGCCTATCGAGAGCTGCTGGCCAGAGGTCATTCCTTATTGCTCAACAGCACCATTTGGTAGGTAGTGGCTACTGCTAGTACTGCACACTCCTGAGGCCAAGGATCAGCATGGTCCCACGTACAGGTGAGTGATAGTAGGAAGGTGACTGAGGAGGCAGCTAGCAGTAAGGGCATGAGGTGGCTCTCAGCAGAACCACCCCACCCCCCCCCCCAAACTTCCTAATGCCAAGTCCCTAAATCAGGCACCAAGTATCTGGCAATGTGGGACTCCTCCAGGAAGCAGCAAGTAAACGTGCCGAGGTTTAGGTGAGCATAATAACTGGTCCGTAAATAGGTTAGAAGTGAAGGGTATTTCATTCTTACCACCGTCACCCATCGGTGTATGGGATTCTATGTTTATTGCATGAAAGAGTAACAGCCCACAAATTAGTCAAGAAGAATTATTTCCGATACTAACTTTTTCAAATGAACTTTAAATCTTGCTGATTGCAGGCTTGATTAATACCAACAAGCTGTTACATAAATTCTGACAGCATTACCGTGGCAATTATCTCAACATGTCATTTCCTAATAATCACTTGGTTTGAATCAGTTTCCCTTTGATCAAAAGCCATCTCATCTAATTTAATGTCATTGTACCTGACATCAAGCATGTTTCAACTAGATAGCAGCTCCTGAAATTAAATTCACGATATAATACTTCGGCTGTAGGACAAAACCCATTAATTTAAAAGAAATAATGTGAATTTTAATCTGTAGATTAAATACGTGGACCAAAGAATTGTTTACGTAATCCTGAATTTATCCAACAAACTGGCCAGGCATCCTTTGGATGTCCAAAGCAGAACGGGAATATCTTGCTTCACTTCTGAAAACAGCCGTTTCTGCATTCATTACTTTCCTATTAATGCAATCATGAACTTAAAAGGTTTGCATTTCCGACAGGTCTTCAAATATCAATGTCTGTTTTGACTTGCTGAGCATTAAAAACCAAATAGGACAGACAGCTTTGATCCATTACTTCCATTAAAATATGGATCTCTGCTTGTGACAAAATTGTGCAAGGTTTTTGTTGCTGAATCTGTGATTTTCTCCAACACTGAGCATTCATCCTGACAACTAAATATGGTTCTGGGGCTGAATCACAATGTGTGCTCGCTGGCAATTAAAAAAAATGTTTTATGTCGATTGCTCTGCTTCATTGCCTCCTGGGAGATTAAATGCCCAGCCAGCAGGTGATAAATGCACATAACTTTCTTCTCATTGCTGCCAGAACATTGAGAATATGATTAGATTCTTTCAGTTTTGTGTTTTTCTTTTGCATTGCAATCTCATTTCCAGCACAGTACACCTCACAGCACCACTCACAAACAGAACATTAGATAAGCAAAATAGGGTGAATGCTGGAATCTGAAACAGAGAATGCTGGAAAATCTGAGCAGTTCTGGCAACGTTTGAATATTAGATTGTTGGGAGTGAGTTATGAATTGGTAATCCAACCTGCAGGATCTGACAGTAATCCAAAGTAAAGCTTGAGCGTTTGTTTACATCAAAGCTCGGCTTACACTCAATGTTACTATAGTAGTGGGCTGGCATGATGGCACAGTGGTTAGCACTGCTGCCTCACAGTGCTAGCAGCCCAGGTTCGATTCCCAGCTTGGGTCACTGTCTGTGTGGAGTTTGCACGTTCTCCCTGTGGCTGCATAGGTTCCCTCCAGGTGCTCCAGTTTCTTCCCACAGTCCAAAGATGTGCAAGTTAGGTGTTTTGGCCATGCTAAATTCTCCCTCGGTGTACCTGAACAGGTGCCGGAGTGTGGTGACTAGGGGATTTTCACAGTAACCTCACTGCACTGTTAATGTAAGCCAACTTGTGACACTAATAAATAAACTTTAACTAGTGTTAAACAATCAACACCTAGTTTTCTCCAGGTGCTCCGCTTTCTTCCCACAGTCCAAACATGTGCGGCTTAGGTTGACTGGCCATGCTAAATTGACCCAAGTATGACAGGGAATAGCAAGTTAAATACGTCAGGTTATGGGTTAGGGCCTGCGTGGGATTGTGATCGGTGTAGACTTGATGGGCTGAATGGCCTCCTTCTGCACTGTTGGGATTCTATAATTCTATAGACATCTCAGCTTGGAAACATGAAGGAAGAGAAAGAACAGTAACCTGATAAACCGATGGTTATTCCTTTTCAGTAAGTGGAAACAAATTACACTGCAGCCAGAAATAAACTGAAAGCCACAGTTAAAGCAAAGAAAATTCATTGTTCCATCATATCAAACACTTGAATTAAATGACCATTACTTAAAAATAACTAGAGGTCAACACAGATTGACAATGAAGAGAAAATTAGAATATAATGGAGATATTATTGCAAGCAATCTACAGAAAAATAGATCTAAGCCTATGACTGAGTAAATGAATAATTCACCAGCAGCAGAGAATTAGGTCATACCCGCAGCTAATTTGTACAGAGATTGATAAACACTCAACTATCCTCCAGTAATAGCAGATGGTTATAATCTACTTTTAGAAATCTAAAACATGAAACAATAAATACAGCAAGACCAAGATCCTATCACAGATTACATCTTTAAGCTTTCCTCAAGGTTATTTAAATCCAATTGCAGAAACTTCAACATTCAATTTTAATAATCTGGAAAGAGACAGCATTTTGAGGGATCAAAAGTGTGTTGAGAGAATAAGCTTTCATTATTTAACCGCTCAACAGTTTAATGCACAAAATTCAAAATAGCAGCAAGAGACTTTCGGTAAATGACAACGTAACAAGAGGATGCCAGCTTCATCGCTTCTAATTATAATATGAAGTGATTGTATAATCCTTAGAGCTTTCCTATCTACCTAATCCACATGCAAACACTTGCTCTGGAAAAATTCTTCACCTCCAAATATTTTTCTTGTATTTTCTCCTATCCTATTTCCTTGGCCAATATATACTTGTAGTGGAGGATATTGAATTTGGCATGGCAGCACGGTGGTTAGCACTGCTGCCTCACAGCGCCAGGGACCTGGGTTCAATTCCCAGCTTGGGTCACTGTCTGTGCGGAGTCTACACATCCTCCCTGTATCTGAGTGGGTTTTCTGCAGGTGCTCCGGTTTCCTCCCACAGTCCAAAAGACATGCTGGTTAGGTACATTGGCCATGCTAAATGTTCCCTCAGTGTACCCGAACAGGCGCCAGAGTGTGGCAATTAGGGAATTTTCACAGTGGCTTCATTGCAGTGTTAATGTAAGCCTACTTGTGACATTAATAAATTAACTTAAAACTTCTGCCTCAGTGCCATTTTGCAATACTTCCCCCTTCCTACAGGAAAACATCTGATCATAAATGGCTACCTGT